>NW_026575051.1:60548750-61210000 GCF_905146905.1 Nyctereutes procyonoides
ATGTTAATGAACTTAATTTATGATAAGAAAATATGTGGGAGGGAAAGTAATTTCATGTTAACAATTCCAGACAAAAAGGAAAGAACAAAAGAACTATAGTTTACTGTATATTCAATGTAAAGTGTGAGATCGGTTTTCAGAATTCACTTAGAAAAGTAATACAACTATGAGAGATACACTCCATTTTGAATCACTTCCCAAAGTTCTTTATGTTGTGATGCAATGATGTCTCTGCTATGTGCATTTCCATTTGGTCCTGCTTAGACCAACTGTCTAAGCCACTACTTTTAATTTCAGATAGTGTGATCAGTAGAAAATGCCAAAGTAAATCAGTGAGAACCTTATTTTGTCTCTAACCAGAACACTTCCATAACTCATTTGGAGGACCTGTCTTATTTATTATATTTCCACTTGACTTATTCCATATTTTAGATCATTTTAGGCATTTACACATTTTTATTTTACATTTGTCTCTACTGAGCAAGGATGATAAAATCAAAACTATAGATATATGTTATAGGCACAACAAAATAAGATGAAATAATATGAATTTCCTTTTATTTATCACAGATACTATTAGGAAAGAATGACTTTAATGAATTTTAACTGCATTTTTTCCAATTGCTCTGTCAATCTGTCTATCTAATTGCATATTAGCAAACCCTCTTGGCTCTCTCTTCAAAATGTATTACAAATATGACTGCTTCTCACCATTTCCACCTCTCCTATGCTCATTAAAGTCCCCATTATCTCTCATCTGGATTGCTTAATGAGGCTTTCACTTGGTTTCTCATTTCCCATCTTGCCCCCCATAGTCTCTTCTCAAGGAGCAGCCAATGTGATTCTTTAAATTGTAAATCAAAGAATCTTATTCCTCTGCTTAAAATTATCTAATAGCTTCTCATCTCTCAAAATAAAATTCAAAGATCCTAAATGAACTGCACACCTGCTACCTCATTGTACTATTTCTAACAACTGCCCCATTTAGCTAACTCTGTTCCAGCCACACTGGCCTCCTTTATGTCTCTTGAATCTGCCAAATTTACTCCTAGTCAGACCTTTCCTGCGGGTTACGTGTCTCTTTTATGGGAATCTTCCCTGTAGGCATCCACAGAGTGCATTACCTAGCTTTACTCAAATCTTTGTTTTCCTTTCATTTTCCAGATTATTTCTCTGCTTTATTTTACTTCATAACAACTATCACAACCTAAAATGTTATATATTTATTTGTTTATTCTCTTTCTATATTCTTGTTTCAACTATGAAGAATTAAGAACCATTAGAATTAAGACTTCTATTTATATTTGTATCTCCCACACCAAGAACATAGGCATTCAATGATCAATTCATGAACGAATGAATGAATGGATGGATGGATGGAATTATGTATGGATATATTTGTTCAGAAATAAGAGCTATTTTTAAAATATCTCCCTTTAGAGGTTCTTGAGTGGTTCAGTTGGATAAGCATCAGACTCTTGATTTTGACTCAGGTCATGATCTCAGGGTCATGAGATCTAGGCCAGCATTGGGGGGGGGGGGGTCCAAGCTCACTGGGGAGTCTGTTGGAGATTCTCTCTTCCTCTACCCTTCTCCCCACTTGTACTCTCTCTCTCTCAAATAAATAATATTTTTTTTTAAAAAAAGAATACCTCCTATGTATTAACATGCATTTAGTTTAAATAATGTTAAGTGCTCATAGTTTTCTCCAACTGATAGTAAGTGACAAGAGACTACCTGCTGTTAGGAAAGGGCTCATATAGGGACAGGATTGGTAAAAAAAGAATTTGGCAATCTCTAGATTGTATATTTTTGTGAAGGCTCCAAGAGACCAAGTCTAAATAGCACAATTCTGTTCCATTATAGAGAAAGAGTTAAAGTAAAGCTGGAAATTTTAAGTTAAATAAAAATATCATTTGATGTTAGTTATTCATATATAGAAAACAGCTAACTAATTTGCTACACTTTTATGAATCAAAAATAAGGTTTCCAATAAAAAGAGGCATAAAAAAGAGTACTCTGGGAAGAAATCATAATTAGTATCAAGAGATTCTAAGTTCAAATTCCAAGTTCTCCTTTATCCAGGTATGATCTTTGTTAAGTTAATGAAATTCTATGAATATCAGTTGAATCAACTATAAAAATATACATTCATTACTATTTCATGGTTTTATAATAAATATATGATATATGATTCTGTTAATATATTATGAACTGTTGTATGAATCGTAGTTAATATTTTAATGGCATAAATTATCATGATTTGACTCATTTACATTTACCTATTAGTCAAAGAACCCAGAGTCTACTAGAATAACAGTGCAGAATTTGCTTTAATTTGGTTTTTATCTAATACTGGAGATTCTTGTATTAACGGTTGTGTCTCAAGATCCCTTCTTTAGAGAATTTTATAAACCCATTGAAGTTCAGTCACAGACAGAAGTGATTTATTTTAACTTACTTAGGTTTTTTAAAAAGTGCCAGACTTATGTAACTCTAAGTATTTTTTTTTTTGTTACCAGGAAAGCAGTTTGAAAAAGTAGTGAATTACTTATCATAGACATCTAATTACTTTGTCAAAATTGTCTAAAATTTCCTACACTTACATAAATTTGTCCATTGCTAAGGTTAATACACCCCAGTGGTTTGTCACCATTCACAGAGCCAAAGGGAGTATTATTAGGCAAATTAACACATCAAATTTTAAGTGATAGTAGTTCACAGAGCATTTGTGGGTGCTTAGCCTTAAAGAATAGAAAAGAATCAGAATTTGCTTATCTCCCTCAGCCTATTTAGAATAATTATGAGGTTGTGATTGACAAATATTATATTTTCAAGTACAAACTATCATTCACAATGTACTTTTCTTTATATTTTTTGAATATGATAAAATAGTTTGCTTTAAATGTGCTAAATTTTCCATATGCATGAAAAAGGTGGCTATCATTATTTCTAGTTTTATGCAAGTATATGCTTCTTCAAAACTTTACATGTTTAATACTTTTAAAAATTCATTGACACAAATAAATATTTAGATGATACAATTCATATTTTATAGTACATAATAGATTATATTATGATAATTTTTGGAAGCTTATTATTTATTTCCTATGGCTACAAAAAATATAGATTGCCAAAAAATGTTGCTAGCTGATAAGGGTTTATGTTAAAATTGTGGACTATGTTAATATTTTCTTCAATATGTTTAACTTACTTTTACTATAAAATTATATATTAAAAAAATATGAATGATAATATTGTAGGGAAATGTTTAGCCTTTAAGAAAAAGTAGACTAGAGGCACCTGCATGGCTTAGTTGGTTAAGTGTATGCCTTTGGCTCAGGTCATGATCCCAGAGTCCTGGGATCCAGCCCCAAATTGGGCTTCCTGCTTAGTGGGGAATCTGTTTCTCCCTTTCTCATTTCCTGCTTGTGCTCTCTCTCTCTCTCTCTGTCAAATAAATAAATAAAATCCAAAGAAAAAAAGAAAGGGAAGAAAGAAAAAGAAAGAAAGAAAAAGGAAGGAAGGAAGGAAGAAAGGGAGAAAGGAAGAAAGGAAGAAAAATAAAGTAAAAGGAGAGTTGGCATCATCTCAGTGCTTTTTTGAGCATTCAACATATTAATATGATTAAAACAAAGTTAAAAACTAAAAATAAAAGTGGGATTTTTTTTTAAATTTCAAAATGGTAACTGTTTAAGTTTTTGTTATATTTATTTAACATTTTGGAAATATTTTCTTGTATTCTAAACCTCTATTGTGCTTTTATTTTTACTATGGTGATAATGTCCTGAGGTATCTTAAAACACAAGAAAAATATATAATCTTGTATTTCTTAATTACAGTAATTTAAATTTCATTTTTAAGTTTTACAAATTTCTCTTGAAGTAGATCTACTGCCCACTCATAACTGAAGAGACTCTAATGCATCCAGAAATGACTGCCCTGTCCTAAAATCCTTGTTTAAGGACAATAATAACATTATGTTGACTATTTGTTAGTGGTTAGGAAGGTACCCTGAAGGATAGCATATCTGAAGATGTTTGTTGAAGTCTATTCCATTTATCTCTTTTCTGAAAATGCTTCTGGTTCTTCTAAGTCTCCTAAGAAGCATTTGCTCATTTACTTTTAGAAATGGGTATATTGGGTTTCTAAATAAGAATAAGATCTGTTTATGCAAATAATTACTTCTATTAATAGCAAATAGGTAAATTAATAAAATCAAGTTATGATGCACTGTTTTCATATATTTTAACAAAAATATAACATAATCTTGTTTCTAATGACTTCTATCATTACTATTTTACTTTGTATTTTCATTCTTTTTTAATTAAAAAATACTTTGAGATATAACTGACCTATAACATTGAGGAAGATTAAGGTGTATATTGTGTTATTTGATATATCTATATATTGCAATATGATTACCACCATAACATTAGCTAACTTCATCATATCACATAATCATCAGTTCATTTTTGGGGTAAGAATATTCAACATCTCATCTCTTAGCAAATTTGAAGTACATAATATAGTATTGTTAACTATATTTACAACACTGTACATTAGATTTCAAAAACTTAATTATCTCCTGACTGTAAGTTTGTATTCTTTGACCTGTACCTCCCTGATTCACCCACCCACTGCTCATCCCCAAGCCCTTGTAATGACCATTCAACTTTCTATTTCTACAAATTTGGCTTTTTTAGGTTCCACTTACAGGTGATATCATACCATATTTGTCTTTTTCTGTCTGACTTATCTCACTTAACGTAATCATCAGAGTAAATCCATGTTGGTGCAAATGGCTGGATTCCCATACTTTCATGGCTAAATAGTATTGCATTTTATATATATATCTCATTTTTATCCTTTTATCCACTAATGGACACAGGTTTTTTTCTTGGCTTTTATCTTGGCTATTGTAAGTAATGCTGCAATGAATATAGGAATGCACATATCTTTTTTAGGTCCTGTTTCTATTTCTTTTGGATATATACCCAGAAGAGGGATTGTGAGGATACAGGGTAGGTATATTTTTTTATTTTTTGAGGAACTTCCATACTGTTTTCTAGAGTGACTATAACAGTTTACATTCCCACCAGCACTGTACAGAATTCCTTTTTCTCCACATCTTCAAAGACATTTATCTCTTGTCTTTTTTATTAAGACAGTCTTCACCAGTGTGAAGTGATATTTCATGGTGGTTTTGATTTACATTTCCCTATGATTTATGATATTAAGCACTTCTTCATGTGCCTATTGACCATTTATATGTCATCTTCAGAAAAATTTCTGTTCAGGTTATTTATCCATTTTTTTCAGTTATTTGTTTTTCTGATGCTGAGTTCTATATGTTCCTCATACTTTTTTTCTTCATATATTTTGGATATTAACTCTCAATCAGATTTTTGGTTTTCAAATACTTTTTCCCATTCCACGGGTTGCCTTTTCATTTTGTTGATTGTTTCTTTTGTGTGCAGAAGCTTTTAAACTTGGGTACTCCCACTTGTTGATTTTCACTTTTGTTGCTTATGCCTTGGTGTCATATTAAAATTTTTTTTTTGCCAAGAACAATGATAAGGAGATTTTTCCCTATGTTTTGTTCTAGGAGTTTCATGGTTTTCAGTCTTGCATTTGAGTCCATAATTCATTTTGAGTGAATTTTTGTTAGTAGTGTAAGATAATGGTCCAAAAACCTTCTTTTGTATGTAAATATATCCAAATACCTTCTTGTATGTAAATATACAGTTTTCCCAACACCATTTATTGAAGAGTCTATCTTTTCTGTGATAGTCTTCTTGGCTGTCTTGTCAAATATTAGGTGACCCTGTATTACTTGACACCTGTATGACTCTAAGCTCTCTATTCTGTTTTCCACTCATCTGTTCTGTTTTTATACTGGCTTATACTGTTTTATTTACTATAGTGTTGTAGTATAGTTTGAAATCAGCAAGTGTGAGGCCTTCAGCTTTGTTCTTTCATAGGATTGCTCTATTTGAAACTTCTATAGATCCATATGAATTTTAGGATTGCTTTTTCTATTTCTGCAAAAAAAAATGTTATTGGAATTTTGTTGGGAATTACTTTGAATCAGCTATGAGTTAATAGATATTTTAACGATATCAATTTTTCAATCTATGAAGACAGAGTATCTTTCCATGTATCTATGTCTTCTTCAGTTTCTTTCATTGATATCCCATACTTTGTACTGTATATTTTTTACTAGCTCAGTTAAATGCATTCCTAAATATTTTGTTGTTTTGACTGTAAAAGGGGTTATTTTATTTCTTTTTCAATAATCCATTATTGCATATGAATGCAACTGATATTGATATTATTGATTTTATATCCTGCAACTTTACTAAATTTGTTGATTATTTTGAACAGTTTTTGATGAAGTCTTTAGGATATTCTATACACAATGTCATGTCATCAGCAGAGACATGGCTTCTTCTTTTCCAATTGGTGTGAATGTTACTTCTTTTTCTTGCCTAATTTCTGTGGCTAGAACTTCCAATACTCGGTTGAATAAGAGGGGGCATTTTTGACTTGTTTTTGATCTTAAAAAGAAAGCTCACAAGCTCTCAGCATTGAGTGTGATGTTAGCTGTGGGTTTGTCGTATATGGCCTTTAATATGTGGAGGAATCTTCCTTCTGTATACACTTTGTTAACTACTTTTGTAGTTTTTCTTCCTTTCTTGCTGTCTTCCTTTGTGAAGTGATATTTTTCTGCAGTGTTTTACTTGGTTTCCTTCTCTTTGTGTCTCTACTATAGGTTTTAGAACTCTAGCTATCCTGATGCTTAGATGAAACATCTTATGGATATAAAGTCTACTTCAAGATGTTCATATCAACTGTTTATATAAAGTTAGCTTCAACTGCATACAAAAAATATTTGATTCTTTTTCTCCTACTTTTAACTTTTACACTGGAGTTAAGTGATTAATATGTACTATATTACAGTATTGAAGTATTTGATTTTGACTTAAAACTTAACCTTTACTGGTATGTTTTATATTTTTACATGTCTTCATGTTTCTAACTAGGATATTTTCATTTCAACTTGAATAACTCCTTCCAGGATTTATTTTTAGGCAGGTAGGTATAGTGGTGCTAAACCTCCTTAGTTTTTGTTTGTTTGAGATACTCTTTCTTTTATTTTTGAAAGATAACTCTTCTGGATAAAGTATTCATAGTTGGCCATTGGTTTGTTTGTTTATTTTAGCCCTTTGAATGCACCATTCCTCTCTCTCCTGGCCTTCAAGGTTTCTGCTGAGAAAACTGATGAAGTTATGATGGTTCATTTGTTAGTGACAAGCTTCTTTTCTCTTCCTGCTTTAAAGATTCTTTGTCTTTGATTTTGACAATTTTATTATAATGTGCCTGGAAAATGTCTCTCTAAGCTAAATTTGTATGGAGACCTACAACTTCATGAACTTGGATGTCCATATTTCTCCCATGTTTTGAAGAGTTATTGGCCATTATTTTTCTAAATAATCTTTTTTTCCCTTTTATCTCTCTTTTCCCTCTGGTACTGTATTAATGAGTAGGTTGATTTCATATTAACCCTGTTGACTTTCTTTATTCCTTTTACTTTTTTTTTTCTTTTGGCTTCTCTTACTGGATAATTTCAAATGATCTGCATTGGTGTGCCTAATTCTCTCTTCTGATTCTTCTATTCTGCTATTAAACCTGTCTGATGAAATCTTCAAAACAGTCATTGTACTCTTCAGGTCCAAATTTTCTGTTTCATTCTATTTTATGTTTTCTGTCCCTTTGCTGAACTTATTTTGTTTTTGTACTATTTTCTTGATTTAATTAAATAATCTTTCTATGTTCTCTTATAGCTCTTTGGGCATCTTGAGAACAATTATTTTGAATTTTTGTCGGGCAATTTATGTATATCCTTTTCTTTGGAATCAGTTAATGGAGTACTACAGTATTTCTTTGATGGTGTCATGTTTCCCTGATTCTTCATGATCCCTGTAGACTTGTGTAGGTGTCTGCAAATTTCATGAAGCAGTCAACCCCTCTTAGATGAGCAAAGCCATTGGTAAGGAAAGACATTCAATTGTATGTGAAGGCACACTGCAACCTTCTGTGACTCCAAATCTAGACGTGCAAGGCACTAAAGGGGTAGGGATGTGTGGTGACTGTAGGTTCAGGGAAACATGATGTCTGGTCCAGAAGCCTTTAACAACTTCATGGTCCTTGGCATGGGCTGCAGGGTGCCCTGTAGCTATTGCAGTGCATGCCAATATCTAGAGTCCCTAAAGCTTGTAGTGTGCTCACAGTTGGCTCTGGCCCTTCTGGCTGACCCTGACCCTAACCACTACATAAATGTCCCTATCACCACACAGACACCAGCAGCCAGCCCTCACAATTAAGTCTGTGCACACCAATGGCTCCAATCACCACCAGTGCCTGCCCTTGTCCCTAGCCGCTGGACCTGGAGGTACTGGTGAGGACTCAGGATCCCTCACAACTACTACAGACCCATTACAGTGCTTGCTGAGGGCCACACAGTCGCCAATGTTATGGACCCCAGTGGTCTGAGGTAATGAAACATCATGCCCCCACAGATCTGGAGCCATGGCAAGGGATCATAGTGTAACTTCAGGAGATGCTGGTGATGGGAGTTTGGCCAGAAGAATGCAGGTGCATAGCTTTAGGGGCTATCTATAGATGAGGCCAGCAATGCAGGCCAGTGAGAGGAGGAAGGGTTGGAGGTAGGTTCATGAGCAGCTGTGAGGATCTTAGCTGTTGTCATGCATCCCATGGCTGTAGGATAGGGTCTTGTCATTGACACACGCAACAGTGCAGGCTGGTGACAGGAATTGGGCCAGCAATGTGCAGGTGCATAGTTATAGGCGTTAGTTTCCAATGCATACGCAGTTGTGGCAGTCAGCTCTAGGGATCTAGACTAGTGTCTTGCATTTGTATAGCCACAGAGGCTGAGACTGGTTGCCAGTATGTTTCCTGAATTTTAACAGGAAGTGAGATAGAGGGAGTGGGGTTAGACTGAGGTGGCTGGTGTCTGTGCACACAAAAACCTGTGAAGGAAACCTCTGTGGTAAAATCTGCAGAGGGTCCACAGTGGCTGTTCTAGACACTGGTTTCTTGGGCAACAAAAGCTGCTGGGGTCTCTTGGAGACCAGGCCACTAGGAACTGGAGTTGTCTTGCTGTGTGGCTATTAGTGACCCTGCCTTCTTCCTTGTTCCAACCCTCTCTATAAACCTGATTTTCCAGTTTCTGGGTGGTTTAAACTGAAGCAGTCCTTTTGGCAGTACCCAAAATGTACTGGTTGCTCCCTCCACTCTCCCTTTCTTGGTCAAGGAAACTCTTTTGGGCCAGGGAGTTTTCTTTTGGCATTGAGTAGTGCCAGCTGGGGGATGATGACCAGGCAAAATGAGGCTGCTCTTCCTTCTCTTTTTCTGCAGTTATTCTTAGGGATTTTTTTTGTTGCTGCTTATACTTTAGAGTCTCTCATATATATGTTAAACTGGATAAGGAGTGAAAAGTTTTCCTACTTCACAACCATTATGAAATCTCATTGTTTGAATCCTAAATAGATAGCAGTCACCCATTATGTAGCATATGGGATTGCTATAGAAGTCCATATGCTTTGTAACAGTTGGTGTTCAAATGAAAATGTGTGAAGTCAAATAAAAATGTGGCCCAGATGACAAAACCTAATTACCAGCAGCATCAAACTGCAGAATTCTTTCAAACTACCTATGTCATGTTTTTCAGTTGTTTTTTAGGCATTTTCTCAGTAAAATAAGTTTCAACAAGTTTGTAGATTATAATGATATAACCGTCTATTTTGAAAAAATAACATACAAAGTTAAAATACAACTTTCATTCTACTTTTCATCCACAGATTAATAATGATAATTTTCTTCTCTAAAAACTATCCAGAATTGGGATACCTGGATCACTCAGCAGTTAAGCATCTGCCTTTGGCTCAGGGCGTGACTCTGGAGTCCCGGGATCGAGTACCACATTGGGCTCCCTGTGACGAGTCTGCTTCTCTCTCTGCCTGTGCCTCTGCCTCTCTCTCTGGGTCTCTTATGAATAAATAAATAAAAAATCTTTAAAAAATTTTAAAAAAACTATCCAAAATCAACAAAGAAAATAGAAAAATAAATGAGACTAGGAGATATCAATATTCTAAAGCCTGCTTTTTCTTGCTTACTCTCTCTCTTACACACACTCATGGATGTATGTATATATAGATACATATATGTATCTATATATGTATGTGTGTCATTTAAATGGTCAGGAAGATACTTAGAGGGGATATTCATGGCTAAATGCATAAAATAAGGAAAACCAAACATTGTTCTTTAAAATAAGTGGCCGAATCTGAAATTAAAATCTAATAATCCAAAAACTAAAAAAAAAAAAAAAAAATCTAATCATCCCTCTCTGGAAATGTGAAAACATACATGTAGGCTAGCTGGGTATATTTTTTGAGCCGAACTTTGTATTAATTATTTAAAAGCTAGAAAGGTAGTGTTATAAAAGTAAATCCTACAAACAAACAAAACAAAACAAATATTTGAAGGAAGCTTCTTACTGGATTGAAATGAAGATGAGATGTTCTGCATTTGTGTAGTTTTTGTGAATAGTATCTACTGACTGTGAAGACAAAAATTAAAAGAGCTCACACTAAATAGTAGGTTACAAGAAAAAACTTAATTTTGAAAAATACCTTTGTTGATGTTTTGACACAGATATCCAGAAAATAATTTGTTTAGAAAGCATTAGTAGTCTTGCCATAAAATAGAAAGTAGCTAAGAATCAATATACATCTATTATAAGATAAGAGAAAGTACACCCTTACTGCTTTGCCTTGCTTAGTCATTCATTACTTATCCATTTATTGTTGTTTCTTCTGCTTTCTTTAAACATATGGTGAATGAAGTTTGACAAAGTCACAAAATAGATATATATTTATTTTTACCTCAATTCGTACAGTTGCATTTTAAGTGTTGTTTCTAATTACAAAAATAAAATCAATTTCTTTTTTAATGGGAAAAATTCAATAGGATATTTACATAGAATGTAGCTAAAATCTTTAATAAAAATTTAATATGAAAAGCAAATCTAATTTAAAAGAGATATTGAAGATCTACCAAAAAAAGTAAATGTCTGAAAGAAAGACTCAAATAATGGAAATTAAAAAGGAAATTTTCTCAGAAATTAATAAACTTCAATCTTGAGTTTTTAAAATTTCCATACCTGAGGACTCCTGGGTTGCTCAGTGGTTGAGCTTCTGCCTTTGGCTTAGGTTGTGATCCTGGGGTCCTGAGATTGATGCAGATTGAGTCCTGCATCAAGCTTCACAGAGGGAGCCTACTTCTCCCTCTGCCTATGTCTCTGCCTCTCTCTGGGTGTCTCTCATGAATAAATAAATAAAATGTTAAAAAATGGATAATTTTAATATATAAATCAGCAAAAAGCTACATAAAAGAAAGAGAGTCACTAAAGTGGATCAGGCCTCCAAATTTCTGTCATGGAATTCTAACATAACTTTAAGAAGCAGGAAACTAATATGTAAACTAAATCACGTAAGTATTTCATAAATGTAGAGGACCTGTGCCATGGACCTCTTTTGTAATTTGGATAGCTATAAGATTTTATCTTTCTTAAATATAAAATAAAATCCATAAGATTATAAACAAGCAATTATACCAAGTTACAAATATATTTTTAAAAATGTGATAAATTATGTGTTAACATATCACATAAATATCTAACATTTAATTTAGTAACTTCTGTTATTTTAATATTATAAAGTTAATCATAATTCAAAATATCTGTAGTATGTATAATTTCATATGAAACTATCTGCAATATCTATTAGTGACAGGTCAGAGTTATAGCTAATACTGCTACCTATTGCTGTCTACTTTCATGATTAACGGAAATACTAAATTTCAGGTTAGTGGAGATAAGATGTCATTTTTTTCCAGTCAAGTTTATGAACTCTCTGATATCTCAATGTAAACTTTTTTACATCATAGAAGGGAAATAAAAGTTTTTAATTTTTAATATATTAGGACTAATATACAATAAAGAGGGTATGTAAGACTATCTTATGTATAAGATAGCAATAACTAATCTAAGCATTACCCATCATAGTATCTGTCATTAAAGGCATACTGCACATACTATACTGATATGGAAAGATTGCTGTGAGCTGCAGAACATTATATAGAATATGCCACCATGTGTGTAAAACACTAATGTGAGCACATATTCATATATATGAATTATTCATATATCTATCTATCTATATCTATATCTATATATATAGATATATGAAAGTAGATACACAAGGAGGGAGAGGGGAACCTGGTGACTGGGGCATTAAAAGATAAACTGCGGCAAATTAATTTTTTTACAAATTTATTTGGACAAACATAGACTCAAATATGGTAGCACGAAATTGAAGGTGGTTAGGAATGCTTCACTGACAAGAGCTAAAGGAGAGGTTTTTATTGGAACAAAGCAAGGAAAGCATCTGACTAGCTATAACTTAAATAGTTACTTTATTTCAGAAGGTATTAGCTATTTGTGATTGGTCTTAAATTTCATTTTCTCGGATTCAGGTGCATTGACTGTGGCTTAGGTTTTGATTTGTTTACATAGGATACCAAAGCATTAGAGCCACTTCAGTCTAGTGGCCTCTCTGTTTAATTACTTAAAGAGGGAGGTGAGAGTAGACAATACATTCCTCATGTACCTTTCTTTTTTTCTTTTTTCTTTTTTTTTTAAGGATTTTATTTATTTATTCATGAGAGATACCCAGAGAGAGGCAGAGACATAGGCAGAGGGAGAAGCAGGGTCCCCGTGCGGAGCCTGAGATGGGACTGGATCCCAGGACTCCCGGATCATGACTTGAGCCAAAGGCAAACGGTCAACTATTGAGCCACCCAGGTGCCTTCTTCGTGTACCTTTCTTACCAAATGTCTAATTGTTACTACTTTAAAAACTTACAAAACAATTAAAAAGCAAACAAATCATTACTGAAATCATAAGAGCCATTCTTCATTAAAAAAAAAGGAATCGTCCTAATTATTGGAAATTATAAAGCAAATAACTTAGGTATACATATGCTTCTAAAAATGTCGGAGTATTTTCTTTCACTTTGCTGAAGTTTCTAAAGGTATAACATAGATATAATTCTCAAGCAAACTGATACGCCAGGGCATGTAGGATGGACAGTTTTGAAAAGGATAAGTAGACCAAAAAAATTTTTTTAAGTTTTCATCAACAAAGCATTTGACAGTCCAGTAATAGCTGAGAGTGTGGCCTTGGGATATGTAAATATCTCCACACGTCACTTTTTTGCAAGCCTACAGATTTCAGGCTAGTGACAGTATTAGGCAGCTGGACTTGTCGATAGCTTTCTGACAAAAATAAAACATGGCAAAGTACATGTTTCATCTATGTCTGTTCTGTCAAAGTCCAGTGTGTCACATTGCACAGGAAAGATGATGCTTGGCTTTGGATTATGTTCATACCCACCAGTTTACAGGTGCCTGGAATAGAGTATTACAGTGAAAAACTGGTGGAAGCAATAGCATACACACTTTAGTTTTCTTCTGCTTAACAGTAGAAAATTAACTGTTCCAGCATGAGCCAAATTTCATTGAATGTCTTCTTCTTACTTTTTTTTTTAAGCAGAAAAGTATACCAAAGGATTCATTAGCAGCAGACCAGTCCAACAGATACAGTTTTATATCACAACTGTGCACTACATAGGTGTGAGACATTTCAAAAATTATTGAAACTCCCTAAGCCTCAATAATCTCCTTTCTAAAATAAGGATAATTATATGTACCTCATGTTGTGGTAATGAGAATTAAATGATATAATATGCATAATCTACTTAACAGAGTGGCTGACACTTTGTGAGCTTTCAAGAAATGAACTATGTAGATTAAAGAATGTATCCTACCCTCAGACCAGCTGAATTTAAATCCTTGCTTCACTACTTACTAGCTATGTCACTATTATTCAGTTGGTTAACCTTTTTCTGACTCAGTTTACTTCTCTGCCTTACAGGTACAATAAAAGCATATGTCTCTAGGGAATTGAAAGAATTCGAGATTATACACACACACATGCACACACAATGATTAAAGCAAGGTCTGACTTAGTAAATGCTCACCAAATGTTATCTATTACTATACCTCAAAGCACAATATTAAATCCTCAATTCATATTTCCATTTTAGGCATATATATCTGATTCAGACTTTTGACTCATCAGTCCCACAACAAAGACTCAAATAAATTAATATTTTCCAATTATTGCCAAAGTTTAAGCAGTTAAAATAGTTTTCTAGTTATTGCTAAAATTTAGGAACAAAGTAAATAAATTTAAGATTAAAGAATAGTAGACACTTAGATTAGAAAGTAAATTTAAGATTAAAGAATAGTAGACACTTAGACATTAGAAAGATAATGCTTCAAGGAAAAGTTACAGTTATGATTGCCAATATTTTTTTGCTATTATACAAAATATTTACCTGAGAAATCCAGTAAGAATAGTTTTCCAACTTCAGGTTCAATAAAGAGAAATAAAAGTGGTACAGTGCTATATCAATAATTGAGTGGTCTCCCAACATGTAATTTATTAACAGATATTTTCTTCAGCCAAAAATATTATATATATATGAAGGCTTCTTTATATTGTTTCTACCATTCTTACCATGCAAGAAATTTTATATTATCATTAGGTAAAATTCCATATTGCACATAAAGAAATGCCTCTCATTATTTGTGTCTTCATTACAAAGGACAATTATCTACTTTCAGAGATCCTACTTAAAGTTATTTTTCTTATTTTAAAAAGAAATGATCACTTTGCCAAGTTCCCCAAATAAGTACTATAACTGAGTATGTTATGCTACTTATAAATTATTTTTATATTTTAAAATAACATAGAAGTGAAAACCTTACTTACAACAAAGTCCTCACCAATTGCATGGGGAAGTATGAAATTGGGAAGGCTCTCCAGAGTTGTTCCAGATTGAAAAGTAGGCAGAGCCTTTTGGCAGCCCTCTCTCATGTTGACTAGACATTTATTATGGGCATTCAGAGGTAAAGGGTATATAACCATGAGCAAGACACCTCCGATTAGACAAGGGCAATTCATAGGGATACCTGACAATTAAGAGAATTAGTATCTAGATCTTGAAGCATGAATCTGGAGACACACAAATAGCATTCACATTGTGGAATTCATCTGTTGAGAATATGGACCCTAACATACATACCTATGTACCTGAAAATGGTGGCCACCAAAGCAGTTCTGCAAAAGGTGGAATGAATTTTGAGATTGGGCAGCAGGTGATAAAGGCCATTAGTGGGGCGCCTGGGTGGCTCAATGGTTGAGCACCTGCCTTTGGCTCAAGATGTGATCCCGAGCTGGGGATCAAGTTCTGCATCGAGCTCCCTGCACGAAGCCTGCTTCTCCCCCTGCCTGTGTCTCTGCCTCTCTTTCTCTCTGTGTCTCTCATGAATAAATAAATGAATAAAATCTGAAAAAAAAAAAAGAAAGCCATTGGAGATTATATATGATTCTTTCCTTCTGTGCTAAAACTCATGGCAAGATTTCATCTGCTGTAATTTACAAAGCAGACACTTGTGGCTATAATTTTGAGGGAAGAGTTTGAAAAAGGTAAATAGGTAGTAGATGTTGTCTATTATTGGAGGGATTTTAGAAGATAGAAGAAGGAGATGGACTCAGGGAAGGACTTGCCGGTTTATAAGCAGGCATGAAAGATAATAGAGGGAATCTAGAATATGAAGTTTTTATAGGACTGAAGAATTCAAGTAATTTTAGATCCTAAATCAGAACAAATGGAATTACGAAAAGACTTCTATAGACAAAAATCCAGTAGAACTTGTAACTAAAATTAGTGTTTTAATACAAAGATCTAAGGGTGCTGTTGAACCATAGGAAAAATGGAACTTGGTTAGGAATATATGAACTTTGGGACGCCTGGGTGGCTGACCAGTTGAGCATCTGCCTTTGGCACAGGGCGTGATCCCTGGATCCTGGATCTAGTCCTGCATCGGCTCCCTATGGGAAGACTGCTTCTCCCTCTACCTATGTCTCCGCCTCTCTCTGTGTGTGTGTCTCTCATGAATAAAAAAATAAATCTTTTTTAAAAAAGAAAACTATGAACTTTTTAAGAAAAGAGCATTACCAATACTATTGACTAAAAATGTTGTAATTGTATTAGAAATAATAAAGTTCTCTTATTCTACTTGCACAGGTGACAAGTTGCTAAACTATGCTATCCTGCAAGAGTGGCCTAATCAACAACCTCCAATAATAGATGATGATGATAGATGATAGATTAGATAGATGATAGATGATAGATAGATAGATAGATAGATAGATAGATAGATAGATAGATGAAAAATAGATGATAGCCTTTATTGCAGAATTTTTGTAATAGGAAAATATTGAAAAATTGGTTGAATAAAATATAAAACATGCTTAAATGTTGAATGTTAGGAGATGGTTAAAAAAAATGAAACATAAAAAAAAAATGAAACATCCTGGTAAGAAAGGACATAAAAAGGTCACCAAAATAAATTCTTCAATAAAAAAAAAAATTGAGATGCTGTATTGGTATGCTAAAAATAATTATTTGCTTTCTTCTATAATCTGTTCTTGAAAATATGTTGTATAGCATATTTTTAGATAAAGTGAGTCTATAATCCATGCTTTTAAATGAGCAAATGATAAACTCTCACACATTCAGAAGTTACATTAGTATATTTATTACTTTTAAAATGCATTTCACTTCATACTTTTTTATCTATATATCATTAAACTATTAGCCTGTAACATATTTTTAAACTGTTCATCTGTATGACAGAGAAATTCTAATGGCTTAATTGATGTTTTTAAATATTTAAGGAAAAACTTGTAATCTTTTACAACATCTTCTACGTAATAGAAAAAGAGCAACTGCTTCCCAACAGTTTTTGAGGCCAGCAGAATTTTGATGCCAAAATTGTCAAGTAAAGGAAAATTATATAATGAGAAAATCACAGGAAAATCTCTTTCATGCAAAATATTAAAGAAAATTTATGCAAAAATATTAAGGAAAATAGTAGATTTAATTTAGTAATATATAAAAAGAATACTTCAAGAGTAGTTGGGATTTGTTATGTATACTGTAGATTACATGAACATTCAAATAATCAACCAACATAATTTACCATGTTAACTTAATAAAGGAAAATATACAATCATCTCAACAGATTGAGGGAAGTCATTTGATAAAATTTCAGCATGTTTGTGATAATTTTCTTCAAATTATGAATGATACTTCCTTAATCTGATAAAGAATACACCCATATGTGCATACAGAGACAAAACCTCAGCAATGTTATTTTAGTGATAAAATATCAAATGATTTCCTGAAAGTTCGGAAATGAGATAAAGTCTTTTACCATCATTTACATTTAACATTGAAATAAAACTCTTTCTAAAAGTGCAGTAGGCAATAGAAATAAATAAATGATATGTGTTTCAGAAAGGACAGATTAAAGTTGTCATTTACAGATGGCATGATTGTTTATATAGAGATCCAGAAGAATCTACAAATGTTCTACTAGAATCAATGAATTAAGTTATCATGGTCACTGGGTACAAAGTACACATAAAAATGAATTTTATTTATACAAGAAACATAGCTTTTCTAAATCATACAATTTACAATAGTGTAAGAAATCTGTTGTCTAGGAATGAATCTGAAAATTACCCCTAAAAAGTCTATTCTGAAAACTATAACTTTATTAAGAAAAATTAAGAATACTGTAAAAATAAGTGAATAAGGAACATAATATATTTATGGATTGGAATAATCCATATTATTAAGATGTCATTTCTTCATAAGTACTGTATATGCTCTAATACCATTTGAAATCTCAGAAGATGGAGATGCTGAAATTGACAACCTCATTTTACAATTGGTATGGAAATGTAATATTCAAGAATAGCCAAGACAATAATGAAAAGGAAAAAGAAACTGAGGCTTATAATACCAGGAATCAAGATGACTACTTTTAAGATATGGTAATAAAGACCGTGTTTTCATGAGCGAATAAATTCATTAATTTATCATAATTCAGAAATACCCTCTCTTGCATCCATTGTTGCTACACACACATGATACCAACTGGATTATTGCAAAGTTTATAGTGCAGTGTAGTTGGGGAAAGGATGGCGTTTTCAATAAAAAGGTTTTGGGCCAAGTATCTGCCTTATCTTATACATAAAAATCAGTTTCAAGCATATGAAAATGATTATTTCAAAAATGTATATCAGAAAACAGAGCATCTCCTCAATTTTGCAAGAACCGCCAACACACACACTCACACACACACACGTACACACACGTAACCACTATCTATAAAAAGATATGTTGAACTACATTAAGAACTAGAGTTCATCCAAAAGGAACCATTAAAACATTAAAAACTATAATCATAAGGTGGAATAAAATATTTGCAATACACATTTATGACAAAACATTTGTATCCTGAGTAGATACCTAAATCTAAGTAAAGGAAATACAAGGCCCAACTAAGCCCAACTAAGAAAAATACTAGAAAATATCCAAAGGACTAGAAAGACCTTTTACAAAAGAGACTATTTAAGTGGGTAATAAATACAGGAAAAGTGCTCAAATTCCTTAATCATCAAGAGAATGCAAATGAAAACTCTGAAATACCACACTACGTGTACTAGAATGGCTAAAATTAAAAATGATAGAAAACTGCAAAATAAGGCAAGGATGTGGAATAAAATAATTCATAATGATACATTAACCAATAAAATCGAACTTTTTTTTTAAATCGAACTTTTTAAAAGGACTTTAGCAATAGACTAGAAATTATATATTAAAAAAAGAAATTAGATACATGTGTGTGTGTGTATATATATATATATATATATATATATATATATATTTCCCTTTAACAAGTGACATAAATGAGTTCAGGATATTGATTTGTGAGAAAAAAAGTGATATGCCATCTTTTTAAATATGAGACATTGAAAAAAACCAAATATTTAAGCCAAAAATTTTATGCAGAGATTGAATAATTTATTTGATATAATTTTCTCTCACAGATGTAGATTGTCTTTTAGCATCTTTTGACTTACCATTGTAAGGCTCATAACCAGTAGAAGTGTCCCATGTCAACAAAGTTCATTAGACTTATGTTCCATTGAAAAATAAATGTTGAAATATAAGGGCATATTTTGTTGAAACCCATCTGAACAATTTTTTTCTAAACTTTTAACCACACGGTATACCTTTTAAAAATCTATGAGACATGGTATAATCAAGTCACTGGTGTTGGAAGAACAATAATATTTTCTGCAAGAAAAACTTTTAGGTGAGGGAAAAAAAAGTTTCAGTGATGAAAAGCAAGAGAAAATAATTTGAAGGCTTAGAATTTTCTCCCTCACAATTTTGATGAAGTTCCCAATGTTATTTTTTCTTTAAATCAGTAACTTTTTAAATTTCCTATAATATTTTCTACTTAATATTTTCATTAACAAGAAAAACAAGATAGGAGTATTTCAGTTTATCACACAGACTATGCGTTTGTAGTACCTTTATCAATATATAACTAGAACTAATTACAGCTATAGTAAGTTTAGCTAGTGAAGTCTCTGAAAGGGAGGAGATGCCTAAGCAAAACTTATTTAATAAATGCAATTGTCCTCCAATTAAAGATAACTAGATACTGTAACATTTTTCCCCTAGGTCAATTTTCCTAGCTAAGCAATCACAGAAACCTTCCTAAATTTTCCTTATTCCTCTTGAAATTTCTATCTTTTATCTCCATTTCCTACTTCTTGCTATACACTTCTTTGGAGCCCATGATCTCTGTAACCTCAATGCCCACTCATTACTGTATCGCTAAGTCCAGATTTGATGATAGGAGATCCTCAGGAGGCAGGAAAGTCAGTAAAGAGATAAACTTTAAACACATCCACAGTTCCTCATTTCCTATCTTAATCACGTTTCTGTTTGGGGGTAGACTTTTCTATTTGGGACTACTTCATATTCCTAGTATTATTGGTTTCTACTAAAGCTCCAATAGTGAAATCCTCAGAGTAGTCTTTTGAAACTAAGAAAAATGCTATTGTTTGTATTTTCTGTGATATTATGATGACTATATCAGTCTTCTTATATACAAATAGATCTTAACACTGGCTGCTCAATAAATAACTCATGGAGCTCTATCACACATACACACCTCCCACCAAGAAAGAAAGATAATAAGAGTAAATAGCCCCCCAAATAAGGATAAATCTTATTCAATGAGTGGGCCCCAGGCATATACATTTATTTAAAAAGCAACAGGTGATTTTGGTAAAATAAAATGAAAATAAAGTACATATAAAAATAATATATAAATATATAACATTATGTAGAATAAATATACATGCAAGTGAGTATACACATACTACATATGTAAATAAAATTAAGTTTATAATTCCTTCTTACAAAAGTAAGGAGAAAATAAATACTAAAAATTAAAGAAGAAATCAATGAAATCGAAAATAGGAAATCAATAAGTAAAATAAAATAAAAAGCTAGTTCTTTGAAAAAATAAAAAAAAAAGTAATGAGTTTCTAGCCAGACTAAATTAAAAAGAGAGAGAGGATGAAAATTATTGGGTTATCTAATTAATATCAGAAATGATTGAAGGGACATCACAACAGATACTGTGGATATTAAAAAGGATAATAGACAAATACTAATGGGGCAGGGCAAGAAGGCGGGAGGAGTAGGGTCCCCAAGTCACCTGGCCACACCAACTTACCTAGATTACTTTCAAATCATCCTGAAAACCTATGAATTCGACTTGAGATTTAAAGAGAGAACAGCTGGAACATTATAGAGAGAAGAGTTTGCGTTTCTAACCAGGTAGGAAGATGGAAAAAAAATAAAAAAGAATCAAGAGGGGGAGAGGCCCCCACGAGGCGCCGGGCTAAGACCAGGCGCCGAGAGCCTCCAGGACAGCAAAGACCAGCCGTTGGAGAGGCGGGAACTTTAAAAATCCCCAACGGATTTTTCCCAGAAGGAAAGGCACTTAGGGAAATGGGGAGATCCGCAGGAGGGGCAGGGGAGCCTCGGGTCTCCGGGGTCACTAACAGAGCAGATGCGTCCCAGGGGCGAGCTTGGTATAGGGCTGGAGCGCACCTGGAGGGCCTCGGGGAGAAGCTCAGGATGCGGCTCCGGGGGAGGGGGCTGCACCCTGCTGCCTTCGGAGTCGGGATGGGAGAGGGATTCCAGCAGCACAGGCCCCAGATCCCAGGGCACTGGGGACATAGCCCAGGATCCTGCTCTCCCCCAGGACAGATGGAGGTGGGGAGGGCACAGGAGAGGACTCTCCTGCCACGGGGCGCCTCCAAGCTGTGTAGGTCAGTGCCCCCCACCACCCTGGGAGTATCCAGGCCAGTGGGGACAGCGGTAGTTACTTGGGAGACAGCGGTAGTTACTTGGGAGCTGTCTCCAGGTCTGGAGAGTTGGCCGCGGCCAATGTGGTTGTTCCTCCTGGCATCACCCTGTGCCTGGAATAGAGTGGGGCCACCAGGGAACAGTGGCCTCACGCGGTAAACAGCTCCCACTGAGCCATGCACCTGGCGGGGGTGGGGGGGCAGCTCCCCCAGGTGCATACACCTGAAAGTCAGGCAGCAGGCCCCTCCCCCAGAAGACAATCCTCAGATAAATTAGTTTATCCCAAAGACTAGTAAGAGATGAAGAGGGACACTATATCATACTTAAAGGATCTATCCAACAAGAAGGCCTAACAATTATGAATATTTATGACCCAATGTGGGGGCTTCCAAGTATATCAATTAATAACCAAAATAAAGACATACTTAGATAATACACTAATGCTGGGAGACTTCAACACAGCACTTTCTGCAAATGACAGATATTCTAAGCACAACATCTCCAAAGAAACAAGAGCTTTAAATGATACACTGGACCAGGTGGATTTCACAGATATTTACAGAATTTTACATCCAAATGTGACTGAGTACACATTCTTCTCAAGTGCAATGGAACTTTCTCCAGAATAGACTACATACTGGGTCACAAATCAGGTCTCAACTGATACCAAAAGATAGGGATTTTCCAGGGCCAGATGGCTTCCCAGGGGAATCCTATAAAACGTTTAAAGAAGAAACAGTACCTATTCTACTAAAGCTGTTGCAAAAGATAGCAGGGACAGAATACTTCCAAACTTGTTTTATGAGTCCAGAATCACCTTATTCCAAAACCAGACAAAGACACCACCAAAAAGGAGAATTATAGACCAATATCACTGATGAACACAGATGCAAAATTCTCAACAAGATACTAGCCAATAGGATCCAACAATACATTAAGAAGATTATTCACCATGACCAAGTGGGATTTATCACTGGGATGCAAGGCCGGTTCAACACTCATAAAGCAATCAATGTGATTGATCATATCAGCAAGAGAAAAAACAAGAACCATAGGATCCTCTCAATAGCTGCAGAGAAAGCATTTGACAAAATACAGCATCCATTCCTGATCAAAACTCTTCAGAGTGTAGGGATAGAGGGAACATTCCTCAGCATCTTAAAAGCCATCTATGAAAAGCCCATAGCAAATATCATTCTCAATGGGGAAGCACTGGGAGCCTTTCCCCTAAGATCAGGAACATGGCAGAGATGTCCACTCTCACCACTGCTATTCAACACAGTACTAGAAGTCCTAGCCTCAGCAATCAGGCAACAAAAACAAATAAAAGGCATTCAAATTGGCAAAGAAGAAGTGAAACTCTCCCTCTTTGCAGATGACATGATATCGTACTTAGAAAATCCAAAAGACTCCACCCCAAGATTGCTAGAACTCATACAGCAATTCGACAGTGTGGCTGGATACAAAATCAATGCCCAGAAATCAGTGGCATTTCTATACACTAACAATGAAACTGAAGAAAGAAATTATGGAGTCAATCCCATTTACAATTGCACCCAAAAGTTAAGATACCTAGGAATAAACCTAACCAAAGAGGTAAAGGATTTATACCCTAAAAACTACAGAACACTTCTGAAAGAAATTGAGGAAGACACAAAGAAATGGAAAAATATTTCATGCTCATGGATTGGAAAAATTAATATTGTGAAAATGTCAATGCTACCTAGGACAATTTACCATTTAATGCAATCCCTATCAAAATACCATGGACTTTCTTCAGAGAGTTGGAACAAATCATCTTAAGATTTGTGTGGAATCAGAAAAGACCCCGAATAGCAAGAGGAATATTGAAAATGAAAACCAAAAAAAGAAAAAAATGAAAACCAGAGCCAGGGGCATCACATGCCGGATTTCAGGTTGCATTACAAAGCTGTGATCATCAAGACAGTGTGGTACGGCATGAAAACAGACACATAGATCAATGGAACAGAAGAGAGAACCCAGAAATGTGCCCTTAGCTCTATGATCAACTAATATTCGACAAAGCAGGAAAGACTGTCCACTGGAAAAAGAATCAATAAATCGTGCTGGGGAAATTGAACAGCCATGTGCAGAAGAATGAAACTAAACCATTCTCTTATACCATACACAAAGATAAACTCAAAATGGATGAAAGATCTAAATGTGAGACAAGAATCCATCAAAATCCTAGAGGAGAACACAGACAATACCCTTTTTGAACTTGGCCACAGCAACTTCTTGCAAGATACATCTATAAAGGCAAGGGAAACAAAATTTAAAAAATGAACTATTGGGACTTCATCAAGATAAGAAGTAAGAAGCTTTTGCATAGCAAAAGAAACAGTCAACAAAACTAAAAGACAACCTATGGAATGGGAGAAGATATCTGCAAATGACCTATCAGATAAAGGGCTAATATCCAAGATCTATAAAGAACTTATTAAACTCAACAGAAAAGAAGCAGTCAATCATGAAATGGGAAAAACACATGAACAGAAATTTCACAGAGGAAGACATAGACATGGCCAACATGCACATGAGAAAATGCTCCACATCACTGGCCATCAGGGAAATACAAATCAAAACCACAATGAGATACCACCTCATCCCAGTGAGAATGGCGAAAATTAACAAGACAGGAAACAACACATGTTGGAGAGGATATGGAGAAAGAGGAACTCTCTTGCCCTGTTGGTGGGAATGTGAACTGGTGCAGCCACTCTGGAAAACTGTGTGGAGGTTCCTCAAAGAGTTAAAAATAGAGCTACCCTACGACCCAGAAATTGCACTGCTGGGGATTTACCCCAAAGATACAGATGCAGTGAAACATCGGGACACCTGGACCCCACTGTTTATATCAGCAATGTCCACAATAGCCAAACTGTGGAAGGAGCCTTGATGTCCATTGAAGGATGAGCAAATTAAGAAGATGTGATCTATGTATACAATGGAATATTCCTCAGCCAGTAGAAACAACAAATACCCACCATTTGCTTCAACATGGATGGAACTGGAGGATATTATGCTGAGTGAAGTAAGTCAATCAGAGAAGGACAAACATTATATGGTTTCATTCATTTGGGGAATATAAAAAATAGTGAAAGGGATTAAAGGGGTAAGGAGAGAAAATGAGTGGGAAATATCAGTGAGGGTGACAGAACATGTGAGACTCCTAATTCTAGGAAACGAACAAGGGGTGGTGGAAAGGGAGGTGGGTGGGGGATTGGGGTGACTGGGTGACGGGCACTGAGGGGGGACTTGACGAGATGAGCACTGGGTGTTATACTATATGTTGGTAAATCAAACTCCAATAAAAAATATATGTAAAAAAAGATAATAGACAAATTCTATAAACAACTCTCTGTCCACAAATTTGACTAGCCAAGGTAAAATGGACCAAATCTTTGAAAGACACTGTATATCATAAACACACAAAAAGTAACAATTTGGATAGGCTTGTATCTATTAAATAAATTAAATCAACAATTTATAACTTTGCAAATGAGAGAATACCAAGGTCATTCAAGTTTACTGATGAATTCTAACATGTAATGAAAACATTAAGCCAGCTCTCTACAATTTTTGTCAGTAGATAGAAGCAGAGGAAATGTTACCTAACTCATTTGATCATGTCCATATTAACTGCTACCAAAACTAGACCAAGACATTTTAAGAGAACTATAGTCCAATATTGCTGATGACTATAGATATAAAAATCCTCACCAAAATATTACCAAATTGAATCCAACAATGTATACAAATAATTATAAATTGTGACTGAGTGGGGTTTATCTCAAGTGTGCAAGTCTGAGTAAACATTCAAATGTTGATTAAATGTTGAAGAAACACAGACATGTTGAAAAGCACTGAAATTGTTCGTGCCCATTCCAGATTGGTGAGTTACAAAATTTAGAAGCTGTGTCTAGAATCAGCTGTTTAGAAATCAAAAGGGAATATGTTTTAACTAACAAGAATGATCTACTGTGATATTTTGGGGTGAAAGGGAAGAGAAATTTTTCACTTGTGCACTTGTATGTGAGAAGAGTTTATAAAGAGTTTATATGACATGTTACAGAACTTTTAAAGAAAAAATGATTAATGTAATCCATTTCATTAACAGGTCAAAGAAGAAAAAAATGCATGATCATATTAATACATTGCAGAAAAAGTGGTTAATAAATTTGACACCCATTTCCCAAGAGACCTCTTGGTAAACTAGGAATAGAAGGTACCCTCCTTGATTTGATAAAGACGATTTACAACAAAACAAAGCAAAAACAGCTGACATCATATTCAATAGTGAGAATGTGAAAACTTTCCTACTAAGATCAGGAAAAGGTAAGGATGACCCCTCACCACAGCTTTTCAACAATTTTTGCTAATGCAATAAGACAAGAAAAGGAAATAAAAGGGATACAGATAGGGAAGGAAAAAATAAAAATGTTTTTCTTCACTGATAACATGAACATCTGTATAGACAATATACAAGAATCAATCCAAAAAACTCCCAGGACTAATAAGTTATTATAGCAAGATTGGAGGATACAAGATTAATATATAAACACAATCACTTCCCTACATATCCGCAATGAACAGTTTAATCTGAAATTAAAAACACAATACCATTCACATTAGCACCTCACAAAATAAATAATTTGGATGAATCTAAATATATTTAGAAGATATATAAGAGGAACACTATAAAAATCTGATGAATTTTGTCAGGTAAGAATGAAATAAATGGAGAGATATTCCACATTCGTGAGTAGGAAGGATCAAGATCAAATCTATAGATACAATGCAATCCCAAGGAAAATATCAGCTCATTATTTTGTGTATAATAAAAAACTGAAATTCTAAAATTTATGTGGAGAAGAAAATACCCTGAACAACGAACACAATATTGAAAAACAAAGCTAGAAGACTAAGACCATTTCAGTTCAAGACTTACTAAAAAACTAACAGGGTGATCTTGGTGAAAGAATAGGCAAATTGATTAATGGAACAGAACAGAGAGCCCCAAAACAGACAGATCCACCTACAGTCAACTTATCTTTGATAAAGAAGCAAAGGTAATAGAGTGAAGCAAAGCATCTTTCAAAAAATGGCACTAGGGGGGCTCCTGAGTGGCTCAGTGGTTGAGCGTCTGCCTTTGGCTCAGTCGTGATCCCAGGGTCCTAGGATCGAGTCCTGTGGGAAGCCTGCTTCTCCCTCTATCTATGTCTTCTGCCTCTCTCTGTCTCTCATGAGTAAATAAATAAAATCTTTTAAAAAACGATGCTGGAATTACTTGACATCCAGATGCTTTACTATAAAGCAGAACTTTCAGACTTCACAAAAATTAATTTAAAATAAAGCACAAACCTAAATATAAATATAAAATTATGAACTTCTAGAAAATAATATTGGAAAATATCTGGCTGTCCAAGTGTTTCATAATGATTTTTAGATACAACGCCAGCAGCATGATCCATTAAAAAAATTACTAATCTAGGATGTATTTGTTTTTAAAAAAATATTTTATTTATTCATTTAGAAAGAAAGCGTGTGTGTGAATGGGGGGAAGGACAAAGAGAGAGGGAGAGAGAGTGTCTCAAGAAAGAGAATCTCTTCAAAATATTGTTTATTCTAAAAAATATATATTGTCTATACTATTGTTTACAATAAAATCTAAGTTGTAATGCTTTAGTTTGCCTGCCACTAATTTAAACTGAGGTTTCCAACATCTGACACAAAATACTTTTCAATTTTA
Source organism: Nyctereutes procyonoides (assembly GCF_905146905.1). NCBI lineage: Eukaryota > Metazoa > Chordata > Mammalia > Carnivora > Canidae > Nyctereutes > Nyctereutes procyonoides. The sequence goes on from NW_026575051.1 coordinate 60,576,048, forward strand.
CAGTTTTTATAAAGAAATTTTTTAAATTATGTCTAGTTTTCTTAGTCTGAAGATATAAAAAGTGCTGAGACACTTGGATAATAATCTGTCTTTCTTCTAGTGGATCGTCTTTCCTCCTTTATCGTATATTAGTTGAGCATAAAGTTCAGGGTCCACTTCTGGGTTCTCTGTTCTGTTCCATTGATCTATATGTCTGTTTTTGTGCCAGTACCACACTGTCTTGATGAACACAGCTTTGTAGTACAACCTGAAATCTGGCATTGTGATGCCCCCAGATATGGTTTTCTTTTTTTAAAATTCCCCTGGCTGTTTGGGGTCTTTTCTGATTCCACACAAATCTTAAAATAATTTGTTCTAAGTCTCTGAAGAAAGTCCATGGTATTTTGATAGGGATTGCATTATACGTGTAAATTGCCCTGGGTAACATTGACATTTTCACAATATTAATTCTGCCAATCCATGAGCATGGAATATTTTTCCATCTCTTTGTGTCTTCCTCAATTTCTTTCAGAAGTGTTCTGTAGTTTTTAGGGTATATTTTGAGAACCATTTGAATGGTAAATGGTTCTCCAACCTTTTATTTTCAGGTTGTAGGTGTCCTTCTGTCTAAAATGAGTCTCTTGTAGACAGCAAATAGATGGGTCCTGTTTTTTTATCCAGTCTGAAACTCTGCGCCTTTTGATGGGGTCATTAAGCCCATTCACGTTCAGAGTTACTTGAACTTCTTCTTAAAGGGGAGTTTTAAGAGTCCCCCTTAAAATTTCTTGCAGAGCTGGTTTGGAGGTCACATATTCTTTCAGTTCCTGCCTGTCTTGGAAGCTCTTTATCTCTCCTTCCATTTTGAATGAGAGCCTTGCTGGATAAAGTATTCTTGGTTGCATGTTCTTCTCATTTAGGACCCTGAATATATCCTGCCAGCCCTTTCTGGCCTGCCAGGTCTCTGTGGAGAGGTCTGCTGTTACCCTAATATTCCTCCCCATGAAAGTCAGGGACTTCTTGTCTCTTGCTGCTTTAAGGATCTTCTCTTTATCTTTGGAATTTGCAAGCTTCACTATTAGATGTCGAGGTGTTGAACGGTTTTTATTGATTTTAGGGGGGGATCTCTCTATTTCCTGGATCCGAATGCCTGTTTCCCTTCCCAGATTGGGAAAGTTTTCAGCTAGGATTTGTTCAAATACATATTCTGGCCCTCTGTCCCTTTCGGCGCCCTCGGGAACCCCAATTAAACGTAGGTTTTTCTTCCTTAGAGTGTCATTTATTTGCCTTAATCTGTCTTCATGGTTCTTTAATTGTTTATCTCTTTTTTCCTCAGTTTCCCTCTTTGCCATCAACTTGTCTTCTATGTCACTCACTCGTTCTTCCACCTCGTTAACCCTCGTCGTTAGGACTTCTAGTTTGGATTGCATCTCATTCAATTGATTTTTAATTTCTGCCTGATTGGATCTAAATTCTGCAGTCATGAAGTCTCGTGAGGCCTTAATGCTTTTTTCTAGAGCCACCAGTAGCTGTATAATGGTGCTTCTGAATTGGCTTTCTGACATTGAAGTGTAATCCAGATTTTGTAACTCTGTGGGAGAGAGGGCTGTTTCTGATTCTTTCTTTTGAGGTGAGGTTTTCCTTCTAGTCATTTTGCTCAGTGCAGAGTGGCCAAAAACAAGTTGTATTGGAACACGGGGGAGTATCACTGGTCCCTCTAGCTGGTCTTCTGGGGGAGGGGCCTGTTGCGCTGATTCTCAGGTGTTAGCACTTGGGGGAGCTGCTCTGCCCCTGCCTGCTGCAGGGCTCAGCGGGGGTTGTTTACCCCGTGAGGTCCCAGGAGGAACAGTTGCAGTTGCTATGGCAACTCTGGAAGCCTGGATTCAGCCTCCGCAGGAACTACGGGGCTCGGGCTCTCGGCTCTCCGTCCGCAGGGCCTGGAGGCTCCGGGGCGGGGCCGCTGATCTGCTCAGCTCGGGGCAGGAGCGTCCTCGCTGTCCTGGGCCCTCCCGGCCTCTGCCTGTCCCGGGGGAGGCCGGATCCTGGGCTGTGTCCCGGCGCCCTGTGCTCCGGGGCCTGCGCTGGTGGATTCGCGCTCCCGCCCCGCAGCCCCCTCCGCGGAGCCGCCGCCCGAGCCCCTCCGAGCTGCTCCGGTCGGTCCCTCCGTGCGCGCTGCAGCCCTTAGGGAGCTCGGCGCACTCTCCCGGGGCGCAGGTGTCTGTTAGTGTCCCCGGGAGCCCGAGGGCATCCCCGCCCTCCTGGGTCCTGCTCCAACTCCCTGCGAGCCCCTTTCCGCCCGCCCGGGAAGGTTGGTGCAGCTCCTGCTCCTCCGGGACGGGGCTCTCCTGTTGCTTAAACCTGGGGACACTCGCCCCGGCCTCAGCCCGGCTCCTCGCGGGGCCCCTCCCCCTCGGAGGCCTTTTGTTCCTTTATTTCTTTTTCCCCGTCTTCCTACCTTGATAGAAGCGCGGACTTTTCTCACTGTAGCATTCCAGCTGGTCTCTCTTTACATCTCAGGCCGAATTCGTAAATTTTCAGGATGGTTTGAAGGTTATCTAGGTAATTTGGTGGGGACAGGTGATTTGGGGACCCTGCTCTTCCGCCATCTTGCCCCTCCCCCCTGGATAATAATTTAAAGAAAGAAGTGGACTCACATTTCGTACTTTTTAATAAATCTATAGTCTAGATAAAAATAATTATAAATATTTATTAGTAAACAAATCACATTTTTAACATAATAGAAAAGGGCACATTTAGTTTTAATGGTAAAGTCTTTGAAGACTCAAAATCTAGAAACCATTAAATTAAGTATTAATAAGTTGGCCTACATTTTTAAAAATAAAAACTATTTTAGAGGAACTGCATATGCACAGAGTCAGGGCCAACTTTCATATATGTATTTTTTTTTTCAAGGAGCCAAGCCAATGAAGAAAGATAAATTATTGGTAATGATAGTAAAGTTTTTAATATTACTTTGTTATTAGCATTTTTGAAATCCTTCTGCTTTGCTAAGCTTTATTCTAAATGGGTTGAATATATTCATTTATATAATCTTTTATAGAAAAATAAAGAGTGGCACAAAGGGGTTAACTTTTATTTCTAAAATCTTGCAATATTATTTCAAGTGTAGTAGAAGTAAATTCAAGATTAGATTCTTTTTGATAACTAAAATATAATATGCTTGTATGTGTGTTTATACAGATATATGTGTATATATATATAAACATGATTCTAAAGATTCTTACCTTATGTACTGATGCAAATAAGTAAAAAATATAAGGCATAAAAAGTAATTCATAGGAAGTGTGAATAAATGAATCATTGTCATAAGATAAATATAACTTAGAAAATAATGAATTGACATCTTTCATTTAATCAACACATTTAAAAAATCAATAATATTTATTATCTCAACAAAAATATAGGCTAAAAGGAAACTTTCATGGATTATTTTTGGGATTGTAATATGAGGCACCCCTTGGGAGGCAATTGATAATACATACAAAAATATTTTTTAATGCATATTTTTTTTTCTTTAGAAACCTTACATGTACAAATGTTCTCTACTAAAGAGGCAGGTAGTTAATGTAAGGTTCTTTGAAGTTGAATAGAGATGGAGTCAAGACTAGATAAACAAGTTTACTTTGATAAAAAGAGGTAAAATTGTTTCCTTGAGTTCAGGGGGAAAAGAAAATGAGTAGAATTAAGTATTGAAAGTGATAAACTGAGCATCTAAGGCATCTTCCTTCTGAGAACTTTTCTCTTTTACTTTTTAGAAATTAAAAATGGCATGAAAATTTTGCCCTGAAAATCATCTACTTTTAGCATTTATGTGTACATGTATGAAATCTTGTGTTTTTGTGTGTATTTTGCAATATTCCAGGTCCAAACCATGAAAAAGAATACAAATATGTCAGTAGTGCCATGACCCAAAAGGTATTCCTTTTGCAATAATTAGTTGTACCCAATGTTCATTGAACCAAGATAAAAACCCTCCTATGGTGATGACTCCTTAGGCCTACAGTCTGCAGGGAGTGATTCTTGTGTGCTCTGCCTGAATGAAGGGATAGAGTCAAAGGCATTCATCTCTGCTGCCCTCTTGGAGAAAAAGAAGTGACTAATATTCAGTATAATATTCATCTTCACCCATGAAGGTTTTTTAAGAACACTTGCCAACATTGAGGAATGGCATCCTCTATATTAACTATCTTTTATAAAGCACTATTTCAGGGCCATAGTAATCATCAGTAAATGATGATCAAAGTCTTCCAACTGTAGTGAGGTACAAAACCATTAGGTAAATTTTATGGAAGAACTGCAGCTAGTTCTCTCTTTTGTAAAATGATTAATCATAACTCTTTCATTTTTTAACTATTTTAATCTGGGGTCCAACAAGTATGCAACAATAGCTGTATCCTATATATACAGACCATTCCACATCTCTATTATTTGGGGACTATATTATTAGGACTTATTATTTTATTGTTAGACTACCTTTTGTCAATGTCATTAAGTAAATTTAACAGAGTTTACAATTCATTTGTCACATTAAAGATTTTATATTCTCTCCAAAACACATATTAAAATACAAATATAACTACAGCATATACTATCTTACATTTTTTCTTGTTTTTCTTTACTATTGCTGAATTTCACCTCAGATTTCATGGAATGATGAATTACCAAAAGATTAGAAAAAATAATGCGTTGAAGAGTCATAGATTTTTGCAAATATACTTTTGAAAGTTTTTCACTTTCTCCTCAGCCAATTCCTTTATTCTTAACCCAGCAGTCAAATATCAATTATATATATTAAATTATATTATCAGATCACATACCTGACCCTTATTCTCCTTGCCTTAAGGCTGTATATTAAGACCCCCATTCCTTTACACCTACTCAGATCATCCTTGGATCTCCTAGATCATAGCTTCACCTATGCCCATCTTTCCTACTTCAGGAAGAATGGTGTACTATGAAATGACTCCTTGAAGAGAAGGGCTCTGCCTATCTAGATTGCTGCATCTGAAAATCTATCAGCTTTTAGTGATGATTAATAACAATTAAAAATAAGGAAACCATGACTAATTTAGAGAATATAGCCTTTCTGAACATTGAATGACATCAGCGCTGGTTTACAAACTCCAAGACATATAAAATGTAGTGATAAATCCAAAGGTAAGCCAGCAATAAATTAGTATTCATAGTATCATACTAGGAAAATATATCAAATGAATTAAAAGATTAATTTTTATCAGGATTCCAATAAAACTTGAAGCTCTCAAGGTTTTTGCATCGTGCTTTGTAGGAATAAGTGCTTAATTTCTTTCTTTTGATTGAGCAATTGCATTCCTCATAAATACCTTATAATCTTTTGATAACTGTCCTCATAGGATGATTTCACTAATCACATATTTCATCATTTGATTTGCTCCTTATTTGCGTCTTATAGTTGACTTTTCATGACCATATATTTATATTTAGTTATCTCTCATAAACACTAGTCCATGATTAAGAGATTTTTCGCAAGTAATAAACAAATACATTAAAAAAGAAAACATTTGCTTAATATCAAACAGGCTCTGAGAGTTCATGCATTTATTTTTTTTTAAGATTTTATGTATTTATTCATGATAGAGACAGAGAGAGAGAAGCAGACACACAGGCAGAGGGAGAAGCAGGCTCCATGCTGGGAGTCCAACGTGGGACTCGATACCAGGACTCCAGGATCACGTCCTGGGCCAAAGGCAGGCACTGAACCATTGATCCACCCAGGGATCCCTGAGTTCATGCCTTTAAAGTGTTTTCTTTCCAGCATTAGGCTTATTTTCAGATTTTACCCCCTTGATCATACACAAAGTTCCTGGCTAATGTGCAGTTGTTTTTATTATCTGAATTTCTAAGCTTATCAATGGGAAATTGTGGAGAAATTCCAGGAAATTTTAGATCAAAATGTCTCAACTGATCCTAGCATATATGCCAACAATGTTTAGGTCTACTGCTTTGAAACTTAAGCAGCTCTGTCTCCAACAATAGATCTGAGATATACTATATCATTGTATCCAGTGAGTTGTAACAGAGATAGGTCTAGGACACTTTGCTTACCTTTTTGTTCCTTCTAAATCATTCTGTTTCTAGTTCCTGAACTGCCTAAGAAAACGTTGGTTATTGTATTCTGCCTTTGGTCTTATATAACAGTATCCACATTCTATTATAATAACAAATTATCAAATTTAGTGGCTTAAAAAATGCTCACTTACTATCTAATAGTTCTGTAAGTCTGAAGTTCAGCATGGTCTCACTAGGATAAAATCAAGATGTAGGCAGGGCTATGTTTCCTAATGGAGGCTTTGAGTATGAACCCAGTCCCAAGCTCAGATTGTTAACAGAATCTGCTCAGTGTGGATGTAAGGCTGAGGTCCCTGTTTCCTTACTAGTTGTCAGCTGAGGGCTACCCTACCTAGCTCCTTGAGCTTTCTGTTATTTCCACAAGGGCCCCTCCATCTAAGGACCCATGATGGCACACTGACTCTTACTAGGAATAGTTCTGACTTTACTTTCTGAGCATTTCACTGACTTCCTCCTATTTAAAAGGTCATGTAACTAGATTTGGTCCTTCTGGATAATCCAGTATAACCTTCCTATTATAACCTTCCTGTAACATTAATGACATCTGCAAAGTCTATTTTTCCATGTAGTTACATTTTCACAAAGCCAAGGCTTCAGTCCATAGACATCTTTCAGAGGGATCATTCTGCCTATCGCAATTATATAAGGTCTCATTATACATTCCAACTTTTCTCTATAGTGTAGGGAAAGAAAAAGACACACTGTTGGTAACATTTCTTCCAAGTAGCATAGTGATTCTGAAACAAAATTCAATTAACTTACATTGGATGAATTGTCAGGATCTTTTATCTAAAGTGATTTAAGATTTCAGAATATTTTTCTTTGGTTTTTCTAATTAGTTACTACATTAAAAAATTGTATTTTAATTATATTTCTCAATAGCTGAATTATGTTCTCTGATTAAATGGTATTTTCCATGAAAATCCTTATATTCACATTATTTGCTGGAAACCATTTTTATATTTATTGAACATCTTCCAATTCGTTAATTATATGGGAGAAGTTTTCATTTAAACAGAAACTTAAAATCGTGAAAATTTTGAGCATTTGTCATTTGTCATGATTAGAAAGTTTTAATCATACGTATTTTATTCAGATCTTATCCTATGACTGAAGAGGGCTGAAAAATTATACGTTATGTTATTGAAAATTGTATGTTATATTTAATGTATTGGTTTGATTCATAAGGAAAAGGGAGATTTATATCAGTGATTTTCAAATACATGTCATTCATCTTATTTCTTTCTATAAATTAAAAATGCAGAAGAATATTATTTTATGGGGATTATTATATTAATTTTTAGAGATTTTTCTATGCACAATAAGCTTAAGAATAAAGAAGCTAGACATGCATTATACACCATAAAATATCATTTTTACTCCCTGTGTGTACATACAGACAAAACCACTCTTTTTATTATTTGTACATCTAATCTTCTACATGAGCCCCAGAAAACACTTATTCCTCCCTCAAAGACAAATATCCAAAAAACATGCTAAATAAATGAAAAATACTTGCAATTCCCTATCTAAAGTATTATATTTAATGGTGGTATTTATTTTTCTGACTGCTTGTCCAGACCCAAAAGACAAACACAAGCATGTCAGCCCTCACCACTTAAACAAATGTCACCATTACTAAAATATACAATAAAGAAATTCAGTTCAGATTGAAAGAAAGAAAGGAAACTGTTCATCCATACCTTACATTATCATGTATTTATAAAATCCAAGTTTGGAGTGGGGGAAGCTACTACTAAGGTTCCAGACATAAACATAAACATATATAAACACACACATTCAAAAGTATGTTTTCAATTCACATTCCAATGCATTCCTTTTTTTGTTTTTTTTTTTGTTGTTGTTGTTGTTTGTTATGTCTGTGTTCTCATTTAGTTGAGGGGAAAATAGTTTGTATGGCATAAAAAAAATTGTGAAGCCAAAATACTGATGAGGAGCGTGAAGAAGGCAGGGTGTATTCTATCTTCTTCTTCTTCTTCTTCTTCTTCTTCTTCTTCTTCTTCTTCTTCTTCTTCTTCTTCTTTTATCTTCTTCTTTTTTTAAGGCTGACCCAAAGCTTTTATTTTTTTTATTTTTTTAATAAATTTATTTTTTATTGGTGTTCAATTTACCAACATACAGAATAACACCCAATGCTCATCCCGTCAAGTGCCCCCCTCAGTGCCCGTCACCCATTCACCCCCACCCCCCGCCCTCCTCCCCTTCCACCACCCCTAGTTCATTTCCCAGAGTTAGGAGTCTTTATGTTCTGTCTCCCTTTCTGATATTTCCCACACATTTCTTCTCCCTTCCCTTATATTCCCTTTCACTATTATTTACATTCCCCAAATGAATGAGACCATATAATGTTTGTCTTTCTCCTATTGACTTACTCCACTCAACATAATACCCTCCAATTCCACCCACGTTGAAGCAAATGGTGGGTATTTGCTATTTCTGATGGCTGAGGAATAGTCCATTGTATACATAGACCACAGCTTCTTTATCCATTCATCTTTCGATGCACACCGAGGCTCCTTCCACAGTTTGGCTATTGTGGACATGGCTGCTAGAAACATCGGGGTGCAGGTGTCCCGGCGTTTCATTGCATCTGAATCTTTGGGGTAAATCCCCAACAGTGCAATTGCTGGGTCTTAGGACAGGTCTATTTTTAACTCTTTGAGGAACCTCCACACAGTTTTCCAGAGTGGCTGCACCAGTTCACATTCCCACCAACAGTGTAAGAGGGTTCCCTTTTCTCTGCATCCTCTCCAACATTTGTGGTTTCCTGCCTTGTTAATTTTCCCCATTCTCACTGGTGTGAGGTGGTATCTCATTGTGGTTTTGATTTGTATTTCCCTGATGGCAAGTGATGCAGAGCATTTCCTCATGTGCGTGTTGGCCATGTCTATGTCTTCCTCTGTGAGATTTCTCTTCATGTCTTTTGCCCATTTCATGATTGGATTGTTTGTTTCTTTGGTGTTGAGTTTAATAAGTCCTTTATAGATCTTGGAAACTAGCCCTTTATCTGATACATCATTTGCAAATATCTTCTCCCATTCTGTAGGTTGTCTTTGAGTTTTGTTGACTGTATCCTTTGCTGTGCAAAGCTTCTTATCTTGATGAAGTCCCAATAGTTCATTTTTGCTTTTGTTTCTTTTGCCTTCGTGGATGTATCTTGCAAGAAGTTTCTGTGGCTGAGTTCAAAGAGGGTGTTGCCTGTATTCTATCTTCAATTGGACCTTGTGGACTGGATATGAGCCCCTGTTGTTAATGAGAAGATCAAACATCCCAAGGGATCTTTCCTAGAGATAGTTTTGGAGCTAGATAGATTTGATAGATAGATTGGAGATAGATAGATTTGGAGCATGAGCAGAAAATGGGATTTTGGTGCTACCTTGCTTAATGTCTTTATATTTCTTGTATCTCAAATAGACTTTTTTTTTCCAAATAGACTTTGATAAAATTATTTAGACCTATGTCATGATCAAAAATTGCTGAAACTACTAGTTTTTATATATGAGAAAGGATATCATTCATTCTTCAATTTTTTTTGATCTAAATCTTTACTACAACTGCTATTTGGAAGTGTCTCTCTCTAATTCCATATATATGTCATTTCCATAAACCTAATCATTCAAGCTCTTATACCACCTAATCTAACCAATAATATTTTGGAAAATTGGAAAATAGGAATACAGATTCCACTTGATATACTAATCTTTAGCTCTTTTAGGTAGCCTCAGTAATTTCTTTTTTTAGATTTTTTTCAGTTGGCTACATTCATCACTTTGCTTAGCTGGGCTAGAAAGTCCTTGAACTTGATTTGCCCATCTGACTTCTGGTGCTCCACTTTTCACTCTATCCTGTAGTCTATTTGCTGCAGAGCTACAGGCTTTCCTAAAGAGAAAGTGGAAGCTATCAGGTCTCTTAGCATCTAGGTCTATACCAATCACAGTATAATATCCAGCACATTTCACATTTTATGAACTGTAGGATTTTACTAGATATAAGAAAATATAGACAGTGATTAAGAGCACTGGTACTGGAATCAGACAAATATGTAAATTTTGCTCTGGCATTGTTATTACTGTCTGGGTCATCAACAATTCTCTAAAATTTCTAAGATTCATTTTCCTCTATTTTTTAAAAGATATTATTTATTTATTCATGAGAGACATGGAGAAAGAAGCAGAGACACAGGCAGAGGGAGAAGCAGACTCCATGCAGGGAGCCTGAGGCGGGACTCCATACTGTGACCCCAGGAGCACGCCCTAAGCTGAAGGCATACCTCAAGTGCTGAGCCACACAGGCATCCTTCATTTTTCTCTGTTATAAAATGAGATTTCAAACAGTTGATGTTAAAAGGAATTTGGATAGCTTCATCAGTAATGATTTATGGCAAATAGACCTTGATATAAAATATTTTATTTTAAAAGCCCTAAAATAGCCATCATCAATAGTTTGTTTTAGCAAATTAGCATTGTTTAAATCAATTGGTCTGAACTGAATAATGTGATTACCTGTATATTCCCTTCCTCTTTAAAAGGTGAGACTCATAGTCATTTCTTTGCAGTCCCATCATTTAAAGTTACTTAAAATGATGAAATGATCAGGGATAACTAAATTATTACTACCATAATCTGTAAGACTTTAAATAAATAAGCAGCACTGTCATTTTATCCTACCTGACTAAATTGAAAAATAATACAAAATAACATTCATTTAGTTCTCTGAATATTTTTGCTGTTGCTTAATTTTGAGTTGGAAAATCAGCACTTGAGAGCACAAATAGTACTGTATTTTCATTCAGTTCTGTGGGTTAATATGAGTGTGTCTTATATACATATGTATAAAGAAATGGAGACATTTAGTATTGTGCTGATGACATTCTATGCATTCACCCTTAAATATTTCAGAATACATTTTCCAAGAATCTATAACCCTGGAACAATTATCAAAATTGTTAATTAGAACACTGACATGGTAATTTTATTAAATCAATTGTATACCTTCAAATTTCATAAATTTCTCCAATAATGTACTTATTAGTAATTTTTGTTTTCCTGGTGTTGGTTCCAGGTCAGACCATTTATACTTATTGCTATCTTTCTTTAGTCTTCTTCAACCTGTAAGTGTTCATTAGCCTTTCTTTAGCTTTTGTGAACTTGACACTAAAAAAAAAAAAAAAAATTACAAACCAGTTATTTTATTTTAAAGATTTTATTTATTTATTCATGAGACACACACACACACACAGAGAGAGAGAGAGAGAGAGAGAGAGAGAGAGAGAGAGAGAGAAGCAGGCTCCATGCAGGGAGACCGATGTGGGACTGGATCCGCGCTCCAGGACCACGCCCAGGGCTGAAGGCAGGCACTAAACCGCTGAGCCACCCAGGGATCCCCCAAACCAGTTATTTTGTAGAATGTCCCTCATTTTAGTTTTGATTCATTCTTACTAATGATCTCATTCAAATGATGTATTTTTGACAGCAGTATCACAGAAGTGATGCTGTATCTTTCTCAGTGGCTGGTAAGAGGTCACATATTGTCAGCTTGTTCTGTTACTGCTGATGTTAATTTCGATGATTTGCCTAAGGTGATAACAACTAGGTTAATCCACTGTAAAATTGCTAATTCCTACTTGTAAAAAGAAAAAAAAAGAAAAGAAAAAGAAAAGAAAAGAAAAGAAAAAGTAATTAGAGGGGAATTACTTGGAGAGTATGTAAATATCCTGCTCCTCATCAAATTTTACCCTTGAGGTTAGTTCCCACTCATGATTTTGTCTCGTTTAATTATTATGATAGTTGCTAAATGGTGTTATTTTTAACTCTATCATTCCTTTCATAGATCAGGACTAGGACAGCTCATTTTTTTTAATGTCCAGGAATACCTGGAAATATGGAACTGACTTTTGGCCACAAGATGGGTGAGAATTCTAACTACTGATTTATAATATGATTTTTAAAGTTGGAAACTTTTCTGGTGTCACCAGGCTCGTTGGCATATTGATCACTTACACCTGGTGTAACCAGTTACAAGTTTGGCTCAGTTATGTGACTAGAAATGCATGAAAGATCCCACTGGGAACGTTTGGGAAGCTCTTATAAAACCAAGAAGACACACAAATTGTAGTGACACACAAATTCATATTCCAGAAATGCAGTATATCATATTTAAATAATCCTAAAGAACTGTGCCTGGAAGTTTCTCAGGCTATTAATGCTTGTCTACATACTTTCCATATACTTTAACTTTATTAAGATACTTGTGAACATTCACTCTGAAGTCTATGAGTCTTCAATTATCTAGCCATGTGAAATCATTATAGCACTTTACAGCAGGGGAGATCTTTACCCTCACTCCCACTTATTTATTTATTCCTATCAGTATGCACACATAGATTCTTTATTTTACAAAAATTCTGTTACTATTATTATTTCTTTTGATACTCAGATTTTCTGCAGTCTATTGGGAGTTCTTCAAGTTAGTTCCATTGTATTATTGACATACTATTATTTTATGTGCATTTCCCTATTTCTTTTGTTTTATGTGGTAGGAAGATGCCCATATTTATGTGTATATATGTGTATGTGTATACCAAGTTTTTTTAATATTCCAATTAAACTCACAAAATCATTTATTCTTATATTTTCCTTCTTTCTAACAGTCTCTTTTCCACAATGAAAAACCAGCTTCTGATTATCCTCAATGCATTTACTCAATTGCCAAATCCTTAAATACACAGCACTTTCTTGATTGTTATCCCATACCTCTCTGAAAACAAATTTGTAACTAGATTTCCATATTTGCTTGTGGACATTTTTCTCTTTAGTCTGGACATACATAGAAAAGTACTGTGTTTAATATGCAGGGTAGATCTTTTCCCCCTTTTATGTCCTGTTATTTTTTGTTTTGTTTTTCTAAGTATTCTATATTAGTATTTATTTCGTTTTTATTGCTTTAATTTGCTTATTTTTAAGGTTAATAATCACATGGATCCAAAAGTCAGGATCTTTTATCCTGAAAGAAATGTTCACTTCCCTTTTAATTTCTCCCCTCCTATTCACACCTATCTTATAACTGTTGTACCATTTTGAATTCCAATCAGCCTATTTGCCCACAGCCTTGCCAATAGAGTTTGTTGTAAGGTTTTGCAAATTTTGGCAATCTAATAGGTGATAAATGATAATTCTTTTAGTTTTGCTTTTTCATTTATCTTATATACATAGCAAAGTTGAACATTTTAAATTACTAAATGACCTTTAATAATTTTGCTTTGTTTATTATTGACTGTTGACTATTTTCTCAGTTTTTTTTCCCATTTTCCTAGATTTTAAAGGATATTTATATTAAAGATATCATGTTTATCTGTGCTTTATGTTGTAAATATCTTTTACAATTGATTGTCAGGGCTCCTAGGTGGCTCAATGGGTTAAGCGTCTGATTCTTGATTTAAGCTCAGGTCATGATCTCAAGTCATGATCGCAGGGTCATGGGACCAGCCATGTGTTGGGCTCTGTGCTCAGCAGGAAGATGCTTCTCTCCCTCTCCCTCTACTCCTTCCCTTGCTCTCTCTCTGTCTCTCAAATAAATAAATCTTAAAAAAATTATTGTTTGCCTTTAGAATTATGACATCAAAACGTTACTCTTTTTCATTGTGTAATATTTTTAAATCATATTTGAATATATTATTTTTTTCTTTTATTCCTTCTGGATTTTAAGTCATATAAACTCTTTCCCTACACCTAGAATATTCAAAACCTTACGAATGTTTTCTTTTGCTATGTGTGGTATTTGTTTTGTTATAGCTGTATAATATTTAGAGCTTATTCTTATAAATTGTAACATATATTATCTTTTTCCAACTGGCTATGCAGTTTTCTGGACACCACTTATTAAAAAGTCAATCTATGCCTTAGTAATTTCAGATGTTATCTTTATAATATATCACATGTCCCCTGACAATTCAGATCAATTTCTGGACTTCCTATTATATTTCATTGCTTTTTTGTCTGTTTATGCATCAACATCACATTATTTTGAATAACATGGTTTTAGAGAATATTTAATTTTATGTCAGTCTTGCTCCTCATGTTTCTAGTTATACTAGTTATTCTAATAAAAGTATAATCAATGTGTTAATGCCCATAAAAGTTTGTAGGTTTATTTATTGGGATTATGCTAAATTCATAAAATTAATTAGGGAGAAGAGTTATCTTAGTATGTTGAGTCATTCTATTAAAGAATGACAGACATATTTCTTTATATTTGTGCAAGTCTGATTTGTTTCATTGAGAAGTACTTTAACTTCATAAACAGTTTCCATGTTTCTTTTTAAGTGTATTTATGTTTTTTCTTCTTCTTCTTCTTCTTCTTCTTCTTCTTCTTCCTTTTTTTTTTTTTTTTTTTTTTTTTTTTAGAGGGAGGAGAGACTGAAGAAGAGGGAGAGAAAGAATCTTAAGCAGGCTCCACACTCAGTACCAAGTCCAATGGAGGGCACAATCCTATGACCCTGAAAATCATGACCTGAGCTGAAATCCGGTGTGGGATGCTTAACCAACTGAGCCATCCCAGGTACCCTAATTTTCTCATTTTTGATATTGCTATAGTGAATAGATTTTTCTCTACCATTGTGTCTTAGAACTGGTTGTTGGACTTTCTTCAGAGACTTAGAACAAATTATTTTAAGATTCGTGTGGAATCAGAAAAGACCCCAAACAGCCAGGGGAATTTTAAAAAAAGAAAACCATATCTGGGGGCATCACAATGCCAGATTTCAGGTTGTACTACAAAGCTGTGTTCATCAAGACAGTGTGGTACTGGCACAAAAACAGACATATAGATCAATGGAACAGAACAGAGAACCCAGAAGTGGACCCTGAACTTTATGCTCAACTAATATACGATAAAGGAGGAAAGACGATCCACTAGAAGAAAGACAGTCTCTTCAATAAATGGTGCTGGGAAAATTGGACATCCACATGCAGAAGAATGAAACTGGACCACTCTCATGCACCATACACAAAGATAAACTCAAAATGGATAAAAGATCTAAATGTGAGACAAGATTCCATCAAAATCCCAGAGAAGAACTCAGGCAACACCCTTTTTGAACTTGGCCACAGTAACCGGAGAAGGACAAACAGTGTATGTTCTCATTCATTTGGGGAATAGGAATAATAGCGAAAGGGAATATAAGGGAAGGGAGAAGAAATGTGTGAGAAATATCAGAAAGGGAGACAGAACATAAAGACTTCTAACTCTGGGAAATGAACTAGGGGTGGTGGAGGGGGAGGAGGGCGGGGGGTGGGGGTGAATGGGTGACGGGCACTGAGGGGGACACTTGATGGGATGAGCACTGGGTGTTATTCTGTATGTTGGTAAATTGAACACCAATAAAAATTAATTTAAAAAAAAAAAAAAAAAAAAGAACTGGTTGTTGTTCATGAGTAAGTAGGCTTTTTAAATTCTATATGTTAGTGTTTTCTGCTACTTTAGTGTATAATTTCATTTTATTTATTTATTTATTTATTTATTTATTTATTTATTTATTTATTTATAAAGATTGTATGTATTTACTCATGAGAGACACAGAAAGAGAGGCAGAGACATAGGCAGAGGGGGAAGAAGTCTCCACAGAGGGAGGCCAGTGCAGGACTCGATCCCAGGAACCTAGGATCATGCCCTGAGCCAAAGGCAAACACGCAACTACTGAGTCACCCAGGCATCCCTATAATTTTATTTTTTAATCAAAATTTTGATTTCAGCTTTGCAGGTATACTATCCTAGAGTGTACAAATAGAGTTGTACTTCCTATTTTACAACTTATTGTTTTTAATTTGTCAGGTAATTTCAATATAGTGTTAAATACTGGGGGTCTTAGTTGGCATCTTTAATTTGTGTCTGATATTAATGGAAATGCTACTGTTTCCTTATTAAACAAAATACTGATTTTACAACTAATTTGTTTTTATTTTGTTAAGGATGTATCAATATGTATCTTCTTAGCTATATTTTTATGAAGAGTGAAAATTTAATTTTTTTGTAATTCTTTCTCATTTTTAGAGGTAATCACATGATTCTTCTTCAACACACTGGTAGCATAAGCATATTATCTTAATAGATTTATAAATATTGAACCAACCTTTCAGTACTATAATAAATGCCAATTGCTCATGGTGAATTGCTTTCTTAAAGTGATGTTGAATACTGGTTGCCAAAATTTTCTTTAGGATTTATAATTAATATGGTAATTGTTAATTTTATAGCAGTTGGGGAAAGCGATGGCCAGATGGTTGGTAAAACATTATTTCTGGATCTGTTTGTGAGGATGTTTCTAGAAGATTTTAACATTTGAATCAGCAAACTGAGTAAAGATTCACCCCCACCCTCACCCTCATCATCTAATCTGTTGAGATCTCATATAGAACAAGTGGGAAAAGGGTGGATTCTTTTTATCCCCTCTTTGACCAAGATATTCATTTTTTACCACCCTCTCATAACATGGCTTGTGTTTCGGGGTCCTTTGGACTTGGGACTTGCATCAACATTCCTACTCTGGGAAATTTCTTTGATCTTTGATCTTGGACTCGTAGTTACACCAGTGACTCCCCTCATTCTCAGGCCTTTGGACTTGGACTGAATTATAGCACCTGTATTCTTGGTTCTCTAGCTTGCAGACACCATTTCATGACATATGTCAGCTTCTATAATCATGTGAGTCAATTCTCATCATAAATCTCATCTATCATCTATCTATCATCTATCATCTATCTATTTATCTATCTCTATCATCTATCTATGTTATCTATTGCCTCCTATTGGTTATGTTTCTGAGAACACTAACACAAATATTAAATCATTCATTGTAATTTTAATTTTTGTTCTTATTCATATTGGGAGGAGGAATTTATCAACTCTGATCTTTGTGCTTTTCTTTTTCTCCTCTTTTTTTCCCTGCAGAGCCTTAAATTTCCCATTTTTGTCTCTCATTACCATTACCATTGGATATGGAAACAAATATCTCTCCTTTCCTTACACTTTTTCTTCTTTAGTCATGATGCCCTGTAAACTTACCAATAGGAACCATGCGTACTGTGTTCAGTCCTCTGGAAAAAAAAAAAACATATTTCTTTTTCAGAATTTTGACAGTTATGGTGGGATTTTTCTTCCTGGCAACTTTTTAAGTCGATCTTCTACTTGCTATCCTTTTTCCCCTGGACAGCAATGCTTTATGTAGTGGTATGACCAAAGGATGTGAGAAATAGCTGCTTATTTGGCATTTTTTTCATTTTCAGGTATTTTAATTATAGTTTTCATGTCTTTCAGATGTTCTGAGTGTGAGGATTTTGTGTAGTTGTACAGGTTCTTATGGGGGATCTATATTGTTTTTTTGAGAACGTGGAGAGAGATGCAGATATTAGAGCCACCATTTTCCTTGACCATCAACATTCTCCTATTTTTGCATGAGTAATTGGTGTATTCAGTTGAAAAAAAAAAACATTTCTTAAGGAGAGAATTGTTTTTATTTTGTCTATAGTTATCCCAGCTAATGTGCTCTCATGAACACAAATTATTATCATATAACCTAAAGGAGCCAAAATAGAGGTTATGAGGACAACTATAGTAATCTTAAGAGGTGAAAATTTTCACTGTAGTGTTGGAATAAAAGTCAGCAAATTAAATTCCTAGAACATCAGCCTGAGTTCTTTCATAGAAAAAAGTTCCAAAGCAAGTTTATTGAGTTTTCCTCTGGGACTTCTCCCAGATGTGCACTAAATTGGTGTTTATAGAGGAAACATGTTCCATGAAATCAGTTCCCTTTCTCCAAATTTTTCTATTTTTATTAAGATGACTACTAAATTGAAGGTAGAAATCAAATTGTTTGAGAGTTGTATATTTATTCATATTTACTCCTTATTTGGACCACCCATCTGCTTCATCTACCCACTTTTTAATATATGGCACTCAAATGTTGAGAGCAATGACAACTATATTCATGAACTCCATCTATGTATAAATGTATAAATAACCATTTAACCTTTAAATATCTTGATAATCATTCAGCAAGCCAAAGGCATAGATGTCACCAGTTTTAATGCACACACTGATTTGCTCTTGGGTTTTATCACTTACAACCATTAAGAATTGAAAGGATAATTTATCTTGAAGGTTGAAGCATGTGTCTTTTAACAAAGTGTTATCTAGGGACAAAAAAAGGAACCATAAACAGATGGATTAGTTCTCTGTGCACTAAATCTAAAGGGTACTGAGCTGCATGATATGTTCTTTTTCGCTTTTTCTTTAGCTCAAGGTCACAAGTGGAAAATAGTAATTCTTCTCTGAAAACCTCATACCCTATGAAGGTAAATTTTATTATGAGTATGCGAGCTTTATATTAATTGTTTTGTTTTTCTGCAATTATGCATAAAATTGTATTAATTATATTTATATTAGCTTATTGCTTTTCCCATGCTTTATATATTTTTAAAGGGTTACTTTATTAAAATAATATCCAATAAACCCAGGCAAGCATATAGTGCTGGACAGAATAAAGAACAAAAAGAAATAACATTTACTGAGAATATATATTAAATGTTATTTACTTTAAATAAGCTAGCTCATTTAATACCTACAATACTCTTATAATTTAGATAATTTATGGCAATTTTATATATGAGGAAATGGAAGTTATATCCTCTATGCAAGTTGTACAGAGTCACAGTTTCTCTGTTAAGTAGCACAGCCTAGAATAAATATCAGGTTTATGTGACATTTTCTATAACATGATACCTAGTAGAATATTAAAGGATCTATACAAAATCTATATACAGCATTAGTATTTATAAAAATAGTTATTATGCACTATAAACTATTTTGAATGTGCTATTGGCAAAGAGTTGATACACAGATCAGTAGAACAAAATAGACAATCCAGAAATAGACCCACATATGAGTGGCAAAGGATTTTGGAAGGAGATAATGGATAAAGTGTACCTTTTCAACAGTTTTGCAGGAATAAATGGACATCCTTAAGCTTATAATTAAATTCAACCTAAATATTACAAATTATACTCTTAACAAAAGTGTATTATAAATATAAATATAAAATTATAAAACTTTGAAGAAATGGAAGAAAAATCTTTGTGCCCTGGTGTTGGAGAGTTCTTAAATGTGATAGGAAGGAACAGACTAGGGATCCCTGGGTGGCGCAGCGGTTTGGCGCCTGCCTTTGGCCCAGGGCGCGATCCTGGAGACCCGGGATCGAATCCCACGTCGGGCTCCCGGTGCATGGAGCCTGCTTCTCCCTCTGCCTGTGTCTCTGCCTCTCTCTCTCTCTCTCTCTGTGTAACTATCATAAATTAAAAAAAAAAAAAAGGAAGGAACAGACTAGGAGATAATGTTTGCAAATTACATATCTAGCTAAAATAATTTTATCTGAATATATAAAGAGCTCTTAGTACTTACCAGTAGGAAAACAAAAACCCCCAATTAATAAAAATACATACAAGACCTGAAAGGACACTTCATCAAAGATGATATATAAATGTTAAAAAAAGGACATAAAATTGTTCAACATTATTAGTGAATATGAGTATGCAAATTAAAACCATAATAAAATACCAGTAAAACAACTTGTAGGATGGCCAAAAATAATTGGCAATATCAATTGATAATAAGGATACTGAACATTTGAAACTCTCATGCATTGCCAGTGGTTATAGAAAATAGTACACCTACTCTGAAAAGAGCTTGACAATTTCTTATAAATACATAATTACTATATGGTCTAGAAAACACTCTCCTTTGTATTCACCCTAAAGAAAGAAAAACTTATCTTAAAACAAAAACTTGTACATGATTATATATGAAATTTATAATTCCCCCAAACTAGAGACAACCTAAATATTCTTCAACTTGGATGAATTACAAAAGTGTTTTATGCAAATGAGAGAAGTCAATCTCAAAAGTTCACAAACTATTAGATCTCATTTATATGACATTCTCCAGAGGATAAATCTATAGTGGCAGAGAAGAGATAGTTTCCAGTGACCAGTAGTAGGAGGACAGTATTACTTAAGGATATCACAAGAGTGTTTGGGGGTAATGGGTCTCTTCTGCATTCAGATTATTATATGGTTATATACCTATACATGTGTTAAAATCCATAGAACCATTCACCAAAAAATATATTACAAAAGACCTATTGCAGTACTCAGGAAAGGTCAGTAATAGTGTCAGTGGTTTCAATGTTATTCATAAAATGCAATTTTGAATGATATTGCAGGTTATTTTATGAAAACATAATTCCGTATGGAAAAAAATACCATTCTCTGAAATCTATCAATGATAAGGCCATAGGGACACGTGAACCTAAGAAACAAATTAAGTATGTAAACATAAACCAATAGAAATTATCCTTACGATAATTTTTGATGTTTAGATGATCAATATTTCAATTTTCCTGTAATGTATTTGATTTTCCCATAAGATATTATTAATATTTAATATTTCTAAGTTCACAATACCAGCTATTAATATGTTTCACTTGAATAACAGATACTCTTTTAAAGAAGTTTGCTTTTGAAAATAATTTTAAATATACAATGTTTTTTTTAATAAGTTCACATCATCATAAGATCAATTTTGCGACAATAAAAACTAACTTAAAAATAATATATTGGGCAGCCCCGGTGGCTTAGCGGTTTAGCGCCACCTTCAGCCCAGGGTGTGATCCTAGAGATCCAGGATCGAGTCCCACGTCGGGCTTCCTGCGTGGAGCCTGCTTCTGCCTCTGCCTATGTCTCTGCCTCTCTCTCTCTCCTCTCTCTGATGTGTCTCCATGAATAATAATAATAATAATAATAATAATAATATATTATTATTATTTCAACTTAGCACCACCTTTCACTTCCAAATGAATCTCAGTTTGGTTAGCATAATGTTTTCTTAATCTGTCTTTAAAGAAGTTAGTAGGGCTCTCAATTTCTTACTGTAACACAGAGCATTCATTTTCATACCTAATAAGATGCTTCCTTTCTTTCCTCCAAGTAGCTAAGTTCTCTCTTAATTTGGTTGAAATTCAGCTCCACTTTCTTTCGTACTTTTTTTCTTTGCTCCTATCCCCTATAGATCTTGTTTGAATGACCTTTTTAGCAATAGTCCATTGTTGCCTGATATTGTTCTATTCCATCATTTCTTATTAAATAATTCAAAAATTTCTTCAGAGAAAGAAAAATCTTTTATTTCCTTTGTACAGAGGCACAGTGTGCATATAGCATGGTGTTATTTTCTATGTGATGTTTGATGAATTTATGATGATACACCAATAACAGCAAGATAATAAGATTAACTTTTATTCCCCTAGGATGCCAGTCTGTTAATGAGGGGGGGGAAAGATAAGATGATGTAGAGAAAATGCTACTACTGATACTCAAAATGTGTATCTCTTCCAAAAATAGGTTATGATATTTAAAAGAACTGGTGAACTTAGAAAGTTAAGCTACTTGAGAGCTGACAGCTGCCCTGTCTTATTATAGAGATATTTCCTGGGCTTGCTCAAATAAGCCCTAAGTGTCAGCACTGACTTGCTCTTGTCATGGAGCAATCGAATAAGCTCTGAGTTATAAGACACCTGTCAAATTACCAGGGTACGCAGAGAGCACCCACATTCCAAGGTTACCACTGTAGGATGACCATGGAAACCAATGAGAAATGGCCCATGTCTATTCATGTGTATGAGTTTTAGTTTGAACAAAGAAGAGAGTCTTGATGGGGGTGGGGAGACGAGTTTTCATATTTGGATAAGAAATCCCATAAATCCATTAGGATTAACACATTCTGAAGATAAATTAAGAGCTGTGTTGCTTAAGGTACTCAGCCTTTTCCTTGGTTGTGAATGTGTACCTTTTGCTAGTAAGCAGCTGACTCAGCAGTAGTTAAGTGTGTACTAAGAAAGAAAGGTCTCCAGTCGTTTGAGACAGTCCTTTTATATATATATATATATATATATATATATATATATATACACATATATATCTAAATGTTACTTCTTTTAAAAGCTCCTAAAAAAAATAAAAAATAAATAAAAGCTCCAAATAATATAATAAATAAATAATAAGTTCATTGATGCTGATACTTATCTTTAAGTCTTTCAATACCTTGCAATATTATCTGTAGAATAGATTACAAATTTTATTGTGTGGAAGTTAAATAAATAAAGTGTAATTTATAGGAGTTGATTTTTAAAAATATTTTATTTATTTATTTGAGAGAGAGCGCCAGCACGTGGAAATGACATGGGGGAGGAGCAGAAGGAGAAGGAGAAGCAGACTCCCCATTGAGCAGAGAGCCAGAGGTGGGGCTGGATTCAGCGCTCCATGATCAGGACCTGAGGCAAAGGCAGAGGCTTAACTGACTGAGCCACCTAGATACCTTTCTAGGAGTTGAATTTTAAGACAGGAAATATCTTAGACATATAAGTAAATTTTAGCTCTTGCTCTTCATATCAAAGTGTAAGCATACCCTGAGTTATCTGCTATACTAAGGTAGGTCTGAAAAAGTAGAAAACTAGTTGAGATCAAGCAGAATTCATGATGTAACAGTTTTGTTATTGGTGGACACAGTAAGATAAGGGTTTTGAAGAGAGACTTGAATAGTAAGCTGTTAGGCTTGTGAAACATGCTATTTTAGTTGGTTAAATATTTAGCCATATTTCCCAGGCCCAACTATTTTCTAGAGCAAGTAGTTACTTTGCCGAGAAGCAGATTATTCAATACAAATACATACTTTCCTAAGTATCCCTGGTCACAGAATCACTTAACCCAAGGACAGGAAAATATATTTGGTCCTAGTATTGGTTTGGATAGGGACAGGAGGTTATGTTGTTTTCAGTTTTCATTATTATTTTTATGTTGTTGCTTCATATCCTCTGCTGAGCACTCATTTTTGAATCTCCATTACACTTGTATTGAATCTTTCCATCCATTCCCCCGTGTCTAACCTTTCACTTACCATCTTTTTCTGTGACTCATTCTTGTGTTCTGATAGGATTTCTTGAGCTAATGCTCTCAATCAGTAAATCTATTTTCTACAGAATTCAGTCTTTTATCTGCTTTCTTTGTAGATTTTTAAACCCTGTAATCATGTTTCAGTTTTGTATTTTTATGTTTTATTAGTTAAGCAATATTTTCTGAACTCATGCATCCTAACATTTTATATAACAGTATCATGTGATTAACCAGCCAAAGTATATACTTTGTGTTAAGACTATGTTAAGATAATTATGTGGATATGAGATCATATCTGAATTTTTTTTTAATTTTTATTTATTTATGATAGTCACACAGAGAGAGAGAGAGGCAGAGACACAGGCAGAGGGAGAAGCAGGCTCCACGCACCAGGAGCCCGACGTGGGATTCGATACCGGGTCTCCAGGATCGTGCCCCGGGGCAAAGGCAGGCGCCAAACCGCTGCGCCACCCAGGGATCCCCATATCTGAATTTTTAAGGAAATAATAAATTTAGGTTTATGAAAATGCTGCATTTTCATGTGTTCATAATTACATTTCCATTTTTGAAATATGAGACCGGTAAACTTAAAAGGTATTGTTTCTAGACATTAATTATCTGTCCAAATGAAAATTTGAAGGTACTTTTTTTAAAAAAAGTTGTTTCTTTTTCTACAGGTAGGAAACTAGAAAAAGAATGAACAAAATGCTAGAGAACAGATGACTTCCCACAAATGTTCTATAGGGAAAAATGATAGTAATTTGATCTTATTTTAATATTATACTAATAAATATATTTAACAAAGTATTATGCAAAGACTTTGAAACATTCTGTTAAATTAGTTAATGCTATTCTGTAGAACTAATACTTAAATTTCAGATGTGTTTCAAATGTATCTACCCAACATCATTGATTGCTTTGAATTTTTTAATGCACTCTTTTTAAGTGCTGAGGGAAAAAATATTGCTTAATCTGGCACTGTTACATTTCCATTGCACTGAATTTTACTGCTTTCCAGCTTCATTTTGTCCCAATAGAACATTTCATTTTATGGCAGGTGAAACTTGTGTCACTATTTTTCTACCCCTGAAGCTTACTAACTTTGTAATGCAGCATGTTCATCCTCCTGGGAAAGAGGACATACCTTACTTAATTGCTTTACTTCTAGGGAAAGCAAACAAGACCTGCATTTTGAACTTATTCAATTGTGTGTAAAAGCAGAATGAAAGCAACAATATCCAGAATTATAAAATCATATTCTCAGAATTATCAGGTCACATGTGCAACTTTATACTCAACTAGAAAGTTTCTAAAATAAGACAATAGCTGGAATGTTTTCCTCCTGTAAAATCTGTAAAACTGGGAATCTAATTCTAAAAATTACTAGACTTGCAAAAAAGCAGGAAAATATGATTAAAATGAGGAGAGAAAGAGTTAATTGAAACTGACCCCAAACTGAACCACAGATATATACATCTGAGCTCCATTTAGTGGGTAGTTATTATAATACAGAGAAGGCAAGAAGAAGCTGGGGCAGGAGAAATGAAAAATAATCATTTTGCCTTAGGCATGTTTTTAAGTCGCAGGGTCATAAAATGAACATCCATTGAGAAATATTAAGTTTCAATTTATAAAAGAAAATACACTAGAGGTTACCAAGGAGGTTTAAACATGAAGTCAGGCATCTGGGATCCAAATTCTGAATATTAGAATTTTACTTATGCAGAGATTTGATAAGTGGAGCCCATATTTGGGACCCAAAAAGAGACAATTATATTTTTTCACTTCAATAATAACAAAGAACAGCCAAAGGAATAGTGAAAGGTCAATGATGTAGCCCAGGATGGGTTAGATGTAGGCCCAAAGTTTTGCCTTTCCTAAGTAAGATTAGAACAGAAGAAAATTCCAAGGAAAGTTGTGCCAACACCAACACCTAAAGCATTCATCTGACTTGAGTGGGATTTGTTACATAGTGACAAGGCTATAAAATCCAAAAAAGAAATTATTTGCTATATCATAATCAGGAAAACATTAAATTGACAGATTGCATTGATGCTCTGTGTGCTTAATAGATAATATTAGGAACGTTTTTTAACCAAAGAAGCAGATATAATTTTGATCTTACAGGAAATTACAAATTTCCACCTAGTACAAAATTAAGTTTAAATTCCTATTTAAAGAAAATCAATAAAAGAAAGGCAATATATTCAATAGAAATAAAAATAAAATAAGTCAAACATATGATTTGAAGAGGTAAAAAAACAGGAAACCAAATGGTATTAATATGTGAAGAAATCCTCAACTTTCATAGAACTCAGAGAAATAAACACTAAAATTATACCACTTCATAACCATCCAATGGTAAAAATTAGAACTTTCTAGGATTGAGGGGAAAAGATACCCTTCATATGCAGCTGAAGGTAGTATAAATTGATCAAACCATTCTGAAGACCAATTTACAAGTACTATTGAAATTTACTATACCTATATCCTCTGGACTATCTATTTAACTCTATGACACATTTAATTTATAACACAAGTAATCTATCACATGAGTCCATTAACATATCTAACTATTATCAATCTACTGTTTTCTATAATGGAATATAATTTGAAATTAAATACATATAATACAAGGTAATGCTAAGAAGTAATAAAATAATTCAAATTACTGAGTGAATGGGCAAATATAACAAAATAATTTTTCCCAAAAATATGCATGTTTTTGGGAAACTATTACAAATCTAATAGTAGTGATTAGACATGCAGAAATAAATACACTAAAACTGGGCTTCTAATATGTTGAGATGATAGGAAATTAAATGTGGAGAATGAAATGAATGGAACTGAAAGAAAATATATTTAGAAAAACAAAATAAAGGTTCTTATAAACACAGATGGTGATAGGGTGCTATGGAATAAAAAGTAAAATCAGTTTAACTTGAAGAATTTGAAGTAGATATTTAAAACTACATCATGGTTTCATACCTAAATAAACAAATTAGTAGATATTAAATGATAATTACTATCATTGTCATAATTATTTTGAAAGAAAATTTAGAGGTTGTCGTACTGATTTGGCAGAAATTGATGCCTGTGTTATCTATAATTATCTAGAGACAGCAAAACTTTATAGTTAAGAAGAAGGGCTTTGGAGCTAAATTATTTAGTTTTCACTTTTACCTTGGGCGAATTAAATAATGCCTTTGACACTAATTTCCTCAATTTGAAAAATGTACCTAATATGATCATTTTGGCAGCTTATTGCCAAGATGATCACCACCGATGCCTTCATTCTCAATATCTGCTTTGTATTTTGTCAAATGAGAATGGAATATGTTCTTCCACCTTTGAATTTGAATTAGTCTATGATGGCTCTCACCATAAAATTTCCAAGAAGTGAAGTTATACCAGTTCCAAGTTTAGCCTTAAGGAAACTGGTAATGTCCACCTGTTTTGTTTTTGTTTTTGTTTTTTACTTACTCTGGAGAAAGGCAACTACAAATAAATTCATTTTGAGATTTCCCGCTGGAAGTCAAAGGTAGCAACTTGAAGAAGCTACATGGCGGAAGGAAATCCTGACAACCTGTAACTGTTCATCTATTCTTGGCTAGACTACAGACAGGTGAGTAAAGAAATGTTTATATAATTCCAGCTACAGTTGTCCTCAGACTATAATATGAGAAATAACCAAAAGAATATTATCAACCACCAAACAAGTTATAATACAGTGATATGAATAGCTGAGGCAAGAGTGGGTATCTTTGTATTTCTTGTTTCTGACATTAGAGGAAAAGCAAACCAGCTAGCAGAGAAAATTCAGAGAGAACAAACTGAGAAGATAGATACATCATCATCATAACAGCATATACTAATAAGGCAACAGAAGGCATATACTAATAAGGAGCATGGAGAAAGGGGATTTTTAGGAATAATTTTTGCTAAAATAAGATTCTTGACAGTAAACTTAACCAAAGAGGTGAAAGACTTGTACAATGAAAACTCTGGAACATTGATGAAAGAAATCAAAGCTAATACAAATAAATGTGAATACATCCTGTGTTCACAGATTAAAAGAACATTAAAATTCCTGTCACAATATTCCTTTAAGCTAAAGCCTAATTCGGAGCAAAGTCTCTAACTCCATTCAATTCTATAAAGGCTGAAAGAGATGAGGTAGCTGCAGAAGAAAAGTTTGAAGCTAGCAGAGGTTGGTTCATGAGGCTTAAGAAAAGAAGTTATCTTGATAACAGAAAAGTGCCAAATAAAGCAACAAATGCTTATAAAGAGACTATACGAAGTTATCCATATGATCTAGCTAGGATATTTAAGGAATGTGACTACACTAAACAACAGGTTTTCAATGTGGATGATACAAACTTCTATTGGAAGATGCCATCTAGGACTTTCATAGCCAGAGAGAAGTCAATGCCTGACTCTAAAGCTTCAAAGGATAGTCTGTCCAATAATAGGAGCTAATGCAGCTGGTGACTTGAGTTGAAGCCAGCACTCACTTACTGTTCTAAAAATCCTTAAGAATTATGCTGAATTTACTCTATGTAGCCTAATCTAAGATTATGGAAGTGCTCTATAATGGAAGAACAAAGCCTGGATGACAGCACATCTGTTTACAACATGGTTTACTGAATGTTTTAAGCCCACTATTGAGATCCACTGCTCAGAGGGGAAAAAAAAAACAAAAAAAAACAAAAAAGCCTTTAATTATGTTACTGTTTGTTCATTGACAATGCACCTGGTCACCCAAGAACTCTGGTGGAGATGTACAATGAGATTAGTGTTGTTTTCATGCCTGCTAACACAACATTCATTTTGAAATCCATGGATAAAGGAGTAATATCATCTTCCAAGTCTTAATATTTAATAAATACATAAGACTATAGCTGGCATATATAATGATTACTCTGATGGATCTGGAAAAGGACATTTAAAACCTTTAGGAAAAATTCACCATTCTAGAAGCCATTAAGAATATTCACGTTTTATGGGAAGAGACCGCAGTATCCACATGAACAGGAATTTGGAAAAAGTTGACTCCGACTCTAATGGATGACTGAGGGGTTCAAGACCCCAGTGGAGGAAGTCACTGAAGATGAGGTGGAAATAGTAAGAGAACTAGAATTAGAGGTGGTGCCTAAGGTTGTGACTGAATTGCTGCAACCTCATGAGAAACTTTGAACAGATGAGGAGTTGCTTCCAATGGGTGAACAAAAAAAGTAGTTTTGTGAAACAGAATCTGCTCCTGTTGAAGATGTGAAAATTATTGAAATGACAACAAAGTATTCAGAATATGAAATAAACAGTTGGCAAAGCAGTGACAGGTTTGAAAGGATTGACCTCAAATTTTGAAAGAAATTCTGCTATGAGTTAAATCTATCAAATACAATACATGCTACAGAGAAATCAGTCATGAAAGATAAAGTCGATGATGCTGTAAACTTCACTGTTGTCGTCTCTTAAGAAATTGCTAAAGCCACCTCAGCCCTCAGCCACCAGGATCCTGATCAGTCAGTGGCTGTCAACATTTAGACAAGACCCTCCTCCAGTAAAAAGATTAAGACATACTAAAAAAGTTCAAATGAAGGTTAGCAATTTTTTAGCAATAGAATATTTTGTTATGGTATAGATATTGTTATTTTAGGCAGAATGCTTTTGCTTACTTACTAGACTATATAGTATAGTGTAAACACAATTTTTATATGAACTAGAAAACCAAAAAATTCCTTTGACTTGCTTTATTGTGATATTTGCTTGGTTATGGTGGTCTGGATCCAAACCCACAATATCTCTAAGGTATATTTATATTGGTAATACTTTTTTTTAATGTCTCAGTTGAAACAAGTGAAAAATAGATATAAGTCAGCTATAATATAAGTAATAAAAGAATTATGTACTTCTGCACATATCTATACACATACACACTCAAATACAAAATATCCTGATACATATTTATATCTAAAACACAATCATTTGAGATTAAAATATGCTTAATATATATGGAAGTATATTTTAAAGGAATACAGAGTTCAAGAAAATAAGAATGATTGATACTCATTGCTTCTATTTCTGTATTCTCTGTTTTTAGGTAATCATATCTTCAAAAGTTATGGGATATTTTATCTTTGGCCTCATTCTTTTTTTAACCAACTTGAACCTTATTCTGTCTGCCCAACACACGTCATTTTACCTCTTCCTTTTATATGCTTTCAGAAATTTGCTAGAGTAGCAGGTCTCTTATGCTATACTCCAGTTTTCATATATAGGCTATTAAGTTCAGTAAGAAAGAATGTTGAAGGGGGATGAAGAGTTAGCTCCTTTGTTCTACAGGCTTTACATTTTATACTGAAGGAAAATAGTCCAACGTTTCCTATCTTTGAATTTATACTGTTTACTTTTCTTCCTTCAAAATGTTTCTTAAAAGTTTGTCATTGTAGGAACTCAACTTAAGAGGATATTCTTCTCTATAATTGCTGGACAGTGAATGCTCTATAAAAACTAAAATACAAAGAATTATTTCACCTACCAAATGTCAATTAACAATTTTGATTGTGTTTTTACTGAATCAGCTAAATTGTTACACGTGTTCAGATAATTCAAATACAGAATAAATGGATTTATTGCTTTCATTGACAATTTCTTTTGATTAAAATGAAACAAACCACTCTATTTTTTTTTAGCAGATCTTTTTGTTAAAATATTAGTGAGATCTACTTGGCATAACTGACAAAATTTCTGCAAATACTGGCCTCTAGGGTCAAGAGTCCTTTGTCCAGCCACATTATTCTTTGACATCAATTAAATTCTAAAAACTTCAATTATTACAATGATTATGTGTAATTTTAATAGCTACTGTTAGATTACATTAAATATGATGCAGGTTTAAAACTACCTTCAAAAGCATATGACTTTACCTGCTTTTCTATACATTTGTTATGAAGTGTTATTAGCAATATAATTCATCAGTTGCCTTTGCCTATAATTCCTTTTTCATACTAGATCTTTTTTTTTTATTTTTTTAGATCTTTAAAATTTATAAACATAAATAATATTAATAATGCCATACATTTAATGCAATTTTCTAAGAAAGCATAAAAAAAGAAAGTAACCCAAAACTTCTTTTCACCTATCAAATGTGTATAAGCTAAAGATATTGATACATTATTTATTAGCAAATTATACTCTGAAGCACCTGATAAAGTATTAACATTTGTACTATTCAAATCATGCCATAATTTTTCAAGAAAGGAAACACAAGCAAATATTAAAAGGGCAAAAAAGAAAAGACATACTTCAAACCAAACAACTCAAAATGATTAATATTGGAAAAGATGCTCAAATTTATTAAGCCAGAAATGTGCATATTAAGTTATACCTAAGTTTGACAAAAATTATTGTTATATGACTTATTCCTTTAGTAAATGGGAGGTAAGAGACATGTTTTTTTAAAGGTTTATTTATTTATTCATGAGAGAGAGAGAGAGAGAGGCAGAGACACAGGCAGAGGGAGAAGCAGGCTCCTCTTAGGGAGCCCGATGCAGGACCCCGGAATCATGGCCTGAGCCAAAGGCAGGCACCCAACCGTTGAGCCACCCAGGCATCCCTTAGAGACATTTTAATTATTTTTTTTCAAATCAATCTGTAAATAAATATTAATATAAAATTATAGATATACTGAAGCAAACCAGCTTTTGAGGATCCATTCATTCTTATAAATGCCTAACAGCATCAATATATTTATAGGAGGATGTTATCTTTAGAACAAATTAAAGAAGTTAAAAAATCTTGGAATATATAAAATACTTATTATAGGGGAATGATTATATGTGGTCTTTTCATTCCATATGGTAGTATGAAGGTAACAGAAATGAATAAATTCACTGTATGTCAATGACTTAAAGAATTTCCAAACATAATATATAATGATAAAAGCCAGAAGCAGAAATATATTTATAACATAATAAAATTTTATAAAAGAAATAACAGGATCAATTTATGGGTATGTGTTTATCTTTGCACAACTCAGAGGAAATTATGTAGAAACACATCAGATACTTAATATTTATTGATAGATAAAAGAAAGGAGGTAAAAAACATATGTATAAAGGAAAAAATTTACCCATGATTTTAAAATAGTGTTCTAATGGAGTTATTTATTCCAAATTATATGTTAGCATATATAAAACGTGTAAAAAATAAGATCACTGTAAAGATCAATGCTGGTTACCTTATGGTGGATAACTTCAAAGATATTTAGATCCTTAAAATATTCTTTAATATCCTATTTACTTTAAATATGATATCAGGAGAATACTCATCTCATTTATTCTATTGTCTTATGTTTTTTACTATTCCATCATCACTCCTACTGTTTTATTTATCTCATACATATTTAATTCAAATGTACTGAAGTTCTGTAATCTAAATCTATTTTGTTTGCTTGTGATAATACCTCCATTAAGTCATAGAGAGGATTTTAAAAATGAAAATAAATTGAGGGTTGCTGGAGGAGAGAGAGGAATGGTGTGACATGATGATGGACATTAAGGAGAACACATGATGTGATGACCACGAGTATTACATGAGATGGATGAATCACTGACCTCTACCTCTAAAAGTAATAGTATATTATATGTTAATTAATTGAATTCAAATTTTAAAATGAAAATAGTGAAAGTTATTTGAGTATAATACGGTAAAATAAACACCTTTAAAGTAAACAATTCAATGACTTTTAACAGTATTTGACAATTGTGTTTTCCCAGTTTGGGGTCATTATGAAAACTATAAATGAATCTGTATAATTGGATTCCTGATCAACAATTTCAGATCACTGATAATACTGAAGGAATAAAAGAGATAAAAGAGAAAAATCTAGTCCACATTCTAAAAGAAATTTTGTGATTTCAACAAGATGTTTTAGAATATCTTATAAAAGGCAATTCTTACTCATGTTTCTTTTTCTTATTGAGTGAGTTATAGGATATTCTCACATATTTTGAATATTAACCTCTTAGAAGAAAGATGGCTTGATTTAAGGAAGTTTTTAGAGATTATGAATATGTGTAGTATGTTGGTTGTGGCAGTGGTATTATAGATATATGCATGTGTTCAAACTCATCAAGATGTATACATCAAATATATGCATTTATTTGTATATCAATTGTACCTAGATAAACCTTAAAAAATAGGAAGTGACCACATTATATTAAAATAAAAGAAAAGGACAAATGAGTGCAATGTACTTTAGATTGATACTGAAAAATATTTAATACCAGCTAAAATAATTGCTAAAATTGATTTGCATAATACTTACTCTTTTTAATCAGTATGTGAGTTTTATGATATGAAGTGTAACTCTGTTTCCCCCTGAGAAATATTCACAATTCTTTCCCTCAAATAAGTTAACATCCTCTTCTCAATATGATTTGGAGTAAAATTAATATGACAAACTATATGGCACTTTTTACCTCCTCCATATAAAAATACCAAGTGATTTATGGTAACAACTTTGAAAACTTTTGCACATTATGTTCTCTTGTTCTTCAAGCTTAAATTCATCAATTCACATTTGATGCTTATTATGAAAAGTCTAGTCAGTGCTTGGGAAGTTTTTGGGTACATATACTATATGTCTTAATTTTTCTTAGTAATAGAGTTAATAAAATTTTAAGTATTTTGATAAGTAAAAATCAGTAATTTTTAATTTTGGAATTTTATTTTCAGTTTTTTTTTAAGATTTTATTTACTTATTTGACAGAGAGAGAGCACAAGCAGGGGGGATACCAGAAGGAGAAGGAGAAGCAGATCTCTACTGAGCAGGGAGCCCAAAGTGAGGTTCTATCCCAGGATGCTGGGATCATGATTTGAGCTAAAGGCATACCCTTAGTGAAGACTGAGCCACCCAGGTGCCCCTATTTTAAGTTCAATAAAACTCAAATTTAATACTTAATCAAGTGTGATCAAGTTTATCTTCCAAAAAACGGCTGCAATAATGTCTCCATCCCACATATTCCTCAAGATACTTCTACTACTCTAGGAAGACCTGAAGTCTAATTTCCTTCCTTTGAATTTGGGCAAGCATGTAACTTGCTTGTAACTTAAAGAATATGGTAGATATGAAACTGCAAGACTTTCAAAGTTAAACCATAATAGATGAGGCAACACTTACCTTATTAAATAGGTTACTTGTTTTGGGGGCATTCCATTGGTATTCACAAATTTTACTACTCAGACTCGTTTACTGGAGAGACCGTATTTGGGGTTCAGGCTGCTGAACTCCCACCTGACAGATCACATGAGCGAGCATTTTTTTAAAGATTTTATTTATTTGAGAGAGAGAGAGAACAAAAGCAGGGGGAGTTGCAAGTAGAGGAAGAGGGAGAAGCAGGCTCCTGCTGAGCAGGTAGCTGGATGTGGAGCTTAATCTCAGGACCCTGAGATCATGACCTGAGCCCAAAGCGGATTCTTAACTGATTGAGCCACCCAGGTGCTCCAAGTGAACATTTTGGGTGACCAACCAAGTTGAGCCTTAAATGGACTACCACTCCAGGCAATATTTGACATAATCTCATGAGACTCATGTGAGAATTGCCCAACCAAACCTTTCCTGAATCCTGACCTAAAAAAAATCATAGGTAATATAGAAATTGTTTAAGTTTTGGAGTAATTTGCAATGTAGCAATAATAAATGAAATATCATTCATTAAATAGAAAGTGTGAAATGCGTAGGCAATTTGAGTCAACCTCTCACTTATCTTGAGAGTCCTAATTAGACACATAAATATTAGTGACAAAAAGAACGGTAGGAATAAGTGTAATTTTTCATTTCAATATCGAGGTACATGGCCTAGAGAAGATAACTACTTATCAGTAGATTAGGGACCAGAACACATTTTCATGATTGCTAGTCTAGTATTTTTCAGTATTTCTAAATATCTCTACATTTAGAGAGATTAAGTAACCATAGAATATTAAGTGATATTTTATTAATTATTCCTATTTTCTTTCTTTTAAAGAAATTAACCCCTGCATATCTTTCTTTGATTCTCAAACTCATTTCCAATACCTATATTTAAAGTTTACTTTGTACAAAGTACTATATTAAATATTGAGGGATTAAACATGAAAAGCTCATGTAACTGAAGTGGAAGTTTATTATTTAATATATAAGACATTTAACTCTTAAAATTATGAATAAAATATGATTAGTTACATAAGAGTTCCATAATTAGCTTTCACATAGTGGATTGTGTTTTAATAAATAGAGGTGTATAGTTACAGCTTTTCAAAAAGAGCATATGCTGAACAAAGGCATGAAAACAAGTTATATTAAAGAGATGATGACTGTCCTCACATGCCAGGATATAAGATATGTTTGTGTATACTGAGTGGCAAAATGGAGAAGAGGAATGAGTCCTGGAAGATGATAATGGACATGTTGATTGGCCATATGGCAAAATGTCTCTGATACTATACTGAAGGGACAGGAGGGCAGTATCATAAATTAATCATGGTCAAGATACTTCTCAAAATATGAAAAACTTTTATTACTAACTCACCAGCAATAATAGATTAAACTTTTGATTGTGCTGTTTTAAAATGTTTTACTATCCAGTTACTCTTAACTTAGATTTTTTTAGAATAGATCCATTTTAATTGTGATTTTAATTTAACATAACCCGCTATAATAGTCAGCTGTGATAATACTTATTACCACTTTGGGTAACTAGTAACTTTTGATTCACAAGCATCACTCAATAACAAATCTAGCTGCTCAAGCAAATAAGTCAAATAAGTATCTAAAAGGTAGATATGACATAGTTGTAAATGATCCACCCTGTTCTAGGAAATAAATGAGTATTTCATGTCTATAAGGCATTATTTGTTTTTATAAAACAATTATTCCAAGCCAGAGAGTTTTATCCTAGAAATTTTACTTTTTCAGAGCACAATTCCTTTTCTTAAAGAGCCTACTTATAGGGACTGGGCAATCAACTCATGCAGTGGTTTAGCTAGTCAATTATTCAGTCTTTTCAAGCAAATACTTGCTATGTGCTTGACCCTCTATTATGAGTTAGGGGGGAAAAAAGGCCATAACATCCCCTCCTGCCCTGCCTCTTTTTTCTTTCTGTAAAATAAGTATGCAAAATGAAGCTCAGTAGGAAGTCAAAGATCATCTATCCAATATTAGGGTTATTTATGGCCAAAAGTTACCCTGACACAACTGGAAAGCACAGAGCAGAATTAAAATTATAATGTTGTCATTTTATAGAGAAAACATTTATTTGACCACTAGTATGTAAATTCACCAAAAAAAAATCTGTTTTGACAATTTTAATTAACTCCATTCTCCTACTCACAGAAATATTGATTTATATAGCATGTGCTTTATTTTTCAAACCCAGTATTCCAGAAAATTAGTATATTTAAGACATAGCTAATGAATATAGTAACCATCTCAACTGAAGGTACATTTGAGCAATTGAAAATGCCCAACCAAAGGGGATATCCTGGTATCAAGAAATAGAGAAAATAAAGAAGGAAAAAAACCATTTTACAGGATAAATACAATCATTTTACTATAGGTATTTAGCCAAGAACCAAGTTGGCTTTCAGTTCATTAGCTTCCATAACCTAGGAAATAATTTGAAATTGTAAATCAGCTTGCCCTCTATCTGAAAAAGAGGATAATGGACTCAATGAGTCGCACATATAATAGCAGGTAAAGGGTGTCTCGAAAGCATGCATGAATCTATCATTCACTAAATCAGAATTTTCAAAGTGAATCAAAAGGAAGATGCATTTT
Organism: Nyctereutes procyonoides; assembly: GCF_905146905.1. Classification (NCBI taxonomy): domain Eukaryota; kingdom Metazoa; phylum Chordata; class Mammalia; order Carnivora; family Canidae; genus Nyctereutes; species Nyctereutes procyonoides. The sequence continues at coordinate 60,611,988 of NW_026575051.1, forward strand.
AAAAATATTATGTATTATTGCAAATTTAACTTAGAAACAGAACTATAGATTGCCCAGGGTCTCTCTTCTACAAATAACAATGTGCTACAGTATGGATTAGCTGCAACATATGGAAAAATTTGAAGCTAAAAAATAATAAGCCTTGTTGCTTACTTTCATTAATTTCCTAACAATGAAGTAGATACAATAAAGCTAGCTGAGATAACTTTCTTACTCTTTTAATGCCTGTGAATGCTTTAAAAGATTCTTGAAAACTTTTAGGAGAGATTTTTAGGTAGTGTAAGAATTAGTGAGGGGTGGGGTAGGAGTGGGCAAGTCAAACATCCTGGGGAAGCTCATAATCAGAGCCAGCCTATTGCACATCAGGGAGAGAAACAAGCTCAATATGGTTTACTCAGAGTTCATTTACATATATATTAAATATATATCACTGCTTTGGAGATAATCACAGTTTTCAATATTTATAGTTTAGAATCAATGGCAACATCACTTGCTGTATGTGGCATTAGGACAAAAAATACTAATTAGGTGGAGTATTCTCAAATTAGTTTTATTTCACTGACTAGCTACAGGATAATTGGAATATACATGATGGAAGGGAAATATCCATATTATGCAAGACATCTAATGTTGAAACACTGAGGAAAAATAATCAGGGACAACAGAATGATAGCGCTATGACTTGCATCTTTGTTGTGGCACAAGCTTATCATCCATACCCATGAAACAGATAATTTAGCACTTATGGCAAAAGAACCCTAATTTTAATTTGCCTCCAAATTCCAAACACCCTTGAAGTACTGACTGTGATGAACCAACCTATTATGTAGTGATTAAAAGTGTGAGCTCTGGAGTTAGATCCTCTGCATCCTAAAATTATCCCCACCACTTACTATACCTGTAGGATCTTGGGCAAGTTATTTCCTTCTCCATGCCTTCATTACTTCATTTGTAAAATAATGGTATCGACTGTACCTATTTCATATAGTTGTTCTGAGACTTAAATGGATTAACTCTTATTAAGGATTTATAATTGAACCTGGCAGGTAGTATGCACACAAGTAATATAATCTACTAATGTTACACTCTAAAATGCATTTTATTCCATTTTACTTGCTTTATCACTGATTTTATCTATGTATCTATCTATATATCTATCTAATTTTATTCTGGTTCCAAAAAAAAAAAAAGTAGTCATCACATGTTTTTTTGCTAACAGGAAACACAGAAATTTCCTTTATAAACATTGTCATGCCATTCTAAGCTTTCCATGTTTATTAGAACAGTCTTTTTGTTTTTTGATATAGCCATATAGTAATTGTCTTAAGCAATAAATGTAAATTCCACACAAGACATCCATGCAATATTGAAGAGAACTCAATTTCATTTTACACAAGAACACTGTATTACCTACTTTGAGCAGAAATGTAATCATACACATTTTTAATGGTTGTATAAAGCTGGAGGAGTGAGTTTTAGTCCAGATCCCAGTGAAAAATTAACTTTCTGCAAAAGTCACTTAAAACAATTTAATTCAAACTTGGGGAAAAAAGTAGATTTTGTTAGAGATCACAGAAGACAAACAACAGGGATCCCTGGGTGGCGCAGCGGTTTGGCGCCTGCCTTTGGCCCAGGGCGCGATCCTGGAGACCGGGGATGGAATCCCACGTCGGGCTCCCGGTGCATGGAGCCTGCTTCTCCCTCAGCCTGTGTCTCTGCCTCTCTCTCTCTCTCTCTCTCTCTCTCTCTCTGTGTGTGTGTGTGACTATCATAAATAAATAAAAATTTATTTAAAAAAAAAGACAACAACACTTTTATTAAAGAGAGTCATAGAGCTGCAAGATAATGCACAGCTTCAATCTTGTAGGTTAGGTAAGCAGTAAGGCTCTTTATGCAGATACTTTTTATGCTGAAGAAGAAGTGTTGAAAACAATGCTATAAAAAATACTTGATGGTTGCTCTCCAGGAAAGATGGGAATATAAGGTCTCAGATCATTTGAATAGACAATTTCACGTATACTTCAGAGAGACAGCTCCAAATTCAAACACAAACTCTGAACAATAGCTGATAAATAACAGTGAAACTTCTATAATTTACAGCAGATACAGAAATTTGTACATAATTGTATGCAGTATGTACTTTATGCAGTGAAAGGGGCAGGAAATAGGTGGAAGAAGTTACAAAGGACCCCACCGAACAGGTCGCGTCTGCAGGCTGAAGGGTGGAGCACCTATGAAAGGAGAACAAACATTCTTCCAGAATGGAAGGGGTGCTTAGGAACTAGCTTGCTGTCTGCCATTTTCTCACAGTGTAATGGCTTCCCTATTATGAATAATGTTTAGAAATGATGCTCAGCCATAAAATAATATCTATCAGTAGTCATAAAATGTCCAGCACTGAAGATCAATACTGACAATACTGAGAAACTTGCTCAAAATAAGAACCCTTACTCTAAGACCATGTACAGGCATGAATTTTCAATGTATATTATCTATGTTATGAAAAAGTTAATGTGAGCACATTAACATGCAGACTACTCCAGAATCACTAAAATACCCAAAACTATTGGCAAACAAACCCTAAACCAGTATCTTCCAGTATCTTCATAAGACCGTAGCATTGTGCTGTATGTATGTGTACATGTGTGTGTGCATATGAAATCTAGGAAGAAATGAAACAAGTGAAGAAATTAATGACTGAGATATTATAGAGGAAAATAGTCATAAGTTATTTGCTAAGATTAGCATCAGTGATTTTCGCCAGTAAATTAAAACTGAATTGAATCAAATAAATCCTACTATATAACACCATCTTATAACAACTCATATAATCACATATTAATATTTGTCTAAGAGAAGCAGAAAACATAAAAGAGAATGCAGAACTTGGACCAAAATTAAATTAGTTTTTTTTTTAAAATAAGCCTTACTAAAATAAACCAGAACTTACAAGATTATTTTAAAATTTCATTGGAATATGGGATCCCTGGGTGGCGCAGCGGTTTGGCGCCTGCCTTTGGCCCAGGGCGCGATCCTGGAGACCCGGGATCGAATCCCACGTCGGGCTCCTGGTGCATGGAGCCTGCTTCTCCCTCTGCCTGTGTCTCTGCCTCTCTCCCTCTCTCTGTGACTATCATAAATAAATAAAAATTAAAAAAAAATAAAATAAAATTTCATTGGAATAATAAAGATCTATAAGAAGTGAAATCATTTTTTTTTCAAAAAGAAGTGATTTGGGGAAATGTATGTCCTTTAAATTTTCTAAAAGGTATGATAGTAGTAATAGTAATAGTAATAGAAAGAAGCAAACGAGGACTGAAAACAGTGACTAATGAAATAGAATTGATAACTAAAGACCAAATAATGGAGTTTAAAGATGTGATTTTAAATACGCAAAATAAGATTTTGTATCTGGTGTTAGAGAAAACTCTATGGAAAATAAAAGTAGATTTCAACTGAAAATTTTGTAACCTGTATTGTATAGATACGGAATTCAGATATGTTAAAGATCTAAATGTGAAAGTAAAAGTAATGTAGCTGCTAGTATTTATGATATAACTATTTAGAATATATTCAGCCTAGTAGTGTGGAGAATTTCAAAAAGGGCTCTAGCATAAGACTAAATAAATAAGTGAATATATTCGTAAAGAAATATTCATTTGATTTCATCGAAATTATGGATTTCTGTACAAAGGGTGACTACATAAACTCAGTAGGCCAATAATGGCTTATAAAATAGAATTTTTAATATAGACAATAAATAAAAGCTAATATCAAGACTATTCAAGAAACTTGTATAAATCACCCAGAAACACAATGGAAACATAGATAAGAACATGGATAGATAACACTCAGGAGTGGAAACCTGAATGATAGTAAATCTATGAAGAAATTCTCAAATCATTAGAAATAGAAAAAATAGTATTTAAGGCAACAGTGAGATAGATCCCAGTTTTCTCCATCATATTTGCAATATTAGAAAATTATATGATGCAGGAATCTAAACAGTCTTAGACAACATAATGATAAAAGTGACATTCTAGCATCTTGACTGTATTCTGTTGATTAGGAGCAAGTCAGAGCTCTTTCGCACACTTCTTGAGAAGGAGATTATAAAAGGAAATGAATACTGGAAAGTCAGGAGCATTTGTGGTCACCTTGGGACTTGTCTGTCACAGTCTGCCCTCTGGCTCCTGAAGATTTAAGTTCCCACATATAAAATGTAGTAACTTCCTCCTAAAGTTCTCAAAGGTGATGGTCAGTTTCATAAGTCCAGTTGGCCAGGCTGCAATTCATAGGTATTCAATAAAACAGTCACCTCAGTGTTGCTGTAAAGGTGTTCTATAAATACGATCAATGTCTACAATCACTTGACTTTATGTAAAGATCATTTTATAATCTGAGTGGGCCTGATTCAGTCAATTGACAGGCCTTAAAAGCAGAACTGAGGTTTACCTGAAGACAAAATTCTGCCTGTGGACTGCAGCTTCAACTTTGTGCTTGAGAGTTCCAGCCTCCCCTGTGGATTCTGGACTTGTATACAGCCCTCACAACCAAATAAGTCAATTCCATAAGAGAATTTTCTTTATATAGAAAGATACCTACTACTGGTTCTATTTCTCTGATTGGCACATCAAGATACTCATCACAAAAGAACATGAGCTCAAAGATCAAAACCTCATCATCTCAACAGCATCAAGACTGATGAGTTTTCTGGCTTTAATTCATTAAATATAACTCCTAGGGCGCACGATTCCTCTCAAGTTTTGGATCCATGAAACCAAAGAGAGAACTTATCTGTTTCCAACATACCCATCACTATAATGGTGCAACACAGGATAAAATCTATAGACATTTTGATTGAAAAGAAGAGTGAGTGCAAGGAGATTTTCTCTTTTAATCTTTTTACCCATTAACTGCAACAAAGTGTCCCCTCTCAAACTCCCCTCAGATGCTCTGTTGTGGAGAACCATTCATTATAGTTATACTTCTGACGTCTTTTCATATCCTATATTGATCTTTATTTCTTAGCAACCCTTTTTTCTATGTTATGATTTGAGGTTACAGATACATACAAAATTTGTGTAAAACTAAATTGCATTGCAATTGTTCATTCATTGTGGTTACTGGGTTAATTTCTGGAAGAGAGAAAAATGATAAAGATATTTACACTCTACTTATACTAAAACTATAAACCTTACGCATAAATTATGGAGAAAATTTAAAAGGAGATCAGGTAATAGTGGGAGGAACACATCAATATCCTTTTTAGAGGACTTGTAGTTAGGAGGAATGCTTCCAGCACAGTTTGTAAAGTAAAAGCAAACAAATACTATAATGCTAGACAAAAAGTCTACAGGAATAATTTTTTAAACAATTAAACAGCCTATAATAGATTATACAATAGAATTAATGTTCCTGAAATAAAATCTTGAAGATTCAGAGGTCAAAGCAGGTTTCAATGTATAAACATTGAAATAGATTTGCCTTGTGCCTAATTACTAATGCAGAGAGACTTTGGCTCATATGGTCATATAAGATAAACGCCTCCTTATAGTTTATTGGCCATTTGACATTTATTTGTAGAGGAAAATTTGGAAATTAGCTCATTTCTTAATTATTTTTAATTATGTCAATGATTACTTTAATTATTTAATCCTATCACATATATTTTAATTTTGATTTTAGAGCCTTTCATCTTACATAAAGTAGGTAGTCAATTTTGGAAGTCTTTTACTTTTATGCTTTCTGAGTTTGTGTCTTCCTTAGAAAGTAGTATGTTTGTGTGAATGCATTTTGTTTGTTTCCCCATCAGGCCTAACAGGTATTTTCTTATGTTATAAGATTGTTTTTATTTTATTCATTTACATTTGTTTACTTTGGTATGTTCACTTTTTTAACTTGTATTTATTTTTGACAAAAATTCTTAAATACTTAAGGTATATAATGTAATGTTCTGATATGTGTACACTTTGTGAAATAATTCCCACCATCAAACTAATTAATGTATTCATCACCTCCCACAGTTACCATTTCCATTTGTGTGAATGTTGTGGATGAACCTGGATAAACTTATGTTAGTTGAAATAAACAGATACAGAAACACAAATACTGCATGGTTTTACTCATAAATTAAATTTTAAAAAAAAGAAAAGACAAAAGAAAACATGTCAAACTCTCAGTAACAGAGAATAGAATGTCAGTTACCAGAAGCTGGGAGGTGGTGGGAAAGGGGAGATATTTATCAAAAGGTACAAATCTTTAGTTATAAAATTAATAAGTTCTGGAGACCCAATGTACAGTATGATGACTATGATTGACAGTAATGTATTGTATACTTGAAATTTGCTAAGAGAGTAGATTTTAAGTGTTCTCATCACACACACGAAAGTTGTGTTTTCTTTTTATTTAATACTTTAGTCATGAGTATTTTCCTTGAATAATGTTCAATAACATGATTTAGAAATCTATGGTTTTAGAGTCAATAACTAACTCCCATGGACAATATACATTCAGTTCTGCTATAACACAACATAGGCATTCCTAAAAATCATTATGGTATGCATAATTGTTAACTAAAAATACAATCTTACTGGAAAAAATGAGGTAGGGGAAACATACTAAAAAAGTCTGATCAGCAACACATAGAAAACCAAAGTAAGAATCTAAGGAAAAACAATGACAGATTTCATTATGTATTAAATGGTTAACAAGCATAAATCCTAATAAATATGATACTTAATCTAGAAAACAAACAGTTTGCAGAAGTGAGCATTGGAAGGATTACAGCTTATGAATAATTTGAAGGGTAAAAGGAGGAGAAAATTCCAACACCAGATGTGCATGGGTATGGCTCATAATACACACAATAAACTAAGTAGCTGGTAATTGAAATGTGAGTGTGTTTTGTATATTCCTATAAGGCTCCACTTTGCTGGGTGCAATTTGCTGCATTTGTTTAGTGCTTTTCTAGGATGAAATTACACATGAGCAAATGGGAAATTTACATTATATTTCTTTTTTTTTCTGTGATCTATCAATTACATTAGAACAAAGTCATGTAAAAACAGGCATTATAGCAGAACTGACTATAATTAGAAATGTGACCTGAATCATAGCCTATGTCTTTTTATATGCATGAGTCACTTTTGTGTACTTCCTCTGATCTATTTGTTTCCTAGACATTGTCAGTTATAGTAATTAATTATATCAATTATTTTTTTCTTATTTTTCTTTTTAAGTACATTATTGGCCATTATTACACATTTTATGTTCTACCCACAGTTTAGAATGTTTTTTAGAATTTCACAAAATCTGAATGTGCTTTATTAAGAGAGTGTTGAATGTATAAAATGAGAAGTACATACTTTTACAACATAATGGTGCAGCTTTGCTGTCTCCTTAAGTTTTGCACAATGGAACCCTCTGGCCTCAATCAGGCTACTAACTCTGAGACACCAGTCTGTGCTCTTGATTTACTTCAGTAGAGCATATTTCCATGTTGCCTTGGAAAATTTTTATTCACCCTACTATCAATTAAGAGCTAGAACTAGGCTGTTCTAGTACATCTCTGGGAAAATTCTGTGAATTGGGTTGAACTGGAGGGTAATTCATTCTAGAGTCTTCTTCTCATAACCCGTGGACAGTGAGTGCTCCTGAAAAAAGCATGACAATTCAGGGTCTGAATTTGTAGTTGGCTATATTAAATTTGTTCCAAGACAACAAAGTGAAAACTCCAAGGATATTTGATAACTTTCGAACTTAGGGATTTAAAGATTTAATTATGATCAAAGAAGAATAAAACAAGTACAATAATAAGGATATAAGATGATAAGCTAGAATCAGAAAAGGAAAAACTAAATCTGACACAGGTATCTAGAAAAAAATTTAGGGGAATAACATCTGTGCTAAATTAAGTAGTAAGTTATGCTTTGATAAGCAGAATGGAAACTGACATGATAGATTGAAAGAATATTATGAATGTATGTTTCAAGTAGTCATATCCATCCATTTTTTGGAACACAGAGTAGTCCAGAATGACTAAAGTGTTATATATTTAGAAGAAAGTATTGAGATACAAGTCTCAAGTGCTGGACAGGGCTTGATAGTAGAGATCAAGTGGCAAGCATCTTGCTTTGGAAGGCACTAGAACAAAATATGTTGGAAGCCATTAAATACACACATATGGCTATAAGACTTTGGTGAAAGTGGGACAGAGAAAACTTTATTTGTTAATAAAGAAAAACATAATACCCTATAAACAAATTATAAAACCAAGAAATGGGAATCGATGCATCATAGTGGTAAGACTGAGACAGTGAACTTCATGGGCTCAAAGCCTTGTTCTACTATATCCTAGATGTTGTTAAGATCGTAAGAAAGTTAGTCAATATTTCTATGCTCATGTTTCTTTATCTTTAAAGTGAGGGTGAAGATAACAATACTTTTTAGATTATTTTGAAAATTAGAATTGTATCCTCCAAAGCAGCTAAGAATATACAATGGGAAGAAAGGGAGTCTCTTAATAGATTATATTAGAAAAAGTAGACCACTCCATTCAAAAGAATGAAACTAGATCTCTATTTTGCACCATACACCCCCCCATACACACACACACAAATTCAAAATGGGTTGAAGACTTGAATGTAAGATGTGAAACAAACTCATAAATTACCTAAAATATAGGAGGTACGTTTGATGTTGGTCTTGGCAAAGGTTTTTTTGGATTTGACACCAAAAGCAAAGGCAAAAACATCAAAAAATGAACAAGCATGACTACATCAAACCAAAACCACTTTGCATGGCAAAGGAAACCATCAACACAATGTTACCACAAAGAACAGAGATAACAAGTATTGGTAAGGATATGGAGAAAAGGGAACCCTTGTGCATTGTTGATGGCAATGTAAGTTGGTGTAGCCCCAATAGAGGAAAGTATGGAAGCTTCTCAAAAAATTGATAATTTAATCACCTTATGATCCAAAAGTCCCATCTCTGAGTATATATCTAAAGAAAAGAAGATCACTATGTCAAGGAGACACCTGTTTAGTCCAGGAGGCAATTTACAATGGGCAAAACATGGAAACAACCTAAGTCCATTGAATGGATAAAGAAAAATATATCTATATAATAGAATATTGTATAAAACAGAAGGAGGACAGGGAAGGGATGCCTGGGTGGCAGGGAAGGGATGCCTGGGTGGCTCAGTGGTTGAGCATCTGCCTTCAGCTCAGCGCATGGTCCTGGAGTTCTGGGATCCAATCACACATCAGGCTCCCTGCATGGACCTTCCATCTCCCTCTGCCTATGTTTCTAACTCTGCCTGTGTCTCCCATGAATAGAAAACAAAAAACAAAATGAAACCAAAAAAACCCAGAAGGTTGGAGGAAATCCTCCCATTTGGGACAACATAGATGTACCTTGAAAGCATTATGCTAAGTGAAAAAAGTCAAACAAAGATATACATCTCACTTATATGTAAATTCTAAACAAAGAAACAACTCATGGAAACAGATCAGGGATTGTTAAATGTGGTGGGTGTGGGGTGAAGGCGTATGTAAAGGTGGTCAAAAGTCTGAACTTCCAATTATTAGATAAGCAAGTTCAGGGGATATAATGCTCATCATTTTTATTATTGTTAACAGCGCTGTATTATATATTTGAAAATTGCTAAGAGAGTAGATCTGAAAAAGCTCTCATCACACACACATGCAAGATTTGTAACTGTGAGGTGATGGTTGTTATCTAAACTTATACATATATAATATCATTATGCTGTATACTTTAAACTGATAGAACATAATTTATCAATTATGTCTCAATAAAACTGGAAAGATAAACAGTTAATGCATGTGAAATAGAAAAGTTTCTGGCACATAGTGATTCATAAATATTAATTTGTATTTTTATTACCATTATCATTCCTGCAGTTTGTTTTCATAATGTCATTCTAAGGAAGAGGGCAACCATTTCACTTCTGTGTATTAATGACTCACATTCACTTAACCTCTTTGTAGATCCCTTCTATAATATTCATATTCATTCATTTCCTATTTCATCTTACTTTAGGTAACTACAAATGCAGGGCATGCTTATACAATAAGAATAAAATCTATTTACACATAAAACTTTAAAAGTATTAAAAAATATTTGTATCTAGTTGGTTTGATTTGGAATACCCTGTTGCTTACCATCACACAACCTAAAGAAACCCTCTAGAGTCTTTCCCATATTAAAAATAAAGCCCTTCTTTATATAATTCATACACAATTTATGTTCAAATGTGATTTCCTGAGAGCCCTATGTAATTTCTTTCTTAAATTTAATTCTTCATTTCTCTAATATATTTAAATGAAGGAAAACTTTTAGACACTGGCTTGGATGAATAAACTTCAAAGGTATTTATGATAAATGTAAAATTGAACAAATACAAATCTTTGCTTTGGCTTAAATATACTGTAGTAATCAGGATAACTTAAAATATGACTGTCACTGTCATATTTAGATGCCCTTTGTTTCCTTTCTCCATACTCCCACTCTCTCAGATTATCCACATGAAAGCTTTGACTGTATTCGTTAATCTTTTCCCTACCTGAATCCAAAATGCCGTTTCCTATCACAACTGGCTTCAGAAAATGATAATAAAATTACAAAGAAAGGATTAGGATAATATGCTGAGAATAAGAAACAGACAGAAGGACCATCAAGAACTGAAACTCCTGTTTATTTTTATGTGTTGGCAATCACAATAGGGAGGCCAACAAAGAAGGGATGAAAAACAGTTTAAGCTGGCACACAGATATATAAGTAGAATGTTTTTCATATTATATCTACATTGAATGCAGTTGGAAACTTTTTGTGGACTGTAAGCTTCAGCTTTCTAATTGCCCACTAGAATTTAATCATATTAAACTTATTCATTATTCAGGAAATATCTAATGCATTAGAGTTTGTGATTGGAGTAATAGATAAATGGATATATTAGAATTTCTACTATATCTTTGTAAACATACTCATTAGTTTTTTTTATTTACTATTTGTTTTTTTTATTTTATTTTTTATTTTTTATTTTTTTTATTTTTTAATTTACTATTTGTGACCCACAAACTGAGAAAAATCTCCCTAGTAAGATTATTTCAGTTACTTCAGTTACATAGAAATTAGTCAAGATCTATGATTTTTTTTTGTTTTTATTATGAAGTCAAAGAATTTTTTGCACATAATTGATTATTTAATATCAAGAAGTAGCAAGAATATGATGGCATATACTCATTTTTTGAAGAAAATTTTGTGAAATGCTTTACTTTTGGATAAAAAATTGTTAGTTTTTTATTTTAAAGTTAAATTTTTTCATAATTGGTCTTTAGTGGGGATAGACCATTTCCTTCTGAAACAAAACATCAAAATATATATCATAAAACAATGTAATATTACTAAATGAAAATTTTAAAAGAAAAACCTTTCTAAAGGAAAAAATTACATTGTACCAAACTTCTGAAATACAGTACACGTGTATATGCTTTTTAACCTTATCTGCATCTTAATGTTTTATACATACACACGTACACACAGATTTGTCACAAATAGGAAATGTCTTTAATGTAGGTACTTAAAGATAGGAGTAAATGTATACTGCTCAAATGTAGAGTATTGAACAGTGTTGTCTGATGGGATGTCAAATTGAGACAGTTACAATGGACATTTTTATAAGTTGTCACAAAAATCTTGAATAATCTTGATTTTTAGATTCATTTTATGAGGTATGCATGTATAAATATTTACCAAATTATATACTTTAATATTCACAGCTTATTATAGTCAAGCATATATCAATATTTCTTTTTTTTAACAAAAGACTGCACAAAGTAACATATACACATGAATCTTACTCCAAGTTTTTCTATTTATTATATTATCAAGTCATTGGAAGTAAATTTTAGTGCAGTTATTCATGATATATGAAATACTGGAAAAGTAAGAGATAATTGTGACTGAAACAAATTTTTTAAGGAAATAGCTCACTGATCTTTAAGATACCAATAATCATCTTATTGATATCAGCTAACCAATCAGCTATGATTAAACATTGACCCTAAAATGAAAAACACTTTAATTAATTGATTCATACATTTCTTTAATTTATAGATTCATTTTACATTATTTATTGAGGGCCTATTACATACTGAGTACCATGCTAAATGCTAGAAAAGATGTTCTAAAGCAGATGGTAGCACTTTTCCTCTGGGTGTTTATAAACTGGTAGATTGTTTCTTGAAGGTGGTTCTCTTTAAAGAAAAGTGTCAACACTAATAATACAGAAGTAAAAAAGTTCTTAATCATCTTTAACCATAAGAACAACTTTCTACAACATGGGAGAGAGAATAAGCCCAATAATAGGATATCCAGAGAAATAAAAAATGAGAGAGTGGCCAGAACACTTGGAGATGTTTTAGAACTGTATCTAAAGCAGGAATGGCTCCTGATTTGGACCAAGCCTACTTGATTATACTTTTTAAAGCCATGAGATTAAATCTATACAAGAATAAGAGCTGTATTTGCTCAAAAAAATACTGTATATTCCATTACTCTTTATCAAGTTAATGCCAAATCATATTCTCTTATTACATGCACTGCTTTCCTTATACCACACAACATAGAAAGTATAGTGTAGACACCTGGATCCTGTCAGCTGGTTGAAGCCTGGATCCACCACTTCCTAACGAGGTATCCTGAGGCAGGTCATGTGACATCTCTGAAACTAAGTGCTTATGCTTAGGAATGTTGGAAGAACCAATGAGTTAATATTTGTAAAGGTCTTAGTACTAGACACAAACTGCCATGTAAGTATTATTATCACCATGGAAGCCCAGGCCTACTGATACTGCAAGAGTAACTTGCTCTCCTGGAGAAGAAGGATAGTAAACAGGGAATTTGACCAACAACTATTGCCAAACTCTATCACTTTAGAGAACATAAGTTTTGCCAACTGCATTTATTAGCTTCTATAGGAAAAGAAAAACTGATGAACTGTGGTGAAATCACATCACATCTTCTTGGTTTCATTGAAGCGTCTTCAATAGATACTTCTTTTATTTTTAAGAGAAACAAAGTGAAAGTAAGCTTAATTTTTTTAATCAAAAAAGATTTCTCATAGAAATATGACAAACATGTTACTTTCCTCATTTAGGTATATATAATGTATGTACTATAAAGGATCTTATTTTTATTTGCATAAGAACAGAAGGTGACAGAAGAGCTTGTTCTTATTTCATGGAGTGGAAGAATGAATATTGGGGACAACAGACAGTGAGCAAAGCTCACAAAGGTTTATTAAGCAGAGATACAAGAGAAAGCTCTCAAAAGTGAGGGGGTCCTGACAGGGTTGCCACTGAGGGGTTTTATGATCTATCTTTTATAGGAAACTCATCAGGGTACTTGGTAAATTTCTTGTCAATATCAGGGTGGATATTTAGAACAAACATGGTGGACTTATAACTATCATATTAATAAACCAGATGTTTTTGTAAATATCATAAGCCCAAACAAAGTGTTCCCTCCTCTCAAGTTAATATCTCCTCCATAACATTTCTTTACATCTGGGATTTCTGTGAGCCTAGTCAGGTAGCCCATGGCCTTGAGATTCTTCTGCCATCATGGTTTGAGCAAGGACAATTGATAACAACTTAATGACATATTTATTTGTGATCTGGTGAGTTTGTGTGATTACTTAGTAGTCATTAAAGGGGGAATAATCCCTGACATTTTGGAGCTAAGGAGACAGGTTTATTTTCTCTGCTTTTACTCTCTTATCTGTTTTCTTGGGATGGGTAACAGCCTGACTCTGGGGCCTTTCCCTTATCTTTCCGTGCCTAGCCCCGTCTACCCCAGCTCGGTCCTACATCAAAGGCAACATATTTAGTTGCCAATATCACTTATTTCCCATATTAAAATAAATAATGTAAGTTCTATAATATATTTTTCACCAAGCATCAGTCAATGGTCACCTAAGCTTCCTTCTGTCTCTTAATTTTGTAGATGGAAAATCAAGCTCTTTTTTCTGTAGTCTCCCATAACTCTTTATACAGAAGAAGTTAATACTATTTTTATTTTAGATTTACTTTATGCATAATAAATTATACAATAGTATCTCTAATATAGAGGACTGATATTTTAAAACCATGACATCTTTTTTTTTCAGAAGTCAACTAAATTAAATGGGCAATTGTCCCTATACACATTTCTATTTGTATTGGTTTATTTTTATTCAGTTATTGTTCATTTTACCCTACAATTGAAATTTTTTGAAGTAGTCACATTCCCAATAGATGAAATCTACTTCAAGACAAATAATCTTTGAACAGGTTGAAATATTAAATACATTTTTCTAAAAAGGAAAGTTAGAGAATAAAGTTATAATTTCATCAATATACAGGTAGAATTGAGTATACAAATGAAAAATTAAAGCTCCATATTTCAATATTTTTCATCTAGTATTATACTGGTTTACTGGTATTACTTAAATATATTTTCCAATTTATTTTTGTAATTTGAAGAAGAATCACTCTATATACAAAATTTCATAAGCGTGTTTAATCTGAAAAATCTTTAATGTATAGAAATGAACATATATTTTGTGTGATACTTGGTTTTACTATCAAAAAGCTTTATCACTGTTTTAGTTGAGGTATGATTTATATAACATAAAAGCATGGAACTTAAGTGTTCACTTTCATAGGACTTGGTAGCTGTATACCCATCATGAATTTACCAACCAAAATAACATGTAGAGTATTAGTATCACCTGAATTGTTTCCTTATGCTCCTACAGTCAATCAGAGCTTCATGTCCCTACTCTGATCCAGTGGTAGCTTCTTTTACTCAATACAATATTCCTTTTGAGATTCATTCTTTTATCTGTATTAATAATACCTTTCTATTGCTAAGCATATTCCATTGTATGGATATATAATTTTTTTTCATTCATCTGTTAGTGGACATTTCAGTTGTTTCCAGTTTGGGATTTTCATAAATTAGGGTGTTAGGAACTTTCTTGTACAATAATTTGTCAAAACATATACTATTATTTCCCTTTCTAAAACATCTAGAAGTAGGATTTCCAAATTATATTGTAAGTGTAAAATTAAAAAAAGAACAAATAATTTTTAAGTGGTACTGTTTTATACTCCCATCAGCAATTTATGAGATTCTGTTTCCATACTTGCCAACACCTACTATTGTCAATTTTTAAAATCTATCAACATAGTTTTATTGCAAAAGAATAAAGTAATTTAAATACTTAAAGTCAAGCAATACTTCATAGAATGAATTCTTACATCATTCATAACGTCAAAACATATCATCTAATAAAATTGGTACTCTTATTAACCTTTAAATTATTTTAATTATATCTTGCTTAGTACTCATTTGATCATCTCTCTCACCTCCCCACTGAAAGCTTGATTTATTAGAGGCTACCATGTTTATGGTGAATTGAATTTTGGCTATTTTCATGTTTTTTCTTTCAAAAATATATTGCCATTTGAATGTCTGTCTATTAATAATTAATTCATCAATGAATAATAAATTTAACAATTAGCTTTAAATTAGTTACAGGATATTCATGACAACATTACATAAATATTTCACAAGAAATTAAAATGGAGTTTGCATCTTAACTACATTGCACGATGATATTCTTTTAGAAATATTAAAAGTAAATTTTTATTTTTTTTAAATTTTTATTTATTTATGATAGTCACACAGAGAGAGAGAGGGGCAGAGACATAGGCAGAGGGAGAAGCAGGCTCCATGCACCGGGAGCCGGATGTGGGATTTTATCCCGGCTCTCCAGGATCGCGCCCGGGTCTCCAGGATCGCGCTAAACTGCTGCGCCACCCAGGGATCCCCCAAAAGTGAATTTTTAAAAGTCACATCATACAGTAGAATGTTTAGGCTCCTTCATGCACTAAGATTGTTAAATTTATTCTTCCACATTATGAAAGGATAAAATTTGGCTTATAAATAAAATACATTATATGTGGTATTTATTTGTGAACTTATCCCAAGTATTTTGGCACTGTGATATATGCCACAGGAGAAAGAAACATTACATGAGACTCTTTATGTCAGAAAAGTGGAGAAATATGAAATGGAATGAAAGAAGTATAAGAATTCTCACAATTATTTGCATACTACCTTTTTGTTAACTCAGTCATATAAATGAACTTATATATGCAGAATTAACTAAGTTTCTCTCAGTAACATACACACACACATATCATTTTTTTAAAGGTAAACTATAAAATATAAGCTTAGTATTGACCATCATTACCTTGGAAGCCACTAGAGTTTCAATTCTATAGTCTTAATTGCCCACTGTTTTCATCTATTTGATCTTTCTCTCTGCTTTTGTCTTAATACTAAGTGTCTGAAATTTTAAGGCTTTCCTCTGCAACACTCTTTTAGTAAATAGAAGTGTACTGAATGATTCCTGCCCTCTGCAAATTCTTATGCTCACTCTTCTGCACTCTCTTCTGTGAGGCATTGTAGCATAGAGGCTAAGAGTTCTGCATATATATATTATAGTATACATATAATAGTAGGTGTGTGGATGATAGATACATAGATGAAAGAAAAAGGAAGGAAGGAAGGAAGGAAGGAAGGAAGGAAGGAAGGAAGGAAAGAAAAAGAAGAGAAAAATGTTCATGAGAGTAAGAGAAGTTCACAACATGATCTATGGGGACAATGAGTTAGTTTAGTTCTTCATCAGAATATTTCATTGGAAAATTATTATATGCTTATATCATATTCTGTTGTATAGATAATGAATTTATAGATTAGCCAGTGGCATTTCTGCCTCAATCTGAAATTGTATCAAAAAATGTTTCTCCTTTGGGACACCTGGGTGTCTCAGTTGGTTAAGCATCTGATTCTTGATTTCAGCTCAGGTTATAATCTTGTAGTTGAGACTGAGCCCCTCAAAGGACTCTGTGCTGGGCATGAAGCCTGCTTAAGATTCTCTCTCTCCTTCCTTTGCCCTTCTTTGTCCCACTCAAGAGCATACATGCTCTCTCTCTCTCTCTCAAAATAAAGAAAAGAAAGAAAATGTTTCTCCCTTAGAAAAGAAATATTACTGCCTAATCCAAATTAAAATTCTCAGCTGAAACTTTGAAATTTAAAAATGTTTCCAAACCAATCCAAAAATATAATAATTTTGACTTTCATTTCTGAACTACAGATTGAACCTTTTACATTATATTCTGAACATGAAGTTCTGTAGGCCTGCTATTAATTTAGATTGGTTACCTTGGAAACAGGAGCTCTTTCTTTTTAACTTATCACTAGTGTCATCCATTTCTATATAACAACAACAAAAAAAATTAAGATGGAATTTTAAAAAGGTAACAATGTTTTTTTTCCTGTCATATAGGAGAACAGTTAAAGCATAAAGTACTTAGTATCAGAATAATATTCATAACAAATATAACTAAGTCTATTTGTCATTCACAAGTGGGGGTGCCAATGATATATATAGTCTTCTCAACACTTAACTCTTCTGAAAGTTTAAGATATCTGAAAGACAGTAGCTATTTTTGATAAAAGATGTATGTTGGCTATGCTATCTCCATTCACCCTAAAATCAGAAGTGCATACTATATGTACTCACAATTTTGAAAAGTGTATGTACTGTGTTTATGTTGTGAAATGAAACTGAACTCAGTAAGAGGAAGTAATTTTATGATGCTATTACCAAATAATAATAATAATTACCAGTTTGAAAGAAAATATGTAGTTATTATCCAGTTCTATATTAATTAAGGTGGTAATTTTGTCAAAATAAATAGACCAAGTTTCTAGATGTTACTAAAAATCTTGGCTTGTTTTAAATATCATTTAATATTCCTGCATAGTACATTTCTAGGAATAATATTATAAACTAATTATTTAATAAAGTGACAAATGTTTAAAGTTAGAAAGTGGAGGTCAAATGACTGGGTTTGTTTTCAGAAACTATGGGTTCAAGGCCTAGATCTGCAACTTAATGCTGTGACTCCTTGGGAAATAACTTACAAGCTTAAAAATTTAAAGATAAATTTTGTTTTATGCTTCATGGAAATAAATTCTACCATATAAAATTATTGTTATATGAAACCTGATAATGTATGTAAACAAGATCTTGTACAGTATAAGAAATATAAAAATTTAAGTAAATAAAATAAAATTAAATGCTAGCTGGGATCAATGGTCACTTGTTTATATAAACAGAGTTTCAGTTACATGACACACAGAAACATAATAACTACAGTTTTGATTAATTGATTAAAATTAGTCAAGTAAGAACTGAAATTGTCCCATACGCATGTTTTTGAATCTCTCGTTACTTTAAGTATCAGATGGTGATGTTTTTCTACTATAAATTTGAGTGGGAAAATAGTTTTAATTTAGCTTATGTATATTTAATTTGCTATAGGTTTCAATGCATTATTGTGGTTTATTAAAATTTAATGTTTATTGCAGTATCATCGAAATGAAAAGGTAAGTGTATATTGATTGATATTTAGTATATTTACCAGCAAAATACCGAGTTTTTGTACTCTTCATTTCTTATATAACCAAAATTTTTGACAAATAAGTAGAACTAACACTATTAACAATACTTATGCATGTTTACATTAAAGTGTAGATTATAAATAGAACCATATACAATAATAAGTAAGTTTATTGCATTCATAATTACTCAACAAAACTGCATTTACATATGTATTTATTGTATTCCCCAAAATACAAATTATAGTTTGAAAAATACTTTGACTAGAAAAGGATTTTATGAATTGTTGTTAAGTTTTCGTGTTGTCCACAAAATTACTATGGATATGATAATATATTTAACCATTCAGTGGAGCTAACAATCAATCATAAAGTTATTTTTATAACAAAATGAATTCTGGTTTGAAGCCTAAAGTGAGGGAAATTCATTTTGTTTGCCTCCACAAAGATGGAAGGGAGGAAAAGACAGTTATTTCAATCTGTAATACCTAAGATTTACAGAAGGGTAAAAATGACTAAGAAATAAATATGTTTCAAGATTTTTTTAATTTATTTTTTAAAAAAAGATAGATGATGATAGATAGATAGATAGATAGATAGATAGATAGATGATAGATAAATAGATAGATTGATTTTGGAGATAGAGAAGGGGAGAGGGCACCCAAACAGGTAGGAGGCAGAGGGAGAAGCACAGGAAGAGGGAGAGAAGCAAACTTTGCATTGAAGGCAAAGCTGGATTTGGGGCTTAGTCTCATGAATCTCACTAGATAGTGGCGTGAGTGGAAAATGAGTCAGTCACTTAACTCCTTAAACCATAAGATACCCATTGAATTATCTTTAAATTTCTTCTTTGACCTACTGGCTATTCATGAGCATATTGCTTATTCTCCACATATTTGTTATTTTTTCACTTTTCTTCTTGTAATTGATTTCTACTTTCATACCATTGTGATCAGAAAAGATGTTTGATAACATAGCAGTCTTCTTAAATTTATTAAGACATTTTGTGGCCTAACATGATCTATCCTGGAGAATGTTTCATATGTGCTTGAGAAAAATAGGTGTTCTACTGCTGGTTGTTGGAATATTTTGTATTTGTCTATTAAGTTCATCTGGTTTAACATGTAGTTAAGTCCTATATTTTTATGGGATGCAGAAAAAGCAGTCTGAAGAGAGAAATTTATAGCAATAGATGCCTACATTAATAATAAAGAAAAATCTCATACAATCTAACTTTATACATTAAGGGACTAGAAAAAGAAGGACAAACTAAGCCAAAAGTTAGGAGAAGGAAGGGATGACAAAGACCAGAGTGGAGATAAATGAAATAAGGGGAGGGGGGCAGAGGACTCAAATAAATAAATTTATAATGAAGGAAGAGGCATTACAGTCAATATCACAGAAATACAGAGATCATCAGAGACAACTATGAAAAATTATGTGCAACAAGTTAGACAACCAAGAAGAAATGGATAAATTGCTAAAAATATACCACCTAACAAGACTGAATTGTGCAGAAATGGAAATTCTGAATAGATAAATTATTAATAAGGAGATTGCATAAGTAATCAACCCCCCCAACAAACAAAAGACTTGAACCAGATGGCTTTACTGATAAATTTTACCAAATGTTTAAAGAAGAACTAATATCAATATTCTATAACTTTTCCAAAAAAATAGAACAGAAGGGGATACTTCCAAAAATAATTTTATGAGGCCAAGATTACCCTGATATCAAATCAGACAAGTACACTACAAGATAATTACAGGGCAATATCCCACATGACAGTGGATGCCAAAATCCTCAACAACATATTAGCAAACCAAATTATTAATATATATATATATATATATATATATCATATGAACATCTCAATAGACACAGAAAAGAATATGACAAAATTCAACATTTTTCATGATAAAACTGTTAACAAAGGGGATTTAAATGGGTTATACTTCAATATAATAAAGGCCAAAGATGACAAGCATACAGGTATCATCACAACATCACAGTAAGGGTCAGACAATGAAAGCTTTTCCTCTTAGATCTGGAACAAGACAGGGATAACTGCTCTTTCCACGTTTATTTAACACAGTATTGGAAGTCTTAACCACAGCTATTAGGTAAGAAAAAGTAATTAAAGTCATCCTGGTTAGAGTAGAAGTAACTGCCACTCTTTTCAGATGATATGATACTATATATAGGATTTTAATGCAAGACTGCATTAAAGAAATGAGTAGAGGGACGCTTGGGTGGCTCAGTGGCTGAGCGTCTGCCTTTGGCTCAGGGCATGATCCTGGGGTCCCAGGATCAAGTCCCACATCAGGCTTCCTGTATGAAGCCTGCTTCTCCCTCTGCCTGTCTTTCCCCCCACCCCATGTGTGTCTCATGAATAAATAAATAAATCTTTTTTTAAAATGTGTAGAAATAATAAATGAATTTAGTGAAGTAGCACTATACAAAATGACATACAGATATCTGTAGTGCTTTTATACACTAATTAAAAGTTATCAGAAAGAGAAATTTAAATAATCCCACATACAATTGCATTAAAAATAATTAAATACCTAGGGAAAACTTTAACAAAGGCGGTAAAAACCTGCACACTGAAAACTATAAAACACTGATGAAAGGAATAAGAAACACACACACATAACTGAAAAGATATTCTATGCTCATGGATAGAAGAATTAATATTGTTAAAATATCCCTCCTATCCAAAGCAATCTAAAGATTCAGTGCAATCTCTATGGCATTTTTCAAAGAAATAAAAAGAAAGAAAAAAAGCATACTAAATTTTGTATGAAACCTCAGAAGACTCCAAATAGCCAAGGCAAATTTAAGAAGAACAAAGTTGGATGTGTTGAATTTCTGATCTCAAACTACCTTACAAGCTATAGTAAGCAAAACAGTCTGTTATTGGCATAAAAGTAAATATATAGATCAATGGAACAGAACAGAGAACCCAGAAATAAACCCAAGCATATATAGTCTATTAATTTTCAACAAAGTAGCTAAGAATATACAATGGGGAAAGGATGGTCTCTTTAATAAATGTTGTTGGGAAAACTGGACAGCCACATGCAAAAGAATGAAAGTGGATACTTACCTTACACCATACACAAAAATAAACTCAAATGAATTAAGAGTTGAATCTAAGACCTACATGGTGCATTCCTAGAAGAAAACATGGAGCAAGGGGAATAAACTCTTGACATTGATCTTGGCAATAAAATTTGGATTTGATACAAAAGCAAAGCACCAAAACAAAAATCAACAGGTGTGACTATATCAAACTAAAAATCTTCTGCCCAACAAGGAAAATGTTAACAAAGTGGAAAGTCAGCCTATGGAATGGGAAGAAATATTTGTAAGTCACATATCTGATAAGGAGTTAATATCCAAAACATACAAGGATCTCATACAACTCAATAATAAAATTTAAAAAATAACCCAATATAAAAATAGGTGAAGTGCCTAAATAGGCAATTTTTCCAAAGAAGACATACAAATGGCCAACATATACACAAAGAAGTGCTCAATAACACTATCAGGGAAATGCAAATCAAAACCACAATAATATATCACTTCACAATTGTTAGGAATATCTCTTATCAAAAAGACAAGAAATAAGTGTTGACAAGGATATGGAGAAAAGGGAACCCTTGTGCATTGTTGGTGGGAATTTAAATTGGTGTGGTCACTATGGAAAACAATATGAAGATTCCTCAAAAAACTAAAAATAGAACTGGTATATGATCCAGCAATCCCACTGTGTGGATATATATCCAAAGGAAACAAAATCATTATTTCAAAGAGATATATGTACTCCCATGTTCATAACAGGATTATTCCCAATAGTCTAGGTATAGGAACAACCTAAGTATTCATCAATATTGAATGGATCAAAAAATGTATACATAAATTTTGATATAAGTATACATATATGCATAAAAGTGTAAATATATGTGTGTGTGTATATATATATATATATATATCAAGCCTTAAAAAATATATTCTGTCATTTGCCATTACATGGATGAATTTGGAAATTTGGAAGACATTAAGCTTAATGAAATAAACCAGAAAAAGACAACCACGTGGTATTACTTATATGTGAAATATCAAACAGCAAAAATGACAACAACAAAAAGTCCTACTCATAGAAGCAGATGGTACAAAAGTGATTGGCAGGAGCTGGGAGTGGGGAAAATAGGTAAATGGTACAGAAAAAAATTGATCATGCCATACTAATATACTATATCCCATCTGGGACAGAGTCCACTAAGATAATCCAAAGATGCAAAAAAATGCAAGTTATTCATAAATCAGAGTTTGCTAAGTCTAGAGAAACTACTGGGTAAATTGCATATAAAATATATCTGTATCAATATTAATGTTCACATTGACATTAATATATTTTTGGGTTAAGATATATATAACAAAGATATACATAAAAATCCCATGGTTAATAACGAAGTCAATCACATAAAAGAGCAACAATTAAGATTTCTATGGTTTGTTGGCATAATTATTCTTAAATTTCATTCTGCAAACAAAATAAATAAGTACATAAAGTACAGAAAGAGAGAGAGAATGGACTATCTACAGTCTTTTAAATTAAATAAATAAATATCTTCACCAAAGTCCCTAAAGTAAGGGCATAGATAGACAAATTAAAATCTTGCAAGATCCTTATGCAAAATTAGAAATCCAGTATTGTTTTGGCACACAAATTATATAATACAAAGTAATACTGAAGAGCCAGGAGAAAGAAGAAATAGATCCCCAAGGAATTAAATGTTTAAATTATTAGATGCAGAATATTAAATGATCATGTATCTAAGGCTTAAAGAAATAATGCATAGAATAAGAAACATTATCAAGAAAAAGAAAGAATAAAAATTCATGGCAAATTGAAGAAAACTACACAATATATGAAATTATTGAAATTTAAAACGCAGTAGATGGGTTTACCAGCAGATGAAATATCTCTAAAGATAGGATTAAAAGTATCTGTTGAGCAGGAAGATGAACCTGAAGGTTTTAACCATGGTGAAGCCCAGAGATTCAGAAAAGTGGACAATATAAAATAGAGATTAAAGAGATATAGAAGATAGACTGAGAGCTTAAAACAGGAGACATTTGCACTGTCATAGTTCTGGAGATTAGAAGCTTGAAATCACAGTGTGCACAGAACCATGGTCTCTCCAGACCAAGGGAACATCCTTTGGATCTTCCAGCTTGCGGTATTTCCTGCCATTTCTTGGTTTATGGCAGCATAACTCCAGCACCCACCTCTCTGGCTTTGCATGGCTTTTTTCCCTCTTGTCTCTGCCTCCTCTTCTCTTCTTATGAGGACACCATTGGATTTATGGTCCACTCTAAATCCAGGATAATTAATTCTCAGGATCCCTAACCAATTTACATCCTGCAAAAACCTATTTGCAGCTAAGGTCACATTCTGAGGTTCCAGGTGGATGTGAATTGGGGGGGGGGGGCACTATTCAATCCACTATAAAAAAAAAAACAACAGCCAAATAGCCAATGTAAGAAAAATGAAAATTTTAAATTGGATTTATTCACAAAGTAAAATAGTATATATTGATGAAAATGAATGAGCCAGGAACACATAGGTTAAATATGGGTAAATCTTATGTGTACATGATGTTGGGTGAAAAAAGCTGTTTCTAATCATGTGTATAACATAATTCCACTTATATAAATTTAAAACAACAAAACTAATTTATATGTTCTGATCATATATAACTATGATAAATCATTTTAATAAATTAATGCAAATGATAATTTTTAAAATGTGTTTAAAAATAGTGTTTATGACTGGGTGTCGGAAGGAGGAAACTGGAGAATGAAATTAGAGAGGAGTGTAAAGATAATTTCAGCCATATAATAGGTAATATCCTAGGTTGAGTGGTAGCCTCACAAGAATATGTGTGTGTGTGTGTGTGTGTGTGTGTGTATACATTGTATGTGTGTAAAACATTGTGTAATATAATTACTTTAAAAAAACTGGAAGAGAAAGTTACATATATGAGAACAGGTGCCCCAAATTTAAATAAGAAATGAGGCACTGAGTAGACTTAACTACCTGAAATGTAAAGAAGAAAGGAGTGGGGCAAGAAAAGATGAAAGTGAAATAAGCATGAAGAAAGAGCATATGGGAGCTTTTTGTTTTAATTTTAGTCTCATCTCTCACGTATTTACATATGTGCATAATTGTGGAAATAAATAGATCTGTCTTTTCTTATTACAAATAGTAACATTAAAAGAGAGGATGCTTGCATTTTAACCTATTTTAAAAGCAATAAAATATTTTATGTACATTTCATTCCAATACATTCATATATGACTCTGATGATACTTTACATTATAGTTGAATTCTGATCAATTTGCTACACAGAATGTGTGAAAATATCTATTCAACAAAATGAAAGATGAGCCTTAATATTAGGTCTTACATTATGGTAATAAAACACATAAATTTTGTATTAAAAAATAAAAGATTAACGATAAATATGGCCAGCCCACATAAATTTCTCTGTTACCTCTCACCTGTACTAATCAGCTACATAATTTAATTACGGAAAATATTGTTCCAAGGCGTAGTTTGAATAAACAGTGATAACCTTGGCATATCATATTAGCAGCACAGTTTTTAAAGTTTAGAGAAGTGTCAGGAGCCATTTATCAAGCCATGTGCTATTCTGGCGTATTTAATAATTTTATAAAATTACTAATTTGTATATAAATAACAGGAATTTAGCAGCTTGAGATTTCTATGATTTGTCAGAACTTTTACCAAGAATTAATTTTAAGAGGACTTTGGAGTAAAAAGTTAAAAGCCAGAATTTTGTTTTTATCACATAATTTCCTGAAAACCTCATTTTTTTTCAGTTCTTATAACATCATTTGACTTTTAGATAAGCTCGAAAAATGTCGTCCATGGATTTTTTTCTTTTTGATTAATGATTATTTTTGAAGTTTTGAGTTATCAAGTAGTTTCAAAGCTGTATCTCGCTTTTGGTTTGCTTTCTGACAAATTATATCTTCATCTTTTCCCTCCCACCCTACATAACTGTCCTTTAAAGTAGGAACAAATGTCCCTCATGTATATTCTTTGAAGTTCCTAAAGAACTGTGTCAGTATACTGTTTGCCCCAGATCCTAGCAGATCAATATCTTTTATTTTCTCATTACTTCATTTCAAAAGCTTTTCTTCCATTCGGAATCGTGAGCCTGTTCAAAAAAAAAAAAAAAAAACAAACAAACAAAAACAAACAAACAAAAAAAAACAGCTGCATCTTGCTGCATCCATCAATAGAGTTAATTATTAATTGAAGTATTCAACACAAAAGTAAATGATATCCATGTCTTTGAAGAATTCTTGAAAGTTTGGGTTTACGTACAAAAATACAAACTAAATTCAGAAGTTCACAATTCTCTGTTTCTCCCCCAATCCTGGAGCTATTGAGAAAATTTGTAACACTATTTACATGAAGTTAAGACTGGACGTTTCATCTATATTATCTACTTTTTCCACTGGGGTAAGAAAGGGTGATTATACTATATATTACAGAGTTTAAAAAAGAGAATGCAATAAGAGACTAAAAATGCTTTCCACTGGCATAAAAAGGTATATCAATCTCATTTCCCTGATTTTTTAACTCAAAGAAGTGTTTTGTATCTATGAACCATGTTCATAGAAAATGAATGAAAATTGCTAAGTGAACAAGCCTGCTATTTCTGGGTTCCTAGTATGGTTCATTCTGATTTACTAACAAAAATTCTGCCTGTTGTTCAATTTTACATATTTATTTCTTGGTGTTGTACCCAAGTAAAGCTCTTATCACCCTCTCTAGAGGGTGTAGAAGTTCTAATCCTGGCATGAGTAAAAGAAAACTGAACTAGCTCTCAGAAAATTCCCTGTAAATGTAATCATCTGATATTTTTCTCCCACATAATTCTTCAAACAGACCAAAGATGTTCATAGGATGGTGTGAGGAGCAAATTAGTTGATGTATATTAACTAAAATAAAAATCATGATTTATTACAAGTATAAAAGTTACTTGAATATTAATATGCAATCCTATAAAAAATACCTTATGTTTCTGATTTGCACAGTGTTTCACAATTGCTCATATCCCATGAACTAGACATTGTTTTCTTCCACTCAGAGTTTCCAAGTTAATGAAGGATGATAGTTTGACTGCTTCAAAGGTATGTTTTCCTCATACAGCAACATTTTTTTCTTTATTTGGTTTCTCTTGATAAGGCAGAAAGTACCATGCCCTATTAACCTCAGTCTTTCTGTATCCTTCAAAAATTATTCTGTAAATGATTCCCTTTTAGAAGTTAATCATAAAAATAAAAGCCTTACCAATAATTGCCCACCATCTTGTTTTCATAATGTACTTAAATATTTATACTTCTACTCCTACATTAAACTAATCAAATGAGAAATACTGCTAAAGGAATTGCCTTATAAATAAAGGCTGCCCAGAAAGATGATAATCTACTTTTCTATGCCTCTGTAATTTTCTAACCAAATAGGTTTTCATTGTGTTGCAAAATACTAGCAGATTACCAGTGACATGAAAAATGTGTCAGCACATATAAGAGCAGGCTGATACTAATGACTATTATTCATTATATTATTGACTCCAAAGAGATTCTGTTTACAGAAAGCAATGTTTGAACCAAGGATAAATAATATGTCTAAAAAATATAAACCTTTTTTCACTCTTTCACTAATTCTAGGGTTTTTTTTATTAAAACTTTTATTTAGAACAGTGATTATTGGCTTGGGTTTGCGTAGGTACTTATAGACAAGTTTGAACACATTGGTTAATTTAGGTAAATATTCTATTGCTATTTTTAAAATTGTGATTATGTAAATTAATATTACTACACAGAATCTCATTTAGAATTACATTTTAGGTTCAGAATAGGTTCAGAAGCTTAGAATAATAGAAAAAAATCAGAAAATGATAAATCTTTACAAAAATATTTAATGGCACTAAGAGTAATGAAAAATATTCTGAATAACTTATTTTGTTTTTCTTCATGTGAATTTTGTTTTTACAGGCTTGATTATAAATATTAATATACATAATATATATAGCACATATATACAATATTTAAAAATAAATTTTAGATGTTTTCACAATCGGCTAATGTTCTTAATCTATCAGATATAAACATATTCAGAAGTTATACTCCATATCTTACAGGCATACTACTTATCTTAGTTTTTCTTCAATTTACTTCAAGTAAAGGATAGGATAAGTTCAGATTATTGTATAATAAAAATAAAAAAGTGAACTTAACACTAAAGAAGGAAAACTGCTAGACATTACTTATCTGGAATCTATAGAAAACATACTGAAAAGCAGTCACTCATGATGTTCACTTAATTTTTGTTTTTATCCATTTTATTTTAAAATAGCACATGAATACTTCTTATTGGGAAAGGAAAGCTGCTTTCTTAGAACATGTATTTGTTAAGTGTACTAAGCCCTTGATTAGCAAATAACATGAGGACAGTACATAAAAATATTTATACTACACAAACAATAGATTAATTTCAATGTTTAGTAAAAATTACCAGCAAGAAATGAAAACATGTCCGAATATAATATTGGATTAGATTTCCCTTCAGAAAAAAAAATTGTTTTAAATGATTAAATGAAATTGTAGAAATATGTATCAGAAAAGGTAACCTAGTTTAACCTACATGTGGGAATAATTTTCAGAAAGAGCTTAGACTTTTGCCTTAGTAAAAACAACCAAAACATTGTTCTTTCCCTGCTATAACAATTTTTAAACTTTTTAAGCCAACATACATATAACCTACGATAACAGAGTATTAAATTTTTTTAACATTTGTAAATATATATAATGTGTGGTTCATTGGAAAACACCAAAAAACATCATTGAAAAATATCTAGAAAAAAACTGAGAAGAAATAGTTGTTTACAAAATTGAGTATGAAAAAAAATTGAGTATGATTGACACATGATATTTCATTGTTTCAGGTATACATCATGGTTTAATCCTACAGGTTTATACATTATTCTATGCTCATTACAAGTGTAGCTACAATCTGGCACCATACAAGACTATTACAATATCATTGACTGAAAAGAAACTCTTGATTATTTTATTTGTAACAGGGAGTGTATCTATTTGATCTCAAGTAGCCAGAAGATCTCCAAAAGTATACATATTTACCTGACCTCTCAAGGTTATTTTAACTTTTTTACACAGATACTTAGGAGCTAAAATCTGGAGAAAGACATCTCTAGCGTTATTGTCTTAGCCAGAGGTAAACATGGCCTCTACCAACAATTTTTATTTTAGTAAATATCTGAGAGGAGCAAAGATCTGAAGCCATTTGAATACTCTCGCCCACTTGTTTTCCTTCTAGTCTCAAGTGTAAAGGGTTCCTCTCATAAAGCCTGTCTCTGTAACTCTGAAAGGCTCAGAATTCCAAGACTGTGAGGCAGATTGTGATAAAATAGAGATTCCTTATTGCTAAAGAATTACTTAGGTGTTAATATATATTATTAAGGATTGTCTCCATTTTAATAGAATTTCTATATGAAAAATAAGTTTTTTTCAATTATATGACATACACATTGTGCATTATTTTTCAAATAATCCTTCATACCTAATTTGTACTAATAAGTTAAAAATAAGAACCTTATTCTTTATATTAACTATAGAACCCACTTATTCAACTTTATTTACTTATATAATAATAAAGCTGGTTTTTACCTAAATAGTAAAAAATTATTATATAAAAGACAATATACAACAATATGTAATTCAAATGAACTTTTGCATAATCACAAAGGGTACTACATTACTCAAAACTATATAAAAATTATAGTAACTATACATCATTTCTCAAAATTTAAAGAAAATCTTTTTCATTTTTTCTATGTGAAAATGATTTTCTTATCTAAACTATTATTTTGAACCCTTGGCCTACTTTAGACTCAAATGATGCAGAGGTTTATCAGTACATTTTGGGGAAAAGTTTCTTCAATTCTGAGTTTCTATCATTGTATCACAGCACTCAGGTAGAAATTAGTACTGTGACTAACGCATACAGAAGTAACAGTAGTTTCTAAATTGTGAAGACGGTAAATATTATGAGTAATAAAACATTATAATCACCTTATCAATTACATTAAAATAGCTTACCATAAATTTATTTTGTTATTCCTACCAACAACTTCCAAAAATATATACAAAAAGCATCAATTTAGTCACTATAGGATAAATGTTAAGAGATCATTACTGGTATATATTCAGATAAAGCCTTAGATTATTATGAAATTCATTTTAGTTATTATAAAAAACATTCAAGTTTTGAAAATGAAAATTAGATTCTAACCATATGTCATTAAGTTGGACATGCTAGTATATTCATATCTAATATAATTTATGTGGTTGAAAAGCTGCATATGGTCACTGTCATTCAGAATAATATGAAATATGCATATTTGATTTCAAATAAACACTCTGTGTAATTTATAACCAAAATGATTTCAGTGGAAACTTAAGCAGTTGTGCTTTGTGCACTGACTGGTTTTCTGTTAACATTGAAGTGACTTTTCAGAGAAATTGCCCTCCTGCTTTACTTTACTTAAACTTACAAAATTTGTATCATTTAGTAGGAAATGGAACATGCTTCCTAAAGATGACTGAAGAAAATATGACAAAAGTGATAAGGGAAACAATAATCTTGATTTGGTACTGATTAATCAGGATATTTGTAAGTTATTCAGAGCATGAAATGGTTTACTAATAGCAACAGATCATTTTAAAAAGACCAACATGAAATTTATAAACCAAGTGAAATTTTTCAGGATCATAGTTCAAAATTAAAATATCAATATGGCTTCCTAATTATGTTAGCAGGAATTAAACTAAACATAATTCTTTTTGTTACTCTTATAGATTGAATTGCATTCCTCACTAAATTTGTATATTGAAGTTTTAGCCCCCAATTTGGAAATAGGGCTTTTAAGGAAGTAATTAAAGTTAAATGAAGTCTAATCCAATATGACTGGATTTCTTCTAAGAAGAGAAAAAAGACATCAGAAGTGTACACGCACAGTGCAAAGACCATATGAGGACAGAGAAACAAACAGGCCAAGGATATAGGACTCAGGAGAAACCAACCCTGTTGACACCTTGATCTTGGCCTCCCGGCCTCTAGAACTGTGAGAAAATAAATTTTTATTGTTGGAGCCACACAGTTTGTGTGGTATTTTGTTATGGCAACCCTAAGTGATAAAAATAATTTCAAAGTGTATCTTCTGTGTTTATGGAAATTAAAAATTGGCATTGAAAATATGTATTAATCTATATCAACTATAGTTATCCATTGATAGAACAAACTATCTCATAAATCAGCCCCATAATTTAAACAGATGTGCATAACCAGCTGTTAATAGATCTCAAGAATAGAAAATATTTATATAGATAGGACACAAAATGACCCAACCTCTAATGTTCTCCTTAACTTTCAAAAATCTTGAGTAATCTTCAGAGTATCACATAAGTTAAATTTGCTCTATTGTATTCTATATTCAAACATTAAATAATAATCATAAAGAGAATTAAATAAAATGAATAAAACACAATTCCTTCCAATCAAAGGTGAGGGTATGTAGGGGAGTAATGACAAACTATAAACCGAGTTAAAGCATGATTGAACTACAAATGTCTTCTGAATGAAGAACTATGGGAACACAGAGGAAAGGTGGATGAACTTTGGCAGAGACTTCCTCGAGTTGAGATCCTTGAGTAGGGTCTAGGGAAATTTTTAACTTTGTTAAATATATTACCACGTTCTGTGGGTATAGTGTAGATGTGAAAATATTTTAGATATAAGTAAACCCAATTCAAATTAGCTAATGCAAAAGGGTATTTATTCTAGGGACATTTGAAGCAATTTGCACAGAAGAAAAGATTGAGTGTAGAAAAGACTGAACACTCAATCTTTTCAATTCATGGGTAGGGCAAAGATGCAGCAAAACCCAGGAACCACTAGAGCAGGATTCAAGTGCTTCCACAATTCTCTTACCATCATTCATTGCTGTACATGTCAGTTTATTTTCTTTTGTTGCAGAATGTTTCACAGGAAATGAAGGAAATCTAACCGCTCAAGAGTTTTTTATCTTAAATAATAAGGGGCATTCTTTTTTGCTCTCTTTATAACCAACTTCAAAAATTCCAGGGAAGGCTTTGAATATTGCAGCCTGTGATATTGAACTAAGATTTTGATTAATCTATTTTAAAATAGCCACATGGAAAAAATAGTGAGAAGGACAGGAACTATACATACAACAACCTCTAGTATAGATCCAATAGCAAAGCTTTCAACTAACTTTAATTAATTCTAGCAAAGTAAACCAGTAATAATACCAAGAGAGAATGCACTTTAGGCTGACAAAATAACAAATGAAACTAAAAATAAGTGCTAAATGTCCTATGTAGTAAAGACAAGACATAAAAATAAAGCAAAACTGGACAATGAAAAGTGACGTGCTATGTCTAATTTGTGCTTTATGTCATACTGTTACCGGCATTTAGCATTAGTATGGTTTTTACTATTTATTTCAAAGTTTAATTCCAAGAAGCCCCGAAGATTCCAAGAGGGTCATTTCTGTGTTTAGTAGAGATGGAGTTGGAGCAAGAGGTCAGAGAAAAAGATTCTGCTTCTTTATCATCAGATAAATTCATATATTTCATTATGCAATTTGTTTATATGTCTCCCTAAGGTATGGAACAAGGGAAATTTTTAGAAATTTGGTGGAGGAGTCATGGAAATAGTGTAAGTAAGAAAAACATGATCAAATTTTAATTTTAGAATTATCTTCTGCCTCATGAAGTAAGGCAGGGAATGATGAGACTTGAAGTAATTATCCAGTATGGATATAAATACATACTCTGAAATAATGGAAAAAGTTCCACATAAATGCAACAGCAGTGATGATCATAAGGAGGGGACAAATTCAACACATATTAAGCAAGTAAAAATGATGTGAGCTATAGGATAGGAGGAAATAGGAAACAACTCAGGGCTGTGGGTGTTGGAGAGGATGCGGAGAAAACAGAACCCTCTTAAACTGTTGGTGGGAATGTGAAATGGTGCAGCCACTCTGGAAAACTGTGTGGAGGTTCCTCAAAGAGTTAAAAATAGAGCTGCCCTAGACCCAGCAATTGCACTGCTGGGGATTTACCCCAAAGATACAGATGCAGTGAAACGCTGGGACACCTGCACCCCGATGTTTCTAGCAGCAATGTCCACAATAGCCGAACTGTGGAAGGAGCCTCGGTGTCCATCGAAAGATGAATGGATAAAGAAGATGTGGTCTATGTATACAATGGAATGTTACTCAGCCATTAGAAACGACAAATACCCACCATTTGCTTCGACGTGGATGGAACTGGAGGGTATTATGCTGAGTGAAGTAAGTCAATTGGAGAAGGACAAACATTATATGGTCTCATTCATTTGGGGAATATGAATAATAGTGAAAAGGAATAGAGGGGAAGGGAGAAGAAATGGGTAGGAAATAGCAGAAAGGGAGACAGAACGTGGAAGACTCCTAATTCTGGGAAACGAACTAGGGGTGGTGGAAGGGGAAGAGGGCAGGGAGTGGGGGTGACTGGGTGCCAGGCACTGAGGGGGCAGTCCCTCAGTGTTATTCTGTATGTTGGCAAATTGAACACCAATAAAAAATAAATTTATTATTAAAAAAATAAAATAAAAATAAAAATTAAAAATAAAAATACCTAAAAAAAAAAAAAAGAATACAGAATTAAAGCCAAATTTTGGTACAGGGCAGCCTGGGTGGCTCAGCGGTTTAGCGCCACCTTTGCCCCAAGGCGTGATCCTGGAGACCAGGGATCGAGTCCCACATCAGGCTCCCTGCATGGAGCCTGCTTCTCCCTCTGCCTGTGCCTCTGCCTCTCTCTTTCTCTCTGTGTGTCTCTCATGAATAAATAAAATCTTTAAAAAAATTGGGGGCTTTAGTGATTATATGATAATGAAGATAGAGTAGTTGTGATAAAAGTAATTTGTCTCACAACAGGAAGGATATCCTCTGGATGGTGAGAAATTCTAATGCAAAGCTTGTAGAGGATGTGAAAACTTGGGTGCCTGGCTGGCTCAATGGGAAGAGCATGTGACTCTTGATCTTGAGGTCATACCTTAAAGCCCCACATTGGATATAGAGATTACTAAAAAAAAAAAAAAAAAAAAAAAAAAAAAAAAAGGAATAAGCTTTAGGGAAAGGTTGAAGATCATGAAGTGAGGAAGATTGTTAAAAAGCAATCTTTGATGACAGAAAAACTGCTAAGAATGAAACTGTGAGAATATTAGTTTTAGAACATTGGCAAGAGGAGGAATACTACCATCAAGGGATTGAGAATGAGTGTCCAAGAAGGGTAGGTAATGATCCAAAAATAAATTATGTGCTGGAAACCAAAAAAGTGGGAGTCCAAAGAGGAAGAATTAATATTGGAGAAAACATGAATAAGATGAAGTTTGAAAAAGATTGATTGGTTTTGTCAGGAAGAAGCTTATCAAGCAGTTTATTAGAGTTCCATTTTGGAAATCATGGTGCAAGATAGATTTCAGTTGTCTAAGAAGTAAAAGGAAAGCCAGAAAGGATGAAAATTATTATAACTCTCAAATAATGAACAATAATGAACAAAGGAAAGACATAATAAGATGAGACTCTACTCTTTGAATACTCAATTGATTTGTCATATCAAGTAAACACTCTAAGATAGTTTTATATATCATAAAAACGAGTGGAACTTACCAAATGGTTGTGTCAGTAAGGATGGGCTAACATAGACTGCAGCGATAGAATTTCCACAGATCTCTGTAGCTTAAAAAACATAGGTAGAAAGCTGGAAGCACCACAATTACAGAGTTGAAGTTATACTATAAAATTGTAGTAATCAAAACAGAATGGTACTGGCACAAAAATAGACACATAGAAAACCAAGAAAGGAACCCACAACTGTATGGTCAATTAATCTACAAAGCAGAAAAGAATATGCAATAAGAAAAAGTCCCTTCAGTAAACGGTGTTGGGAAAACTGGACAGTAATAAGCAAAAGAATAAAACTGGACTACTTTCTTACACCATACACAAAAATAAACTCAAAATGGATTAAAGGCCTAAATGGAAACCTGAAACCTAGTTTAAAATCCTAGAAGAGAACACAGGCAGCAAACTCTTTGACATTAAGTATAGCAATTTTTTTCTAGATATGTCTCCTGAGGCAAGGGAAACAAAAGCAAAAATAAACAATTGGGACTACGTCAAAATAAAAAGATTCTGCACAGCAGAAGTAACTAAAAGGTGACCTATGGAATGGAAGAAGATGTTTTCAAATGACATTTCCAATAAAAGGTTTCTATCTAAAATATATAAGGAACTTACAAAACACAACACCAAAAAAAAATAATAATAATCCAATTTTAAAATGGGCAGAAGACATGAACAGACATTTCTCCAAAGAAGACATACAGATGGCCACAAGTCACTTATCATCAGGAAAATAAATGTAAATCAAAACTACAGTGAGATATCAGTTTTCACACCTGTCAGAATGGCTAAAATCAACAACCTAAGAAACAATAGGTGTTGGTGAGCATGTGGAGAAAAAGGAATGTTCAGGTACTGCCGGTGGGAATGCAAACTGGTGCAGCCACTGTAGAAAACAGCATGAAGGTTTCTCAAAAAGTTAGAAATAGCACTGTGTTATGATCCAGCAATTGCACTACTAGATATTTACACAAAGGATACAAAAGTACAGATTTGAAATGGTATATGCCCCCCAATGTTGATAGCTGCATTATCAACAGTAGCCAAATTAAGGAAAGAGCCCAAATGTCCACAGACTGATGAACAGATAAAGTATATATATATATATATATATATATATATATATATATATATATACTATTCAGATACTATTCAGCCATAAAATAAATGAAATCTTGCCATTTGTATTAACATGGATGGAGGTAGAAAGAATAATGCTAAGTTAAATAAGTCAGAGAAAGACAAATGTTGTATTATTTAAGTCATATGTGAAATTTAAGAAACAAAACAGATGAGCAAAGGGAGAAGAAAGAGAAAGAATGAGATCCTCCAAGATGACAGTGGAGTAAGAGAACTTTAAGCTTCTTTCATCCCAGGAACACAACTAGATAACTATCAAATCATCCTAAATACTCTAGCATGTAGTCTGAAGACAGAACAAACTCCATAACAAAAGGGAGAGAAGAGTCCATATCAAAGAAGATAGGAAGTGTGGAGACGAGGTTTAGGGGAGAAGTGGATCACAGCTGCTGTGGAGGGGAGGTACCTGTGGCCAAGGAGCAGGGAGAGAGAGAGAAGCACACAGGGGAATGAACAAGAGAACATTTCCCCAAAACCATTGGCTTAGAAAATGAGAGGGACTTAATTTTGTGAGTTCCTGCAAGCAGAGGGACTTAAAGTCTGGAGTTTTAAAGGTCAATGGGCTTGGCAGAGATAGAGCACTGAGGACACTGCCCGGCTCCTGGAGAGAAGGCAGACAAACAACCTGGGTCAGACAGTGTGGAAACAGCATCTGAAAAATGCCTGGGGCACACAGTAGGGGAGATTATTTGCTCTTCTCTGTGTGCTTCCCTAAGGGGAAGCATTCACAGAGACATTTCCCTGGAGCAAAGAAGATGACAATGAGCAACAGGATGGAAGAAGCAGAGGAATTAAAAATGTAGAAGACAAAATAATGGAAAATAATAAAGCTGAACAAAAGAGAGAAAGAATTATGTGTGAGAATAGACTTGGGAATTCAGTGTCTCCATCAAATACAATAACATTCATATTAGAGGAGTTCCAGAAGAAGAGAGAGAAAATGGAGAACATTTATTTCAAGAAATAATAGTAGAAAATTGCCCCAATCTGGGGAAGGAAACATACCCAGATTAGGAGTTGCAAAGAGAACTCCCATCAAAATCAACTCCCATTAAAAGCAGGCCAACACTGAGACATAATATAGCGATATAGCAAAATATAGTGATAAAGAAATCTTAAAAGCAGCAAGTTAAAGAAGTCCTTAATTTACAAGAGAATACTCATAAGGCTAGCTGGAGATTTCTCAGTGGAAGCTTGACAATCCAAGAGGGAGAAGCATGATGTATCTATTCAAAGTGCTGAATACAAAAAGCCTGCAGCCAAGAACACTCTATCTACGAAGGCTATCATCCAGAATAGAAGGAGAGAGAACTTTCCAGACAAAACTAAAGGAGTTTATGGCTACTAAACTAGCCCTGTGAGAAATATTAAAGGGGACTCTTTAAGTGCAATGGAGAGACCAAAAGTAACAAAGAAAGGACCAGAGAAAATCTCCAGAAACAATGACAAAACAAATAATAAAATGGCAATAAATATACATATGAATCAATTACTCTGAATGTAAATGGACTAAACATTCCAATCAAAATGTCAGAATGGATTTAAAAAAGACCCATGTATATGCTGCCTACAAGAGATTCATTTTAGACCTAAAGACACCCGCAGATTGAAAGTGAGAGAATGGAGAAACATGCAAATTGATGTCAAAATAAAGTTGAAGTAGCAATACTCCTATCAGACAAACTAGACTTTTTTGACCTTGTATTGTTTTTATACTGCTTTGGTATCAGGATAGTACTGGCCTTGTGGAATGATTTCAAATATATTCTCTCTATTCCATTATATTTAAGTTTTTGGCAAAGATTTCCATTAATTATTATTATTTTTTGATTGCCATTAATTTTTATTTTTTAAATGCTTGGTGGAATTCACCAGTGAAACCATGTGGTCTCAGGCTTTTCTGTGCTGGGAGATTTTTGATTCCTAATTCAACTTCCATTCTCATTATTGGTCTAAGATTTCCTCTTTCTTGGATTCAAGATTTTCTTGGATTCAAGATTCATAATTTACTTGTGGTAACCTGTGCATTTTTGGGAATTATTATTTTTTTCTAAGTTTGTTGGTATGTAAGAGTTAATAGTAATCTGTTATCACACTACACATTTCTATGTTTATCTGTTTTCCATTTCTCATTTTGATTTTTGAGATTTCTTTCTTTTTTCTTAGTTAATGTAAAGCATTGCCAATTTTGTTTATTTTTTAAGCTCATTATTACTTTCAATGCTATATT
The DNA here is from genome assembly GCF_905146905.1 of Nyctereutes procyonoides. NCBI lineage: Eukaryota > Metazoa > Chordata > Mammalia > Carnivora > Canidae > Nyctereutes > Nyctereutes procyonoides. The sequence goes on from NW_026575051.1 coordinate 60,649,789, forward strand.
ATTGTTTATTCTGGCCTCTATTTTATTTCTGATTTTTCCTTGTTATTTCTGCCTCTACTAAATTTCAGCTAAGTTTCTTCTTTTTCTAGCTCCTTGTGGTATAATATTAAGTTGTTAATTTGAACATGTTTTTTTTTAATTTTTTTTTAATTTTTATTTATTTATGATAGTCACAGAGAGAGAGAGAGGCAGAGACACAGGCAGAGGGAGAAGCAGGCTCCATGCACCAGAAGCCTGATGTGGGACTCGATCCCGGGTCTCCAGGATCGCGCCCTGGGCCAAAGGCAGGCGCCAAACCGCTGCGCCACCCAGGGATCCCCCTGAACATGTTTTCTTAACATAACTCTTGATAGCATATATTTCACTCTAACACCTGCTTTTGCTATATCCCATAGGTTTTGGAATATTGTTTTCTTTTTTTGTTTTGAGACATATTTTGATTTGGCACTTGATTTCTAATTTAGCCTATTGTTTGAGCAGTAGTGTGTTTAATATTTACATATTAAACATTTAATATTAAAAGAGAGAGAGAGAGACAAATCAAGAGAAAGAAAGGCTCTTAACTATAGAGAATAAGCTGATGGTTACCAGCGGGGAGAGGTGTGGGGGTGGGTGAAATAGGTAATGGGGATTAAGGAGTGCACTTGTCCTGTTGAACACAGGGTGATGAATGGAATGGTTGAATCATTACATTGCATACTGGAAATTAATATAACACTGTATACTAACTAACTGGAATTAAAATAAAAAATAAAAAAAATAGGTGAATCTGTAATTCGAATTACACATACATTGCAGGGATACAAACTGAGTAATTCCAAATGAGTACCAAATTGCCATCTAAAAGCGGAAGGACCATTAGATCATACAGTTTAGAGTATGCCTAAGACAAAGGTCAATTTTTCCCTTGATACAGATACCAGACACCACACTGTACCAGATTTTTTGTGGCTCCAACGATGAAGTTCAAAGCTGTGTTATTGAACTAAATTACGTTTGCGACCTTCCCTTAAATTGTGTATCTCAAGCTTTAAGAGAGCTTAAATATTATTTTTGCCTACTAGAGACACAATGAATGCATATCACTCAGGTTTAGATTATATTTCCAAGGTTATATTTTTAAAGATTTAATTTATTTATTTGAGAGAGAGAGCTTGTGCAAGAGAAAGCACAAGTGGGGGGAGGGGCAAAAGGAGAGGGAGAAGAAGGCTCCCTCCTGAGAAGGGAAGTTGATGCTATGCTAGATCCCAGGATCCTGGAATCATGACCAAGGTCAAAAGTAGACACTTAAGGAGCTAAGCCACCCAGGCACCCATTTCCAAGGCTATTTTGAAAAGTTGAGAAGCATCCCTTATATGAAGTCCACCAACATCCCTAATATTGGCTCCATATTATCTTCAAATAATACATTAGAGGCAGAATTTTCAGTGAAATTGAACTTTAGGAAAGCTCTTAATATTGGAAATTGACTAAGGCTGGGCCAGAAAATCAGTGGATTTAGGGCAAAGGGGAAGAGGTATTTAGAAATCAACTGAGTACCACAACAACATAGAAATGAAGTAAATAGATTCATTCATAGCTACACAAAAACACCTGCTGTCACTGTGACTCCAGAAAAATTTCATCAATAGGATTTAAATTATATAATACAATTTATCTAAAGAATGAAAATTCATACTGTAGTAAAATAGTAATATGACACCTAGTATTTATAATGATTTACACACTTTTGTAGCTTTCAAACTCAGAGATCTCATGTGGGCACATGACCATAAATCACAAAAGCTTTAAAAAATATGTGATTATATATGACTTTTATAAATAAATAAAAGTTTAGTTAGTAATTAAGAATTCTAAGATAAGCATTTGGAAGTACCCAAAATAAGTCATGGTAGATAAGCTACTCTATTATAAATTATAGTTAATTCAAGAACTATGTTCAAGGAAAGATTTATTGTCATAGACATACTCATTATAAGAAACCACAGAGAAGCGAAATTACAGAGCAAAGCAAAGGTCAAACCCAGCACATCAGTTGAAAATAAATGGAGAAAATAGATGGAGAAATGCAGCAAGGTTTGGCACCAGATCAATAGCCTTAGGGGCTGAACAATTCTAGGAGAAATGTTCCTAGTAATCACAAGTTCTGAACATGAACAGAAGCTGGTTGGTGTTAGGATTATAGTTCAATGTATAAAAATGTGCCGAGACTGCTTCTAAATGCAGTATGAATTGCATGTACAATGAAAGGAGTGTGAATTTAATGGGAATTGTTGACTAGTGAATTATATAAAATTATTCACTGAACAATAAGAAGGAGTATTTTCCATTAAATAATTTGATTATTTTTCACATCAATATTTTCTCTTTAAAACTGGATGACTGGATTTACTGACCCTGATATTGCTGCTGGAAAACAGGCTGACTGATTTCCGGCCTTTCAAGTTGGCAATTCCAGTTTATAGTTATTAGAAATTGGGATTGGTCCTTAGCTCGGTTAGCCCTAAATCTTAATATTACCACACAGAAAGTTTATAAAACCTGCTGTTGATCTGGTTGTATAATGTATATGCTGATTTGTACTTATATATAAAGTAAGCCTAGAATACTATCTAAAAACTATTCTTTTAACTGTAAGAAGATCTACATGAAAAATAATTATGAAAAGATAAATCTGAAAAATTTAGAAGCTTAAACCTATTCATTGGCCTCTGTACATGGTAATCTTTGAAATGTAGATTTGCATATAATAAACATGATTAAAATTCTTCATTGCTCTAAAAAAAATATTGGTCCAAACCATTGACCAGCAATTGATCAAGCAAAGCTGAGTTATTGGACTGAATGTTATTCATGGAGAACATTACATGGAGCAAATAATAGTTTGTCTCATCAGGATTTACAATATAATATATGCAGAGTTTCATGACCTGAGCTCAATGATTTTAAAATAAATTATCCTAGGTAGAGGACGTTGGAATTGAACAGAGTTTATACAAAGTAGCTTTGTATTGGTGGAAAAGCCTTAATATTCAAAACGTTCATATGGGCAACTGAGCTAATTTAATTTTCTCATAGTCTAATCTTCCAGGAACAAATATTTGCTGGAGCATGTAGCTAAATTATTTCTTCAGTTACAAGTATTATTGAGCACAGAAACAGAGAAGTTTATTTGGTCACAGAATTGTTTAGCACAGGGGATCCCTGGGTGGCGCAGTGGTTTGGCGCCTGCCTTTGGCCCAGGGTGCGATCCTGGAGACCCGGGATCAAATCCCACTTCGGGCTCCCGGTGCATGGGGCCTGCTTCTCCCTCTGCCTATGTCTCTGCCTCTCTCTCTCTCTCTGTGACTATCATAAACAAATAAAAAAAAAATAAAGAATTGTTTAGCACAGAGAGAGAATATAATTGATCCCTAATTGTTTCATATGTTGGTTCATATTCTCAGTTTCTTTTTGATCATTCATGACTAAGCCAAACAGTAGATCATTTCCATCACAGAATGTCATCAATATAGCTTTGTATTATTGTCTGATAAGTCTGGGTCATGCATGCAGTTTTTGACTGTACTGTTCTAAACAGATTTTCTTGTTTTTCTTTAGAAGATAATTTATTGAATCATTTAGAGGACAGTGACTGTGTAGCAGCAATAAAAATCCTGGAGAGGATGCACACTTAAGTAATATAATATAAACAGTATTAGGAGAAAGATTATGATTATAGTTTGTCACTGATTTCCAAACGGAGCAAGAGTGCTAAATTTAAACCACAAGAACTGATCCCATCCCTAATCTAATAATTTTTAGACTAGCTAAAAGGGCATTATTTTTCTGTCTGGACTGTAGCTATGATTACTATATCTTTATAAGTCACTTTATGGTTGACTTCAACTAATCAGGTAAAATAATTATTTCTTACAAGAAAATGATATCAAAAGAAGCTGGGGTGCACCTCAGAGTAAAAAATCTCAACAGTTGGTCAATACGATGTATGGTGCACCAAATCAAGAATAAATAATAACCAAGTATTGCACAAGAGAACAATGGAATGAAAAAAAACTATTGAAACTAGAGATATTGAGCACTGGGTGGCTCAGTCAATTAAGCATCTGCCTTCAGCTCAGATCATAATCCCAGGGTCCTGCGATCAAGCCTCACATTGGGCTCCCTGCTCAGTGGGTAGCCCTGCTTCTCCCTCACTTCTGTCCCTCTCCCTATTCATTCTCTCCCCCTCCCTCTCAAATAAATACATAAAATTTTTAAAAAACTACAGATATCACTGATCTCATAATTAAGCAGTAAAATGCATCAGTTATTCTAGAAACCTTAACCAGAGAGCCAGAAAAATAAAAAAGAAAAGCACAAAGATTAAACATTATAACTTGTCTCTCATTCAGATCTCATTCTTTGCTTCTTGAGTAACAGTGGTATACTTCTTAATAGCCTTCTTGATTAAAATTCTTGGGATGTATATTAGTCTGTTGAGTTGCTACAACAAAGTACTACAGACTAGATAAATTAAATAACAGACATCTGTTTTCTCACAGTTCCGGAAGCAAGAAGTCTGAGACTAGAGTATCATCAGAGTTGCTATCTAATGAGGGTCAAGGGGGAAAGATCCATCCAGGCTTTTCACTATGGTTTGTAGATGGTCATTTTATGACCCTTCATTTTTATGTTGTCTTCCCTTTGTTCATGTCTTTATCTAAATTTGCTCTAATAATGACACCAGTCATATTGGATTATGACCCACCCTAATTACTTCATTTTAACTTAATTACCTTTATAAAGAGTCTATCTCTAAAAAACAGTCACATTCTGAGGATGCGTGGATTAGGATTTCAACATATGAATTATTGGGGAGGGACACAATTCAACCCACAACATTCTACATTATAACTCCCCCAAATTTGTGTTCTTCTCACATCCAAAATATATTCATCCTATTACAAAGTCTTAAGTCCTTCTATCATCAAATCTTAGTCCAAAATCTTATCCAAAATATTAATCAGATATGAGTGAGACTTGAGTTATGACTCATCCTAAGCTGTGAACTTGTGAAACTAGACAAGATATGTTTTTCTAAAATACATTGATGAGATAGACAGGCATAGGTTAGACACACCCAATATAAAAGGGATAAATCATAAAGAAGAAAGGGATCACAAGTGCTAAGTAAATTTAAAATATAGCAAGGTGGGGCTATAATGGGTGGCCTTTGGTTCAGGTCATCATCCCGTGGTTCTGGGATCAAGGCCCCACATTAGGCTTTCTGCAGGGAGTCTACATCTCTCTCTGCCTGTGTCTCTGCCTCTCCCTTTGTGTCTCTCATGCTTAAACAAATAAAATCTTTAAAAAATAATAATAAAATATAGTAGGGCAAATATACTATCAGGTTTTTAATTTTTATTAAGATAACTTTGTAGAGAACTTTAAGTTTCAGCAAAATTGAAAGAAAAGTAGAGATATTTCCCATATAGTCCCTAGCCCTTCACATGCAAAGCCTCCCTCATTTTTAGCATCCCCCATCAGAATGGCATATTTGGTATAATTGATAAACCTATATTAATGGACATAGTTTATGTCCATAGTTTATATTAATTCACACTCTAGAATGTGTTGGACATTCTATGGGTTTGGACAAATTTATGACATGCATCCAGCATTACACAATTATACAAAATAGTTTTTCTGTCCTAAAAATCCTCTGGGTTCTACCTTTTTATACCTCGTTTTTACTGTCCCACATATTTCTGCCTTTTTCAAATGCCTTAGAGTTAAAATCATACAGTATATATATTATCTTTTTATATTGGCTTTTTTTTTCACTTAGAAATATGCATTTAAGATTTCTCCCTGTCTTTTCATGGCTTGATCACTCATTTCTTTTCAGCATTAAATGATATTCCATTGCCTGGATGTACCACAGCTTATGTATCCATTATCTACTGAAGAACATCTTGATTGCTTCCAAGTTTTTTTTTAAACATTTGCTTTTTGTTTTTTTTTTATTTTTTTTTGTGTGTGTGTGTTTTATTTTTTAAAAAGACTTTATTCACGAGAAACACACAGAGAGGCAGAGGCACAGGCAGAGGGAGAAGTAGGCTCCATGCAGGGAGCCTCTTGTGGGACTCTATCCTGGGACTCCGGATTATGTCCCGGGCTGGAGGCAGTCACTCAAACACTGAGCCACCCAGGTGTCCTGATTGCTTCCAAGTTTTGTCAATTAATGAGTAAAGCTGCTATCAACATCCATATGCAGGCTTTTGTGTGGCCATAAATTTTCAGCTCCTTTGGGTGAATATCAAAGAGTATGTTTCCTGAATCACATGGCAAGAGTATATTCAGTTTTATAAGACACTGCCAAACTGTCTTCCAAAGTGGCATTACCATTTTGTATTCTCATTTTGTATTTACCACAATGAATGTGAATTGCTCTACATCCTTGTCAGCATTTAGTATTGTCAGTGTTCCTGATTTTGGCATTCTAGTAGGTTAGTAATAGTATCTCATTCTTTTACTGTGTATTTCCCTGATAACAAATGATGTGGAGCAAATGGTGTGGAATATATTGTCATATGATTACTTGCCAGATGTATTTCTTTGTGTTGAGATCTCTATTTAGGCCTTTGTTCCATTTTTAAATATATATCATATATATATGATAGTAGCCCTGTATAATCTGTGTCTTTCACAAATACTTTCTCCTAATCTGTGACTTTAATTCTCATTTTCTGGATGTTGTCACAGAGCAGTTGTTTCTTTCTTTGTTCTTATATAATGTCATCTTGAGATTCATCTTGTTTGTTTTCCTTCTATCAAGGATCACAGTTTTGTATTGCCTTTGTCCAATTTCTGAAGACAGTTATTTCATGTATTTTATGAAGCTGTTTATAGTCAGTGAGAGCTTCACTCCATATAGTTCAGCCCACCTACTCTAGTGGTCTAAGGAGAGAAGGTTATGGAAATCACCATCTTAAGCAGTCAAAACCCTTCCCTGTTTTTCCAGTTCTTCATATTTGAAAATCTTTGCACTACCTTGATTTTACACATTAGGTCAACTGGATCATTGGTTTGAACATCTGCAAGTATAGAAGACAACTCTGATCATCTCAAGTAAAGATGGTAGAGAAGCAAGAGCAGAACAGGAGCAGCCCTTTTCAGATTTTATTTTTTTCTCAAACAACTATGCCAGAAGCCTCCTGGTCAAGATTAATACAGGCAGCCTGGGTGGCTCAGTGGTTTAGTGTCACCTTCAGCCCAGGGTGTGGTCCGGGAGACCCAGGATAGAGTCCCACATTAGGCTCCCTGCATGGAGCCTGCTTCTCCCTCTGCCTGTCTCTCTCTCTCTCTCTCTCTCTCTCTCTCTGTCTGTCTCTCATGAATAAATAAAATCTTTAAAAAAAGATTAATACTACTAGCTTATTTATGGTGGTTCAAAAGAACTTTCCACTCACTACTTCCTTATCTTGATCCCTCCCCCCCGACCACCACTCTCATAGTGCTTTGGGATCTTGGTGGAATGAGTCAAGAACGCACTCTACTTTAGTATCTTAGTAGGATCCTGGAATAAAACTGAATTAATGAGTGAGAAATTTGCTTATTGAGACCAGAGGGTGTGAAAAGACCAAATTTCTTATTAAGATTTATTCTGATTTAATCAATCAGATGGAGGTATACTTTTCCCTAAGAGTTTTCAAGATAATCACAGTTATAGATTTTCATTCATTGTCAAAATAATAACCATTAAGCAGTCATCAAATAAACTTTATGTATGGTTGCTACAGTTTTTTTGTTGTTGCTATCTACTTCCCAATTTTCCTCCCAAAAGAAAACTGAAATCTCTCTCCCTAACTTGTTTACTAATAATGTTGCAAATTATGTCTTAGGGCTGGATTTAGACAAATGACTAATCTCAATCAATAAAGTGTTTTTATAATTTTAAATTTTATAAGGACATATTCCCAAGTCAGGGATAACTTTTGGCCTCTTTTTTAATGAATTTCACTGATATGTGTAAGGAAATTTTGCTTATCTGAATTTGATCCTCACATATTGTATTTTTAGAATATACCTTTCTTTATCTTATCCACAAGTATCTAGCTGCATGCTATGCTTGTTCTTTTCAGTTAGCACCTCCCACACCTCAGATGTATTCTCATCTCTTTCATTATTGTTCTATGCCTCAGAGGTTTACACTAAGACACTGCATTTCTTGTGCTCCTTTGTTAGCTAGTATGTTATTGTGTTCAGCCAGTGGGAGATATTGACAAGAGATGGGGAGGTGAGAGAGACAAGGAGAGGCTGGGATAGTCTTCCCCCTCTTGCCCTCTGTTCCAGCCTCTGTTTGGCAGCAGCTGAATCTCTCTTGCACTAATTTTATTTCCTTTTGCCCACTACTCAATAATTTTAGCTCTCTCTGGATTCCAAAAGTATAATTTCCCAAATTTCTCTCTTTATTCTTAGAGGTGATAGCAATTTTTAGATATTGTTAGTCTGATTGCTTTAATATCACTTATTGGATGTCTTAACTTTTCCCACATGTCTAAAAGTTGTCCTTTTATTATATTCTCTTGAATTATTTGAACTGGTTTCTATTTTCTAATGGGATCATATCAGATACCTATACATCATATAAGATTCTATTTTTAAAAGGAGTAGGAAAGCAGCTTATTTTTGGTAGATCTAGAGAAGGACGCACTATGTCAGGGAGCTGTGGGAGAAAACCCCGTAGTTAATTGTTTCCTTGAGTGACTCAAAGGTTCTGGTTACAGTTCACTCATCACCTTTATGTTTTTTATTTGTTTTTAATTCAACCCATTTATTCTCTCTTAAGTGATTTTCATTTACAGTGCCTCCTATCTTCAACATTTTTTCTCTAGTTTTGGTTCATTTGTTTGCTTGTTTTGTGGATGGTTTCTCTTCAGGGCAGATTTTTTTTTTTTTTTTTTTTTTTTTTTTTTTTTTTTTTTTTTTTTTTTTAGGAAAGCTTTCCCTGATCCTTCTGTATAAAAAAGCATCTGCCCTTATCACTACTACATCCACCTCTTTATTTTTTCATCTCATTTACAATTTCTTTCCTTCTCTTTTTGTGTCTCCTTATTTATTATTCATCTCTCATCATCTTCTGAAGATGCATAGTTCATGAGAGCAGAGTCTTTCCTTTATGCTCTTATTCATCATTAAATTCCCAAGCATCTAAAATGCAAAGCCTGCCACATAATCATTGTTCAAGGGAAACAATAATGCTTCAGGATACAAGTAAATACAGTGTTTGGAGAAAGGCAGTTATTACCAATGCAGGCTTACATTTTGGAACAAAAATTTTAAGTATTATCTACTTTAAGGGTATCAGAATGTCTTTAGTTAGTGACTGTGTGGCTCCTTTAAAGTGGCAAATAGAACAAAGATCTACAAGCTGAACCACAGCTGTGAAGACAAGAAAATGTACCATTGATGTTAAAATAATCCTCACATTATTTGTACCCACAGATTGGTGAGATATGAAGGCATGAATTGTACACTCTTAAAAATTAATTTTGACATCTAATTTAAATAAAAATAAGATAACGTTAAAGCCCATTAGTAATTTTATTCACTGATTATTTCTGTGCATTCTAATTATGATATTCAAAAATCAGCTATAGACTTTAGATTACACTATTTAAATGAATTTTTTTCTTATTAGAACTCTGATAAAATACTTTAAAATACTTTTTTTTTCTCAGAAGAAGTAATGAGTAGAATTAGAAATGCCTCTTTATGCTGGGTACAGACCTTCCAAACAGAGATGAATTAGTCTCTATGCTATCTGGTCCCTGAGCTCTATTTAAAATGATCAAATGTACTTATGATCACAGAAACTCTCCAATGAAGTTTTGTAGTCCATCAGTGCACAAAATCAGCATTTTTTCAATTAGCGTAAAAGACTGAGTGGCTGCACAAATTTATCTAGTAAGAAGAAGATGACTGAATTAGTAAGAAAGCTGGTCTCTAGTGGGAAAGCCAGATCAGTAGATGGTATTAACTTCATTTTTTTCTATTCATATCACTGCATAGTGAATTGAATAATAAGTGAATTGGGATATTGAAACTAAACCATACTGAAAGTATTTGTCTTATGAAATTTAAAACAGGAATGTATCTGAATAGTACATTTATTCTTTCTCTCACCTTGAATGTACTATTACATAAGCTGTGCCAACATATTCTATATTAAGAAGTAGAATTTAGTGGGAAAAGTACCAAAGGATTTGGAATAAGGGGTGCCTGGGTTTAATTTACTCTATTCTCATTGCCAGGTCAACATAGTTATACTGTGCATGCATGCAATCCTGGTAGACTTACAAAGACAATTTAATGATTCCATTTTAAATGTGATATCCAGAAGAATTTATAAGTGGTGCTAAAACTGTGGCCTCTGTAATATGTCCTTAACTTATATTCACAAAGGAGTTTAGAAAACCATTGTCGTGAATAGCTGCCTTTTAGGAAATAGCAACTAGTAGATTTTTGTCAGTATTTCTCTTTGCTCAGATAATAAAATTCACAAGCAGATTTTTTATGTACTGCCTTTAAGTTTCACATTGAACCCCCATTTTTATCCTATATTCCCCACCCAGTTCCCAGAAATTGCTCTCTTTTGTCTCTCATTATTTCTTTACCTATGCTCCTTATGTTTGAGTTTCATAACATAGGAATTAAATGAATTGTTTTTATTAGTTATTAATGAGAAATGAAAAATAGTTATTAGTTTTATTCACTCCTCCTTCTACTCTAGATTAGATCAGGAATCCTCACACACAAAGATTACAGTGATCCTATATACAAAACTCTCAGCAGTGAACAACAGGCACAATGCTTCAGCTAATAAGACCTTTGGCAGCACAAAGTCATGGAAGCCTTATGAGAGGAGTCATCACTAAGAAGATAAAGTATATAGGGAGATTGGTAACTTTGGCAGCAGTATTTGGTATGAAAAGTAGATTAATGAGATTAAGTTAAGGAAAGATGAAGTATTTGAGGGAGATATAACAAATATTGACTCTAGAATAAGAAGACAATGTAAAGCCATAATCAAAAAAGAACAAAATACCTTTTGGGGGGATAGAATTGGAGTCCAATGACAGAGTACTAGGATAAGCAAATCTGATCAAATATGAATAAATTCTGAATTCATTACTTACTGATAAAAAGACTTGTTCAAAATCTGTATGCCTGATTCATAAATCTGTATAGATGTTATTCTTGGCCTCTAGGTTCTCAAAACTCCCAACCTTTCCCCCATTTCTGAAGGCAATATCCATTTTCTCATTTATTTCTCCTACCTTACTTCATTTCTTCCCCTTCCACCATTTAAGTTCTCCAATATCTGTTTAATCAGTCTCTTAGATTAAATGTTCTCTGTTGTGATAGCTAATGTAGTTTGTTTTTTCTAACTAAACTGTCACTGATACCAATCCTCCTTCATTCTTCATTCTCTTCTCAGTTACCTCAAGAAAAGACAAGGCAAGATTCTGATGCGTTTGTGGTGGCTCACTCAACTCTCTTCAATCTACCTGATAATCCTGAAAGAACCCAATTCATGTATAAAGGCCTTTTCTGTTTAGAACTTCAGTATTACACCTAGCCTAATACAGAGTAGTTGATCTGGAGAAAATAACTGAGATCAAGGACTAAGAGAAAATACTTAATAATAAGTCATTTTTATTTTATTCTATATGTTTCCTTTCTGTTGGTAATAATACCATTTTCTAGAAGCAGTTGCATAATAGTGTCTGTCTTTTCAGGAGTGATTCTTCACCCCTGACCTGGCTACTCAATTTCAACTGCAGAGTAAACTCTGGGTGTGTGTCTTCTGTCCTCTCTTGTCTATGTGATAAGTGCACTAAAATTGATCATATATTAAGCACTGTAAAATGTGACTGAAATTTTAGAAAACAGACATATAATTCTAGATGATGGGTCATGTAGAACTGGAAGTCAGCTTAGGTCTAGTAACCCCCCCAGAGGGGAGAGGTGGTGATGAGGATGGTTTGGAAAGAGCCAAACTATGCTAGGAATTAAAAACCACTGCTGCAGCTAGAGAAAACAACATTGATAAAGTGACACTGATAGGAACCACAGGCATTGACAAGTCCCTTCTTGCCTCCATTTGCCTCAGTCTCCTCCAGTGCCTGTATTGAAAAAGCATTATGAGGAATCCACATGACAAAGAATTATACATTACAGAATCCCCACTGCAGTATCAAAAAGCAAAATATAAAAGTGTAGATTTAAATCTGAGATTTAAATGGTTTTATAACCAGCATGAATAAGACACAATTTTAAACTCTAATTAGGACTCCTAACCCTGAGAAATAACCTAGCTTTATGGATCAGTGCATGATAGAGATAAAGCACATTTGGCTTTATAGCTGCAGAGAAGGTAAGCTAAGTAGTGATAATTAAGCACCAAATAACCTAATATACTAATTGACTTATTACATTACTGTGAGCTATTTTATAAGCCCACTTTATAACTTGTTCTTCTTGAAAAGGATAGGGGGTGGGCAGAGGCAAACACTAAAAATGGAACAGTGATACTGTGATATATTAGGGATGATCATGTAGTGTGCGCTACCCCTCCACACATAGGTAGACTCTGCTTCCCCTCTCTTGAACCTGGGCTGGCTTTAATGTATTGACCAAACAAATTCAGTTACAATGGCATTCTGGGACATAAAAATCTCTCCAGCCCCCACCTGAGCCTCACTGTCTTAGGAATTTCTGAGTTGCCATGGAAGAAGTCTGATTACAGCACTGGTGAGGCTTATTGTAGATTCTCTAATTGAGAGTCCCAGCTGAACCCAGCCTTCGAAGTGTTTCTGCCAAAGCACAAAACATAGAAGGCCAGATATCTTGGACCATCCAAAGCAGCCTCGCTGTGAGCTAAAAACCACTTAGTGACAACTTTTAAGAACATGTGGAATGGAAGAGTCAGCCTGCCTAAATTCGTGACCCAAACACTTATGAGACAGAATAAAATGATCATTGTTTCAAGCCAATAAATTTTGGGATAGTTTGTTATGCAGCAATGGATAGTGAGACAGATCTACATAGGATCAGAGATAAACAGAAGTCCCATGACTTTTTTTGAGACAACACATGCAAGATAGAGTATTCGTTTTCCAGCTTAGTCCAAATAGCATTTTCCATGTTATTCAAAAGGAGCGTAGACACTAAAATAAGAGGAAATGATACAGAAGCAAGTAGCATAGAGTAAATAAAACAAAAAAATAAACAAAATATAGAATATACTTCTTTTTACTCTCAGGAGAAAAATGGACTCAGAATAAAACAGAAATATGGGGTAATAAAATGACAGGAAGAATGGGAAAAGTGGAGGTATATAATTTCTTAGATACAGAATTAAGGTCTTCTGATTTACTGTGAGGTAAAAAAAAATTGAAAGACCAATATTTCTAGAAACAACTTCAAAATTGGGATAATGTTTAAAAACAGTTATGTAGTTTTATCAGAAGGCTAGATCCAACAGGACTAGAGGGGCAAAGATTACAAGGAGGGGATAATAATTTAGGAAAGGCCAGCTAATGATCTGCAGCTTTTTGCCTGGGAACAGTTGGTGATGCAGAAGCTGTGCAGAGTGGGAGATTTAATATAAGCCTAAAAAGACCAAGTAAGTGGAGAAGTTTTTTGTTTTTTTTTTTTTTTTTTTTTTTTTTTTGTAGTCTTACAGTTCTAGGAAAAAAGATTAAAATATAGAACCCTTCCAGAAAAGGCCCCTGGTGAAACATCGGCTCGTAGCTGAAAGCCCTGGACTATACCCTATGAAAAGAAGCAAAGCAGATATAAAATGAGCCTTACACTAACTGAACCCAGCTTCGATTTATCTCAATCCTTGACCGGATTAAGATGATCAACCCCCACTTTTCTCTGGCTATCAGTGAAAAGAGTGAGCCATCTCTAGAGACAGATAACATCATAATAGGCCAAGTCATTCAAAATATACTTCAGCTCAGCTACTGAATAATTTTGATGCGAATTCAGGTTCTTATTTTAGTTTCAAAACACTTACTGTGTTTATCATTTGTGTACAGGACACTATAAAGTGTTGCTCATGTTCCCAGTCTCATGATGGTCATGCCTTTATGTATTTCCCCTTCCTGGACCTGCAGCTTTCTTTGTGGGCCAGAGAACGTGGCACCCTTAATTATGCCACATTAAATAGCACTCTGTCTTGCTAGCAGTAGCTCTCTAGTGATTTTCCTTGCTCTTTTTTTCTCTTAATATTTATTTATTTATTTATTTATTCATGAGAGGCACACAGAAGAGGCAGAGACATAGGCAGAGGGAGAAGCAGGCTCCCTGCGGGGAGCCCCATGCAGGACTCAATCCCGGATCCCCTGATCAGGACCTGAGCCGAACGAAGGCAGTCGCCCAACCACTGAGCCACCCAGGTATCCCTCTTTCCTCTTTTAATGAAGTAAGTCATGTGGCAAGAAATAACAGGTGGCCTCTAGGAGCTGAGAGTTGCCTATAGGAAGGAAGAAGACAGGGTCCTCAGTTTTATCAAAAAACAAAAACCAAAAAAAAAAAAAAAGGCGGGAAAAAGCAGGAGGAGGAGAGGAAGGGGAAGAAGGAGGTGGAGGGGGAAAAGGAAGAAGAGAATTACGCCAGCAGTCTGAGTTTAGAAATAGATTTTTCCTCAGTTGACCCTTTACATAAGAATCCATCTCTGGAAAACACTTGGCTTGTTGTCTTGTAGAGAACCCAGGTAAGTTATGGTCAAGCTTTGATGCACAGAAATTTTGAGATAATAAGTATGTATGTTTTATGGTACAAAGTTGGTGATACTGATTATGCAACAATAGATAGCTAATGCATTGTCTTAAGCATTTTAATATTTATATTTATTTGTTTAATGAAAGAGTCTTCTGACTTCTCCAGGGGCTCCCAAAGGGTACATCTATGTTCTAATTCTGGCTGGTAGTCTTTGTCAGTGGTTACTTTTATTTTTCAGCTCATTGAACTCAGTTCTACTTGCTGGAATACCCCAAGTGGGGCGGCACTACAATAAGGTAGAGAGCAAAGCCGTCTCTTGCTGTTTGGCAGAATTATGGCTTGGCCATTGGCCACTTGCTAATGCACTTTCAGGAAGCCCTCATCCTGCCAGATCACTCTATAACTTCCAAATTTCAGGGATAAGATAGTCAGTTAGCAATTCCATATATTTAGTGGGATTTTGGAATTAACAATTCTATGGGGTCGTTTTTTCTTTCTTCAAATGTCAAGAATTTCTAGGGAGCAAGCTCCATCTGCTACATTCATATCCTAGCTTCAAGACTTTTTTCCTGGTACATCAGTTCAAGAAGGTAGAATTCATGCAAATATGCTTATTTCCAATAGTACCCAAAACCAAAAGTCTCACTTTTGATCTCAGCAGCGATTTGATGCAGACAAACAGATAGAAAAGGCATCTCCTAGAGGGCTAACCTTCTCCCTTTTTACTGCAATCTGTTTTCATTAACGCATTAGCTCTGAGTAATTCATGTCTATTTTCTGATACTAACAAGTGTCCACAATTAAGGCCTAGAAAGGCCTGCCACCTTCAGAGCTATGGAGTCTTGAACTTGAGTTTTTAGGTTTATTTCTGAAGAATCCTTAGTAGCTTGGAGTAGAATTATGGGGTTCTTACTAGAAATGCTAACAGTACTATTCTAAAAAGGGATGTCAGCACTTCATCTTCATAACAGGTTATCATACAAGATGGTGTCTTGTAGGTTGATAGACTAATGCACTGCAATGCATATACACCAATGTCCTAAATGCCAGCCTTGCCACGGAGTTTGCAGTGCTGAAGGTGAAAATGCTGAAGTGCTGGTGGTGAGAAGGAAATGGTAGATACAAGCTTTCTGTACAAGGACCAGTTGGGTTGGTTAATTATCTCTGAGCTAGAGGCATCCCTTCCCTAGCATGAGCCACTGTAGATGACACAGAAGATTTATACTTGGCATGGCCCAACACTGTCACAGGATCACCCCGAGGTAAGGGCCTGTTCTGTGGCAGGAAAAGACCTCCACGTAAATGGTATTGAAGTAACCATCACTGGGAAGTCATCAGCAGTGTGGTAAGAGCTGTTGCCTTTATCTTTGGCAGTCTGAAGTCCCAGAGTAGGGGATTCAGGCTAGATGTCTGGAAGGGGTGGTGAAGAGTAAGAACCAGGACATTAACTAGAAGGATGCTGCTCCATACAGAGTTGCTGTAGCTGACTCCAAAACTGATGATACTTTCATGAGTGATAGAACCGTGCCTCCATGTTTTCACATGGCTAGCTGCAACCAGCTCATTTTCATTTACGGCCTGATCTGCGGTGATCCATCTGTGGATCCACGGGAAGTAAATGGAAACCAGAACAGAGCATGTTTTGCAATCATGAAGCTAAAGAGGAGTCGTCAGCTGCGTTCAAGTTAATTTCCTATGAAAATCTTCATTGGTAAAATAGTCTCTATCTTAGGAACAAAAACATCGATCCTATTTTTCACAGACTTTTCTCTTCCCAAGTTTTTTTTTTTTTTAATTTATTCATGAGAGAGACACACACAGAGGCAGAGACATAGGCAGAGGGAAAAGCAGACTCCTGTGGGGAGCCCAGAGGTTCCAGGATCACAACCTGAATTGAAGGCAGACACTCAACCATTGAGCCACCCAGGCATCCCTCTCTCCCCAAGTTTCTGATTCATATTTCTGTACCTTCTTGTAGACAAACTATTCAAAAGTCATTAGTTTTCTGCCTTTTTAATTTTTTTATCTTGAACTTTTTGTGCCGTTTATTTGCAACCTATTCTCTTCAATTAGGTTTGAGCCTTACCATTCTATCAAAACAGCTTTTGTCCAGGTCACCAATGATCTTCATCTTTCCAATATGGATGTGCTGAGAATTCTCATCTTATTCTCACAGTCAGTAATTCTTCCTTAAAACACATTATTCACTTCACTTCTAGATAACACAGAAATATGTAGTACATGGCCCATCCGTTTTAGTCATTCTTGCCCAATCTTTTTCTTCCCATCTTTAATTGTTGGAATTCACCAGACCAAAGCACTTTATACACTCTTCATTTACATTAATATCTTGGTAGTTGTTTCTAGTTCCAAGGCCTTGAAGTTCCATCCATATAATGATGACTCCCATATTTTAATTCCATCCCATATTCTTATCTACACCTTAGATATGTATGTACAATTGCCTATTCAATATATCCATTTTGGTGTCCAATAAGGATCTAAAATCCAAAATATTCAAAACCAAGCTTTGTTTCCCTCACCTAAACTGTTTCTTCTCTGTTATTTTTTTTTCTCAGTAAGTGATGGCACAGTTTACCTACTTGCTAAACTAATAAATCCAAGAATCTTTATTGCCTCTCTTCAATAGCTTCTTTATCAGATATTGTTATTTCTACCTTCAAATCATATCTGACATCCACCAAATCCCCACCAACTACTCTCTACTTCTCTGACTTTGTGTCCCTGTATGTGATCTTGAATTTGCCCCTGCTAATATCTGCAAGCTCATTTCCTAATTCTTCTAATCTCACTCATTCTTCTCTTGCCACACTAATGACCACCAGGCTACTTTAGCAATGCCATTACACCTTTCTTCTTCAGGGGCTTTGAGATTGCTTGTTTTTTTGAATGTGATACTCTTCCCCATATATTGTATAATTTGTATAGTTCAGTCCCTTGTTTCATTTGTGTCTCTTCTCATATATCACATCTATATAATGATCCTTCTTCCACATTCTTTCTTCACTCTCTGTACTTTTGTTAAGCTTCACTTTTATACGTAGCATTTTGTAAAATAGATTATGATCATCTTACATTTTTGTTCATTTACTGTTTTTCTCCTCTACTGCATTATAATATATAATTCACAAGAGCATGTTATTCACAAGGTCAGAATACTTTTTAATTGTGTCTGTAGTTCAGAAATGAGTTAGAAGCTCATTACATATATATTAAATGAACAAAAAAAATTGAGCACCACAGTAGGAATCGAATTCATTAAAGCATTATTTTTGAGTAGTCAATATCCTCATTTAAGGCTTTACAAATACCTAATGTAAAAATATGAAAATCAACTGATTGAAAGTATGACTAAATTAAATGGTAAGAATTATTTAATGTAATAACTTAGCCAAATATAGGTAATTCCTTTTTAAGTTTTAAAAACATAATTTTTTGAAAGTGACTGTTTATGCTTTTCTTATAATTTCTGTAAAATCAAATTTGTTAGGCACAAATACTTGAAGATAAACATATTTACAAAAACATATTTTCTCTCTATAAATATATCATTTGACTGAATAGTCAGTGATAACTCATTAAGAACTTTTTCTAATATGCAAAAACACAAAGGCAAATTAATTACAATGAAATCAATATTATATACTGTATCTTATTTTTTCTTGCCTCCCAAATTAAATGTGAATTATATTTCCCTTAATATTTCATGCTTAGTACTTTTTAGTACTTTCACTTATATTTAATTTGACAGATTTTGTTGTTAGCATCTCTTAAATATATAGGCCACATGGCGTGTTTGTTAATGCTCCTTGTTGAGAATCATAATCGATCATAATCTATCATTTATTAAATGTGTATTTTACCTTATATTTTATAAATTCCCTATGGGCAAAGGACAATATGTTCTATTAAACAAATTCTTGATTACTAAATTCTGGTCCTTATAGAAATGTTTTCTTCTAGAAAGAAATACAGATAGTGCACTTTTACTCAAAGGACTTAACATCTGTTTTCTCATTTAATTCTAAAAACACCCATGAGAAGGCCCTGATATTGCCAAAGATGTCAAGTGTCACAGTCACTCTGAAAAGAGCTATGTGAATTAGTTAGTAGGGGCTCCAGTCTATTCTGCTGATTAAACACCACTTTCACTTTACATCTAACACCATGTTCTGGAGTTTCCATTATCTCATAATCTTAGATACAAGAACAACATCGAAACAAACAATAATTTTAAAGTAATAATAACAGTTCCCATACTATCTTAGTCAGTTTGGGCTGTCATAACAATGTAACACAGACTAGGTGAATTAAATAACATATATTTGTTTTCTCACAGCTCTGGAGGCTAGAAGATCAAGATCAAGGTGTTGTCATGGTTGTTTTTGTGGTTTGTTGGTTTGTTGAGCATAGAGAGAAAGAGTGAACTCTGGTATCCCTTATTCTTCTTATAAGGACACCAGTCCTATTGTATCAAGGACCCCTCCCCCCTCCACCCCTTACCTTCTTAAGTAGCTCTGCAAAGGCCCTGTCTCCAACTATTGTGACACTGAGAGTCAGTGCTTCAATATTTAAATTGAGGGGGCACATAGTTCCAGTCATAACACATACTAGAACAACTTAAAAATTCTTCAAAAGAATATGAACATCTTTGATTCTTTCTTTAAAACAAAATTCAGGTCAGCAATAGACAACTAGAAAGTTCATCTCGGTTTGCTAATTGGCTTTAATCAAAGAAAAAGTCAACTTATATCTGTGTGAGAGAAGGTAGTTATGCAACTTTAAAAAAAATTATTTTATTTAAATTTAATTAGTAAACATATAGTGTATTCTTAGTTTCAGAGGTAGAACTCAGTGATTCATCAGTTGCATGTAACACCCAGTGCTTATTACATCATGTGCCCTCCTTACTCCCCATCACTTAGGAATGTGAAACAACACTCCTTGAAGTTAGGCTCCTACCCTCCTATAGAAAACTGGGTTATAGGGGCTCTATTATCCTTGGTGATTACATTTCAAAGAGATGGTTTTCAGGTCTTTCTTTCTTTTTTCTTCTCCAAATTTTAATTTAAATTCCAGTTAGTTAATGTACAGTGTAATACTAGTTGCAGGTAGAGACTTTAGTGATTCATCACTTACATACAGCACTCAGTGCTCATCACAAGTGCCCATCTTAATACCCATCATCCATTTGACACATCCCCCCACCTTCCTCCCTTCCAGAAGTCCTGTTTGTTCTATAGTTAAAAGTCTGTTTCCTGGTGCCTCTCTCTTTTTTTTTTTCCTAAATAAATCTGTTTTGTTTCTTAAATTCCACATATGAGTGAAATTATATGGTATTTGTCCTCTCTGACTGACTTATTTTGCTTAACATAATACTCTCTAGTTCTATTCACATCATGGCAGGGGAATCCTGCCAAACATAAGAAGAGTTAGGGCACCTGGGTGGCTTAGTGGGTTAAGCATCTGCCTGAAGCTCAGGTCATCATCTCCAGGTCCTGAGACTGAACCTCACTTTGCTTCGGGTTTCCTGCTCAGCAGAGTCTGCTTCTCTCTCTCTCTCTCTCTCTCTCTCTCTCCCTCCCTCTCCTTCTGCCTCTCCCCTCCTCGATCTTTCTCTTTTTCAAATAAATAAATAAAATCTTATTTAAAAAGAAAGAAAGAAGAGTTAATACTTGTTCTTTTCAAACTATTCCAAAAAATAGAAATGGAAGGAAAACTTCCAAATTCATTCTATAAGGCCAGCATTACCCTGATTCCAAAACCAGACAGACTCCATTAAAAAAAGAGAACTACAGGCTAATATCCCTGATGAACATGGATGCAAAAATTCTCAACAAAAAACTAGCAAACTGAATCTAATAACACATTAAAAGAATCATTCACCATGATCAAGTGGAATTTATTCCTGGACCATAAGTGTAGTTCAATATTCACAAATCAATCAATCTGATACACACACTAATAAAAGGAGAGATAAGAACTATATGATCCTTTCAATAGGTTTTTAGGTTCTTGAAAAAGATATTTCTGGGTAGTAAAACTGGCAAAAAGTTTTTTTAAGGCATTTACATATCAAAGGGTCAGAGAAAGAATTCACGATTATAAGTTATCTAAAATTTACCTAAAAGATGTCAGGTAAGTGCCTAGAATTAGGAAGAAGCCTGTTACAATGGTATAAAATTTGAGGAGGACCCCAAGCTATAGAAGGGAACTCAGCTAACACCTTGATCGAAGTCTTGTTAGACCCTGAGCAGCATGAAGATAACTGCTCAAAACAAACAACAGAGAAAAGAAAGAAAAGAAAAAAAAAAGAAAAAAGAAAAAAAAGTAAAAGAAAAAGCAACTCTTTAGCTATGGAACCACACTTCAGGGAATTATTATTCTAAACTACAACCTTGGGAATGTAGCTTTAAGATTAGAACAAAAAGGGTAATATTACAGTAAATCATAAATTCACTCATTTGATCTCATTTCACCTTAAAATCTATAATTCCTTGAACTTTCAGGATGGGAAATAAATTATCCATTATTGGCTTAGAATTTATTGACTAATATATTTATCTAAAGATACTAGTATATCAAAGAGAACATCTATTTACTGAGTCACCATATGTAACTCTTCAAATATAAACAATCATTACTTATTTACATAAAACATTCTATTTATGTTAATTCCATCCTGAAAATGTCTATTACTATTCTTTGTACTTACACTATTCTTGATTAGTGCTGGCAACACTAAATTTGAATTATAACATGAAAAATTATGTGGTTACTTGTAGAAATGGTTTTCAAAAATGTGTTCTGAAGTGACTGGAGATTATTTAACTTAGTAAAGAAAACAGGTGAATTAAAAGCTTTGTTCAGTAGTTTATACTATTAACTGATTTCAATATCAAAATTAAATATGCAAGAACAAATAATATAAGATTATACCTGTGACATCTTCCATCTAATGTCAATCAGGAATATATATTTGCAGCATGAAATATTTCAAATTTTCAACCAGCATGTTCTGATGATTACCTTTTAGATAACTTGTGTTACCACTTTACCGAATTAAGATTATCACCTTCCATGATGGCTAAATCCTAAGAGAAAAATGAGAAAATGCTGAAAAAATAATTATAAAGAGAAATATTCACCTACTCTTCTATTTGATAGTTGCTTGAGATATGTTGAAGAGCATATGTTATCAGCTACCAGTAATTGGAATTTGGGGACTGCTTTACAGTCAGCAATGATGATCTCAGAAACAGTTTCCAATTTTTATCATCCACAAATTTATTTTTCCATCCATCCAGAATAGAAACTCTTGAAGGAAAGATAATTCTGAGGAGTCAATCTTTTAAATTTCAAAGATAGCCAAATTGATAAATACTGTATATGGACTAAATCTAATTTTTCTTAATTTCCTCTTGTGTGACTGGAGTATTGAGTAATTATCAGGCAAAAGAATATTGAATTGAGAAAAAACAAAGCCAAAATAAGGCATTCTCTAGAAAAATTTAAGTAGTATCACTGAAGGGATAACTGACTTTTCTAGAAGATGCAAATATTTTAGCTAGCATAACAGTAACACATGTTAAACCAGAAATTAAAAGCAAGGGAAATGGCCACTCATCACAGCAGTCATGATATGTCGGGAATTCTAAGCAGACTGGTATAGGTTGAAGTTCAGGCCATGTTCACAAGGCCAGAATTAAGTTTGTCAACTGTCAAATGGTCAAGGTTGAAGTAGTTGTTAAGTAGAACAAAGTCGAACTTAACAACTTTTATATGTCTTTCTTCTGACTTTAATGACATAACATTTATTTTTTTTCTGGTATTCCATCAAGGAAGTTTGCAGGGAATCAATTTGACTGCTATATAAAGGTTCAGGTAACTTTAGTGAAAAAGTCATCATTAAAGAAGTTGAGAGAGGCCAAAAGCACTGGTTCTCCTCCTTCAAAATATAACAAGAACAAAAATCAGCCCAAACGGAACTTGTTGCATCATGTACTTCACACATTTTTAACACAGCAATGAACTGTTCATGGCAGTCGAATTATGCCATTCAAAAATCTGTTATGCCTAGATGATGTTGCTCAATGTAGGTCAGATTGCTTTTAGGCTATTGCCAATACAAGGTCATCTTTGTCATGAATGACTGGATCACTTGGCAAGATATTATTAAAATTAAGATATTAATTTTTGGAAGCCAATTTTTTTTGTAGTAACTCTTTGCAGTATTATTTGGAAATATTTAATTATGGTAGAGAGGGAAAAACCAAAACAACCAAAACAAAAAGTGACATTAAATTCCTAAAAGGGCTAATTATAGATATTAAATGATCTAATACCTTGTGATATATGGGTAGAAATCATAAGATATATGAGATACAGAGACTAAGTCAAAAACTTGTAAGACTCATTAAAATAGAATAAATGGAATATATGGTTAAAAGGATAGAGCAAAGAAGAATGTTACATATAGATGGAAAGGGATGGGAAGACCTCATCATAAAGTACAGATGGTGTTACTTCCAGATTATAGATTCTTCCTCTCTAAATTGCACCTCCCATCCCTGACTAGTGACAACTGGTATGATGTTCTAGCCCCATATGTTTGTTTTCCATAAACAGTTAAAAAGTATGACAGATCCTTAGGCTGTGCAAGGAG
Source organism: Nyctereutes procyonoides (assembly GCF_905146905.1). Classification (NCBI taxonomy): domain Eukaryota; kingdom Metazoa; phylum Chordata; class Mammalia; order Carnivora; family Canidae; genus Nyctereutes; species Nyctereutes procyonoides. The sequence continues at coordinate 60,673,256 of NW_026575051.1, forward strand.
ATACACCTGTGGCAAGAAGTTGGCCCTCTGTTCAATATGTGGTTGTTTTGTGCGTCTTCTGTCTGCTGAACCCTTTTGTTCATCCACAACTTTGATATTATACATATATGATCACAGGGGAAGCCTGAGGTGATGGACAGAGAGAGACACAGGATATTAGACATATTGGTTAATATGGGATTAAGGTAGAGTGTTCTTTCTACTCACTTTCACCTTGTCCTAAGTGTTAGCCAACCCCTCATGTCTGCTTTGTTGTTTGCTATGTCATAAAGTAATGTAATAAGCCACATGATATCTGCATTCTAATACGGTTTATAGCCTTGTCTCTCAGATAACCTGCTCAGTAATGTTCTTGGAGGCTATGGCAACATCAAGGTAACTTTTCAAATGACACTTTGGTTGCCTAACCAAAGTAAAAGGAACTCCAGCAGGATTGTTTTTCTTGTCTTTTCAACTTTTGAAACAAATTTATCCTTCAAATATTCTATATCTATTTAGCAAGGAAAATTGAAAATGGAATTGCCATTTGGGTAGTGAACCTTCATAGATAGACTGATATATTTATGGTTGATTGGACAGCTTTTCTTGAAATGCCACAGGAAATAAGAATTATCACATGTGAAAATATTTTGGAAGATAAAACTATTATTAGCATACTCTACAAGGTCAGGATGGATAGCACTGGATATTTTTTTTATTGGGATAATACTGCCTATCTGAATACTGAACATAATGCATGTCAGTCACCATGGCATATTATATAATTAGACGTTTATTTAAAAAAAGAAAAAAGAATTGATATAGAGCATGTGGCTATTGTGAAATTTTATAAAAAGGAGACATGTAAGGAGAAAAATGTATTTTTATGTTTCCCATGACTCTACCTTTAGATTTCCTTATAATCGAGACTTATAGAAAACTGAAATACCCCATTCTATTTTTTATATGAATGTAGGTTTAAACAATTTAATTCTGCTAACTTAAACAATGTTAAATCATGGTGACTTTTAATACTATATATAAAAATAACCCTGACTACATTATAAAACTATAATTGATTGAGCTCACTAACAATAAGAAGAAAAACATAATATATTGCATAATATTTGAGAAAACCTTGGATGGTTGGTAAGTTGTGATCAAAGAAAGGTGCCAGATTACTTCAAAATCAAACAAAAATTGCAGAATGGCACATAGAAAAACCTGAAGTCATTTTCCATATTAGCAATTAAATAAAATGGAATAAAAATGACCTTTATTATATGTAAACTCCGCTTACTGATTTGTAATAGGTAAAAACAATTTATTTTAAACCAATAAAACTCAAGCTAAACTTACATATGTGCTACTCTACATAATTGATGGCAAATTGCTCCCCCAAATGTCAATTGTTCTGTTATTTTTCCAAATGTTTCCTGCCCTACCTCTGCCTATTATGACAAAGAGATGCTTAATACTCTCCATAGTGTGTTCTTGAAAATAAGAAAATTCTGGAGAAAATTGCCCTATTAGGACTTGCTGTTGCTACAATATGTAGAGCTCTCAGAAAGTGTATTTTCAGATATTTAATACAGTATTTTATGATCAAATGAAGGATTCTCAAGATGTGCAGTCTTTTGTTTTGAATTGCAGTTCCCTGTCACTTCACTGTGTTAAGAGAGAAATTTAAGGTGGTTGTGCATATACAGGTGAGCAACAAAGCAGTGATCTTGGGGCAAGGGCAGGCTGCGGGATGTGGGACCAGTTTGATCTCTGGCAGATATTGCAGTATATTTGGGGATGAATCACTGCTTCCTACCACTTTTCCCTGTTTGGAAGTCAGAGGCGAAGCACAGCAAATAAAAGTAGCTCTTTTCATCTGTCCACTGCTGTGGGGGTAGGAATAGCACACTCTATGAGGAGGAACTACCTTAAATTTGCACTTACTATGGGAACTTTATACCTTAATAATCTTTGTCCAATATGACGACTTTTTAAAAACCACTTGTTTTAGTTCATAAGATGGTGATTTCTCGGAATAGAAAATCCTCTTGAAGGTGGTGGGCCATAACCAGTCACAATATATGCTAAACCAGAATTAACTGTCCCACTCTTTCTCCCAGATGATCAAATCACTTCCAGAGATGAAGGAGTTAAACTCCTAAAGACAAAAGCAGCAACAACCATAAGGAAAAGAACAAAAAGCAAAGAAGATGTGATTATACCCTTTATCCAGGATAATAAATATACTTATTCTACTTACTTAAAAATAAATAATAGAAAATACTTGGAATGGTTTACAATCACCCCCTCCCCCCCCCCAGAAAAAAACAATAAAACCCAAAATGGAAAGATCTGATAAAAAGTTTTTTTTTGGACTAAGGAAGAGCAGATCTAAGAGGGATCTCCAAAGTAATGTATCGTTTTTGTAAAATACTTTGGAGTCTTATCCTTCTATGGGTCTTAAAAAGGAAACAAAGAGAGTAATTCTACCCAGAAAAGAAAGATATGTTTCAATAGTATAATCAGTAAATCAAAGTTAATTTGTGCCATTAAACAGAAGAAAATGCAAGAACATACACAAATTCAAGTTTTCTCAAACCTATAACTGCTATGGTATTTATAAATAAGCCACTGATTATTAACTTATTATGCATATTCTTTTTTATATGCATATTCTTATATATTATCAAAAGCCATGTAATTTATGTTAGCTCGAATATAGTATCACTTAAAAATCAGTATAGGGCAGCCCCGGTGGCTCAGCGGTTTAGCACCACCTTCAGCCTGGGATGTGATCCTGGAGACCTGGGATCGAGTCCCACATCAGGCTCCCTGCATGGAGCCTGTTTCTCCCTCTGCCTGGGTCTCTGCCTCTCTGTGTGTGTGTGTGTGTTTCTCATAAATAAATAATAATAATAAATCTAAAAATCAGTATAATATTATATTAGTCAATATATAATTGTTGATTAAAATGATCTCAACAATGTATTTTTATTTTATTCACAAGATGAGTAATGGAAATTCAAATGAATTATGGCAAGGATGGATCTTCATTTAATGAGGAAAACCTTGAGGTTATTTACTTTATTTCCAAAGTCGTTTAATTTTTAACCCAACTTTTAGGTATTCTTTAGGCATGTGGGCATAATTTTAATGAAAATAAATTCTGTACAAAGGTAATTTTTTTTAAAATTAGAAAAGAAGTCATGACAAGTTACTTTTTTGACATAGAGAGACATAGTTGTAGAAACATACATAGAAAGGACTTATAGGAGAGGGTCACCCTCAAGCTTAAACATCTTGGCAGTCAATCTCTAGTTGATAACCAGCAAGGTTAAAAGGAACCTCAACCCTAAAACCACAAGAAACTGCATTCTGCCAATGTTTGAATGACTGGGGAAATTAATCTTCCTCTAGACTTTTTAGAAAAGAATGCAGCCCTGATTAAATCTTAATTTTAGCTCAGTGAAACTGGTGTAGGACTTCTGATTTAGAGCACTGTAAGATTATAATTTGTGTTGTTTCAAGCTGCTTAGTTCATGGTAATTTGTTATGCCACAGAGAAAACAAATATAATGCCTAGGAAAGTATATAAAACAAGTCAAAATTTGATGTGTGGTCAGTTCTTTTTAATAATATTAAATTAAAACACTAAAAAATAAAACTACCGCTTAACAAAATTAAAATGAGTGAAACATACCTATAAAATTTGAATCAGAACATCAGAATTTGAACTGTTTTTCTGTATATGTATATGCCACGCATTGTATTTTTTACACTTACTTGTGAATCACTTTGTTCTCTTTGATGGCAAATACATTTTTGTCATAGTCCTTGGGAAGAAAGCTTCCTTTTGTGTAGTCTCTTGTGTGAAAGAACCTTAAGCCTTGATGCAGAACCTCAAAGAGTGCAATTTGTTTAAAAAGAATTTTGGGAAGATTATGCCACAGAGTTGTCCAAATTACTGTATCAGCGCAGAGTACTAGGAGTCCTAAAAATAATTTTTTCATTACATTTTTTTACAAAGGAAATAAAATGAAAATATGGAAATTATTAATTTCATGGTTTGTTTTGTTTTTGTTTTTGTTTTTGTTTTACTTTACTTGTTTTACAAGGAAGGAAGGAAAGGAAGGAACGTTTCTAACATGTTTTAAGTAGTAATATATAGTAGAGTTGTTACAAATGCCACCTCATTTATCACAGGGCACTCAGGTATGCATTTTATGGAGAAAACTGAGAATCAGAATGTTCACATAACTTGCCAAGGTCACACGCCTCATACCTGATGGTGGGGAAGCTGTGAATGCAATCCAGGTTGGTCAACCTGCTGACCCATTCTCAGTCCCTCTATTAATTTGATGGTTTTGGAGAAAATATGTAGAAACTTGAATGATATTGAATAAATTATCAATGCAAGAACTTTTCAATTGCTCATAGAAATAGAAAAAAGAGTAAGTCAAGGCAACTAAACTTTATATTTTTTCACCAAATTTAATTTACTTCTAATAACTTCTGTTCTTCCTTTTATCCAAGACACAGAAGGATTTTGGTTTAATCTCCCTGCCTTGAGGGAACCCTGGGTGGCAGCAGCGGTTTAGCGCCTGCCTTTGGCCCAGGGCGCGATCCTGGTGACCCGGGATCGAATCCCACGTCGGGCTCCCGGTGTATGGAGCCTGCTTCTCCCTCTGCCTGTGTCTCTGCCTCTCTCTCTCTCTCTCTCTCTCTCTCTCTCTCTGTGACTATCATAAATAAATACAAATTAAAAAAATTAATCTCCCTGCCTTGAAATTTACCCATAGAGGTGAAAGTGTTAATGAGAGTGAAATGGCCCAAAGGCAGACATCAGGAAGAGGGAGAAAAAGAGGCAGGGGGCCTGGGTAATCCAACCAAAAAATCAGTCCCTTAAACATTTGCAATACAACGGTTTGTGACACTATCTGTATCTTGTCGCCTGAGCTAAAAAGAGAAATTGAAGTATGATTTATAGTTTTAAGCTTCATCAACTAGGGAGTCAAGTTAGACTTTCATTAATCACTCAAGCAAGAATATGTATCTGCAGTTGTTTCTGGGCTTTTAAAGTCAAAAGCAGTCACTGCAAAGTCTCCAACACGTGCATTCTTCCTTTCCTTCCTGCCTTCCTTCTTTCCTTCTTTCCTTCCTTTCACCCCCTCCTTTCTCAGAATGCATGTGTGCAGTGGAAATGCCTTGTTTCTTGAATCTTTCCTCCCTCCCTCCATTCCATATTTCTGTCTTTTCTTGTTCTCTCCCTCTCTTAATTCTGACCATTGGTTAAGGAACACTTGTATTTGTTTTTAGGGGTCTTAAATCATCTGCATATCATAATCAAAACTGTTCTCCCTTACTTCTTAGCATGAAACTGGTATTTCTACCCTTTATAACTATCACTATTCACCCTCCCAATCTGCCCTCAACACTGTGTAGCTAAGTAGTAGCAAGTCGTTTGGGGGAATGTCAGTCTAAATCTTTGCTATAATTTATAGATATGAGTGTAAAACATATATATATATATATATATATGCAAATATGCACACTTAAAATTTCTTTTGGGAGGGGATCATTCCAACTCCTATTTCAAAGATCAGTGTAGAGCAAAAGCTTCTCCACTCCGTATTTTAAAAGCTGTTCTTGGTTGGTAACTTCAGTTAGTGTAGTCATTGCCTCGGGCTATTTGTGATTGCCTTTTTGTCACAGTATGCCCTAATCTATCCTTCTGCTAGATTTATTAGTTTTCCTAGATCTTGAGCCAACCTATTAAAGAACAATATGGTATAATATGAATTTTATTTAATTGGAAAGAAAATATATACTTGTCAAGCAAATATATTTTATTTTTGCATTGAAAAATACTTCCTTGGAACAATTTACTAGGCGATTTAAATGATCAATTTTACTCTATTAGCATTAGTTTTCTTATATTCCTGTTCTGTGGAGGGCACCATTAAAGCTGCATTAACAAATCTATTATATTATGATGACAAATGATAGGAGACGTTGCTGTTGATCTTCAGATGAAGGCATCTGTCATCTGAGAAATTACACCAATGCAACAGTAGCTGCCACATTTGCTCCCATCCAGGCTCTCCCATAGGTCACAGAAAAAAGGCTCACTGAGTGAATTAAGGTACATGAATCACACAAGTTACTGAATTATAGCAAAAATCCAAGGGAATAGAGAAAGGTAACAAATAATAAGAGAACACACTGATAGCGTAGTGTGTAGAAGTGGTTTGCTACCTGGACCCTTGTTTCACTAGTCATGTTCATATGTCCTGTCTCTCTCTTTCTCTCTCTACCTCTCCATTACTTTCATGGTGAGGTTGACAAAGGGCTTAGCAGATAAAAGGTGCCAGCAGCCAGTACACATTTTCCATATGGATGAGACACAGGCAAAAAATATCTGCTGATCAGCTATTGGTTTTGTAGGGCAAAGGCATTCGGGGCCAGAATCAATATGACCAGAGTGGGTCACAAGTGGAGAACACGTTTATGCTGAATATATGTATGACTCATGTATCTTACTGTGTCATTGTCAACTTCTTCTTCATGTGTCTCGTAAGTGTATCCTGGATGTTTGTTACTTCTTAGACTTTTTACTGTCAGTTTGGTACCGACATCCTCTACTTATATTATTTATGTTTAACATCTCTCAAGTGTTTTGCTTCTATACTTAGTTTTATCTATTGTCCTAGTGGTTTTTATGTTCTTCATTTATGTATATGTATTTTTTCTTAAATAAATTAATATTGGGATTTGATAGAGTTAACACATTAACAAATGTGTGTTTCTAAACTCATCCCCTACTTAAATCTTTCTGAAATACTTTAGAAAGCAAAAAGCTGAGAATGTCCTTTATTTGCCTTGCTCCTGGCTGTCTGATGGGTTTGCTTGTAAAGTTTACCACAGATAAATCTTCCATGTTGCTAAAACTTCCTCACCACCCTTAATTCTAGATATTTTTCTGTATTCCATTTTTAAGTACATCTGACTTTGAGTAATGGCTATTATGCACCCCAGTCCTGACAGAAATATTGCCATCCTATTGAAGGAGAGATTTTCTAATCTATCTTGTTTGTTAGCAGTATTGCAAAACTCACACAGAAAGGTTTGTTCCCTCAGTATCTTGCCTATGTTTTGTCACTATTATTGTTGTTATTCCTTTATTGTTGTTTTTCATTGCATCATTACCTTATAACAATTTTTTCAATCCAACCCTACTGTGCTCATGGGTAACATGTTCTCAATTGGGCTAGCTATTAATTAGATGAACCTATATTATTAAGAAAAGCAAAGAATTATTAGACTTAAAAGAGAGTGCAGGTTTGGAATAAATGCAGCTAGGCTCTTTCTTTAATTGTGATAGACTTATAGTGCATAGCCAGATTTTGGGACTAAACTTAGGGTGTGGTGTTTTCCTTTTTAACAAAAAGCAAAAGAGTAGAAATGTTATGGAATTGAAATCACTAAGAGTGAACCAAAATGTCTCCTGATACTCTGTGTGTATGTATAATAATACATTGGGCCTCCAATATTTGAAGGCCTGTTCTGTAATCTATTTTTTTATCAGTTGGCCCTTTTTACTTTTTTGTGTATCACTATTCCTTTTCACTTTCTTTATGTGTTCATGATTGGAGATTCCATATAAACATATATACATGTATAAATACCTTATATACATACATATATACGTTTTAATGTATATATATATATTTAAAAGAGTTTATTTATTTATTTGAGAGAGAGAGAGGAAGAGAGAGTACAAACGGGGAATGGCAGAAACAGAAAGAGAAGTAGGATCCCCACCGAGCCCCACTGAAGCACTTCATACAGAATAAGAAGTATCAACAAAGGAAGTTGAGAATGGTTTCCAGTGAGATAGAAGGAAAACCGGGTAAGTGTGGCATTGAAAACCAGGTAAGTGTGGCATCTAAGAAATCAAGGAAGGAAAAAAATTAAAAAAAAAAAAAAAAAAGAAATCAAAGAGCAGGGAGCCTGACTGTGGGGCTCCATCCCAGGACCCTGGGATCATGACCTAAGCAGAAGGCAGATGCTTAACTGACTGAGCTACCCATATGCCCCAGATTCCTCATATATTTATTCAAAAAGTATTGACTGTGCACCTATTATATGCTAGTTATCATTTTACAGCCTGGGTATACAAAAAGGAATAAGCACAAAGTACTTGCCTGTAGAGATATTATATTATAGTAGGAGATACTTTAGATAGAGGGATAAATGATGATAGAAGATAGATAGATAGATGATAGATTGATCGATCTTTGGAGATCACGTTTGAGCAGATCTTAAGTGAATGAACGAATTAGCTTCAGGTCAGAGGACCATTCTCTTTTGCAGAGGCCCTGAGATCAGAGTAAGTTTGACCTATTCAGAATAGAAAAAGGATGCCAGTGTGACTAGAAAGCAATGAAAAATGTCAAGACCCCAAGGGAGCAGTCAGAGTAAGCCTAGGGCAAGATCACAAAGATTGTCATGGCAGTTTACAGACCATGACAAGGTTTTTGGTGATATTCTGAATTTAAATGGAAGCCAGTGGAAACTATGAATAATGATATAATTTGTGAAACTATGATAATGACATAATTTGAATGATAGTTCTGGAGTCTTAGCCTAGCTGTTGTGTGGAGAATAGAGCAAGAGTGGACTACTGATGAGGCTATTGCAGCTTAGTGAATGAAGGATAGCTTTTCTTTGGATTAGAAGAAGGATGTTGAGGTAATGAGGAGTGGTCAAAATGTGGATGCATTTTGCAAGTGGAGTCAGTAAGATTTTCTACTTTTTGTAGGTAGGCTTACTATAGAGGAACTTAAGGGTTTTGTCTAAACAACTGGGTATATAGTCTTGTCCTTTACTGAAATAGAACTATTAAAGGATACTCAGCTTTGAGTAGTAGGGATGGGAAAGAGTTAGGGTTTTATCATGTTATTTTGAGATTCCTAGTAGAGATACAAAAGGAGATGTCGAGTAACACTTGGATTCAACTCCAGAATCCAGGGAAGAGTCAGTATCGAAGATAGTAATTTGGAGTAATTAGCATATACAGTTGGTATTTAGAGACTTGTAACTCTATGGCATCACTTTCAGGGTAAATCTAGATAGGGAAGAGAAGAAAGTCAAAGATTGAGTTTTAAGGCACTTCATATAGAATAAGAAGTATCAACAAAGGAAGTTGAGAAATGGCTTCCAGTGAGATAGAAAGAAAACCAGGTAAGTGTGGAATGTGGCATTGAAAACCAGGTAAGTATGGCATCTAAGAATCAAAGAGATAGTATTTTAATAGCACTTAGGGAGCTAGAAAGTAAGCAACTGTATTCGTGTAGCTTGAGACAGTGACTAAGTTTAAGTTTTAGAATACAACACAGATTTTGTATTGTGGAATGCACTGGTGACTGACAAGAGCAGCATTGATGGATTGAGAATAAAGAAAGCACACCTCCCTGCCACCCCTCGCATTTTCTTTCCCGTTTAGATTCTAAACAAGATAAGAAATAAAATAAAGAGCATAGTGAATGCAGAACCAAAATAACATCTTTATTAATTCTGAAAGCTAAAGTGGACCATATATCTTTATATCTTTCAGCCAAATGAGTTTTCTAACTGAATCTCAGAATCATACACAGACTCAGCCCTAGGTTATTCTAGAAGGCCTTCCTCTGAAGGACCAGTGGAATGAATGCAAACATCTTACAGGCCAGTCTTCTCCAAGAAGACAAAAAGATAATTATATTAAATGACTTACCAAATAAGATTAATCAGAACACCTCTCCTGAAGTGGAATAAAAAAGGCAGAGTGAATCCAAAAATACTAGCAAAGCATCTTTCAGAGGAAGGAAACATCAGGCACAAAAAACAATCATTTACCATTAATAATAATAATAATATTCAATTCTCTGAGGGACTTTTTTTTTTTTTTACAAAAATGAGCAAAAATAGCATCTGGCTAAAAAAGGAGCTGAGCTAAAGGAAAAAAAAATTCAGGTATGAAATACAATAATCAGTTTGTGTGTCGTTCCATTTTTCTTCTTAAGGTACACAAATCCATACTGTTTGGTTATAGATAAACTAGTTCCTTAAGTACCTGCCTCCTCCACAAGAATATTAGTTCCATAAGGGTAAGAATTTTGTTTTTATCTTTTGTGTAAACTCTATATAAGTATGCCTAGCAGGCATTAAGTATTTTTGAATGTCTTAGTGATTTATTGAGTATGCTATTATATTAATAATTTAATCTATTTGAAGGCACAGGATAGTGTAATAAACACTTGACATAGAGACACATGTCTCTAGTAGTCCACTAGAGACACATGGACTCTAGTCACAGCTCTAACATTTATGTTATTTTGGGTAAACACTCTACCTATATGAGTTTCAATCTTTTATTTTTCTTCTGAAAACTGAGGATAAATATAATTATTTTCTTTCTGACTTCAGAGGAGTACTTTAAAAAGCAATTTGTGTAATAATTGTGAGAACTCTCTGAAAAGATCAATTGTGGGATATTCTTTCCCTCTGTCTCTTTGCGCACAACTCTCAATTTGCCTTTAAATCAGGCAATGTGTTGATGTTACTCATTTTTTTATGTTACCCATTTTTAACCAATCAAGCTGGCACTGAAGTTCAAACATTATTTGCAAATGACTGATTGGGTGTAGTGGGATTGCATTATAAAATATATTTCTTAACAAGAGGACATCTACTTAGTCATGGCATGCTGTATATGTTTTTCAGTTATCTCAGCTTTTAGAATTAATTTTCATTTAATGCATTTAATAATTATAATTTCAAGATGATATAAAATAGAACTGTTACTTCCCCATCTCAAAATTTGAATAATAAATGGTAAAGAAATTCCTGATGGTGATGTATAAGCAGAGAAAACTGGGCATCCATTATCATGGAGCAGTGTAGTATCCTATGAAAAGCATAGCAAGTCAAGGTGTAATTGGACTTTCTGAATACTCAGGTCTTTGTCACTGGATTATATTATTATTATTATTTCTCTCACCAGTAAGCAACACTGACTACAAATGTAATTCTGACTTCATTACTTTATAAAGTGATAGTTAAGTAGTCTAGACTCATTTCCTTATTTCCTATTAACCTTCTGCATTTGAATCCTGCCAAAAGACACCAGGAAGCAAATTTTTCAAGCATTCTGTAATTCCTATTGATTCTCTGCACTATCACTTTACCATCACCCTCTGACTAGAAATTGGTTTGTATCAGATGGGTTAAGATAATGAGTCTGGATTAGAATAAAAATCCTGTGGACAGCAGTCTGTTTCTTTGAATTGTAATTGTGATAACACAGTCATAATTACTATTGCTTGACGAAAAGAAAGCCATAACATGGGTAAACAGGAGTCAAACAGAAGTGTTTTCTTTATATTTCACATGCCTATAGTAAATAAATAAGTAATTAGCATTAACAAAAAAATCCTGAGTGGAATAACAAATTTATAAGATGTGAGAGCTTAACCTATTTTCTTGCCAAAATATCTTGACTTAGCTCTTGGAAGGAAATGTGTAGTGTCACAGCAAAGGATTTTCTGGTCAAAATAGCTAATGAATCATGAATACATAAGATAAAAATAAGCCACGACCTGAACTCATCACTGTATTTTTTCAGAGACTGCCAAAAAACATATTTATACCATAAAGTGAAACACTAAGTTCTTAGGAAGCATAAGAAAAGGTTCTGGGATACAGATGAAAGATCCTTCCCACCAAAGAACTGATGAAGTAAGGTGATCTTGATTTTGCTTTTCCTTCTTTTCCTATAGACTTTCCATGCCATACCTTCATTCCTTTTTAGTATTTATCTTAAGGCTTGAATGCAGGAGTTGTTGACTCTAGTGCTGCTGGTTTGTCCTTTATTCTCTGACCAGAGAGGTACCAAAGTGCAGTGACCAGGATCATACACTGCAGCCCTAAATAAAGCTAACTATATGGCTTACTGGGTAACTTAAATCTTCCTATGCTTCATTTCTGCATCTGGTAAGATAAGGTTAATTATACTATCTCTCTCAAAAGAAATTTGAGTATTAAATAGCATTATATTAAATTATACTTATGAAGTCTTTTAGAAGTGCCCAGGAAAGTGTGCTCTATATAACAGAATACAAAAACATATGTTGCTATGCATATGGTGAATCTGAAAGTTTGTAAGGCCTTTTTAAAATCCAGACCATACTCTTTAGACAGCAAAGGATTTTCTACATTATATTTGTATTGCATCTGCCACTTTAGACAGTATAATAAAGAGCAGCATATATTGATGACATGGAGAAAAGCTTCTAATATGAGGAAATATGTAAAGGAATAAAAATGTTGACTGATACAGTCTTTCATAAAAATAAAACTATTTAGCATGATCACCCAATAAACCTTGACGATATTGATTTTGATCACAGATTATGATGGTGAAGATTGTCTGTGAGATAAATTGCTTTCTGTTTTTCTCTTTTAGGCGAAGAAAGTAGCGTAATTTTAGCTGTTACAAATCTGTGTCCTTGTAGTTAGGACATAAATTCACTTTGTGAAAGAAATGAAAAGTCAAGGAATCAGAGATACTGAGAGACATGATTGATTTGTAATAGGCCCAGGTCCTCTACAGGAAAGACCTTAAACCACATTTACAATGTAGGTTCAGAAATCTGTTGGATTTTTTCAAGTGTCTGCTGTGGCCCAAGAGGTTATACCACATGAGCTTAGCTTGTCCAGAGATGATTGCATTAGTGAGCAGTTATGAGTTCTGATAATAGTAGCACATCATCCTGCTTAAGTGTGCAAGGCCTGTAAGTAATACCAGGAAGCATCTGTTACATAATGCACTGAAGCACAACATCCATGGCGGCACTGGGCAGCAGTGTAGACAGCATTTGAACATTCAGGATTCTTCTAAATCTAAATCCTCCTAAACACTGGTGGCTATGAGCAATGGCCAGTAATAATTAATAGATTACATATACATTAGAGAACATTAAAAAGTAAATTTAAGGTAAGTGATCTCTGAAAAATCCAAAGGTCCTAAGCCAAGTAAGTGAACTCATAATACAGCACCATTTATACTCAGAGACTGGTTATATTTTATTTGGAGAAAAGTGGTAGGCATAATTCTAAGAGGGCTGCATGATAACCACCTGATTTGCGAGTCTCCCTGAATATGACTGACTGTGAATATGACATAATTTGCACTTGTGATAAGTTTAGGCTTTATTACAAACTGTTTTGCAAATGTAACTAGTATCCCAAATCCATTGTCTTTGTGTTATTCATTAGGAAGATTTTACTGGGAAGACTTCTCTTGATCAAGTAAATGTTTAAAAAGGACTTAGTCTTTCCTAAAGGGAGAGATTTCAAAATGAGAAATTCTCCATCTGTACTTGAAGAAGCAAATATTCATGTTGTGAATTGGCTGTGGAGAGTGGGTCCCACATGGCAATGACCTGAGGGTGATCACCAGGAGCCAAGAGTGATCTTTAGCTGATAGCCAATAAGAAAACAGGGTCCTCAGTTCTACAGTGGCAGAAACTGAATTTCTCCATCAACTTGAGGGAGCTAAGAAGCAAATTTCTTCCTCATTAAGCCTCCAGATGAATCCTCACTGGCCAATGCTCTGATCTCAACCTCGTGAGACTGAACAGAAGATCCAGTTAGCCAACTTTGGGTCCTCCTAAACCACAGACACTGTGAAATAATAAATTGGTATCGTTTTAAGTTACTAAACTTGTAGTAATTTGTTATGCAGCAATAGAAAACCTAAATGTCCTCTCATTTCACCTCCCAGTTAGTGGTCTGCCATTTGCATATTCTCATATTGCCTGTGTACCTTTCTATTTCTATTTTCTATTTTCTTCCAGAGAAATATAAATTATCAGGCTTTTTTTTTAATCATTTATTTTGGTTTTTGTTTTCCCATCATGCCCCACCCCAGCCAATTATAATGTATGCACCACAGGAGCAGAGGAGCAGAGAAGTTAGTCTGTTTCATTCACTAATATAGCCTTAAGTATCTAGAAGAGTATGGGTGACAAAACTGACACTACCAGTATTTGATGAATAGAAGTGAACATCTATTTTTTTCTAGGAAATATTCCTTTAGAGAGGAAACAAGACAGTGTCTGAAAAGGTAATTCCAGTAGCATCCTGCTTAGAGAACAAATGATTATATGGACATTTACCCATGTACAGATGGAGCATATTTTCCTTTAAATGTTAAGAATGGAGGGGCCTAGGTGGCTCACCAATTGAACGTCTGCATGAGTCCTGGGATCGAATCCCACATCGGGCTCTTTGCGTGGAGCCTGCTTCTCCCTCTGCCTTTATCTCTGCCTCCATCTCTCTCTCTCTCTTTCTCTCTCTCTCTCTCTTTCTCTCTGTCATGAATAAATAATCTTTAAATAAATGAATAATAAATCTTTAAATAAATAATCTTTAAATAAATAATCTTTAAGTAAATAAATCTTTTTAAAAATGTTAAGAATGGAATGTCTGCATTCTCTCTATGACAGAGAGGAAATATTTCAGAAAAATTAAAAAGAGACATAGTTACCCTGTAGTTATGTGGGTGTGACTTTGTTCTTTAAATCAGAACCAAATTCTGGAATAGCTTACTAGTGCCTTCCATGAGCACTAGTAAGCTATTCCAGAATTTGGTTCTGATTTAAATGTGAGTCACTCGCTAAGCCTATCATACTCACTCATATGCTAATTAGTGGAGGAAGAAATGTATCTCATGATCATACCGTACAATAGCAAGTAGCCAGGGGGCTATTTTGAGTAATAATTCGCTCCAATTCTGCAAAATACCTAAAGATGATGTAAAGGAAGAAATTAATGGAATCACAAAGATTAAGGACTATATACCCAATATGTCAATTTACATTCAGATCATCACCTCTGTGATGCATCAAATTATGCAGATGGCAGACCACAGACAATTGTTCAGCACTGCCAAAGAGAGAGCAGTGCTGTCCAAAGACTGACAGACTGCTGAGTCAAACAATGCTGCTGTGTATAGTGCCACTATTCTAACAAGTCTTTTGGTTTAAAATAACAAATCCAAAAAAACAAAAAACAAACCCCCTCTTAAAAAATAATAGATTCAGATTGTATTTTTTTTATTTTGTCAAATCCATAAAGAAGAACCATTCATTATATGTTAAATACACAGGTCAGATACTGTAGGACAGTAGACCTGTGTTATGGCATAGATACCCAGCTGGGGGTCACAATCAGATGCTGCAGCTACCCGTGTCTTGAAATGCACTGCAGACTCCAATTTAAATGGAAATGAGTTAATCATAAATATTTTGACAAATATGTCAAACTGATAATCAGTGATGTTTGTTTTATATCTAAATAACTGTCAGTTGTCTTTATTTATTTTAATTCCTTTTGTGGTTTAAGTCTAAATGTTTCTAAATCAATACACCCGAAGAGGGATTTTACCTAATGAATGTGAATCTACCTAACGGGGAAATTTCTCCAAGATGCTCCTCAGAGGGGCATCTGGGTCCATTTTTCCTTAGGTCTATGTTAGTCAGAGCTGTGATAGAAAATGGACTTTACAATTCAAATCGATGCTGAGTAAAGTCCTTTGTTAGCTACCAGTGAAAACAATTCAGTTGTATGAAGGTGATTATAAAACAGGAAGTCTTTCTTGTATTTAGGTCACATTTGGTGTATGTTGCATTTTATTTTATATACATACATACAAACACATGTACATATATTCCTAAAAACAAATGAAAACTGTGTTCAAATAATTAAATCCAGTAAAATGTAGCCAAATTTAGAAATTGAAATGTGGTCAAATTTAGAAGTTATTCTAAATACAGTTTCCAAACCCAGAGAAGACTTCATAGAGCTTGAGACTATCTTGCATGACTTTGTTTAATGTATATCATGATAAAATAGACAAAATTTTCTCTTTGTTACCACTCTTCATAATTTTAAGGAACACTACTTATAAATGCCAAAGTATTTGAATTAGAAAAAAATCCGGAAATGGATTTTAAATATATACCATCTTTTTTGCATACTCCCTGAAATTTATTGGAATTACAGCTTCATAGAAAGTCTCACAAATTTCAAAGCCTTAACCTTTCCTATTGAGATGTTATTAGTAGTGTTAATCCAATGATAGAAAGGGGAATACAATGTATAATACAATGTATTATAACAATTCTGGTTATAATTCTCTTATGGAACTTAAAAGCTTATTTTCTAGCTATAGCTTTTGCCTTTATCAGCAAAATTAATATGAATGAAATGAGAACTTTAGCACTTTTGTGTACCTTTTCTGTAATTGAAGCATAGAGTAAACTAAAATGTAATCACACCCATTAATCTCAGAGTTTTAGACTGCTGGAATTTAAAAACAATATTTTTTACACTTTTGATTGAGTCATCTGAGTGCTTATTGAGTACTTAGAAGAGATTAATGAAAAGCCGGCATGTGAAAAACTGAACTAACCTTTCACTAATTAGTTTTCCTAACCTCTACGACAGCCACAAAGAGAATAAATGCAAAGTATATGACAGATGTCTTCTTTTTCATTGCATAAAACTTGATTTATGTATTTTTGCTTTAAACTTTTTAAATTTTCACGCAATCCATCACAATAAAGAATAACTTGTAAATATACAAATTAATCATAAATAATTCTTACTAGGTCCAAAATAGGCAAAATTCCATGTTGTTAAGCTTGATAACTAAACTAAAAATTCCAAGTTTATAGTAATTTTCAAGGGCAAAGTAAACCAAAGTATCTCCTAAGACTTTTATCAAGTAGGAAGAATTTAAGAGTAATTCATAAAATCGTGGTACATTTTACCTAGAGATAACTATGACTCCATTTTAATCACCTTTGTAGAGAAATCTAAAAATACTGCTTTTCAAATGTTATGTTTTGAGACTACTAATAATTCTTGTGTTTTTACTCTGTAGTTGATTCAAGTTCCCATATCATTCTCTAAGAAACACACACACACACACACACACACACACACACACACACTCACACATAAAATTCTATCCAGTAACACCAAACCCAAGTGAAAGTGAGGATTGGTAGTCTTCAAACCCTCAGGGAAGAATTTGAGGATCATTTATTTTCTAACTTTTTATTAGCTCTTTCTTGTGAATCCAAAATTATTATTTATTTTTAATATAAATTTATTTTTTATTGGTGTTCAATTTGCCAACATATAGAATAACACCTAGTGCTCATCCCATCAAGTGCCCCCCTCAGTGCCCTTCACCCAGTCACCCCACCCCCCCACCTCCCCTTCCATCCCCTCCTAGGGGATTTGCCCCAAAGATACAGATGCAGTGAAATGCCTAGACACCTGCACCCCGATATTTATAGCAGCAATGTCCACAATGGACAAACTGTGGAAGGAGCCTCGGTGTCCATCAAAAGATGAATGGATAAAGAAGATGTGGTTTATGTATACAATGGAATGTTATTCAGCCATTAGAAACGACAAATACCCACCATTTGCTTTGACGTGGATGGAACTGGAGGATATTATGCTGAGTGAAATAAGTCAGTTGGAGAAGGACAAACATTATATGTTCTCATTCATTTGGGGAATATAAAAAATAGTGAAAGGGAATAAGAGGGAAAGGAGAAAAAAATGAGTGGGAAATATCAGAAAGGGAGACAGAACGTGAGAGACTCCTAACTCTGGGAAGTGAATCAAAAATTATACACACATCTAGCTAATCTTAAGAGAAATGCAAAAACGAGATTCCTCTCTCCTGTGTGTGTGTGTGTGTGTGTGTGTGTGTGTGTGTTTAACAGCATCTGATTCTTAAAACTTTTATACCCAAATATCTTCCTATCTTCACTTATTCTCAACTTTAGGTCACCTTAGGTTCTTTACCAGAACTTTACCATGATTAATTACTCTTACTATCTTTAAACTGTCTCTTCTATGGCTTTATAACAACACCATGCTAATTCTCTGATCTCAAGGGTTAAGATTTAATTTCTTTTGGTGGCTCCACTCTGCCAATGATGGCATGGACTTTCTCCACAGGAGGCAGTCTCTCCTTTTTTTTCTCTCTTAGAAATTCAATTCACATCTACTCTTTCAACAATGATTTGTCATAAACCTGCCAATTCCCTTATTGGAATTTCCCCATTCTCAGTGTTTCTTATTTGACCAATACAAACTAATTTTTATTACACACCTATCCTGAGTTACACCCAGATATTGAAAATTGGATATATCATTCTTATCATAAAATATTTATATTTTTTAAAGATTTTATTTATTTGTGAGAGACACACAGACAGAGAGAGAGAGAGAGAGAGAGAGAGAGAGGCAGAGACATAGGCAGAGGGAGAAGCAGGCTCCCCATGGAGAAAGCCTGATGCAGGACTCCATCCCAGGACCCCAGGATCATGACCTAAGACAAAGGAAGGCACTCCACCACTGAGCTCCCCAGGTGCCCCCAAAATATTTTTATACTACACATTGAACTATGGTCCATTTTGTATTTATCAGTCTCTTTTTGTTGGACTAAAGTTTCTAATAGGTGTGTGCCAATAGCTATTCAGTTTCTGGAACCTACTAAAAACCCATTAAATGTGTCTTGTATTTTTTACAATCATTATATAAAAGGTAATTATTCCATTTTCCTCAAATATCTCCTGCATTCTGTAGGCATCATTTCCTTTAATTCTCAAATAAAATTACTCGTGTTCACATTCTAGAAACTGCCTCCCCTTAATATTTCTGAGTAAATGCAGTGTGAAGTTATTAGTTGGGTGGTAAATATTTTAAAATACTGTCTTTGTCAATCAATACTCCAAATTTCTGATACACTTGTAATATTTTTTTTATTCTTACTATCTCATCTAAAGTCTGAAAAAAGCAATGCTTGCATTTCTGCATTTTTGTTCACCAACTTATAAATAATGTAGTGTTTTGAAGGAAAACTAATTTTACTGAAGTTTTGTGGATAATGGAGGGTGACCAAAGCTCAGAATAGTATCCAACTTAAAATTCAGCATTAATCATCAAGGAATATAGACTTCTGAATTATTTCCTGCATAGCAAAAGTACTCACTGGTGGACTTTAGATTACTGGGGTTTCTTCCATTATGGACATCATTTATCTTCTGGGAAAAAAAAAAACTCCAATATTTCTGTTAATCTATGTGACAGAAGATTTGTTCTTTTCTTTGTTTCCTCATCTTAATGACAAATTTACAATTATGGGGTATTTTGAAACAATGTGCTAATGAGTAACCCTGCTGACCACGTAGCAGAAACTATAGGCCGTATTTAAACTAGGGAATGAAGCTGTCTTGCTTCCTAAATCTGACCCTCCTTATTAATCTAGAGCCAGGCCATTAAAACTGTCAGTATGCATAACAAAAGCATCAAACACTTTGATTAGGACTCTGCCCAGTTATGGAGAATTATGGGAGTCATTGTGTTTTTTAGAAGACTCCAATTAAAATAGACCAGAATGGAAAGAATAAGGAATACTTACACAACTCCTACATGAGAGTCTTCCTTAAATGAGACTTTAATCAACAAATCTTGATTCAGATAGTGAATATATTGTTCCCTTCATCTCCATTTTGAACTCATTCTTTAGTGCATTTGCCCTCCAATGACTTAGTTGGGATGAGTTACTTTATTATTTTTTAAGTAAACCAATGCCCAATGTGGGGCTCAAACTCACAACCCTGAGAGCAAAAGTTGCATGATCCACCAACTGAGCCTGCCTGGTACGCCTAGGATGAGTTACTTTAATTTAGCATTCAGTTCAGTGTGCCTTTTGCATCTCATTATAACTGACATCTGTTTCCCAGAAATGAGAATTTTTCTGTGCAGCCCCCTTCTTTTCTTGTAAGTGAAAAACATCATTGTAAACACACTATTAGGCCTTCTTACTGAATGCTTTCAATGGGCTACTACCAGTCAATTCTTTTTCTCTTTATAGTAGATCTCATGCTTTTAAGAAGTACACTTATTATGGGAATACACACAGATATTGATACATATAAAGGAAGCAACATTCCTATATAAGAGCTTGTATGAAATTAAAAAAAAATTAAAAAAAAAAAAAAAAAAAGGGATCCCTGGGTGGCGCAGCGGTTTGGCGCCTGCCTTTGGCCCAGGGCACGATCCTGGAGACCCGGGATCGAATCCCACATCGGGCTCCTGGTGCATGGAGCCTGCTTCTCCCTCTGCCTGTGTCTCTGCCTGTCTCTCTTTCTCTCTCTGTGACTATCGTAAATAAATAAAAATTAAAAAAAAAATAAAAAAAAGAGCTTGTATGTTTACTCTGTAAATATCAGAGTAAAAAAAGTCAACATTTGATAACAAGAGAAAATAGGTGCTTCTGTGACTCATTATACTAGTTACCAAGGGGTACAGTAACAAAATACCAGAAATGAGGTGACTGAAAATAACAGAAGTCACAGTTATGGGGGTTTTAAAAATCAAAACGCTGACACAGTTAGTTACTACTGGACTTCAGAGGCAGAATCTGTGGCATAATTCTCCCTTGGCTTCTGGTAGTTGCCAGTAAGCATTGGCATTCTCAGCTAGCTGCATCACTCCAATCTCTGTCTCTACTGTCACATGAAATTCATCTGTGTGTGTGTCACCTTAGTATCACTGTTCAAATCCTCCTCTTTTTTCTACTATAAAGACACCAGTCATTGGATTAGGGTCCACTCAAATTCAGAATGACATCATATTAACTTGATTACAGATGGAAAGTCCCTATTTCCAGAAAACATTACATTCATAAAAAAGCATACTGAAGTCACACTTTTCTATGTTTTACCTACTGGATTTCTACCTGGCTCTCATAGTAAATATAGGAGGAAAAAAAAAAACCCCTAGCAATTCCAGCAAGGACAGTGAAAAAGAACCATTTTGTAATATGCTAGAGGACTTTCTGCTTCTCAGGAGCAACTATTTAACCAGAGTATAACTGGTCGAGGTTTTATTAGATCCAACATTCACCAAGGTAAACCATATTCTGAGAAAAAAAATTATCAAATTTTGGAATAGAAATTATACAAAGAATATTCTCAAGCCACTATGGAATTAAATCACAATGAAATTCCATCAGTAATGAAATGTTATGTGAAAAATCGTAAAATATTTAAGCATTAAACAAGACACTGAAATAACCTATGGATCAAAGAAATGTACAGATGGAGTTTTTTGGTTCTTTTTTTTTTTTTAAGATTTTATTTATTTACTTGAGAGAGAGAGAGTAAGCATGTGCAGGGGGAGAGGGAAGACTGCTGAGCCAAAGGCAGATGCTTACCGACTGAACCACCCAGAACACCAAGACAAAGTTTTTAAAAATTGTTTTAAATTAAATGAAAATACAAATAATAATAATAAAAAATATGTGATATAGTGAAAGCAGTGCTCAGAGAGAAATTTGTAGCATTGAATGAATATTTAGAAGAGAAGAATCCTAAAGTCAATAATTTAACTTTCCATCGTAGGATACTAGAAAAAATAGATAAAATTTAATCCAAGATAACTAGAGGAATAAAAATAAAAATTAGATCAGAAGTCATTGAAATTGAAAACATGAAATCAACAGGAAAGTTAACAAGGCAAAAATTTATTATTTGAAATAATAATAAAGCTGATAGCTCTAGTCATGAAAAAAAGACAGTATACACAAATTATTAATATCAGAAATGAAAAAAATAGTGTTCACTACTGATCCCATGCACATTAAAAAATAAAGAAATATTAAAGACAATTCTATACTCACACCCTTGATAATTTAGATGAAATGGACCAATTTGTTGAAAAATACTATCTACCAAAACTCATACAAAGATAAATAAATAATCTTAATAGATCTCTTTTTATGAAATTAATTCAAGCAGCAACTAAAAATCTTCCAAAACTGAAAGAACAAGACCCATATAGGTTAACCATAAATGACTGTTATTAAACAGTTAAGGAGAAATGATGCTAGTTCTCATTATTGTCTTTTGGAAAATAGAAGCAGAAATAGCCCTTCCTAATGCATTCTATGAGGCCAGCATTAATCTAAAACCTGAACCATAGAAAGATATTACAAAAAGGAAACTACATATTAAATATTTCATAAACATAAATGTAAAAATTCTCACCAAAATATTAGCAAATAGAATCCAATAATGTATAATTGAATTACACACCATAATTATTGGGATTTATTACAGGTATGCAAGGCAGTTTCAACATTTGAAAATCAGTAAATGTAATTCATATTAACAAATTCATATTAAAGAAAAAATCACATGATCATTTCAATAATTTTTTTAAAAAGTTTTTGATATATTCACCACCCATTTGTGATAAAAAAAATCTCAGCAAACTAGTACAGAAGAATTTACTTAACTTGATAAAGAAAATATACAAAAAATATATACCTAACATTGCAGTTGATAGCAAGGGACTAGATGCCTTCTCCCTAAAACTGACAGCAAGGTAGAGATGTTCATCTTAACACTCTCATTCAACATACTGGGAAGTCTTAGCTAGTACAATAAGACAAAAAAGAAAAGAAAAGGTATACAGATTGAGAAGGTAGAAACTAAAACTGTCTTTGTTCACAGAAGATATGATTCTTTATGTAGAAAACCCAAAGAATAAATTAAAAAAAACTCCTTGAACTTAAAAAGTGAATACAGCAAGGTGCAAGACACAAGGTTAATATATTAAAAAATTAGTTGTTTACTCAGTGAACATTTGGAATTTGGAATTAAAAACACAATGCAATTTACATTAAGACCGAAAAATGAAATGTTTATGAAAAATGAATGTAAATATACCCATTGTAACATATGTACAAGACCTGTATGAGGAGAACTATAACATTCTGATGACAGGAATGAAAGATCTAAGTAAATGGAGAGATATTCCATGCTCATGGAGAGGATTCCATGTTCATACTGAGAACTGAATTTTGCCAAAATATTAGTTCTTCCCAACTTGATCTATAGATTCAACATAATCTCAATCAAAATCCCAGGGAAGCTATTTTGTGGATACCAGACTGATTACAAAGTTTTTATGGAAAGGCAAAAGACTCAGAATAGTAGACACAATACTGAAAATGAAGAAATTCAGAGGACTGAGACAACCTGATTTCGAGACTTACTATAAAGCTATAATCATAAAACTGTGGTATTGGTGAAAGAATAGACAAATTAGTAAAACAGAATAGAAAGCCAGATAGAAACCCAAACAAATATGGTCTACTTACTATATTTCAAATATACAGTTGAGTACCTAATATGCATATGTCAAAATACTCCTAGACCCAAGTGGAAACTGAAATCTGTAAAACGTTCTTGAGATCTTTAAGTCCATGAAATCTACCAATTGCCTCTCCACTGTGCTAAGTCACTAATTGATAAAAATGTTGCTATTTTAGCAGTTTTGTGTAAGTAGTTTTATTTAAAAAGAAAGAAAAGATGAGGAATACTTGGATCTACAAAATACACATTTATGGCAAAAAGTTTTCAAGCTTATCAAATAATTATCGTTCCATGTCCCCAATAAGATTTTTCTAGTAAAAATGGGTCATTTCTTTTCTTTTCTTGCCTTTTTTTTAAATGATTTCACATAAGAATGTAGAATGTTTTTTGAGGTCACATATAAAATTTGAGTCCATTTTGTTAAATCAGGATCCATTTACTCAAGATTACACTGTCTTTAGAATAGAGAGTATTACCATCCTGTCCTATTTTATCTTATAAAACCAAGACACATTGTAAAATGAATATAGTCCCTTTTCTCCACAGATAGCATGTAATGAAATAAGAAAATATATCATACCGGCCAAGAACAGTTCAATTACAGGGCATTTTTCAACTAAAAAATTGCAGGACATTTACTTTATTACTTAATAGCATAGTACTATACAGCTGCCCTTAAAATAAACGATTGGCATGTTACATAGATTAATTCTGCCCAATTATAAAAATATAGATTTCTTTAAAAATATTTTATTTATTAATTTTAGAAAGAGAGAGAGTGTGTGCATGAGCAGGGGGAGGGGTAGAAGAAGAGGGAGAAGCAGACTCCCCACTGAGCAGGAGCCCAATATGAGACCGGATGCCAGGACCCCGGGATCATGACCTGAGCCAAAGGCAGACACTCAACTAACTGACTGATCTACCCAGATACTCCCAAATAAAAGCCTTCTTAAGTAAAACTACAAATTTTTGGTGACTTTGCATATCAGCTATTAATTGATTCAGCATTTGGACTATGTTATAGGCCAGGAAATCTGTTGGGCCTGGAGTAAAAAAGTTATCTTTGCCATGGGTACTTGGTAGTGTTATAGTGGAAAGAAAACCATCAAATATAATTATAATAATTCCAATAATACACAAAATATTACCAATTTCCAATTTTGTCTGAGTGACAACTGTACTGTCATATGTCCTATAAGTATATCATGAACAGAAAATAATATTCCATAAAATGCGAAAAACTTACAAATGTCTTGGAGCATAAAAGCATAAAAGGTGTGTTCATTTCAGCTGAAGTACCAAGTTTAAGAGGGATGACAGCAGTGGATGAAGCTGAATGTGTAAGCTGAGGCTAGATTATAAGGGTATTTATATCTGGCTACCATTGAGTCACTCCGGTAAGACTCAGGTATCTCAGTAAATGAACCATAAAAAAAATAGCGGCTATGTACATATAGCCTCTGAATATTCAATAAACTGTATTTAAAAAGGATTTGAGGAAAAATGTTAAGATATTACCCATACAGCTAAAACTATGAACAATATTTTTATATCAAAATAATACTACAGTTCAAAGGAATTATACTTACGTGCAATGGGTCCATTAAAAAATATTTTTTTTCTAGATATTTTGGAGCTTTTGTTTGCTCACTTGTTTAGTAACTATCTCCAGAGTTTTCTAAGCCCTATTCACCTACCTTGAATATAGTGGTTTGCTGCCTCCTTCAAAAAATGAAATCTATAATCTAATAGTTAAGATATAGACTTTAGCAAGATGTTTAAAAGAGGATGTTACAGTTTTTATGGCTAATTTTACCAAAAAGAGGGAGTAACATGATTATCATTGTAAAAAGTGTAAGATCCCTTCCTATTCCTAATTCAAAAGTCAGAGAACCAGTTACAACTTTAATGACTGTAACTATATGTTTATTTAGTAATATGTGAAATATGCATTTAGTAATAAAAATAAGATGATAATCCCTTCTTTCACACTCAAAACTATAAATTTAAAATTTAATTCAGTGATCTAATGCTTCAAAGAAACAAAAGATATCTAAATATCAAACTTATCTCACATTTTCTTTAGCTTTTTTCAAGAAGTTTTATTTTGAAATAATTACAGAACCACAAAAAGTTGCAAAAACCATATAGAGAGATGCCTTGTGTAATTTCAACAGTTTTCACCAACGTAACAGTTTCATAACTATAGTGCAATATCACACCCAGAAAATTACCATTCATTCTATCTACAAAATGTATTCGAATTTTCCCAGTTTTATATGTACTTGTTTGTGTGTGGGGTGTGTTTGTGTGTGTATCTAGTTCTACACAATTTCATACCACATTCAAGATAAAGAAGTGCTCCATCACCATAAGGCTTCCCGAATTACCCTTGGGGTGCCTGGATGGCTGGGTCAGTTAAGTACCGGACTCTTGATTTCAGCTCAGATCGTGATCTCAAGGTCTTGAGATTGAGCCCTTTGCTGGGCCTTGTGCCTGCTTAAGATTTTCTCTCTTCCTCTCCCTCTTCCCTTCCTCTCAACCTAAGAGAAAAAGAGAAGGCTCCCCATGCTACACTTTATAGCCACACATACCCAATTCTTTAGGTGGCAGGACTGAAGTTAGAAGTCATATGCAACCTTTGAGACTGGCCTTTTTTCACTTAACGTCTTTGAGCTTCCTCTAGGTTGTTGTATGTATCAGGAATTTGTACCTATTTCTTATACATAGTATTCCATAGTGCAGATGCCCCACACATTGTTTAATCATTCACTTGTTGCAGGATATTTGTTTGTTTGTTTGTTTGTTTGTTTGTTTTTTCCTATCTGGGACATTACAAATAAACCTGCCATGAACATTTTTGTGTAAGTTTTTGTGTGACTATAAGTTTTTGTGTCTCTGGGATAAATGCCCAAGAGTACAATATCTGGGTTGAAATAGTGACTATATATTTAATTTTTTTTAAACAATTTTTTTTAATTTTTTTTTTATTTATTCATGATAGACATACAGAGAGAGAGAGAGAGACAGGCAGAGACACAGGCAGAGGGAGAAGCAGGCTCCACGCACCGGGAGCCCGATGTGGGATTCGATCCCGGGTCTCCAGGATCGTGCCCTGGGCCAAAGGCAGGCGCCAAACTGCTGCGCCACCCAGGGATCCCTATATATTTAATTTTGTTAAGAAAGTATCAAATTTTTTTTCTGAGTGGCTGTGCTGTTTCACATTCTTACCAGCAATATATAAATGATTCAGTCTCCCTGTAACCTCACCATTATTTTATATAAAAATACTGCTACAGGGGACACTTGGGTGGCTCAGCAGTTGAGCATCTGCCTTCGGCTCAGGGCATGATCCTAGTGTCAGGATCGAGTCCCACGACAGGCTCCCTGCGTGGAGCCTGCTTCTCCCTCTGCCTGTGTCTCTGGCTCTCTCTCTCTCTGTGTCTCATGAATAAATAAATAAAATAAATTCTTTAAAAAATACTGCTACAGGTATTAAAAATAAGTAATTTTATTTTATAACTGTGCCTAATAATACTAGATTTATTTAGGGTGTCAGAGTGGCTCGGTTGGTTGAGCGGCTGCCTTTGGCTCAGGTCATGATCCTGGAGTCCTAGGATTGAGCCCTGCCCTCCAGGTCCCTGCTCACTGGGTGCCTGCTGCTCCCTCTCCCCTGCCTGTGTTCTCTTTCCCTCCTTCTCTCAAATAAATAAATAAAGCCTTTAAAAAAATACTAGATTTATTCAGAATGGCTCAACTTGAAAATTAGTATTATTATTATTAATAGTATAATTTATAATGTTTACTGGTTGGTTTTAATAGAAAATTTATCGTAAAACCCTGCACTTAAATTCTCTGTTCTGATTTTTTTTTATGTTTCACATACATGTCATCAATTTCTATAAAGCAGTTCAAAGTATAAGACACCATGTTAGTTAAGTTTATGTATGAAAAATACCTAAAGGGTGCCTGGATGGCTCAGTTGGTTAAGCATGAGACTCTTGGTTCAGGCTCAGGTTATGATCCCAGGGTGAAATTGAGCCCCAGGTGGGGTCTCAGGGCTTAGCCCAGGTAGCTTGAGATTTTTTTTCGCTTCTTTTCTCTCCCCTCTGCCTCTCCCCACTGTCTGGCCCACCCCTTTTTTCTGTCTCTCAAATCAATCAATCAATCGATCGATCAATCTTTTAAAACATGAAAACTTAGAACAGCGACAGGATTACAGTATAATCATGATGACATTATGCTTCCTCATGTGATCATTTACCTTTTATTCCCTCCCTCCTTCTCTTTCTCAGCATGTCACTATTTATATCAGTGTCTATTTGCCTATGTTCCAGCATTCAAGATTTCTCTTAGGTTTCAACTATTCTATTAATCTAATCTATGTTAATTATTTTTGATATATTAATTTAGCATTGTATAAGAACAGTAAATCAATTGTTCTCTTTAGATAATATGATAACCCCCAATAATAACTCTGATAATTGGTATTGCAAAGAGACAGAACTTAGTATCTGTCAAACTGAGGTTAACATTATTCCTCACAGGACCTCCCTTGTAAATGAATTTTATTGAAATTGCAATAGATCAATAAAAGCAAAAGTGTACTTTAAAATTATATGGAAAACTAAGAAAATAAACATTTAATATATTAATTACTGTACGTTTTTTGATATCTGTTATATAAGGAAATCCTATATAAATTAGTGAGAACAGATTAGACCCTAGAGATATACAACTTACATCTGTCAGTCATCAGATACAAAATTAATATATAAGTCATTATTTAGTTTCTCTAATAAGTAAGTACTTATTGATAAGTAAGATATTTAGTTTCTCTAATTCTAGATGAATATTCATACTTGTGTAATACTGATACATTTTTATGTGGCTGAAATGGTTTATTTATTTACCCCCATCTTATAAAACCTAGATAAAATCTGTTTTGGAGATAAATTATGAAAAAGTAAACCAAAATACAAAAATAGATAAATATAGGAAATCAAACCAGATTTTAAAAGAACACCTTCTACTATTGCTTTACGAACACAATTCAATTTAGAAAATAAAAGGTTAAATATCACCTTTCCCATTTGCCTTACTTGAATTACTACAGTGCAATGAAAAGGACACTGAATTTGAAGAAGACTGCTGGCTTACTTAATTAGAAGACTCGCTTGTTTTTTTTCCACTGATTGTGTGGCCCTTAAACAGATACTATGCTAGTTTTTGACTCCATATTCCCTGGATCTGTCTCTTCCACTCTTAACTGACTTTTGTGACTCTCTTTACCATTATTATGGGTCATAGCTTCCTTCTCTTCCAAAATACTATCAGATTATATCCATTATTCTGAGCTCTCTAATATACTTTCTAAAATGCCTATAATTTAAAGTGCAGTATCTGTGTACAACTATTTATTTTCTACCGTAGAACTTCAATGACAGAAGTATTTTGTTTAGAATCACATATTATACCCTCAAGCACCAGACACATGCAATGCTGGGAATGCATGATAAATAAAACATAATTCCTTTCTCAATAAATTATAACGTAAATGTAAAATATAAGAATCCAAAACTTTTCATGGAAACACAAAAAGTACTTCAAATTATCATGTTGAAGGTAAAGGAGAGGCAGGTTTCTGGGAAAGATTGAATGAGAAGGTAAAGTGTGGGAGTGATGTTTTGAAGTACGAATCTAAATTCACCTGGCAAAGAGTCACTCCAGCAAACGTTATGATGTCACAACAGACAGCAACTTCTCTATGAATTGTTATTAGAATATGTCATAAAAATTATCCAAAGCTTAGAAATAGATATCTTTAAGTGAATTAATGGATGTTTTTAAGTGAATTCTGAGCTTGACTTTCTATTGTCTGGTTGATTTATGGCTCTGAAGGGGAAGACCTTAATGGATAGATTTTTGTCCTGTCAAGTTAAAAATAATTTATTTTCAATAAAAGCAAATACTCTGCAGGTTGTATTTTATGACCTTGTTAGTCATTAATTGGTTTTTAATTTAATCCAGCAATCTATTAAATTGCCTTATATGTACCTATTTTTTTCAAATGCTCCTTGAAGCAATTTTTAACATCTTGCTGATTCTCATATCAATTAATGAGTTTTGGGGATCCCTGGGTGGCGCAGCGGTTTGGCGCCTGCCTTTGGCCCAGGGCGCGATCCTGGAGACCCGGGATCGAATCCCACGTCGGGCTCCCGGTGCGTGGAGCCTGCTTCTCCCTCTGCCTGTGTCTCTGCCTCTCTCTCCCTCTCTCTCTGTGTGACTATCATAAATAAATAAAAATTTAAAAAAAAAAATTAATGAGTTTTGAAGATAATGAGTTTATTTTGTTTAAAAAGAATCACGTTTTATCTTTTAAAAAATATAATAAATAAGACTATTTTGTTCTCACAAATTGTTAATACAATGCAACTTCTCTAAATACTGCCTCGTAAGCATTAGGTTTATAAACTATGAGGACAGGGATTATATATAATAACTTCTGAACAGAAATGACATGAACATTTTTACCTATCTTATTGACCAAATATTTAGAGCCAAGGGCAGATCAGAGATTTTACGTTTAGTTATAAGAAAAACACAACAGTATTGTAATCTAAATCTTACCCCTACTCTGTCATTGAAATCTGTTAAAATTTAGCCTATCATTCAAGACTTCTTTCAAATGCTATAAATATTTCTTAGTGTATTACAGTGAAAAGTAAGGCCGGAAAAGATGAGCCAAACATGTTTGAGTTTATATCTCTGTTCTATCAAAGAAAGCCCATATAACTTTGCACAAATTATTTAAATATAAAATTAGATTAAAAATTAGATTGGAAATAATACTTAGAATAATAGATAACCAAATTCTAACTTTTATGATTATTTCTATTTTTGAAAGGCAAATTAGGAGACAAAGGCATATTTGCTTATATTTGAATCTGTCATTGATTCCCATGTTGTATTTTTTTCTCCCATTCACTTACATTTCCACAGTATAGCCCATAGCATGAACTTACTGTCTTTGTTGAATGATATAATAATTAGAACAATTTAGGGTGCAAGCAAATAAATAAAAAACAAAAACCTCAGTGAGTGAATCCAATATGATATTTTGCTACCTAACGTAACAAATTCAGAAAGTTCCATGCTGAGTTAATTCAGCAGCTCACATACATGATGCTTAGAAATGCATTTTATTAATATATAAAATAAATGAATTATGTAAATGACAGCTGTTTAATAGGATAAGTATTATAGCTTATCAAAAGTTGAAATGCTATTTCATAGTGTAAATATCATTTGGCTATTATTTTACAAGATTCAGTCAGTGTGGACATAAATATAACATCTGTATAACTAGTTCTAAGTTAATGTCTTTCTAGCTAAATTTCCCTTGTCTACCAAAAGAACAATTATACTAAATTATTCTTAACAACTATTTCAATTTCTAAATTATCTGATGTAGTTCATAATTGGTTAATATAAGTTAATAAACTTATTTTTCTCTTTCAATAGAATTTAAATGGAAAAAACATTTATGATAAGACTCTTGACACTGTAAGTAACCAAAAAATTGCAAATATTGAATATATTTTAGACTATCCCATAAAAGAAGGAATATCTCAAAGAGTCATATTTTGCATGTGCCAGCTATTGACGAGGGATTATCTTGGTAAAGAAAAAAATCTGTGCTTCGTCAACCTATGCATTGTCTGTATGTGACACACATTTTCAGGTTACATGATACCAGCCTTTCATTTTTTAAATGATACTAGCCTTATGAATAAATTTTCTTTTATTTTTTTACAAGCTATTTTGCGTCTCTGTTAGTAGTAGTGGCTGAAAAGGATGCAAATTCTGTCCTGTCCTGGTGTTTTACTCCCACCCGGAGGCAAACCAGTTTTGTCTCCACTTTCATATTTGTTTAAATATTACTGAACTATAAAGGTATCTGTTCTTCAGATTCTCTTTTAAACCACTTACAACTTTTGTCTATTTCCTTCACTGATAAGTAAGATAAAATCTTTGGCATATGTTCATTTTTTAATTTTTGTATGAGATTCATGATTTTACTTTTTATGGAAAATGTATCTTTTAATACTGGAAACTACATATATATGACTGAGACACAATCTCTTGACACATAAATAAATTTATGAGGAAATAAAAGTACAACAGTTTTGCGTTGGTGGTCAAACAGACCACTTCCATGTGATGACATTTGAAGAGAAAACCTCTTCGTGATGACATCGAGAAGAAAATTAAAAGTTAAGCACCTTGTTAATATTTATAATTTAATTTGGAGAGATGATTCTCTGTTATGTGGAGAGTGTGCTGTGGTGCAGCAACACTGTAAGAGGGGTGATCAATTAGAAGGGTTTTTTAAATGTCTCAGTGGGAGATGATGGCAGCTTGGATTAGTGTGCTAACATAGGAGGCAGAGGAAAGTAAACAGTGTAATGAATGTTGCAAAGGCAATAATGGTGGAGGTTTAGATATTATGGCTGAAGCAAAGTGATGAGAATGACAAAGAGCAAATGAGGGAGTGGTGCAATTTACCAAAACGTGATATCTGCAGTGTGCATGGAGTCCTTAGGGGATTAATGTCACTGCATAGTTGTTTGTTTTATATAGTCAGCCAAATATTTATTTTGATTTTACCTACAGGATTGATGAATTTACCTATCGTACAGGTGAATCATCAAATTCCAGGCCATTGCAATGAGTTTACTGTATACTTTTTATATGGTATAAAATGTTCATGATGCCAACTACACAAAAGTAGCATCATTACTGTTTGACCTATATCAAGAACATAGTAAATATATTCTCAGATAAAACATTTCTTTGGCAAACTTAAATGTCAAAATTCAAATTTGGGAGTAAATCAATATTCAGAGAAGTTATGATAGAAAATAATATTGCTAACAAGGCCACTGAAAGTAATAAAAGTGTTGAACAAATTCTCTCAAGAATTGTAAAATAATGCGTATATTTTAAACGGGTGATGTTGAGAGTGATAAAGCACAGAATATGTAGGAAATAAGGAGAAGTGAAAAGAGAATGCTATTTTGAACATGAACAGATTGCTTCTACAGGCATTTATGCAGAAAGCCTTTTCTAACAGCTCTCAAATACACACCCACACTTTACAGTTCAGTGAACTCAATTTGAACAATAAATCTATACCATGACCTGAAGCTGAAACTTCTGTAAACCAAACCAAAAAATAAAAAAAAATAACGATACTTCCTTAAATTCATGTTAATGAATATTTGTGTTTCAAATGGGTCTCCATCAAATAAAACAAAAGTGTTAGCACACCAATTAGAGTAATTATTAATGATAAACTGAATGCAAGAAATATCTAAGATGCTTAGGAGAAAGTCTTTGCTATAGAGATTTTCTCCTTCGTAAAAGCAAATGTTTTAGAGTCCATTTCCAGCATGGCATTTATTAGGTTTAGTGGTTTTCATTAAATTAAATCCTAAAAGACTGAAATTAAATATCTTTCAAAGTTATTTAAACCTAGCAGTACACCAGGCATTTGGTGGACCAAGATTTCCTCAGTTCAGAATTTTCTGTTTGGTGGAGGGATCAGAAAAGTATGAAGCAGGATGTAAAAAGGGGAACACATTGGTAAAGGTAACTACATTTTCTTCTCTAGCATAGCTACTACACTTCTCAGTTATAAAAGAAAAAATATAATATATATACATAATATTTATGCATAAATGTATGTGTGTAAAGATGAAGTGAAATATAAAGTATGTAGGTGGATTTTTTTTTTTTTCTGAAACAATATACAAAGAACAGTGCCTGGCTGGCTCACTCAGTAAAGCACGTGACTCTTGATCTCTGGGTTGTAAGTCAGAGCCCAATGTTGGGTGTAGAGATTACTAAAAAAAAACATGTAAATAAGTGAACTTTGAAACAATATAGGAAAGTTAAGGACTTAATATTCTTTTATGAACTCCTTTCGTATAATACAACTTACAACAATGCTCTAATGATGGGGATGCCTGGGTAGCTCAATGGTTGAGCATCTATCTGCCTTTGGCTCAGGGCGTGATCCCAGGATCTGGGATAGATTCTCACATTGGGCTCCCTGCAAGAAACCTGCTTCTCTCTCTGCCTGTGTCTCTGCCACAGACACTCTCTGTGTCTCTCATGAATAAATAAATAAATAAACCTTAAATAAAAACAATGCCCCAAAGAATCACATAATTACTATTACTCAAACTTCAAATCAATACCAGGTACATTCCTGCAGTGCTAAAGCTAAAATTTAATAAAATATTGTAGTTTATATTTCTTGAATAATGGTAGGTAAGGAAGTCTTCTTTGAAATAGAAGAAATAAGATAATTCTGAAAAGATTATTTTAAAAATTCATAGAAGTTTCCCACAAGGAGAAAAGTTGTGTGAGGGAGAGAAAAAAGAAATACAAAAATGTTAACATGTTCATATATTTACTTTGAAATTTCCTACCTGCTGTTAGCTTCTTTGTTATAAGAGAAAAAAAAAACCTAAAAGAAAAAGAAAGTTTATAAGTTATCAAGAAAATACTAACACATTTCATAATGACAGGAAAAAATTTACGTGATATAACTTTACCAGTGCAAAGATTTTTGAAAGTAAAAAATATTCTTTAATCTTCATTTTATATTACACTGTGAATGTAAAAATGCTCTTATTCTAGTTCCTTTGTTTCAGAATAATCTCATAATTTGAAATATATTTACAGATAAATTTCTTACATTTGACAGACAATAGACACTTTCATACAATGCTTCAAATATTTTTATTCAAAGATACTTTTTTAAGCTGTCAATTAATTATAAACAACACTAAGCCAGGCCCAATAAAGTATATCAACTATATCAGGGTAGTATTTGTCTATATTAGGACATTTTGTTAGCTTGTATTATGAAACTATAGAATTTTACAGAAATATTTTATGTGCATAAAATATAAAAGCTGGTTTCATTTTTTAATTCTCTCACATTTTCACTTGTATCTACAGCAATAAAATGTTATAACATTTCTTTAATGTGTATGTGTCTTCTGAGTCTTTAAAGATTTAACATAGATTAACAAAATAGTTTTAATAAACATTTCTTAAACTGTGAAGCTAGAAATATCTCAGTTTCTCTACCACACTACCCTCATCTTACTAGCCTACAGTATTGGTCTCCAAACACATCTCTTTATCTCCATTTTCATCTGGCTGCAGTCAATTTTATTTATAGCTGGGATTATCTTTTACAAGAACTCTATCACAACACACTGCTCCATCACATTCAGAATACAGTAAACTACTATGTTCCTGCTACGTCAAGTCCCACCAATCTGGTCCCTTTTTAATTCTGTGATCTGTTCTCCCTTTACCCTTACTAACCCTGACCATGTTGGCCTTCCTGTTATTTCATACTAGATTACTCCAGGTTTCTTCCTGCTTCCGTACTTGAGCATCTTCTGTACACTGCACCTTAAACATCCCTCTCACATATCTTCATATCGTCAAGAATGGCTTGATCTTTGCTCAAATTTACACCTCAAAGAATTACTTTCTTCTCATCTTTTCTAAAATTTTCACTGTTCAGTCACTTTCTACTATCCTACCCTGCTTTTCTTTTTAACCCACCATTACAATTATTATAAAGGTGAACTAATAAATAATGTCAAATAAATGACAGGGAAAAGAGCTTAAAGTTGGGAATAGAAACAGTTTTGTAAGTCTCAGAGCAATGAAAATAAAGAATACATTAGTCATGGACCTTGGAACTTCAGAGACCAGTGATGACAAAGGTAAAATATTGTCCATGGATTTTTTTTTTCAGGAAAGTTTAAATGCATAAAACTACCAATGAGAAGGAAATGAGGAAGTGGAGAGAATATATGGGCCTATCGTTGCTATTGTTGCTTGTTCGGTTGGTTGGTTTTATTTGATAAATATCTTTTGATGATGTTTTTATGAATTGAGGAATTTGTGAGTAGCAAAAATAGTTGACTACACAGGAGATAGAAGTGATTTTGATGAAATAGATATTTGAGGAGATTTGAAAGAAAAGAAGTCTGTGCAAGCATGGGAACAATGGCCATGAGAAGGAGGCATTCTTCATCCTAAGGCTACAGGAAAACACAAAGATTATATGAAAGATACAGAGAGAGGAGTTCTAGCCCATACAACTTCATGCTAAACTGTTGGAAGTTTTGGGGACCCAAATGACTATGGGGGTCAGGTCAAAATGTCTTATTTGTTTTGGTGTTGTGGTTATTTTTCCTTGTAGAAATTAGCTTTCAAGATATAGAAAAGAGAAAAAGGATTGGGGACTTGATTCAGTTTGGATTTTATAAGGTAAAGTGGTTTATAAAAAACAGAAAGAGAGAGTCAAGCATCCTGGTACAGACTCAGTAGAAGAAATGAGGCCAGAAATAGGTCTAATACATTCTCTCAGTTTGCATGGAAGAGAATTCCGTATTTTGTGAGAAATTAAAAGTAGAGAGGTAAACATTTTGGTATTAACTCTATAATTATCATCATCATCGATAACATCATTATTATTTTACTAACCGTTCTGTTTTAGATATATAGTAAAACTTCAAAGATAGCACAGAGCATTACCATCTACCTCCCTCCCACTTCCACAGCTTCCATTACTATAGTACATCATTATAAAGAATACATCCTGTCAAAATGACTCGTCACTGTTGATGTCACACATGATTAGCTGGCTGAGAGAGTGTTTTTCAGATCTTTCCATTTACTCTTTTCCTTCCAATTCCATACTCTACTTTTTGGAAGGAAGTCACTCATGTGCCCACACTTGAATGGGATGTTATCAGCAACTTCCTTAAATGTGGAGAATAAATTATTTGGAATTTTTCTGCATAATAGATCGTCTCTTCTTTCTCATTTATTATGTACTCCATTTGTTTATATTATTATGAATATGTGGATACTTATATTTTACACTGGGTTATAATCCAATACAATTTTTTTGCTTAAATTGTTCTGATTTTGCCCATTGAGAGCTCTTTCATTTGGATCCCATTTCTCTTTGTCATATTCCTATAATCGTAGTACTTTTGGGTAATTGTTGTTTGTTTCAGTACTTCCTTACTTTCTGGAACTATAAGATGTCCAGGCCTATCTCATCTATTTTCCTGATTTTAGGATTATTGATTTATCTAGAAATTTCTTGTTCTCATTTTGAAGAATGTTATTAGAAATAAAGATGTGAGCACTAAGTGTGCTTCTTGCTACAGAAGTATCGTTGTTTCCAGACACTTTTATCTAAGAGAGCAAGAAATATATGTTTTTCTGATCAGTGTTTATACAGGCATTTATAAATATTTCTATGTGTAATCAATCATCTTCATCTATGTTTAGCCAAATATCACTCATGCTGATGCTTCCAATTTTAATCCACCACGTCCTGGATCACGTAGCCTTCTCTTCTTGCTTATCTGTAAACTTCCACTCCAACAGTTAGAAATCTATCTCTCACAGTCAGACATCTACTTAATTAAATTGTTAAATTCTAATATACATCTATAGTGGTTTTAGAATTGTTGACCCATATCCTCACAGGAAAATACTTTATCACCTAAAGTACAGTGCTTATGCATCTCTCCTTTTGCCCATAGTTTGTAAGACAACGGTAATTTCCAAAATGACTTCAATCAGCATCTTTTTGGCCTCTTCCAATACTAAGACTTTTTCACACCTCTTTAAGACCTCAGAATTCTTTTTTATGGTTTCCTGTACATCCTGGGACTCCTTGATTTTTCTAATTGCTTTTTTCAAAATTCACATACATGAAGGTTCAGTTTGGGTTCTGTATGGTTCTAATGTCTTGGAAAAATGTAAAATGTCATGTGCCCACCGTTTATCATGTAAAAATGCACTCAACATGAAAAAAATGTATTTTGCCTTTTAATTACCATCTTTATGTCATGCAGTACAGTTTCACTAAAAATGCTTTTGTGCTTCATTTAATCTCCTCTCCTCAAAACCCTGGGCAACTGTTGATGTATTTTCTGTCTCAATAGTTTTAGCTTTTCCATTATGACTAAATGTTATTATACATAATGCAGCCTTTACAGACTATTTCACTTAGCGATATATACTTAAGAATCATTTAAGTTTTTGTGCAGATATATTATTTATTTATGTTTATCACTGAATAACATTCTACTATATGGATGCACCATAATTGCTTTATCCATTCACTGGAAGTCTGTTATCTTTAACGTTTCATTTCCATGTACATTTCTAAATGTCCACTGATTCTGCCAACACTTCCTACCTACCAGTCTTCATACTCTTCACACAGACACACATACATACACGTAGACACACCACCTATCTAAAGTGGAAATTTAGCAATCTCATCAAAGTAGGATAAGTCTCTATTATTTCTCTACCTCAACTATATACAAATGCTTTGATGAACCCCCAGAAGCCACACTGACCTTCCTCAAAACCAATGTTTTATCTTGAATTCTGCCAAAAATTCAAATCACATCTCATTATATCCCCTGCTTACCATAATTCAAAGGCTTCCTATTATATTCAGTATAAAGAAAAAATCCCACATCAAGCCTCTTCAAAGCCCCATGTAATTTAGACCTACTATAACATGTTCAATATTTTGAATATAATAGATAACAATAAAATATGTGACATACATAATGATATATTTTCAATATTTCTAGTGACATTGCCTTTGATAATTAAAAAATATATATATTTGAATCACACCTCATTTATCTTGTAAATTCCTTGTTGTCATAACTCCCTAAACTCTTCAAAGATTGGTGTGAGTGGAGGGTATTTGAGGATGTTATGGGGTTTTGTTTTTTGGGTTTTTGTTGTCGTTGTTGTTTATTTTGTAACAACTACACAAGAACTCATGACTTGGTAATGTGAATTTGATTTTTATATTTAACCTGAATTTGGAACAACTCTTCCTGTTCTAGGTGATGGCTATTTCAGAAATGGGGCTATGGTTCTTCTTTAATTTCTGCCAAAAGCAAACAGACTATTTAGCAGACCATGGTAGCAGATTTTACTGAAGTTTTGGGGTCACAGAAACATTTAAATTTATTTTTTTATTTTTTTTTAAAGATTTTATTTATTTAACAGAGAGAGAGCCAGAGAGCACAAGCGAGGGGGAGGGACAGAGGGAAAAGGAGAATGGGGCTCCCCACTGAGCAGGAGGCTCCACATGGGGCTAGATCCCAGGACCCTGGATAATGACCTGAGCCAAAGGCAGACACTTAACCAACTGAGCCACCCAGGCACCGACCATTTACATTTAATAAACAGAAACAACAATAAAAAATAAATAATACCCATGTAGACCATGGTTTCTCCAAGCCTCTCTTCCTGTACCTCTGCTCTTCTCTGGCTTTTAGGATTTTCTTTTTCCTTTTTAGGAGGGACACTACTTTTGCTTCCTCCCTGATATTTAATTATCTGCTGTTTATAATTGAGAGCCATTTATCTCTGCACACCCTGTTTAGTTCTTTATATAACTGGCATAGCAAAAGACTCACTAAAATATGGCTGTCATTTACCCAGAAACCTATTTTTCTGAGAACAAAGAAGTAGGAAAAGTTTCATTGTTCCATCTCAAACTGTTAGAAGCCAGTGTGAAGTAAAAAAATAATAATAATAATTAGTTCAGAGAATTAGTTTGAACCAGCATGAATTAATGATACTTCATTTGAGATGAAAATTGTCAGAGATAATTTGATTCTAAATTATGCTCTTCCCTCTTTGCCAATATTAGATTGCTTCAAGATACATTTAAAATTTTTTCTTATATAAGTATTTTATATAACTATAGATGAGAAGCACTTATACATATATTGTGCTGGAAAAAGTTGATCAAAAATTAATTAGATGTAGGGAGAATAAATATTTTGAGTTCCAGCATGTGAAGAGGAATTTTCCTATACCAGCAAGAAATCCCCAGACACCAGCAGGGTGTCCTCTTGGGTTTTGTGACTTGGCACAGTAGCACATAGAAGTACTCTGTTTTCCCCAACCTGGAAGCTCTATGAACCCCCTGCTTTTGGATTTTTATGAAATCTTCATTACATAGTCACAACTGATTAACACCTTGGCCGTTGGTGATTGATCCAACCTCTAGCACCTGCCCTCCCAGAAATCAGGTGGTGGACTGAAAATTCCAACCCACTAATTTATAATTGATTCCCCTAACAACCAGCCCCCATCCTTGGAGCTTTCCAAAAGTCAAATCCATTAACATAAACCCATTCTTGATGCAAAGTGCCTTGTTATGAATAACCACATACCCATTTCACTGGCTCTGAAATGTTTTCAGGAACTGAAGACAAAAGATGCTCCCATTGCTCTTATTTCTCAGAAAATTCCAAGGGTTTCGGGAGCTGTGAACCCTAAGTTATGGATGAAGACCAAGTTTATATGAGGAATATATTTTGGTGTATATATACATATATATATATATAGTTTTCATATATACACACACATATATATCTTATAATTCACAATACTGAAGTAAAGATGAGGATCTTATGAATTAACACATATAAAGCACTCAGCACAGTATAAATATATAGTATTAAGTCAAATAAATCATTATGTTTTATTTGACTTCAGGTATCATATCATAATCTCATAAGAAGTTTTCAGCTATGGTGTAAATATGGTTTAAATTTGAAAGAAATACAAACAAGTAAAAATCATTCACTATACTAGAGTTAGCAAAAAGTAATTCTAAAATATACACACACACATATATAAATTATAAATTATAGGAAAAATTCATAGGAAAAATATCCCTTCTTGATTGCTATTCTAGTTTTTATTCTTGAGTTTCAAACCACTTAAAAGCCAAAAGGGGTAATCTGTACTTCCACTCACTCACAATATTTATTTTAACATTTTGTGACTTATATCACTCTGCTTGTAACAATGTTTGAAGTTTTTTTTTTGAAAATATCGCCATCAGAATTATCAAAGGTATTAAATATATATATGTATAAAACTATAAAGAAATAAAAAGTAAGTTTTATGTGAACAAGGAAAGTAATTCTTCCCCTTTTCTTTACACACTATAAGCAAATATAAACTGGATTGCCCTTCAATCCTTCACTAGATTATGATTTGGGGAAATCTTTATATTTTTATTATGGAAAGCAGTACATGGATGAAGTGGGTTTGTTATTAATGTAAAATATTTCAATCAGCACAGAATATTTCATAATTAAATTGAATCTGATATTTACTAATGAATTAGCATGTTATTGAAAAGTTGTATGCCTGTGATAACTTTCTCCTAGTTATTATAAAATAATTTCCATCTAAGATTCTTAATCAGAAAACAAAGCAGGACAGTGAGTCATTTTTGATAAAGTGGGAAACTAAATCAAAAGATCAAGAGCCACACAAAAAGGGACACCAAGAGAAGATTAAAAGAGACTGTGTTGGTAGAATAGGTTTAAAAGATTAAAAGCTGAATGGAATAGAATTCTTAGATAAAAAGAAAACCACAAAGAGACATCAGGAATATGACAACAAAGATGCAGTAGAAGGCACAGTCAAAAATTAAATGAAAATGAAGGTGAATGCATCTTTTACAAAAATCTAAAGAAAGAGAAGAAAGAAAGAAACGCCAGTAAAGGGAAGAGAAAGATCAAAGATAGTCATATTAGAAATACAAGACCTTAGGGAGAAAATTTAACTTAATCTTTCAAAACAAGATTCTTGAGTGCAAGTGAATACATCAGATCACTTATGAAGTTCTCCAAAATGAATAGAACAGTTCTTTTAAAACACACACACACACACTCATATATATATACATATATATATACACAGATATATTTCATATATATGAAAACAAGTTATTTCTTTTCATCTTTCCTTTTTTATTGTGATACAACCCTAAAGTTTGTTATATTGTTAACTACCGGCATTATGTTATATAGTAGATCTCTCGAACTTATTTATGTACATAACTGAAATTTTTCACATACCTGATAAATAACAACTCTCCATTTCCTATTCCCCTCATCCCCTGGAAACCACCATTCTACTCTCTGCTTCTATGAATTTGACTATTTTTACATACCTTATATAAGTGGAATTTAATACAATCCCAATCAAGAACCCATCAGCGTCTTTTTATTATTTTTATTATAATAT
Source organism: Nyctereutes procyonoides (assembly GCF_905146905.1). Classification (NCBI taxonomy): domain Eukaryota; kingdom Metazoa; phylum Chordata; class Mammalia; order Carnivora; family Canidae; genus Nyctereutes; species Nyctereutes procyonoides. The sequence goes on from NW_026575051.1 coordinate 60,714,748, forward strand.
ATTTTTTAAAGTTTATTTATTTATTCATTCATGAGAGACCCCCAGAGAGAGAGAGGCAGAGACATACGCAGAGAGAGAAGTAGGCTCCATGCAGGGAGCCTGATGTGGGACTCAATCCCTGGACCCCAGGATCATGCCCTGGGCCAGAGACGGACGTTCAACCACCGCCTATTATATATATTATATCCTTATTATAATATTTTTGAACTGGGTAAGCTACTCAAAAAAAATGTGGAGAGAAAAAGTCCAGGAATAGCCAAGATAATAATGAAGAAGAAAAAAGAAGGGACTGGTCCTACAGAAATCCATGGGGCCTATCTGGGAACATGGAAATTGAAACTGTGATGATAATGCAAGAATAAACGCGATGAATGAGGAACAGAGTAGAGAGTTGGGAAACAGGCTAAAGAGAAGAGATTCATGGAATACTAGAGGAAGAGTTAATTGGCACTTCATTTTGAAGGGCTACTTGGCAATATTTAGCAAGCTGGAAATACACATTTCCCTGGAACACAGTTCTATCTCTTTCCCCATGGAGGAAAGGAGTTAGTCTGTGCTTTCAACACAAAAAGTTTCCCATTGGCTATGCTTGTGAAAGAGTGCTGACAGGACCAGCATAATCTGTCCTTCTGGGAGCTAGCTAGTAAGAACAGAGACCGAGCGTTGGGTTGGCTGACACTCATCATAGCCACTCCTATTGAATAGCACAAAGCAAGTGGATAAATACACCCATCTCTTAGCTTCTCCCTGGGATAGGAAAGAGTTGCTCCATCCATCCAATGCCCCAGCTCTTCTGGAGGATGCCCAAAGGATTAGCATCAGTTTTGACTATCTTGGAGTGCTAAGGAGACCTAGCATATTCTAGCCATCGGAGTCCAATGAGAGAGAAAGGTGATAGCTTGATCTAGCATGCAACTTGTAATATCACCCCTCCATGGCTTAGCACAGAGCAAACAGGCAAACAATCTAACAAACAAACTGGACCCCAACTTCTCCCTGAGGAGAGAAATAGATGGACCAACTCTCCCATGATCTAACTTTCCTGGGGACTGCTCGAGGAAGGGACTTTAGTTCCACTTATCTCGGCATATTCTAGACACCTAGGGACCACGAAGAACAAAGGAAGTGGGTTGAACAACCACAAGTTTGAAAGGCCTTTAGAATCTGTAACCAGCCTGATTGGTGACAGGCTACTGCTGTATGAGCTCAGTTCATGAACACCGGGAAAAGTGGCTGTTTCGTCTTTTGTGCAGACACCAACATAGAGAGACAAGGAAAATAAAGAAATTAGGAAATAATTCCAAAAAAGGGAACAAGATAAATCTCCAGAAACTGACTCGAATGAAAGCAAGATATATGATTTACTTGGCAGAGAATTCAAAATAATCTTCATAAGGATGCTTACCAAGGTCAGGAGAATCTGTTGTTGGTACTTCTTAATATTTCTGATTTTCTTGTAATTTTTTATATATGTCTTCAGAGTATCGCTGTCTCTCCAAAGCTCTATAAAATCTCTGCTTAATCATTCTGAAGCAATTTCTGTGGAGATTGTAATCTCTGCCACATGTCAGCTAATAAGGAGTGAACTTTTCATTTCTTCATATTTCCTTGTTTATTCCAACAATAATTGTGGGTCCTCCACATTATTCATATAATACTTTTAAATACCATGTTTTCATCAAATTTAAGTTCCAATGAATTGTAACACCTGCCCTCTTTCATGAACCAATATAAAAGAAAATATACTGTCAATGTATTCTTTGTTATAAATTAGAAATTTTATGCTCATTGGAAGAACTCATAGAATTACATACAAAGTTTTATAATACTAACTTGTATACATATCACAAGGATAATGTAAACAAAATATATTTTTAGGATATTCTTAATACTTTTATACTTTCAGAGTCTGACTCTTCTAGATCACCTTTTTGTGGATCATCTATTGACTTAAGAGACACTGGTATATATGTTTATATTCTGTAAAGCTCTAGTGATGCAATATTTCCTATGATACTAGTATTCTCTTAGTATGTTTCCTAAGATACTGATATTTTCTGCATATTTGGATACTATTGCTTACCTGATCTTTCTGGAAGATTTAATAAAAGGTTTTCAGATAACAAGTAACATTCATATTCTTTCCCCCAATGTCTTTATTTAATCTCTTGACTTTTATTTTTTTTAATTTTTATTTATTTATGATAGTCACAGAGAGAGAGAGAGAGAGAGAGGCAGAGACACACAGGCAGAGGGAGAAGCAGGCTCCATGCACTGGGAGCCCGACGTGGGATTCGATCCCGGGTCTCCAGGATCGCGCCTTGGGCCAAAGGCAGGCGCTAAACCTCTGCGCCACCCAGGCATCCCTCTCTTGACTTTTATAACAAGGAATTGCAATTATACTGTTGTGCCAATAGGACAATCAAGTGCATGCATGAACAGGCAATGAAAATTCCATAACTGCTCTCTAACCAACAACTTGAAGGTAGATGCCAAGGAACAATGCACTCTGATGTTAAATGTGGGGGGGAAAAACAATATATATATTAGGACTTTCTTTTTTTTTTTTTAAATCTTTTTATTTTTATTTATTTATTTATGATAGTCACAGAGAGAGAGAGAGAGAGGAGAGAGAGAAGCAGGCTCCATGCATCGGGAGCCCGATGTGGGATTCGATCCCGGGTCGCCAGGATCGCGCCCTGGGCCAAAGGCAGGCGCCAAACCGCTGCGCCACCCAGGGATCCCCATATTAGGACTTTCTACTCACCATTATTATTCTTAAACATCAGACTCCTCACTGGCTTACACTGCTGTATCGCCCAATAACTACACCGACGTCTGTTAGAGACAAAAATGAAGACTACAGCAATTTGACTTTTACTGCTATTTATTATTAAATCGGCACTCTGTTATTGATATTGTTTTGGCTCTTTTAAATTATAATATAGTTCTTGTTGTTTGGCATATATTTTGTGTAACTAATCTAATAGAAGCTCTGCTTTGCCCCTCACTCTTATTTATGTTAGCACTGTTAGCCTTTATAGTGATCTCTCCAGATTTGAGTATAGGTTTAAGTTTTACCAGAGGCCACAGGAAGTTCATTAATAGTCACATTCAGAAATGAACTTCAGCAGTGGCTACCACTGTAGTCTAAGTGTTTGGATTGTTTTCATCCTAAAGGTCAATTTCCTGCTCCAAATTTATTGGCAATTTTTTTCCTCCTTTCTTTCTAAAATTCATAATCAACATGTCTAAGGAAACCAAAAACTTCCCAAAGTCAAGTACTTGCTTCTCTGAGCAAACATTGTATGTTCTCTTGCAAGGAAGACTGAGCTGAAGAATTTTCTAAAGTCTCAAATAATTAAGTCATTGTCACTCCTTCTTCCATAGAGCCTCATAGTATATGTATCTAGATTTAAAGCTTCTTGTGCTACTTATATTTTGATTTTTCTTTACATCCTTGTATAAATTATGATTCTCCTACAGCAGGACAGTTACTGCATGTTATTGTATCTATATTTAGGAAAAAGAAATACTTTCTAAGTACTTACTTTTTTATTCTGAGTACATCAAATACACCTATTTTCAAATCTCCCTTTTCTCTCTCATCTCTTTCCCCTGATTTTTCCATTTCCATCTTATGTTTTTCTTCTTCTTTTGTCCCAAAATATCTTAATTTTTTTCTTATTTTCCGTCATTCACTTCATTTTTCCTCTTGTTGCTCAATGTACTATGTTCTTTGGGGAATGTGCATCAATTTCATGTTTCTATAACTTGGATTATGACATATTTGGAGCATCAACATTGACAGTTCTCCAGAACCCAAGGTCAAGCTGAATTTACTTTTAAAAAAGACACATATACTGAGGAAAGAGTGTACTGCCCCAGGTTGGCCACTAAGAAAGAACATTTTTTCAGAAGGAAGAGGAAAAAATGGTAATTAGCCTGCACATGTAACACAGCTTTAGAAAAATGAATAAAACAAACTCAACAGGTAGTTGTACTGCACGCTAGAGAAGAAAAATAGGAAAAAGCATGCATTGACCCAAGATGGGCTGTTAAATATGCTCCTCCAGATGGAAGAAAAATAAAAAACTAAAAGAAATGCTGGCTTAAAAATATGTTTTTTCCTCTGGGGTAATACTGCTATTGAGAAAGATCTTTTGAGATATACTGATACATTTGCATTATCTATGCATAATTACTTGCCTCTAATGAGACCTAAAATACACATTTATGAAATAACCAATAGGTAACATTGTACTCTGTTGGCACTGAAAACACAGATTTAAGTTGCTCCTACGGATAATGGATCTCTTTTTGTGGTGTAATTATTCTGAGGTTCTATACATTAGATAAGAGGTATATGGACACAAAATATTTACTGATTAATTAAAAATAGTTATTTTAATTTTACAAAATGTACACTTAGTTTAACATGTTTTCCCATCTAGAAACACGAGTACATGTGCAAAAGACTTTTTCTAGTTATCCAACCTATAACAATTAACTAATTGTTAACTAGATCTAGTTTCTCCTCTGGCTAATTAATTTCCTTAGGGAGACTATCTGTGGAAATTTAAGATCAATCACCCAATACATTTGATCATTGATATTAATCCTATAGATTTTGTTATGATCAATCCAATTGTGCCAGCATTATACCATATGGAAATTGCATTATGAGTTAGGCTGATAATTGTAATATAAATTTCTCTATATGCATTGTCTCAGATTTTCCCACTAAGCAAATCTTGATAATAAACAAAATGTCATAATGAATTGAGGTGTAAATGAAGATCCAAGTCTCAGTTTTGGTTTCCAAGTCTCTCATAGGCATGGTTTATACTCAAGATTTTACTGGCATAGGTTCCTACTGACTGTCATACTTTTTTTTTTTAAAGATTTTATTTATTTATTCATGAGAGAGAGAGGCAGAGACACAGGCAGAGGGAGAAGCAGGCTCCATGCAGGAAGCCCACTGTGGGACTCAATCCCAGGACCCTGGGATCATGCCCTGAGTTGAAGGCAAATGCTCAACCGTTGAGCCACTGAGGCATCCTGACTGTTATGCTTTAATATGAAAGATGTAGATATAATAATAGTTAAGGGTATTAGTATTAATAGTATTCGGGTCCCAATACTGTATTTTGTAGATGAAATACAACACATGTGTAGAAATTATACATAAAAGAAAAATTTGAACTGGAGAGAATATTAGATGATATATATATAGATCAATCAAATATTTAGTACAAAATGGTTATTGACTTACATATAATTATAACAATGGATAGGCTTGAAAATGTGACTATATATACAAAGGACATTTTCCATTGAATTGCTTATGAGAAATCGATCTAAAATCAAAAAAAAAAAATCAAAAAAATTTAATTTTTAAATACTTAAATTTCTAAACACCCTCTTTACTATGTTTGTTATTTTTCATATATAAACTAACAAATTGATACTGTATGCAAATGGTTTTTATACTTTGTTTTTGTATAAAGAAAGTCTTAAAATAAATCTAAAAGATAAAAGTTTAACATAGAGGAGCTGACAACTTTAAACACTATTTTCTTTTAGAGAACAAACTCTTTCTTCTTTCTTTCTACTTTCTTTCTTTCTTTCTTTCTTTCTTTCTTTCTTTCTTTCTTTCTTTTTCTTCTTTCTTTCTTTCTTTCTTTTTTCTTTCTTTCTTTTCTTCTTTCTTTCTTTCTTTCTTTCTTTCTTCTTCCTTCCTTCCTTTTTTCTTTCTTCTTTCTTTCTTTCTTTCTTTCTTTCTTTCTTTCTTCTTTCTTTCTTTCTTTTTCTTTCTTTCTTCTTTTTCTTTCTCTTTTTTTTGAAATATTTAATTTATTTATTCATGAGAGACACAGAGAGTGAGAGCCACAGACGTAGGCAGAGGGAGAAGCTGGCTCCATGCAGGTAGCCCTATGTGGGACTCGATCCTGGACTCTGGGATCATGCCCTGAGCCAAAGGCAGACGCTCAACCGCTGAGCCACCCAGGCATCCCAATTTCTTTCTCTTTTTCAGATTTATTTATTTCTTTTAGAGAGACAGAGGCAAGGGATGGTGGCACAAAAGGAGAGAGAATCTCAAACAGATTTCCCCCACTGAGTGCAGAGCCAGACTCTGGCTCCATCTCATACTAAGATCATGACCTAAGCTGAAATCAAGAATTAGATACTCAACCAGTTGAGCCATTCAAGTGCCCCAAGAATGGATATATTTCAATATCATTATTCTAATAGTTCAATATCATCACTTTTAGCCTATTTTATATTTTCTTGTTTAATATGTAGAGTCACCAGGAGGCTATTATTGAACAGCAAAGAACTAATTCATTGTTTAATGCCCATTGAAACGAATACTTTGCACATTAGGCATAAATTTTAAAATATATATCTCATTTATGAAAAAGATAATCTTAATTTGATTAATATAATTTACTCGAGACAAGGTTTGCTGTTGCAAATAGCAATACCATGAATAAAACACATCTGTGTCTTTAGACTTATACCTTTTTCTACTTTTATCACAAGTTTGATATCATGGTGATGGCCATCAGGGATAGTAAAGTAGTAATCTTTAGGAAGCAGAGAATGATAGTATTTTCAAGCCATGGCAATTCATCTTTCTAAAGAGTAATTTTGTTTTAATATCAGGACAGCCATAGAAGAGTAATAAGAACTTTTGTTTACGCTACCAAGTAGTGGGATGCAAACAGGTTAAAATCTTTGTGAAAGAGGTTCTACTGGGAAAAGATCTGCAAGAGAGAATAATTCATTATTGAATATTGCCAATAATACATCAGAGCTCAGTGGAAATCTGTACCAGACTTTGTTAAAGTGAGTCATGAAGCCAAAGCTAAAAATTTCCACCACTGTCCCTAATGGAATAGTTTGAAGTGTGGCAGCATCATCACTAAAAGTTGGTTCTTCAAGTAATCTCATTCTTCAAATATTTTTTGACAACCTTACAACTTCTTTTTTCTAGATATAGATCTATTTTTTATATAAGCTTTTTTGTTCTTTGACATCCCATATGGTCATTTCACTTTTCACTTAAGGTATTTCATGACTAGGTTTTTTAAGAAGCATAGAATGTCTTTTCCTTCAAGGAAGTAAAATCGAACATTTAATCTTTTATTATTTTTACTTCTACAGGAATATGGTGAAAGAAATAGATTCAGTGACTTAAAGAAAAACAGCATTGAAATATAATCTATTTATTATATGCTTACTTGGATTTGTATCTAAGAAATACAATGCAATAGTTCACTCTTAAACTGGTATATTGTCAAGTTGATCTTTATATTTTTTTAAAGATTTTATTTATTTATTCATGAGAGACACAGAGAGAGACAGAGACAGAGAGACAGAGAGACACAGGCAGAGGCAGAAGCATGCTCCACATGGTCCTCGATCCCTGTTCTCCAGGATCAGGACCTGGCCTGAAGGCGGCGCTAAACCGCTGAGCCACCTGGGCTGCCCAAGTTGATCTTTAATATAGAAATTGTACTCATAAAACTTGGATTACTAGAATTAGTCCAATATTGACTAATTGAATTGATTGCAATTTCATTTTACTTATAGTGAGATCCTTACTTCTTGATCATGGATTATGTAAACATATATAGCTCCTCTCAAATTTACATCCAATTCGTTTATGGACTCAGCATAGAAATGACAAGTCAGCATTCTAGGCTATAAAGTTAGTATTTTGCTTAATAAAGTATATATTGTTTTAGTAGTAACTTTTTGATGTCGTTTTTGGTAAAAAAAAAAAAGATGCACCCATATAATGAGTAATTGTTAAATAATTCTCTTATTTCCTTTAGTGCTAATCATTTTGCTTTTAATATGTCACTTATTTTTTAGTTGACTATTAAAAATTAAATTTCCAATTTTAAAAATAAAAATTTAATATCTGTAATATTGGATTATTATGTGAGGTTTTTGAGATACTAAATAAAACAGGCATTTTCATTCTTTTTTTTTTTACAAACAAGAGGTATTCAAAAGAAACTAGATATTGTGAAGAAATACTATAATACTAATAATAACTAAAATAGAGCATCTTCTATGTACAAGCTAATCTGAGAATTTTTAAAGTGTTATTTCATTTAAACTTCATATCAAATATACAAGAGATTTTATATCTCTCTTCTCAGTATTCAGATAAGGAAAGTTCTTAATGAGCATAAAGTGATTTGACCAAGTAAGTGGATAGCTGATATTTGAGATTAGGAAATCTGATTCCAGAAATCAGTTTTTGAATGCTGCGGTGAAACAAAAATACTTAGACCTTTTGTGACATATTGTAACAGTTTACAAATCTGTTGTAAAAACTGAATAATTTGGTAGAAGCAGCGGCTGAAGTTTTCAGGTAGAAACTGTCAGAAAAAAACAAATATGGACTTAGATAAAGAGAGACTTTACTCAAAAAAGTTATTGCAATGAGAACACTGTGATCTCAGAAATCTGCAAGCACTTCAAAATCAAACAGTGGAATGCTTAGTCCTACCAAAATGAAAAGTTGGGCATGCAAGGCAGAATGAGCAGACAGCATGATGGCATGGTTAAATAGGAAATTTGTTTTTCCATGGCAAGTTGATTTTTGGGATTTGTTAATGTGTGTGGAGGGAGAGTGTAGAGTAGGCATTTTAGCATTTGCTCAGGCTTGAGGGGTGTCAGGGAAAGAAAAAAGTTTACTAAACTTGGAGCAAGACATAGCAAAGGGTTAGAAATTGGCAATTGTAAACACTTGTTTGAACTATAATAGGTGGATTTGAACGTTTTTAACAATGTTTCTTCAGCAGCATTTTGAGGACATGGACATACATGCCTAATGAGATTGGTTTTAAGGAAAGTGAATTAGTAAATCTTAAGATACATGCACAATGTTTAGGGAAAGAAAATAGTAGTCATGCAATCCATTCTTTCTCTTTACAAAGGTACAAAGGTATATATCCCAACTGGAAGGAATGAAGAATGGTGACCTGTTGAATCTCCTTGTAAACATATCAAAGGCACACTTCTTGCAAATGCAACAATATTTGCGCAGTGATATAATTTTTTATATATATATATATATTTGGACTTTGTGAACAAATCTGGAGTCTGAAGGTTATTAGGTTATTAAGGTTCCTTGGAAAATATCTTGTAAACTATGTAACTATTGTAGTAAAGAGTGGAGCTTCTTCATAACTGAAACAGTCCTATCCATGTAAACACTTGTGATATCATACATGACTCAGAGATGTCATGTGACACACCCTGGACAGTTTGAGTTCTAATGCAGAAATGCTGAGATTCTTCAACTTCTCCATATTCACTTGTGTTTTACAATTATTTATATCTTTAAAATTGTTTGTAAGCTAATAGTGAATAGTATCACCAGTCTCTGTGAGTTTCATTGGAAAATACAATTCTATATATTATTATAGCTTAATTAGTGTTTTTATTATACAGGTTTTTTGACTAAATATTTTAATTAAATAGTTGAAATAAATTTTATTCAGTGTGTTTTTCTCTAAAAAATATAATACAATTGAAAGCTACCTTTAAAATCTTTTGGTATCACCAATGAATTATATAGAAGAGATGTAGCTTCTCTAATGAAATAATAAATGCCAATGGAGCAAGAACATATTGAAATGGAAATTCAAATGGGTAGAATAAGAAAAGGAGAAAAAATAAGGAAAGGAGATAGGGAATAATGGATTTACTCTTCATATTAAGTAGTATATAGCAGAAGTCACAGTGTGGAATACTGGAAAAGTAGCAAAAAGTTCCAACAAGTTATTTGCTAAGAATGTAGAGGAAAGGAGGTAAGAGAGGAAGTCATTATCAGCTTCTGGAAGCACTGCACTTCTTGACTTGTGATCCTCATTCTTCCATCTTCAGAGCCAGCAATGGTAGATTAAGTTATTTTCATGAATCTCTCTAATTGACCTCCTCTACTTATTGTGGAAGAAAGGGATCCTATGAGTAGAATGGGAGTACTTGGATAATCCCGAGATACATAGACCTTCACATTTGGAAAGTTCCTTTTCTCTTATAAGGTGATGTAGTCATAGATTCCAAGGATTAGGATGCATTTTGGGGGATTATTATGTTATCTACTACATCTCCTAGGTTAGTTGGCCTCTTTGTACCACAATTTCTCGGATATGAAATGGAGATGCTATGTTTTTTAAAGATTTTATTTATTTATTCATGAGAGACACAGATGCAGAGACATAGGCAGATAGAAGCAGGCTCTGTGAGGGGAGCCCGATGCAGGACTTGATCCCAGGACCCTGGGATCATGACCCAAGCCATAGGCAGATGCTCAAACACTGAGCCACCCAGGTGTCCCAATGGAAATGCTATTAATGCTTCATTCATAGGTGCTTTTGTAGGTATAAAATGAGTTACCTAAGCAAAAAAAATTCACAATGAAGTATTACATATAGTAAGATTGCATAAGGGTTAATTATTGCTCTTTACATACAGCATAAACATGAAACCATCTCATTCTGTAGCATTATGAGCAAATCCATGTGATGGGTACCATTCAGTTAATGGATTGATTATTAATAGCTTCTAATTTTAGTAAAAATGACTTGCTTTGGCAATCAGGCAAAAACAGAGGTAGGATGGATAAAGGATAAACAGATAAACTTAAGAAACCATAATTATCTAAATATAATTGAAAGAAATACATGAAGATTTTAACATCTAGAAACTAGAAAGTGGCTTATATATGATTTTTTTTGTTTCTTTACACATAATATATTCTAGAATATATTGCTTTCCTAATTAAAAAGAAAATTTAAGTGAATTGCCTAAAATAGATCTGAGACATTTCCACCTTTCTCCTATTTAAACAAGATAAGATAAATTATTAAATCTACCCTATTTGTGGATAATAATTTTTGATCACTTTTCTTCATAACATGGCTTCAGCGAATCATCCTGGTTTGATCTTAACCACTGAAGCCTCAGCAGATATCATTCTTCATTGTACTGTCAGAGTTTTTCCTGAGCTATTCTCATTTAGCTGAGTGATAAAGAGCTGATTGCCTTCAATAGAATTATTTCTGTAAAAGACGAGAGCCTTTCTTTATCCTATTTGTTCCTTCTTCTTTTGAGCCATGGATTTTATTAATTTTCTCCATTTACAAAAGGAGAATAAGTCAGTAAAACTCAGAAAATTTGATTGTCCTGGACACATTTTCTAACAGCTAAACTGATTCTCTAATGATGATTTTTTTCATCTTCCAGTAATCCTCTGAACATTCATATATTTTACATATATGATAAATGTTTAAATGATGTCTAGTTGCACCTTGCTGGTAATGGATATTCAGTCATTACTCTGGTATTAATGTTAATTGAAAAGCAAAATATGCAACCAAAGGAGCAATTTTACTCTCTAATTTGACAACTAACCCAGCGTTAATCTTCCTACAACACTGTTAACAAAACAAAGATTGATACTTCATTAATTGACGAATACAATTTGCATTATGCATACAACTATTGTTTTTTAACACTTTTCCTCTGTTTATAACAGCTTTCCAAATATTTACAATATTTTACACTGTTATAAATTATCACTTATAATTTTTTTCTAGTTTGTGGTTTTGGGAAAAATAAATAAAAACCCAGTTACTATACTGTTTATAAGAGCCTGCTGTTCTGATTAAGGGGTCAAATGCTTTATTTGTCATAATAGTGGATTATAAAGGTGGGAAGTGTATTGAACTGTCTTGATGCTGGTCTTGGATGGTGATATAACAGGACAAACTGCTACTCTTTAGCAACAGCCAGGCATTATCAAACACCAGTTGTGCTTAGATTCAGGTTTTCTATTTATGTGCTAGCCACATAAAATTTTCATTATTGAGATATCTTCAGGAAAATAATTTGATTTTTACAACTTTAAAACATACTAGATTTTAAATTATTTTTATATCACTAATTATTTTCATAGTATTGTATTTTCTAATAATATGCTTCTTTAAAATGAAACGAGCATGATACCTTAGAAAAGAGTTTACATCCGGATACTTCACTAGTTCTTATGTATTTTTTAAGAAAGGTTTCTTCAATTTCAGAAAACAAAATCATCTATCATTGGGCTAATATTATGTTTCATAACTAGGTTAGCTTTATATATTTTCAGACATTCTAATACCGAAATACTTGCCAGACCCTAATATATGACTAGTCCACTGTTTCTGGCAGTGTGCTTTGCACATCTTATATCTTGATGTTTAATTGCATATTGCCTTTATACCTATAGAACAGTACGCAACTCTTTGCAACTCCAACTGAGCCAGCTAATCTCACTCAAACCACCACTGTGTATGCCTGTTTTACAGTAATAGACCCACAATAGTTATGTATAAAATGGTAGGTGAAGTAATGTCATATGTGTAACAAAATCTTATATAATGTAACATTCAATAAAATTTTTAATTGAGAAGTCTATTTTATCTCTTCATACAATGGAATTATTTGAGAAATTTAAATTAAAACAGTTAGATACTACTACACATTTATTAGAATGATTGAAATTCAAAACATGGAAAATACCAATTCCTGGAAAAAAATGCAGAGCAAGAGGAACTCTCTTTAATTCCTGGCTATAATGCAAAATGGAATGTCCAGCTTGGAAGAAGGTTTGCTAGTTTCTTAAAAGATGAACAATATCCTATCATGTGATCAGGCACTTGGAGTCCTTGGTATTTCCCCAACTGATTTTAAAACTTATGTTCACACAAAAACTTGCATGCTAATGTTCTTAAGAGTTTTATTCATAATTACCATAATCTAGAAGCGGTCGAGTTGTCCTTCAATAGTTTATGGATAAACAAATGGCAGAAATAAGCTAACAAGCTATTTTAAAAAGTTGGATGAATTTTAAATGCAGATTTCTGAGTGAAAGAAGCCACTTTGAAAAGGTTGCATACTATATAATTCCAATTAGTTGACATTCTGGAAAAGGCAAAACTGTACATGTAATAAAATGGTCAGTTGGATTTGGCGTTTGGTGTTAGGGAGAAGCACAAATGGGTGGAACTCAAAAGTTGTTTTACAGTGTGAAACTATTGTGTATGATTCGATAGCTCTGGATATATGACACATTTGTCAAAACCTGGAGAACTGCAGTATTAAGAATAAATTCTTAATATATGCAAGTTTATTTTAAAAGTTTATTAAAATCATTAAAGGTCAGGGAGTCTCAGGATGAAATGCAGAATATGACATAACAATGTATCACTATTACAAATGTATGAAATAATCTTACTAATAAGGTGGGGTGAAAGCTACAGACCTAAGTAACTTAGAATGTCCCTGGAATCTGAAAGCTACAAGATACCATGCGTAAAAAGTATTCTTTAGGTGATAAAGTTGTTTCCCATGGGGTATGGGTTAATAATTCTGACAGTTCCAATATGATAACCATATTTATTAGAACTGAATAATTAAATAAATGGATAAAAGATAGTGAAAGCCAGATTTCTCAGTGTTGGAGTAGCAGGTTACAGATAAAATGAGGAAGCTGAAATAGTGTATGTACTAATGATTTAGAGTTTCAGACATCAGTGTGATCTCATTTTTAACTTAATATTGATACAGCTGTATAAAAACTTTTCAAATTATATGTGTGTGTGTGTGTGTGTGTGTTAGTACACACACACATATTTCCTTGTAGGTTACCTGAAAGCCAGTAAGCAATAACTTGCCACTAGCAATGAGTACACCTAGCACTCAGGTCTTGGTTTCTAGTACTATTCCTCAGTAAAAGGACCAGGTCTCCTTGGAGAAATGGTTGATTCTAGGACTGAGAGACTATATACATAATGAAATTAGAGCATTTTGTGGTATCAGAAAATAAATGTGCATGCTACACTCACACATACAGAGTGATATGTCACAGGGAGACTAGAACCAACTAAAGGAGGTCCTAATGGCCAAAGCTGGGACATTTGAGCTACAATAGAAATAAAGTATTATTGGAGGTACCTGCATGACTCAATCAGTTAAGTATCTGACTCCTGGTTTCAGCTCAGGTCTGATGCTCAGGGTTATGAGACTGAGCCCAACGTTGGGCTCTGCACTTCCCTGGAGTCTGCTTGAGGTTATCTACCTCTCCTTTTGTCCTTTCCTCTGTTCATACCCACTCTCTTTCTTACTTTCTCTCCCTAAAATAACTAAAATCTCTTTAAAAAAGGAAATAAAGTATTATTAAATTGTAACTGGAGCAACAAAATAAACATCCATGAGTCTGAGCTGATATAAATGATTTAATAAATAAATGATTAAGTGGGAGAGAGTAGACAAATATTTTGTGCAAAAGGATTCCAAACAATTTATCTTTATATTGTCTTCAAGATGGTAGAGAATACCCTCATTTATTCCAAAGAGTGTGATTTAGAAGATGGAAGAGACAGATTAACTTTGTAATGGAGAAACTTGAAAAACACTACCTCTGCTAGGTCAAGTTCAGTACAACAGGGTAAATCCTGCTGATAGTATGCACACGATATGATGTAATGAAAACAGCATTTTATCCTGGTGAGTTTTCTCACCCAATGCAGTATCTGTAGTCTAATCATGAGAAAAACATCATGCAAATCCAAGTTTGGGGAATGTTTTACAAAATGCCTAACATGTACTCCTCAAAACTCTTCATGGTCTTAAAAAAAAAAAAAAAGAAAGTCTGAGAAGCCGCCATAGTCAACAGAAGCCTAAGGAGAAATGACTATTAAATGTAATGTGATGTTCTAAATTAGGCCCAGAATAAAAAAAAAAATAATAATGTTAAGTAAAAACTAATGAAATATAAAAAAACTATGGTTTTTGATTAATAATAATGTGTCTGTATTGGTTGATTAATTGTAACAGATATACTATACTAATAATGTGAGATGATATTACAGGAGAAACTAGTTTGAGATACATGGAAATTTGTTCTACTATATTCAATATTTTCCTGTAAACCTATCATTGTTAAAAATAAAAAAAGTTTCTTTAAAAATATAAAGGGAGATGTCTAGTAAAAAAAAAAAAAGAAAAAGAAAAAATAACAGACTGATGGGATCTTTGAAGTAGCTACATCTGAATTCTATGCCTGGCAAAATTATAAGGGAAAAGTTGCAACTTTTATCAAAGTAACAGAATATCTACTATTGGGATAAAATTTACTTGTATAGCCAGTGAAAGACAGAGCATGATACATTTTAATACATCTGAGATTTAAAAGTTAGCTTAATATGTAGTATAGAATAATTGAGCTAAAATTGAACAGGTTTTATTTTTTTAAGATTTTTTTTTATTATTATTCATGAGAGAAACAGAGAGAGAGGCAGAGACATAGGAAGAGGGAGAAGCAGACACCTCATAGGCAGCCTGATGTGGGAATCCATCCCAGGACCCCGGGATCATGTGCCCTGAGCTGAAGCCAGACACTCAACCACTGAGCCACCCTAAACAGATTTTAATAAACCATTTCTACAGTCAAAATATTGCTGAGATAGGCATTTGTTCAGAACAACTAAGAACAAGAACTTTATGAAGAAAATACATTTCTTTTCATTTTATGCTTTATCTTAAAATTTGGACCTAGAACGTGATAGTAGAATGAAATATTGTTATTATAAGTGATATATATCTTCATTTTATATTTATCAGAAACATGGACCATTGGCATTAAAGAAATTGTTGGCTCTGCCACTGTTGTATATGACCCTAGATAAAAGAATAGACAGTATAACAAACTGAATGTGAGAATGGCTTAAAAATTCCTGTAAGATACTCTGACAGTTCAAATATGAAGAAATTTTATTTTAATAGTATAATTAGCTGGAATCATTGTAAATGTGTGAAATTTTCATTGGTAATTATAATTTTATGAGATAAAATTTTATGGGATATTCCGAAAACACTTTACACATATTGTGAAACTCACCGAACAAACACCTCTAGGAACCCTATTACTTAAAACAAAAGATTTATTTACTAATTGTAGGGGACCCGGAATGTGTCTCAATAAACAGAGGAAGGGTCTTAAAAGATTTGTGATTTTGGAGCATTATTAAAGTCGTATGGAAAAGGAAGATGGGTTCAGGACTGGACTAGATGTGTTAAGAAGTAATGGAAATTTGGTGATTAGGTGTTTTATTTTTATTTTGATCTAGAGCCAAAAGTTTTAAAGTATGGCCAACATTGTCATTATCAAAGAAGCTAGTCAGAAGAGGGAGATTTTAGTCATTTTTATGGTTGCAATGTGACTTGCTTGAGCATAGTTTATGTTCAGTTAGAAACTTCACAGTTTGCCTGCAGAAGGGGCCATTTTCTGCTTTCTCACAAGTACCAGTACTCATTGGCAAGATAAGAATCATTCTTGTTTTGTTTTCCTGATTGTGTCTTATCTGGACCCAGGAGATCCTTATCATCAAATTTAGAAAACAATCCTGAAAAGCAAATCTAAAAGAAAAATGACATAATAATGGCAATTGATGCTGATCAGAACTTCAGGGTAAAGTAACAACTGAGAAAGATAGTGATTAGAATTTAATATTCTCTGCGTAAATACCCAATAGAGTTACTGGATCATATGGTAATTCTATTTTAATATTTTGAGGAACCTCCATACTGCTTTCCATAATGACTGCACCAGTTTGCTTTCCCACCAACAATGCACTAGTGTTGCTTTTTCTCCACATTCTCACCAGTACTTGTTGTTACTTGTGTTTTTTATTTTAGCCATTCTGACAAGTCTGAGGCAATATCTCAGCGTGGTTTTGATTTGCATTTCTCTGATGATTAGTGATGTTGAGCATCTTTTCATACATCTGTTGACCATCTGTATGTCTTCTCTGGAGAAATGTCATGTTGTCTACCCATTTTTAATGTGTTTAATTGCTTTTTGATGCTAAAAAACTTATGTAAGTTCTTTATATATTTTGGATACTAACCCCTTATCAGAGATATCATTTGCAAATATCTTCTCCCATTCTGTAAGCTGTAGTTTTGTTGATTGTTTTCTGATTCTTTGTTGATTTTTCTGTGAAAAATCTTTTTATTTTGATGTAGTCCCAATGGTTTATTTTTGCTTTTGTTTCCCTTGCCTCAGGGGACATATCTAGAAAAAAATGTTGCTATGGTCAATGTCAGAGAAAATAACTGCCTGTGCAGTTTTTATGGCTTCAGGTCTCACGTTTAGGTCTTTAATCTATTTTGAGTTTATTTTTGTACATGGCATAAAACAGTGGTCCAGCTTCACTTTTTTTGCATGCTGCTCTCCAGTTTTCCCAGCACTTGGTACATTTTTTTCTTATTGCATGTTCTTGACTCCTTTGTCAAAAATTAAGTGACCATGGGTTTATTTCTGGGCTTTCTATACTTCCATTGATCTATATGTCATTTTTGTCCTGGTACTGTACTGTTTTGATTTCCACAGCTTTGTACCATATATTGAAATCTGGGGTTGTGATACCTCCAATTTTGTTTGTCTTTTTCAAGATGGCTCTGGTTACTTGGGGTCCTTTGTGGTTCCATAAAAATTTTAGGTTGATTTATTCCAGGTCAGTGAAAAATGCTGTTGATATTTGAATACGGATTCCTTTAAGTCTGCAGATTGCTTTGGATAATATGGACATTTTAATATTTCAATCCATGAAGAATGAATATCTTTCCATTTGTGTCATCTTCAATTTCCTTCAGCGACATTTTATAGTTTTGTGTGTTTAAATCTTTTACCTACTTGGCTAAGTATCTTCATAGGAATTTTGACTTTGGTGCAATTGTAAATGGGATTGTTTTCTTGATTTCTCTTTCTGCTACTTCATTATTAGTATAGAAATGCAATGGATTTCTGTATATCTTTGATCTTACTGACATCATTCATGAGTTCTACTAGTTTTTTGGTTGAGTCATCAGGATTTTCTATATACTGCCTCGTGTTATCTGCAACTGGTGAGTTTTATTTCTTCCTTACCAGTTTTGTTGATTTCATTTCTTTTTCTTCTCTGATTGCCATGGCTAGGACTTCCAGTACTATGTTGAATAAAAGTGGTGAGAGTGGGCATCTCTGCCTTGTTCCCGATCCTAGGGGAAAAGCTCTCAGTTTTCCATCATTGACTGTAATGATAGCTGTGGGTTTTCATATATTTTTTTTTTTTTTAGGTTGAGTTATGTTCCCTCTAAAACAACTTTTTTGAGAATTTTATCATGAATGGATGTTGTACTTTGTTATGTGCTTTTCATTCATGGAGATACTAATTATTAAGAAAATTACACTTTTACTATGTCTCACGAATGTTTTCTTCTTGGGATGGGTATACCTATGTGGTAAATTCTAGAGGTCTGAGCAACAAGGTCAAAGGAGGACTGAGTGTAATTTAACTGTGATACTACTTATGAATATGATAAAATATGGTTCTAGCCTAAACTTTTTTCATTAAAAGAGGTTGTACTAAATTCATATTACCAAAAAAAGTGTATAATAATATTAATTTACCTGAAATCTCTATAAAATTATTTTTTTTGTATTTTTCCTCTGATTTATCCTAAAATGTGTTTTTTATATTCTTTGTAATAGGTTAGAAGGAGGGTATATAAAATGCCGAATACATTCACCTGAATCTACTATATATTTTAATGAATACTAAAAAAGAAATTGCCTTTTATAAAAGTTCAATAGTGTAAAACATAGAATGCATATATTTACATGTGATCAATGTTTTACTAGAATACAAATTGATATTTATAGTTATAGGCTATTGTATTTTTACATGGGTATGGGTTATTTCTCATCTTCAATGGTATTGCTGTTTTCTTTATTGAAGTGTTTAAAAGATAGACCTAAAATAAAAGTGGTCCAATTCTGCAGTATGGGTCATAAATTATTTGAACCTTATTGTAGCCTCTATGGGAACCAGTGCTGAAAGAGAATCAGACTCTGATAAGGAAAGGATATCATAATTATGAGACTGAGAATTTAAAATGACTATGATTAATATATTAATATACTAAGGGATTTAGTATATAAAGCATACAGCATAAAAGGAAATATGAGAAATGTAATTTAAGAAATGAACAAATATTCAAAGAACCAAAAAGATGAAAAACAGTATGGAGATTCCTCAAAACAGTTCAAAATAGAATTACCCAGGACACCTGGATGGCTCAGTGGTTGAGTGTCTGCCTTTGGCTCAGGACATGATCCTGGGATTCTGGATCAAGTCCTACATTGGGCTTCCTGCATGGAGCTTGCTTCTCCTTCTGCCTGTGTCTCTGTCTCTGTCTCTGTCTATTTCTCTCCGTGTCTCTCATGGATAAATAAATAAAATCTTTAAAAAAGACTTCATTAAGTTTAAAAAAAAAAAAAAACAACAGAATTACCCTATGATACAGCAATCATACTACCTGGTATTTACCCAAAGAATACGAACACACTAATTCATTATAGCAACATTATTTGTTAAGAACCAAATTATGGAAGCAGCCTAAGTATCTATTGATAGATGGATGAATAAAGAAGGTGGGACATATATACACAATAGAATATTATTCAACCATAAAAAATGAAATAACCGTTTGTGAAAAGATGGATGGATGGAGCTAGAGAATTTAATGCTAAGTGAAATAAGTCACAGAAAGACAAATACCTTATGATTTCACTTATCTGTGTAATTTAAGAAACAAAACAAATGAGTAAAGGGGGAAAATGACCTAGAGAGGGAAAAACCAAGGAACAGGCTTAATTATAGAGAACAAACTGATGGCTACTAAAAGGGAGGTGGAAGAAATATGTGATGAAGATTAAGGAGTGCACTTGTGATAAGCACTGGGTGATGCATGGCATTGCTGAATCAATATAAGGTACACCTGAAACCAATAGAACACTGCATGTTAACTAACCAGCATTCAAATAAAAACTTAAAAAATAAACCCTAGAACCAAAAAGAAATATTGGAGATAAACACTGTAACAGAAATGAAGAATGCCTTGTATGGTCACATTATAGACTGGATATGGCTGAGGAAAGTATCTCTGAGCTTGAGGATATCTCACTAGAAAACTTCAAAACTGAAAAACAAAGTAAACAGAAATGGGAAAAACAGCAACAACAATAGAATATAATGTTCAAGAACTATGGAATGCTGACAAAGGTGTAATATATATGTAATGGGAATACTAGAAGTAAGAGAGAAAAAGAAAGAATAAATATTGAAAACAATAATAAATGAGAATGTTCCTCCTAAATTAATTTCAGACACCAAACCACAGATCCTGAAAACTCAGAATATAACCAGGATGAATTTTTTTTTTAAATTATACTTAAGCATTTCATTTTAAAACTACAGAAAATTAAGGATAAAAAATCATGAAAGAACTCAGAGACAAAAAATACCTTACCAGTAAAAGAACAAAGATAAGAATAACTAAATTTCTCAGAAATCATTCATGCAAGAAGAGAGTGGAGTAAATTAAGATTTTGAGAAAGAAAAAAAAATCCTCCACCAAATTAGAAATTCTTTACCCTACAAAATTATCCCTCAAAAGTGAAAGAGAAATAAAGATTTTCTCAGACAAACAAAAAATTGAGAGAATTGTTGCCAGGAGGCATGCTTTGCAAAAAATGTTGAAAGAAGTTCTCCAAAGTGAAGGAAAATGATACAGGTCAGTAACCTGTATCTATATCAAGAAAAGAAGAGCAATGAAGATGGAATAAATGAAGATAAAATAACTTTATTTTCCTTATGCTTAATTGATCTAACAGATAACAATTATACTCTATCTAAAAAATTATATATATACACACATATATATAATACACACATATAATGCATACTTATTATACATATAATATAATAATATGTGATAATATATATAATTATGTATGTATGTGTATATATAGTGCATGCTTATTATAAGTAAAATGGGTGAAGCAATGATAGGGAAGGGAAGAGAGATAAGGATTAAGAAAATGTTTTATTATAATGTCACATTCTCCATGAAGTGGTATAGTGTTATTTGAAAGTGGAATTGAATTAGTTGCAAATGTATACTGCAAACTTTCAAGCAAATACTAAAAAAGTAATATGAAACTACAACCGACAAGCTAAAAAAGGAGAAAAAATAGCATTATATAAGAAGTTCAATTAAAACCAAAAAGGCAAAAGGAATGGAAGACTAAGAATAAGGGCAACAATAGAAAACAGAAATGAATTAGTAGATTTTAATACAACTACAGCAATAATTTCTTTTAACATCAGTAGTCTAAATGCACCAAATAAAAGATTGTTAGAAAGGATCAAAAAATAAGACACAACTATATGTCTACAAGGAGTACCTGCATTAATTTCAGACCAACTGGACTTCAGAATAAGGAAAGTTATCAAGGATAAAGAGATTCATCATTTAATGACAAAGTGATCAATTCTGCAAGAATATATAATGAACCTTAATAGGAATATTTCTAAAACAACATCAAAATGCATGAAGAAAAATGGATAGAACTCTAAGGAGAAATAGATAAATCCACTATTATAGCTGGATACTTCACTCCTCTGTCAGAAATGGAGAGCTATCACGGACATAAAATCATTAATTGAGCTCAACAAAAACATAAACCAACTGGAAATAATTGCCATCTATGGAGAACATCATCTAAAACGGTATCAGCAAATTTTGAAGAATAGAAATCACACAATGTCTGTTCTCACACCATAGTGGAATTAAACTGGAACTCAGTAATAGAAAGGTAGGCGTAAATTCCCGAAATTCTTAGAGATTAAGCAACACATTTATAAACTTGCCTCAAAGAAGAAATCTCAAAAGAAGTTTTTGAAGTATTATAAACTAAGCAAAAATGAAAATTTAACTTATCAAAATGTGTGGGATGCAGGGAAAGCAGTGCTTAGAGGGAAATTTACTGTAGTGAATACACATATTAGAAAGAAGAAAGATTTGGAATCAATAATCTAAACTTCCACACTAGGAAGCTGGAAAAAGAAGAGCAAATTAAATCCAAAGTAAGCAGAAGCAAAGGAATAATAAAAATTAGAGCAGAAATCAATGGAATTGAAAAAGGAAATCACTTGGGTAAATAAACAAAAAACAAAAGCTGTTTCTTTGGAAAAAATAAATAAAATTGATAAGCCTCTAGACAGACAACCAAATAAAAAAAGGGAGAGGTCATAAGTTAGCAATATCAGAAATGAAAGAGAAGACATCATGACAGATTCATGGACATGAAAACAATAATAAAGCAATAGTACAAACAACTCTAAGACTCATAATTTGATTACCTAGATGAAATAACCTAATTCCTTAAAAGACACAATCTACCAAAATTCAAGCAAAAATAAATACATAATTTTAAAAGGTCTGTGTCTATTAAAGACATTGAATCAACAACTAATAACCTTCCAAAACAGAAAGCACCAGGTCCAGATGGGTTCACTGGTGAACTCTACCAAATATTTAAGGAAGGAATTTTACACATTCTCTACAATCTTCTTCAGAATATTGGGGCAGAGGAAATATTTCTTAATTCATTCTATAATTCCAGCATGATTCTAATATCAAAAACAGAGAAATTACCAAAAAAGGCCCAAAAAAAGACTATTCTGACTAATATCTCTCATAAACATAGCTGCAAAAATCCTTAACAAAATTAGCAAGCAAAATCCAACACTATATGTAAAGGCATTATACACCATGAAGTGTGGACTTATCCCAAGCAATGTATCACATCAACAGACTAAAAAAGAAAGATCCTATGATCTTATCAATAGACACAGAAAAAGTATTTAACAAAATTCAAGAACCATTTGAGTTAAAAACTCCATAAACTAGGACTAGATGTAAACTTTCTCAACTTGATAAAAAAAATACCTATCCAAAAACTACAGCTAACATCATACTTAATGCTGAAAAGCTTGCTGTTTTCACACTAATTTTAGGAATAAGACAAAAATGACCATTCTAATCACTACTTTTGCACATTGCACTGGCAGTCCTTACTAAAGCAATAAAACAGGAAATAAAAAGTAGACAGTTCAGGGAGGAAGAAATAAAACTGTATTTGTTATCAGGCAACATGATCATCTATGTAGAAAACCTGAAAAAATCAACAAAAATTCTTTTTGAACTAATAAGTGATTGCAGCAAGGTTGAAGGATGCAAGGCAAATATACGAAATCAATTGGCTTTTTTATATACCAGCAGTGAACAAGTGGAATTTTAAATTAAAAACATATTTACATTAGCACTGCCAAAAATGAAATACTTATGTATAAATCTAACAAAATCTGTACAACATGTATATGAGGAAAACTACAAAACTCTGATGAAAGATGGAAGGACTAAATAAATTCAAAGATATTCTATGTTTGTGTATCAGAAGATTCCATTTTGCCAAGATACTGCTTCTTCCCCACTTGATTAATAGATTCAATGTAATTCCAGTCAAAATCACAGTGTCACTTTGTAGATTCTAAACAAACTGATTCTAAATTTAAGTGGTAGTTCTTCTTTTTTTTTTTTTTTTTAACTTTTTCAGGAACCTCTATACTGTTTTCCAGAGTGGCTGCACCAGTTTGGGTTCCCACTAATAGTGCAAAAGGGTTCTCCATTCTCCACACTCTTGCCAACACCTTTTGTTTCTTGTGTTGTTGATTTCAGCCATTTTGACAGGTGTGAGGTGATATTTCATTGTAGTTTTGATTTGTATTTCACTGATGATGAGTCAAAAGATTCAGAAAGGCAAACACAATATTGAAGGAGAATGAAGTTGGAGATTTATGCTACCAAACTTTGTCTTACAAAAAAGCTGTAGAAATCAAAACAACATGGTATTGGCAAAAGCATAGACAAATAGATGACTGGAACTAAACAATGAGCCCAGAAATAAATCCACATAAATATAGTAAATTGATCTTTAACAAAGCTGCAAAGGCAATACAAAGGTGCAAAGATTTTTTTTCAACAAATGGTGCTGGAACAACTGGGTATTTACATGCCAAAAAACAAAACAAAACAAAATCCACAGAAAACGAAGAAGTCTGGATGTAGGTGGAGATTTTACACTACCTCACAAAAATTAACTCAGCCTGTATCAGAAACCTAAAAGTAATATACAAAACTATAAATCTCCTAGAAGATAACATAGGAGAAAACCTAAATGACCTTGGGTATGGTGATTACTATTTAGATACAAACCAACGTCATGATCAATGAAAGAAACGACTGATCAGTTTGACTTGATTAAAATTAAAAACTTCTGCTTTGCTAAAGATAGTGCCAAGGGAATGAAAAGACAAGTCACAGCCTGGAAGAAAATATGTGTAAAAGACACAGCTGAACTGTTATAAAGAATATATACAGGGATGCCTGAGTGGCTCAATGGTTGAGCGTCTGCCTTTGGCTCAGGGCGTGGTCTCAGTCCTGGGATCAAGTCCCACATTGGGCTCCCTGCAAAGAGTCTACTTCTCCCTCGGCCTATGTCTCTGCTTCTCTCCCTCTCTGTGTCTCTCATGAATAAATAAATAAATATTTGTTTTTTAAAAAGAATATATACTTATATAGAAAATTCTAAAACTCAACAATAAAACACAGTACAATTAAAAATTGGGCCAAGGATCTTAGCAGATATCCCACCAAAGAAGATACACAGATAGAAAATAAGCCTTTGAAAAGATCCTCCCCATCATATGTCATCAGGGAAATATAATCAAAACAAAAATGGGATACCACTACACATTTATTAGAAAGGCCAGATTCTAGAACACTGACAACATCAAAAGCTGAGAAGGGTGTGTAACCACAGGGACACTCATTCCCATTACTGCTAGGAATATTAAATGGTAAAGTCACTTTGGGAGACAGTTTGACAGTCTCTTACAAAATTAAATATATTCTTATATAATCCCTCAATCATGCTTCTTGTCCACACAAAATCCTGCACACAAATGTGTTTAGCAGATTTATTCATAATTGCCCAAACCTGTAAGCATCCAAGATACCCTTCAGTAGATGAAAGCCTTAAGAAAATTTGGCTGGTACCTCCAGACAATGGAATATTATACAGTGCTATCAAGCTATTAAAAATACGGAGGAAACTTAAATACATATTCTTAAGTGAAAGAAGTCAATTTGAAAAGGCTACATACTATATGAGTCCAAATATATGATATTCTGGAAAAGGAAGAACTATGTAGACAATGAAAATATCAGTGATGACAGGTATTGGGGAATATAGGGAGGAATAGATAGAAAACAGAGGTATTTCAGGGCATTGACACCACTGTATGATATTGTGATGGTGGATACATATCATTATGTATTTGTCTAAATCCATAGAATGTACACCAAGAGCAAACCCTAATGTAAACTATGGAGTTTAACTGATAATGGGGTAGCAGTGTAAGTCTTCAATTGTAATATTATCTTTTTAAAAAGGATTTATTTATTTATTCATGAGAGACACAGAGAGGGAGGTAGAGACACAGGCAGAGGGAGAAGCAGGCTCCATGTGGGGAGCTGGATGTGGAACTCTATCTCAGGACTGCAGGATAATACCCTGGGCAGAGGGCAGACACTCAACTGTTGAGCCAGCCAGGCGTCCCTCTTCAATTGTAATAAATGTACTGCTTTGGTGGGGAATATTGATAATGCTGGAGGCTATGAAGGAGTAGGGGCAGTGCTGTATATGAAAATCTCAATACCAAAAAAAAAAAAAAAAGAAAGAAAAGAAAATCTCAATACCTCCTATTCAATTTTCTGTGAACCTAAAACTGCTCTGATAAAGGACCCTATTAGGGGAAAAAAAAAAGATACAGAGAAAAATGTCTTAGATTCACCTATATTCTAGAATTGAATAAAGATTTCACTTTCTCAATTTTAATGATTTTTATATCGAGACCCTTGCAAATATATATAATAAAATGTACAATAATGTTAATGGTACCATTTATGTAACAACATAAATAGAAGGGTCCTGAGTGTCTTGCAATGCTAATTATATGCAACCTATTTATTTAATAGATTCCCATTAAGCAGTAAAAAGAAATATGTTAGATCATTTGCTTCATAAGCTTGTAATTGTATGATTCTCACAGGATTGAATATACAAATATTTTAAAATCAAGCGGAAGAAAAAAAATCAAGAATCAGAACAATTATATATATTATATATATCTATAAACTTTGATAATCATTTATAGAAGTAAAAAATATAAAGAGATTCAAGGAGAATGATAACTTTCTGGCAGTTACCTTTGAGAAGTTAGGATGGTAAAATCATTGGAAAAGAATTTGTAGTATTGCTCATTTTTTTCTTAGATTTTTTTTGTTGTGCTATATTTGCATCTTGTATAGCTCTTAAGTGTTATAATGAAGAAACCTCCCCCCCTTGTAAGTAGGGCCAGCCCTAATCCAGAGGCAGCCCATCCAGGCGTCTTCCTGAAATTTTAGCAACTAAAAGCATTCTGTTTACAATAAGAAAACCGTTTCCCCCCCACACACCCTGATTGGAATGTCCCTGAATAGGTTCATGTTGACCCTCCCCAAAATCAACCTGGATGCCATGCGACTCCCGCGGTTCTTTTGTCTTTAGGAAGTTTCTTTCCTTTTGCCCTTTAAAAGACACCTGTAATTGCTAATCGGGGCTCTTTTCCTCTTCGGAGGCGGAGAGCCCGTTTGCGCAAACGTTCAATAAACCCTCTTGCTAATTGCATCTGCCTGTCTGGGGTCTGGGTCTCTGGGGCATCCACCGGGCCACGTTGGCACCCGTGAGCCAGGGTCCAACAATAAGTTACCTTTTAAGATGATTTTTAAGCTTTATAGTGTTTCTTCTAATGTGAGATGTTTTAACCGCAAATTATGTCTTAAATATTTGAAGATCAGAAATTAAATCTAGGAAATCAGAAATAAAAAGCCTACAAAATTTTCATGAAGGAGGTAGAAGAAGGGTGGAGGAAAAGAGAGAAGAGAGACAAAGAGGGAAAAGGGAAGGAAAGTGTGGAAGAGGGAGGGGGAAAGACAGAATGAGAGAGAGACTGAGATTGAGAGAATCATGAGAGATTAAGCAGTAGTATCCTTTTCATTACTCATAGAAAAAAGAGAATTTACTACTTGAAAGGATTTCCTTAAAGGAAGCCTTGCAGGAAACAAACATGTTTAATTGGAATTGCCAGAATCAATGCGAGGAGATAGAACAGTTGCAATCTTGAAAGAAGCAAAATTGTGAAGCTAAAGTAAAATTTGTTTGCTGTAAAATAGTAAAATGGTATGGTCGTAAGTCATTATGCAATGACTATGTTATTCTGAAGCAATGGAATGGGAAATTGGTGCCAAAGAAAAACTAAAAGGGTCATTGCATACAACCTATTCTGGCTTTGAAAACTCTGTTCAAGTACTCCTGCAAAAAAAATCTAAATAAAAATACATATTAATCCAAACCCAGCGTGAATAACTAAAATGATAATATAATGGGTCAAGTAATCTTGCAACCCTTGAATGCATTTGGAATGGCATGCATTAAAATGAGTCTTGATAAGCAGTTAAGGTTAAAGTTTAACTACCCTCCTGGTGTGATATAAGAGGGTTGAGTTTAGCTTTTGGATGCCCTAAAATTGAAGGTTGGATAGAGGCAAGAGAAAGAATGTCTTCAGGAGTATCTGCTCTTCATCACTGTTGGCAACCTCAATAAAAAAATGATATCCAAGGCATCTTTAAAATAAAATATGTGTGCAGCTGAAATATGAAAATGGGAATAGTTTCACTCTGGATGTTAAACCCACACTACATACGGTCTTAACAAAAGGGTAATCTTAGGCTGGACTTTCAGCATGGATATTTGCCTATGTCTGTGTGTACATTTGGACTTGAATTTTGAAAATAATTTTGCAGATAGATTAGATGAATTGGACTCTTATCATATAAGGACAAATACAAGCTAACACAAGAGCCTTAATTCTCCCTTCTGAATATAAGGGGAGAGATTTGCCCACTTTCCATTTTCTTAGAGCATTTATTTACTTTAAGAAACATATGATTCTAAGTCCTTTCTCTGTATCTTTGAAATGCATATAAGTCTCTTGAAAAGCTAAATAAACTGTTGCCAATATGAAGGGATATTTTTCTCAAGGACTTGGGATTCTCTTTTTGAAATGTACTCATAAGGAACATAGCACCCCATCTCCCTATCTCCCAGTTTCTGTGGAAGAGAAGGTCTGCAGGGCCTTGTTCCAAGTTGTGAAATTACCTCTTGTAAACATAAGACAAGTTAATTTTCTTTTGGAGAAAGCCAATTAGCTGATGCAGATGGTCACTGCAATTATCAAGTGAATTTAGGATGATCTATCTGAGACAAATGGTGCTACATGCCCTTTTGCTTGAGGACTAGTTATTGTTTATCTTGAGAATATGCATGTGATGGGTTATATCTGCTTTGCTATTTAAAATGATGAGATTTCTTTCTGTCTTTGCAATCTCTTAGCAGAATGCCTGCAATGCACATCACCTGCTGGCTTAATGCTTATTCAATAATAAAATAGTTTTCTTTCCCTTCTATCTTTGTGGAGAGATTTTCTGAGTTGAAAGGAGATTTCTGTCTTGCTTTTAATTATATTTCTCCAATCATCACCATCATCGAGTATATACTCTGCAATTAATTTACAAGTTAAAAACAAAATCTCCAGTAGTCAAATTTCTAATTCTAACACTTATTGTGAACATTAAGAATGAAACAAAATCTAATCATGACTTATTTCCTATAATACCACAGGGCATTGACGTAGGAGGCACTTGTTAAAAAGCCATCTGTCTTTTATTGAAATTCAGCTTGCAAAAACTTGTAGCCTATAAAGATTACAAATAGTACTCGGGTTTTTTTCCCCCTAAAAGTAAGTCATGTAATATTTAAAAAAAAAACAAAACAAACCTTTAATTACATTCTGTAATCAGAAACTACTGGATGTTCTCTTTTCACAATCAATGTCCATGGAAGGAAAACAACCAGGGACTAAAGCTGATGTGTCACTTTTTTTGTTCCCCAGCTCTATTCAGCATGACCATAAACTGTTAGGAGGCTACTCTCTCTAGTGCAGCAGCATTGTAGGCAGATGCTTATATGGTTATAACTGTGCTTATCCTTCTGGGTAAAACCTGCAGGGAAGAAGGTTGTAACTCCTCACCACTGTTTGTGAGGATTTGGATGGAAGGAGAATGGAAGAAGAGGCATGAATATTCCATTACATGATGAAAAGGATACTTCGGTGTTTAGGGTGTTTAGCACTCTGCAGAGAATAACTATTATAATTAAGCAAATTTTAAAAGACTACGTATCTGGTTGCCCAAACTCCACAGCAACATATTCTGGCTGCTTAAATTAAGGGAAATCTGTCAAATCCAAATGTAATATAAGCTATCGAATTATAATTAAAAATATTTGAACTTGCTGTCATTCTCCCCATTACTTACCCCTGTTCAAATTATTTTTAAATTATTTAACCTAATTCTGATTATTTCAATGTCTGGATAATAAAAATAGCAAAGGCAGAGAGATACATGGTCCTTAAATTAATGAATTATATGGCTTATTTTTTTGAAGGTTAAAGATAGTCTCTCTTAATATAAAAATAGCAAGAGAAAAGAGGGAAGTATAAATGCATCATGATAAATAATTGTTCTTAATTTTCATGAATATTTTAGATTATACAATTAAATTTAATTAAAAAGTATATTTATGCACAGGAATCTGAAACACTAACTTGTTTTCTAACAAATTTTCTACACGCAGTTGTGTGACTGGATCATTAGCACTCAAAAGTCCTAAAACTCAATATCTTCTGAAGAGAGAAGCTATTTATATCAACTCATCTCTACTCCTTTAACCTGTATCAGACAATAAAAAAAAAATCTGATTCATCTCATCTACTACTTTTTGACACAGCAAGTTCTCTAAAATGTATCTGAACATTACTTATTTTGCTATTTTACCCCCAAGCAGTTGTATCAATTCAGCATAAGACGCCACTTCTGATACATCTACATGGAGCCGGTGGTAGAAACTAGGTGCCAAATTGTTGCATTAGTTTCTAGCCATGGAGTAAAATGAGTGGCTCTATATATTTTTATGATTTTTCTCTTAATTTTGTGTAAGAATAACTTTATATGGAATAAAAGTGTAGATCAAACACTATAAAAATAAATCGGTATAAATATATTTACTTTTAAATCATAGGAGAGGTTTAACTAAAATAAATGAAGATTATATGTGAAGTAGCAAAGAAATGTTTTTTCAGCTTAGAAGCCAACCTGCCATTACTGTTGCCATACATAACTTCTGTTCTAAAATACCAGAACATTTAGAGACACCTGGGTGGCTCAGGCGATTAAGTATTTGAATCTTGATTCAGCTAAGGTCATAATCTCAGGGTTGTAAGATCAAGCCCCTGGTTGGGGTTCACCATGTGCATGGAGCCTGTTTAAGATTCTCTCTCTCCTGCCCCCTCTACCCCAGTTCCCTGTCCCCCTCACATACACACACACTCTCTCTCTTTTAAAAAAAACAACCAAAATTTTAGTGATCATAAAATTTCAAAATTTGTTCAAAGATCCTGATGATTTAATAGAAAACACAGTAGCAAAATAACATTTTATGAGGTTTCAAATCTTAATTCTTGAACAATTAGTTTGCTAAAACTTTTACATTACACACACATATAGATACATATATATACATCCATATTTATTTTGATATATTATGCATACATTTATGGTGAAATTAATATATCTTCTGCATTCAAGTACTCTGCTAGATACTTAGCCTGCACTTTTATTAAAAAATGAATCTTATGACACTAAACTCATATCTGTCAATAGTAACTCTGAACGTGAATGGGCTTAATGACCCCATCAAAAGGCGCAGGGTTTCAGACTGGATAAAAAAACAGGACCCATCTATTTGCTGTCTACAAGAGACTCATTTTAGACAGAAAGACACCTACAACCTGAAAATAAAAGGTTGGAGAACCATTTACCATTCAAATGGTTCTCAAAATATATCCTAAAAACTATAGAACACTTCTGAAAGAAATTGAGGAAGACACAAAGAGATGGAAAAATATTCCATGCTCATGGATTGGCAGCATTAATATTGTGAAAATGTCAATTTTACCCAGGGCAATTTACACGTATAATGCAATCCCTATCAAAATACCATGGACTTTCTTCAGAGACTTAGAACAAGTTATTTTAAGATTTGTGTGGAATCAGAAAAGACCCCGAACAGCCAGGGGAATTTTAAAAAAGAAAACCATATCTGGGGGCATCACAATGCCAGATTTCAGGTTGTACTACAAAGCTGTGGTCATCAAGACAGTGTGGTACTGGCACAAAAACAGACATATAGATCAATGGAACAGAACAGAGAACCCAGAAGTGGACCCTGAACTTTATGGTCAACTAATATACGATAAAGGAGGAAAGACGATCCACTAGAAGAAAGACAGTCTCTTCAATAAATGGTGCTGGGAAAATTGGACATCCACATGCAGAAGAATGAAACTGGACCACTCTCTTGCACCATACACAAAGATAAACTCAAAATAGATGAAAGATCTAAATGTGAGACAAGATTCCATCAAAATCCCAGAGGAGAACTCAGGCAACACCCTTTTTGAACTTGGCCACAGTAACCGGAGAAGGACAAACAGTGTATGTTCTCATTCATTTGGGGAATATGAATAATAGTGAAAGGGAATATAAGGGAAGGGAGAAGAAATGTGTGAGAAATATCAGAAAGGGAGACAGAACATAAAGACTTCTAACTCTGGGAAATGAACTAGGGGTGGTGGAGGGGGAGGAGGGCGGGGGGTGGGGGTGAATGGGTGACGGGCACTGAGGGGGACACTTGACGGGATGAGCACTGGGTGTTATTCTGTATGTTGGTAAATTGAACACCAATAAAAATTAATTTATATATAAAAAAATAAATAAAATAAAATAAAAAATGAATCTTAGAAGATTAATATTGAGACCTAGAGGTACCTGAATTTTTGTTTTGTGAATTATAGTTCTGTTTTCCCCTACCTCTCTGAGCCTCAAATCCTTTGCTTTTAAAGATGATGTATGCTAAATATCTAACAGAATTTTAATCTATGTGACAGGTTCTGTTTACCAAATATCTTCTGTTCATTCATTCATTCATTCATTCATTTAACAAACATTTATTGAGCTGACTGTATGTCAGGCACTCTTCTAGATGCTTACAATGTATCAGTAAACAAGAGAAATAAAGATTTGTGCCTTCACGGAATTGCCATTCCAGTGACAGGATACCCAAAATGCAATAGATATAATAAATATGCAACATATAAGTATGTTAGATTATTACAAAAGTTATGGGGAAAAAACAAGGACAGCAATATCAGTGGAGGTGGGTATAAGAGTAGTTGCAATTTTAAATAGATGATCAAGTGAGCTTTTATTAATATGCATTTAAGCAAAAACCTGAAAGAGGTGGGGAATTAGCTACACAGATAATTAAGGAAAGAACACTACAGGCAGAAAGATGAGATATTACAAGTAAAATGGATTGCTCTTTCTGTTATATGGATAATGCATTATAGGACAAGAGTGGGGACAGTGCTATAAAGCAATGGCAGTATGTAGCTAGTGGAACAGGGGAGCTAAGAGAGACTTCCATGCCTGACCTAGGTTTATTTAAATAGGACCTGATAACTTTGTGTCCAATTCAAGAAAAAGGAAGATACATAAAATAAAAAATATATATAAATAGAATAAAAAAAAGGCTGAACACACATAGCCTGGGCCCTGCTAAAATAAAGTTGTTGTGGTGGTGTTTTGTTTAGTTTTGTTTTTATATTATCTGCCCTTTAAATCATTAAAGCTTGCAATGAACTGAATCTATTACAGAAAAAAAAAAAAAAATCTTGGTCCCAGTTTAAAATGCAGACTAGCCTGACAGAGAAGTCATGCATTTCACTGAAGTAATAATTACTTGTCTCTATAGTCTATGTGGTTCACTTTCACACAATTGCTAATATTTAATTTAAAAAAACCTGCAAGACATAGAAGAGGCAAGAAAATCTGACACAATGTCAAGAGATTAAAATATTCAAAAGATTCAGACTGAGAGAGATCACATATGTTAGAATATTCAGGCAGGGACTTTTTTCAGGTATGAAAAATTCATCAAAGGATATAGTGGAAAAGGCAAGAAAAATGTATGAACAAATGGGAAGTTTCAGAAGAAAGATAGAAACAATAAAAAGACGCCCAATAGAAGTAGAAAAGTTGCAGTAACAGAAATGAAGATATTTTGATGGGTTTATTAGAAAACTGAAAAGAATGGAGAAAATGACCAATTTATTTGAAGACAGGTCAGTGGAATTACACATCACTGAAACATGAACAGAAAGAGAAAAGAAGAAAGAAAGAAAGAAAGAAAGAAAGAAAGAAAGAAAGAAAGAAAGAAGAAAAGAAAGAAAGAAAGAGAAGAAAGAAAGAAGAAAGAAAGAAAGAAAGAAAGAAAGAAAGAAAGAAAGAAAGATCTGTGAATAAAGACCAAATGTCAAACATATATGTAATTGGAGAAAAGAGGACAAAAAAGAAAGAATAAGGGAAAAACAATTGGACAGCATAAATATTTAAAGATATAACATTTCCCCAATAGTTGAGAAAGTTCTTTTCATGCTGACTTTCTCACACATAACTATAACCTCTGGATGAAAATGCAATCAATCAATAAATTTTTTTTAAAATTTTTATTTATTTATGATAGTCACAGAGAGAGAAAGAGAGAGAGGCAGAGACACAGGCAGAGGGAGAAGCAGGCTCCATGCACCGGGAGCCCGACTTGGGATTCGATCCCGGGTCTCCAGGATCGCGCCCTGGGCCAAAGGCAGGCGCCAAACCGCTGCACCACCCAGGGATCCCGATCAATAAATTTTTAAAAGCAACCTTATAAATAGAAATTCTTAATGTTAACACATCCATATTTACCTTCAGTTCCCTTTCAGGTAGCTGCTTTTGAGTATTAGGAAATTTTTCTTATATATAGAATATAAAAACATTTTCATAGGCCTCTCAATACTTTATTAATTTAGGGGCATAGCATGAAAGTGGAGTCTATTTTTTTCTGTATGGATACCTATTTGTCTCAACTATATTTATTGAAATGTGCATATTTTGCCAATTGCTCTGTAGTGCCATTTTACTATAAATGATATGTTTATATTCATGAATCTCTTTTCAGATTTTCAATTTGGTTTGATTACTTGTCTGGTTTGTATATTTTTATATCAGTACTGCACTGTTTTAACTATTGCATTTATGTTATATTTATCTTTGTACTTCCATGCACATTTTATAAGCAATTCAATGCTGTCAATTTTAACCCCTGTCCCCCCTCCCCCGGAAAAAAGAGAGAGATTTTGACTTGAATTGCATTGCATCTAAAGATCCATATGAAGGAGAATCATGATCTCTGCAACAGTGAATTATAGTTCTGAGTGGGTTAGTAAAGGGTAAAAGGCAGATGGAATTACTGTTCTGGAAGGATTATAAATTGTACAGAAAAGGAAGAGAAGTTGAAATTTGAGATAGTAGATTTGGAACAACTATTGATGATGACACATCCTAGATATAGCCGTTGGAGTGAATGGATAAGGTGGAAATTAGGTAAAAGCATTTAAAATGCAGGAATATCAAAAAGAAAGAAAGAGGAAGAGAGAATTTGAATGAATTCAGAGTGGATTATATATTAATACTCTCACCAAGGAAAATAGAAAAGAGAAGACCTGATTTGGAAGCACATAAGCCATTTTTTTTTAAGCCAATTTCAAAGTCCAGAGAATTAGAGGCTTTGATTGGGAGATTTATTGATTGTGGTTACAAAATTGTTAGAGAATGAATGGAGTTAGTGTCAAAGCAAAATGATGTTTCAGAGAAGGGAAAATGGGGTATTTGGGTATAAGAAGGATGGCGAATATCAGCTGTATGTAGACTGTGAGAAAGTAAGTAATGACTCCTCTAAAACCTGATTTTTTGTTCAGTAAGGCAAAAAGATGAATGGATTCTTCAGGCAAACATTTGAGGAGGTAGAGAATATATGTACCACAGAATAAGGGGCACAGGGAAAAGGTTTGTTAGAGGGCAGAGAAGTGCAAGAATGGCTCAGAAGAGCAAAACCTGTTGTTAATGAGGGTATGAGACAAGTGTTAACTTTAAACAGAGCACAGAGCAGTTTTATTTAGGTAAAAATAAAAATGAGCTTATTTGGGAAGAGCAGAGGAATCGAAATAAGGACAAGCAAGACGTGGTGAACCATAGGCAAGTCTGAAGAAACAAAGGAAATGTTTTATCAGGTTTAAGGAGGAAATCAAGGAGGGTTGATTTTTAGAACAGTGTTAAATTTTTAGAACAAACAAAAGTTTGTGGAAAAAGAACAAGAGGGGCCCTTGGGCGGTCCAGTGGTTGAGCCTCTGCCTTTGGCTCAGGTTTAACCCTGCGGTCCTGGGATTGAGCCCTGTGTCGGCATCCCTGCTCAACATGGAGCCTACTTCTCCCTCTCCCTCTGCTGCTCCCCCTGCTTATGCTCTCTTTTTCTCTGTGTGTATGTGTGTCAAATAAATAAATAAAATCTTAAAAAAGAAAAGAAGAAGGAAAGAAAGAAAGAAAAAAGAAAAAGAAAGGAAAGAAAAGAAAGAAAAGAAAAAGAAAAGAAAAAAAAGAAAAGAGAGAAGAAAAGAAAGAATAGAAAAGAAAAAAAGAAAAGAAAAGAAAAGAAAAGAAAGAAAAGAAAAAAGAAAGAAAAGAAAAAAAGAAAAGAAAAGAAAAGAAAAAGAAAGAAAAAAGAAAAGAAAAGAAAAAAAAGAAAAGAAAAAAGAAGAACAAGAGTTTGATGTGAAGGTTTCTCATTGGTTGCAGGCTATAATTCGTGTGTAGGGGCAGGGTTGGATCTTGAAGGCAGGAGGTAAATTCACCTGTGAAAAGCGCTCTCCCCACTGAGGGGGGCACTTGATGGGATGAGCACTGGGTGTTATTCTGTATGTTGGTAAATTGAACACCAATAAAAAATAAATTTATTATAAAATAAAAAAAAGAAAAAAAAAAGAAAAAAAAAAAAGAAAAGTGCCCTCCCTTGTTGAAATAATTATCTTCCATTTCCCTGCTGGTTATGTGGGCTGCAATAAGTGGGATGTATGTGAGTACTTTCCCTTTGAGGCTTCCTGACTCCATTTTAAGTGAGATTTCCTTTTCTATTTTCACATAAAAAAGTGTGAAATTTGGGTTTGAAAACAAGGCTGCCAGAAAAGGCAGACATCTTGGGTTGAGTGGGCACAAACTCTCTGGGAATGCCTCAGCTACTCTAAGGGTGTTGTTTGGGGTTCTGAGAAAGTTCTAGGAGCAGATCAAACACTAGATAAGTTGCCTCCTAAGAATAAAAAATTATTAAAGTCCTTGTGCTTGAATTTGAAACCTGAAGCAATTCTGCTTAAATTGAAGTTATAAACTTTTCAATGTTACATTTTTAAAGGAAGATTGTTGTGTTATTACGATTTTCTAAAGGTGAAATAGTTTTAAAAATTTGCTTCTATTTCTAAAAAATATACTGGAGTTTAACAAATATTAAATTAGAAACCTAGATTTCAATATGAGGCTTCACATAAGGTAAACCAGTATATTCAAACTGTGTATTGCTCATCATAATTGAAGTTTTTTAGAAGTGTTGTTTCAACAAGTGCAGGGCTGTTAACAACTCCTAGTCGAAGTAGCAATTCTGCCTGCTTACAAACTTGAAGGTGTTGAAGCTCATACTAAAAATAAAACTAGTGTATTATTGTACACATTGAAAAATAAAAATAAAAGGCACAAGGATGAGCTAGAGATAGAAAAATATATTAAGTGATATTTGACTCGGGCTTTTCTTGAATAATAGAATAATTAAAAGAAGGTAATCTAGGGGCAACAAAAGATATAGATGAAAGAAGAAAGGTTTGTTTAGAGGAAATGTTTTAAATGGTAGGAATAGCTGTTGCAATGGGCAGATTTCATAAAAGGAAAAAAAAAGATAACAGAATTGCTTATTTATGTAAAGGTTTGTTTTAAATATAGGGGGTCATTAAAATGAATCTGTTAAAGAGGATTATCCTGGAGAGGTGATAATTAAAAATAGGCTGTTCTTTTTTTTCCCTATGAATTCAGATACCAGCATTGTCCTCATTTGCAAGTTTATGAATTTCTAGTCATTTAACCTAAGTTCTGCCTACTTCAAACATTAGTTCTTTTGTCAAAAATTTCTGATACACTGAGACTTCAAAGTATATGTGTATACACGCATACACACCACATCACACTTATAGCAAATGCATGATTAATGAGTTCTAAAATTTTATTAATCAGTTTCTGACAACCATATCAGAGGTATGGAGATAGAACATATGATTAAAATAGACATTTTTTCTGGATGCCTGTGTGGCTCAGCGATTGAGCGTCTACCCTTTGGATCAGGCCTTGATCTCGGGGTCCCCGGTTCCATTCCCACAGCAGGCTTCTTGCATGGAGCCTGTTTCTCCCTCTGCCTATGTCTCTGCCTCTCTCTGTGTGTGTCTCTCATGAAAAAAATAAAATCATTAAAAAATAAAAATAAAATAAAATAGACATTTTCTTCAATTTACTTTTTTTTTTTAAGGATTTTATTTATTTATTTGACAGAGAGAGAGAACACAAATAGGCAGAGAGGCAGGCAGAGGGAGAGAGAGAAAGAAACAGACTCCCTCCAGAACCCTAGGGGCTCCATCCCAGAACCCTAGGATCATGGCCTAAGCCAAAGGCAGAGACTTAACTGACTGAGCCACCCAGGCATCTCTTCAATTTACTTTTTAATGTAGAAGTACAATTACCTAAATTAAAGAGTTCATCTACTGAGGACGTGTATTATAAGATTTATCCAAGTTTAACCATGCATTTGAAAAGGAGGAATATGAAAAGATGGACAAAAAGGTTGATTAAAACAGTGTGTGAGATGCCAGGTAGTATATAACTCAATACATTGATATTCTAGATGGAGTTTGATCTCTATTGGTCTCAATTGCTTTGTTCTTCTAATACCACCTTATTCTGAAGACTCTGGTGTCTAAATATGTCTAGTTTTAATGCAAGAGACTCTTAGATCCAAGATAACTGCAACTGGTGCTCAATAAGGAAACGGATATAATAGGATAATCTGGATCACATGCTGACCTATTACCTACTTCAGATGTGAGCCCGTGGTCCATAACAGAAATAAATCAAATGTTTACTTCAGGTCCTTTCTTCTTCTTTTTTTCTGCAATAAAATTATTAAATATTTAGGAATGAAACATTTTTTCAAACAATATCAGCTCATTATATTACCATCACGATAAGACACGGTGCTTTTTTTTTTAAGATTTATTTATTTATTCATGAGAAACACACAGAGAGAGGCAGAGACACAGGCAGAGGGAAAAACAGGGTCCATGCAGGGATCCCAATGTGCGACTCAATCCCAGATCCTGGGATCAGGTCCTGAGCCGAAGGCAGACACTCAACCACTGAGCCACCCAGGTGTCCTCACATGGTGATTTTTTAATATATACTCCAACATTTCCGAGGACCCCATGAGTAGCCACCAGTTACCATAAAGAAAAAAATGGAAGACAGAAGAGATATGAGTCTCATTTTCCTGTATGCCTGCTTCCACCAGAATATTTTTCACCTTTTCAAATATATTTCACTTGTGATTTTGTTTATATAAAGGATATTTCTACATAACAAAATAAAAATGAGTGAAAAAGTGGAGAAAGTATCAGACATTTAGTGAGGACTACTTTTCTGAATTCAGGACCAGATTTCCTAAATGTATAGATTCTCTA
This sequence comes from Nyctereutes procyonoides, assembly GCF_905146905.1. Lineage (NCBI taxonomy): Eukaryota > Metazoa > Chordata > Mammalia > Carnivora > Canidae > Nyctereutes > Nyctereutes procyonoides. The sequence continues at coordinate 60,753,687 of NW_026575051.1, forward strand.
ACACTATTGTTTTTTTTTTTTTCAATTTAGAAGTATATAAGTTGGTGGTTTTGTTACTTTTTATACGTAACTTCAAATTTACTTGTTCATAAGTAATATGAGAGGAACATTTTCTATATTCCCTTTACTTATTTTTTTTCAGATGCTTAATTAGGTGTATGTCTTACCTACATGTGCATAGAAAACTTTATACCACTGGAGTCTCTGCCGTATGTTCCTCACACCACCATAAAGTAGCTACTTGTCCTTACCTTTATTAAGGTCCTTGCCTTTATTAAGGCAAGGTCTGTCCTCGGCATTTATTGCCAGGATCCAGCCTGTACAGTTGCAAAAAATCAAAGAGCTCTAGATTGATAATGTCATTGTCTCAGGATCTCTGCCTCTTTCCTGCTTTTTGCATTCTTTTACAAATTCATGGAGGCTTTGCCTTTGGTTTTGTAATACAATTTTAGTGATTTTTCCCTTACTTCATTGCCTAATCCCTAAATTTGTCATACTGCTGAATATCCCACTCTTTCTTGAATGGGGATATTAATGGTGAGTTTTACTCCTTCAAATTCACCTTGAAAACCTGACTAGATTTTTGCATCTTACATATACTTACAGTCAGCTGGCTCGTTAACTTGATCCTGACCACATGCCTCCCTAATCCTCTACTATAGGCTGCTGCCGAAGCCTCCAGATTATCCTTCTGCAGGTGTGAATCTTTGGTTCTCTCTGCTTCCTTTTTTTTTTTTTTAATTTCTCTCTTTTCATACTCTATTGTATTTGTGGAGTCCCATGGTTTTGGCCTCGGTGACCCATAGCACCCATCTGAGATCCTAGTACTCATATTTCCCCAAATTTGATACATTTCCAGAAATTCATGTGGATGCGGATCACTCTTTGTTAAGACTAACTTTATTGTTCTTGTCACTGTCTGCCTGTTAATGTCTTGACCACCTGTGGATCCTATTTTCTGCTTTCAAGTATACAGAACAAGTGTGAATTCAGTAATAAGAGACAATGCCATACTCAATCTGCCAGCAATCTGGATAACCTACTTTAAAACCATATAGAGAATGCTACTCTCCAATTTTACCTGTTACTACCCAGAACTAATCTGCCATTTCTGTTTTTACCTTGATTAATGCAATAGCCTCTTGAGTGGAAATACTCCGTTTTCCTCCTTCTGTATGGGGAAAAATATCCCAGCTCTCCTCTACTGTGTTTCTTTATCCCATGAGTCTTCCTTTATGCTCACACAGAACTGACACTTCTGACACTTCTGGTCACCAAATGTGTGTGGATTTTTCCTCATGACAATAAGCAAGTCTTGGGCACCAGGTGAGCATCCCACAATATAACTGGATACAAACACTATCCACATATGATATTAGATCCCACGAGTAAGGACTCAGCCCCTCAAGGCTCTCCCCAAATGTTTCCAGATCAAAGTAGGTCTGCTTCTTAGAGACTTATATAGAGAGACTACACCAAGTGGGGTTGCCTCACAAAGTCATCTTTATTTGCAGCAAATAAGGAGATCATGGGGAGTAAGTTATAAAGCTGTGACTCCCTGACAGGGATCATAGGCTCCTCTTACTGGGGTTTAAGAGGATTATTAACAGGGGGATTTTAACATTATAACCAAGCAGAGGTAACTATCTAGTACTTTCTGATTCACCTGTGCTGGTGTTGGGTCCTCAAATATTTCTTTTCTTGTTCTATCAATTTGTTAGTTTCTAAAAGATAAAATTAACAGGAAGAAGCTTCTAGATGTTTCCTGAGTTCAGGAGGTCATTTCTGAGTCCAAGGGTCAATTCTGAGTCCAGGAAGTCAAGGTGTCTCATTGATGACACCCTCACCCCCATTTTGGATGCCAGTTGCAAACCCAGGTTGTCACCTAGGCTTCTACCAACATATTATAGATCGGAGGTTCTAATGACCCCTTCCTCAGTTTCAATTACTTTGAGGGAGTAGCTCACAGATCTCAGGGAAGCACTTATTACATTTACCAACTTATTAAAGAATATGATTACAGATGAATAGCCAGATGAAGTGATATATAGGGTGAGGTCTGGGAAGGTCCGAGTGCAGGAGCTTATCGAATCTCTGTGGAGTTGGGGTGCGTCCCTCTTCTGGTGTGATGTGTTTGCCTATCTGGAACCTCTCTGAAGCCCACACTATTGGAATTGTGTGGAGTCTTCTCACATAGGCATGATCAATCATTAATTCCATTGCCAGCCCCTCTTCCCTCTCTGGAGAATAGTTGCGATGGAGTTGAGAACTTCCAAGCTTCTAATCATGGTTTGGTCTCTCTGGTGACCAGCCAGCAACCCATCCAGAGTTGCCTCATGAAAATAAAAGATGCTCCTAGCACTCTTATCACTTAGGAAATTACAAGGGTTTTAGGAGCTCAGTGCCAAGACTCAGGGGGTAGAAACCTATATATATTTTCTATTTTTCATACCTCTTTCTGCTTCTCCTCTTGTAGCACAGTTTCTCACAGCACAGACTCCAGAAAGAACCCATTGTAAGCCAGATTGTGTCATCCCTCTGTGCAAAACTCTTCGATGCCTTCCCATCTTACTCAAAGGAAATGTCCAAGATTGCTAATATGATTTATGATCTGGATCCATTACTTCTCTGACCTCATCTCTTCTGGTCCCCACACTGTAGTGCTTCAGCCACACTGTCTTCTAGCTTCCCCAAATCTGCCAGTCATTCTCTTCAGTAGGTCCCTTGAGTGGGAAAAGGTTAGCATATTTTCACATTGCTTTAACAAGGTGCATCTTATAAGATAATTATATGGCTAGGTTGACTCATTTTTCTACACATGATTCATCCACTTTCAGTGTTATGTGAGAAAACTACAAATTATTCCTATTTAAGGCCACACTATATGAACTTTTGACCTTCAGTTTCCTAATAGCTGACAGGTATTTCAAGTACTAAAATTAAATTTAAAATATGCATTTGCAAAGTGTAATTAAAGTGGTAAATCTGTTACTGAAGGACAAAGTCACAAAATCTGTTTCTTAGACCGAAATTATTTTTGTATTACCTGCTGTCAGACTAATTCCAATCACTCATTTCAATTGAAGTAAGATGAGAGTGAATTACACGTATAATTACTTAAATGGTCCATTTTATTCTTTCCATATGGATAAAATTAGTATTAGATAGATTGCAGTAACTATTTAGTAACTGATTTTGTTAACATTCATAGATAAGACATTAATTTTCCATTTTCTATGTTATTCACTTAAGAAGTAAATGAACATGGAGAGGGCACAAGCTTTATGGGAAATCGTCTTAATTCTTTTGAGAAAATGGTGATTCTCTTCCATTATAAATGAAGAGAATTACTTTTGTCAAAATGAAAAATCCCTCGCCTGTTTTCTACAGGGGTTTTCAATATCACTACATTTATAGAATTATCCACTTACAAAATAACAGGAAATTTATCTCATCAGAAGGTTATTATATAGTAATAATTTTGCTTAAAAATGTTCATATGTTATCATGAATTGCTTTCAACAAGGTTTTTTGAATATATGTAAAAATTCATATTAAGATGTAAGATTATTGTTTTATGAAATACTTCTTGTCCTAAAATGTCTGTCCTACTGCTCCACAGAGATAATGAATAGTTTCAGATGGCACAGGAAAAATTTTATAGATGCAGTGTTATCTAAATGCCCAAGAAAAAAATGTATTCCAATCAGTGATGAAAACTTTTTTCCTGTGACATTTTTGTTCCTCTTGTGACATTTTGTTCCTGTTGTGACACATCACATACTACCTTGAATTAAAGATCTGGAACTGATTGTCTTCACATAATAACCTATCCACATTATAGGTCAGTATTTGATAGTGATAGAATATTCCAGTATGTTAATATGTCCTTGTTCATTTAAAACCATTTCTCAATTGATGAACAATTAGGTTGCGACCTATATTTTTGTTATATAAATAATTCTGCACTGAACACTTATTTATGCATAAACTTTCACAGTGCTTAGCAATTGTAGTTTTAGAATCAGCATTACAAATTATGGATGACACAGATATGACTAAATCGCCTTCCAAAAAGATGTTACTATTGATACTTATGAGCAGTGAATGGTCTAAGTCCAGTTCTCTAGCACTTTATTCAGGTTTTATCTTTCTATGGATTATTCTTGTGTACATATCTTCTTATATTTGTCTTTGTTAAATTGTTCATCTTTTGTTAATTATCTCTTAAGAATTATCAATATCCAAAAATGTATTATTATATATGTGTACACTTTTTTATTATATAGGTTGCAAACATTTAATTCTGGTCAGTCACCGTTTTAAAAATGTGTTCATGGTGTCTTGCATCTTACATTTTGTGATGTGTTATACCTTATAGATATTGTATTAATTTATCCAATTCTGCATAGTATATTGCCCCAAAACATAGTGGCTTAAAACAAACAAAAAGAGTAATTTTTTCTCAGTTTCTCTGGGTCAGGAATATGGACACAGCTCAGTTGGTCCACTGACTCAGGGTGTCATTCAAGGCTGAAATCAAGGTGATGGCTAAGTTCACAGTTTTATCTTCAGGAAAAACTCAGAGAAGACACACTTCTAAACTCTTTTGCAAGGTTGTTAGCAAGATTCGCTTCTTCCCACATTGTTAGGTAGAGGGCATCAATTTTGTACTGTTTGCTGACTAGAGACCATCTATGACTTGTGGTTTCATGCCTTGCGGCTCTCTCCATGGGGCACCTTACTTGGCAGCAGATGGCTTCCTTTTGAGTATGCAAGTGAGAAAGCAAGGCAGAAGCCAGAGTCTTTTTGTAACCGAATCTAAAAAGTGATATTACATCATTTTTGCCATATTCCATTCCTCTGAAGCAAGTCACTCGGGCCAACTCACTCACCAGAGAGGAGATTATACAAGGGAATGAATATTGGGAAGCAGGGATCTCTTTGAGAGGCATCAGAGGCTGTGCACTACCAATGTTAAATTTTTATTTATGCAAAATTGTCTGAATTTCCCTTTATTGTTTATAACTTGACAGAAAAAAAGCTTTGTTTGTGGCTTTATAACTCCTTTACTGTGGCAAGAATAGTGTTTTTAATATAATAAATACTCATGAAATACTTGTTGAATAAATGCACAGATAAGTAGATACAGAGCTAAAATATTGAATAAGTTCTAAAAATATTTGATTTAGTGCTCTAGATGGTAGAATGAACAGATAACCATAATTCCCACTCCTTCCTATGTCCATGGCACTTGCAATGTGATTTCACAGATCCTTCTATCCAGAATCTGGGTCAGTTTCATGATTTGCTTTTGGAAACAGAATGCGGCTTCAGTGACAGTGTACTAGCTCTGAGTTAGAGTATAAAGAGGCTTTTTCTGATTCTACTCTCTCTTCTTGAACTCTACTGCTACCATGTGACCAAGCCTGAACCAACATGCTGGAAAATTAGAAATCATATGAATAAGACACAAATGGTATAATTTTAGGGATCTACTACCAACCAGAGCAGCAGCTCCCTGATTATCAGAAAGTGATTACAAACACAGAATTGTGTTTGTAACCAATCAACAACGTAAGGACCACCAGCTGAACCTGACCCAAATTGTTGAACGATAGAACTGTGAGCCAAATAAATGTTATTTTCAGATGGTTTATTAAACAGTAAAATATAAATAATATACTCCCATGAATGCCTTTCAATGTCTTTTATTATTAGATAAAATTCACCAGAGAAGCCATCAGGTCCTAGACTTTTGGTTGTTGGGGGATTTTTGATTACTGATTGAATCTTCTTGTAAGTAATCAGTCCGCTCATTTTTTCTATTCCATCATGATTTAATGTTGGTAGGTTGTATGTTTTTGGGAATTATCCATTTCCTCTAGGCTGCCCAATTTAATTAGCATATAACTGTTAGCGTATGATTGTTCATAGAAGTCTTTCAAGGTCCTATGTATTTCTATAGCATCCATTGTAATGTTCTCCCTTTCATTTCTAATTTTATTTACTTATATACATAACATTCTTGGTGCATACTTTCATTATATGTCTAAAAATGTTCCTTCATTGTTGTTTCATTTTATATGTCAGCGGTAAAAAGTGTGATAGTAGGTTAATTATTTTACCTGTATAAGTTATTTGATTTGATCCCTTGTCTGGAAATTTTGAGGATTTAACCTTTGTCTTTGACTTTTAATAGGTTTGCTAGAATATGTCTTAGAGTTGACTATTCTTAGATGTTTTCAACTAGTGAGATCTTCAGAAACCCTAATAATATAAGTAACATTCCTTCTTTCTCTATCTTTCTGACTCTTTTTTACTTCTTTACATCATTTTTAACCTATTGGTTGTTTTCCTGCCTTTTTACAATATTCTTTATTAAATTTTTACTTGAATTTTTTCTACTTTGGGCAATTTGTAATATAATATTCATTTATGAGATGTTTGTATTTTCTTCCATTTCCTTTCCTTTTTTTTGTCCATTTCTATTTTTGGTTTGAATTTCTGATTAGCTTTTCATATGTCAAATGCTTTTTGACTATATACCAATTTTTTAAAGTATTAACATTTTCCTTTAGTTCATGGAAATTTTATTTTTCTATATCTTTTATAGAATTAATTTCCTTCAGTTGCTTCATGATTTTCTGCATTAGTTTACTAAGGACTTTATAGGTTTTATTTAGATTTTATGATATTGGAGTATTTTACATGATTTTTTTTGTTTAACCTTGCCCCAGTGTATTGCTTTTACACACAATTATTTTGCAGCTTCAGCAGTCTGTTTTCTAATAATATTTATGGTGTGATTTCCAAAAATTTCCATAGGTACATGGTTTTTATCATTTGAGGAGGAAATTTGGGGAGGTATTTACTACAATACCACATTGTCTACAGCTACTCAGAATTCCTACTACAAATTTTTCATATTTATTTTTAACTTTTTATCTTTGTTGTTTATTTTTATAATCAACATTCCTAACTTTTAAAAGTTAAGTTCCTTTTTGTTCATGATTTAAGGACGTTCTTTAAACCTTTGATAATTTAAGGAACAATGGGACATAGCTGTAAACTGCTACAGCTTCAGGAAACATCAACTATTTCACTAGCTATACATGTCTAAAAGTAGCGTCTGGAGGCATTTTGTTAAGGGTTTAGTAGGTAAATGAATATTGCTGTCTTTACTGCAAATGAAAGCAAATTCTTTCTCTTAAAAACAGTAACAAAATCAAGTTCACATATGAAAAATTGCAGAATCATCAGCTAAGGAATTACCATGTGAAATCTCTCATAATCTGATTCCCAGACTAAACTGCCACCAAATAATATGTATATTTAACATACAATTTAATAACTCAGGTGTCAAAACCCTTAAAATATAAATGTACTTTCACATATTTTACCTAAAATATTGCTGTATAAGGGCAGTTAAAGATATAGAATTGGGGAGGGGAGGAATTCTCCAAATCTATATGTAAATAAAAAAATATTTGGCTATACTGTAATACCTTGTGTTAGATGAGGGTAAAATAAACACAGCGGGTCGTATTTTACTCTCTTTAAAAACAAAGCACTCAACTTGTTGAAATAAACAAGTTGAACCCATGAGGAGCAAATTTAAAAAATATAACGACTTAACATATGTAGATTGAATTGTAATCTGATATTAAACCTTGGTTCTCTGTTTGATCTTTTATTCTCAGGAATATGGCACATTTGGTCACATGGCAAGTCTCAGCCATTTGTTTATCAGATGATGGGACCAATAATTACAATCTAAGATCAAAGAAATGCAAGCAAGTCAAACTGGGGTGACTTAAGGGACAGGTATTATTCAAATTGGATCATGACAAAAAGGTTGGAGTTAGAGAAAGAAAGGAAGAGAAATAATATGACAATGGTAGAGAGCACTGTATTGCCATCAGACTTAACCTTCCCCTTCTGTATAGGCCAGAACTATAGTTGACCATACAGACACCCATATTGAAAGTACACTTCAAGTCTTTCTTTCAGGTGGATGAAGCCATATTATTAAGTTCTTGTCAATGAAATCTAAACAAAACTGAAATAAGTCACTATCAGCGTTAATCCACCACTGGGTATGGGCTCCTCTCTATCCTTTTCTCTTCCAGTAACTTAGATGTTGGAAACACTAATGTGATCATGAAGATGAAAACAAAAACCTTAGAAAATGATAAACAACATAGAAGGAACTGCATGGCTGAGTGGCTGTGTAAAGATGCCCAGCCTATTCAGACTACTTACTCTGAGACTAGTACATGAGAGAACTAGATTTCTAGCATCTCTAAACCACTGTATATTAGGGAATTCGTTTTTAGAAATCTTCAAACTCTTAACTAATGTTAACTAATCTTAAATAGTATAGTGAACCCAAATACAAAAAGGAGGAAGCACCATAAAACTTTATGGGCTAGGATTGGATTAGTTGATTATAATCTTGAAAAAAAGAATTGACTGGAGCACCTGGGTAGCTCAGTGGTTGAGCATCTGCCTTCAGCTCATGGCATGATCCCAGGGTCCTGGGATGGAGTCCTGCATCAGGCTCCGGGAGCCTGCTTCTCCCTCTACCTATGTCTCTACTTGTGTGTCTCTCATGAATAAATACATAAAATCTTTTTTTTAAAAAAAGAAAGAATTTGACTAAGGGAAGTGTATATATGAGCTCTGTGAGAGTATCTTCTGAGAAATATCTTCACAAAGGGGAGATGTGCAAGTTGACTTTTCTAATTGTAGAAAGGATACTTAGGAACAGTGGATTAAGATGATGTACAGAATCCAAAATGTGGATTCTCTTAATACAAGGCTGAGGAGTCTGGAATTTCCCCCTTCAAACTTTGGTTCATAAACCTTCAGGCATTACTGAAAGAGGTAGGGTGTAGTTAGCAAATTAGAAACATAGAATTCCCTTTCACTTCCATAAATTAATAATTTTTTGACACATTTGTTTGAACGATAACATTATCAGTCTGTTTTTCTTTGTTTTCCTTTAGATATAGATATAATTACAAGAAACATTTCACTTTATTGCTAACTTTGCTCAAGGAAAATAATGTAATGTTACTATTAGTAACTATTGACAGGCAACCTTATTGTTGAGGAAATAATAGTAGAGCTCCACCTAAAGTGGGTAATTGTCTGTTAATGCTACCTGATTTGTGCCGTATAGGAACCCTGGCTCAAATCTATTTTCTGTCATTGTTTGTATTTCCAAGATAAACCAGAAATCTGGCTTTAAAACAAAATTTCCTTAAAAAAAAAAAACAAAAAACATAAGATTCCCTTATCTTAAAATTTGGTAGAAAATTATAGCTTATAATGCTGGGCTAACCTTTACCATGACAACCAAACTGACCATGTCTGTAGGCCACATTTGGTCAATAGTCCTCCAGCCTATGCTTTTTTGAGCACTTTCCATTAAGGGAGAAACAGCGAAATTATAATCTAAGAAGAGCAACCCGAAGGATGCACAGATGATTTAAAATAAACAGATATTATTTATGGTGAGAGAAAAGAAAGGAAATAATATTTCTTGTGCTCAAAACAGTCATTACATAAAATGCTTCACGTAATTTATTTCATTAGGTTCACAATTCTGTAGTTCGATATTTTCTTTTCTATGGTAAGTAAATTGAACCTTAAGGAAGTCAAATACCATACTGTTTTGGGTTGACCAACTCAAGAGGCAGAGGCTGAATAAATATATTTGTGCACAAATAGTTTATTTGGGAATTAATCTCATGAAGCACTGGTAGGGAATTGAGGCAAAGGGGAAAAGGAAAGGAAGTCAGAAACACCAGAACCAATATAGGTTTTGATAGCAGAATCTGGTTGTACATTGCTAACTAGCAGTGGAAAGAATAAATCTTGCCAAGCAACAAAACAACTTGCTATCTGTATCCTCTCTAGATAGAAAAGGTGATATTGACATAGAACACATGCAGGGTCACAATATGGAAAATAGTTTTAGTAAATTCACACCAAACTCAGAACGATAAATGAGACTTGCATTGTCTCTCTATTACTTTGCCCACACTTTTCTACTTAAAAATTAGGTAATGTATTACTTTTGTCAACTAGCTATTTTGTTTTGTCTTGTTTTTTGCTTCTGAAGTTTAACATCCTGCGTCTTTAAAAACATCTTTCAATCAAGAAGCATAAAAGTTTGTCCCAAGTCTTAGTTACATGACCCGTGAAAAAAGTGAAGAACACTATATCTGTCAGAGAGAGAGAGCTGTTGCTTAGTAGCACATACCGGAGTGTCACTTTAGGAAAGAAAGATGTATTTATATGTGGAGCTAGATTTCCCAGAGAAGCAGTTTACACCATGCTCTGCAAAGTATTTATCTGGCAGTCAATAAATGACAGTGATGATGGTGATCTGTTAGACTTACAAGAGCACCTGGAGGAACTATCACGCCTGACTGAGAAGCTGAGAAAAAACAGTGAGAAATAGAACTGGGACCATGAGAGCTCTACTTGATGAACTGCCCACAGCCCATAGTCCATGGAAAAGACAGAAGTTACTTTGGGGGATTAAGCAATTGGAGATGGCAAATAATCCTGGAATTCCTAAATCCTTACCATCCTGCTAATAGATACTGCCTAATGAACACTCAATTAACACTTTGCTTCTCAAATTATTTTCCATTAAGAAATGGTAGGAAGGGGCACCTGGGTAGCTCAGTAGTTGAGCATCTGCCTTTGGCTCAGGTTGTGATCCCAGGGTCCTGGGATCGAGTCCCTGTGGGGAGCCTGCTTCTCCCTCTGCCTATTGTCTCTGCCTCTCTCTCTCTGTGTCTCTCATGAATAAATAAATAAAATCTTAAAAAAAAAGAAATGGTAGGGGAAAAAAATCCACCAAAGGCCAACTCATCTTAACATAAAATGTTACCAACATAAAATGACCAAACCCACTATCTGTTAAGATATTATGTCATAAGATGTTTTAGTAGTGATTTTGGTGAAGGGAAAATAAAAATGCAAAACTGAAAACGGAGATTTCTGAAAGAATGGAAAGTGATATCAACTTAAGACTAATGGTTGACAATCTTTATATATCAGTATGGAAAGTATGACCTATCATTTTATCTTATGGTTTGCTCTAAGGGGTCCTCTTTAGTATATAGATATACTAAACTCCCTGATGTGAGGTCTAATCAGTCTGCAACTCCATGCTGCATTAAATTCAGCAGGCTCAATGTAAAGAAAGGGGAAAATTCTCACAAAGCCAAATCATACAGAACTTCACCAGGGAAAAGAATGTGAAACAAGTTCAGGATAAGGCAAAGAGCTCAGGGAAAACAGTTGAGAAAAGTTTCATCTATAAATAAAAGCAGCAGTACAATGTTGCCCCAATTTATATTTGAAGAAACTATTCTTTGATGATTGCTCATACAGCAGTGCCAAGGTTTGACTCCTAATAGATTTACAGAGCATTCTTTTGCACTTGTTCCATTCTCTGCTTAATTCTGAATTTCAGGCTTCTGGATAACCTAGGAGAGTTTATTGCCATGGCTACAGTGAGCCGTGATTGTTAAAATAGATCAGAATGTTTATTTGTCTAAGTATTCATTTTAAGCACTTGTTTACAGCTTCTTTTTATTTTCAACTTGTTCATATAGTACCATTTTAGCTGCCCATTTCCCATTGTTTTTCCCACTTAACACCAAAGCAGAGATTTAGCTATTATAACTAAAATTGCCACACTCAAAATGGATGCTGTATTACCTTTGACATTAGCCACCTTTATTGCTGTAAGACTCTCATCTTGGTTTATATTAATATTGACCATAGCTTTAACAAGGTAATAAAAAATTATCATCCCAACAACTACATTAAGTCAAGGAAAGATATGCATCATGAAACACATTAACTATTTTTAGCTTTATTATTATGCTAACCTGAATTAATTATACAAGTGTAGACCTTAGTAGCAAGAAAATAGAAGTAGGGATATACAGAATATGTTGGAAAACACTGCCTCAAGGTAGACTCCCCTTAATTCTCCATGTTTTCTGGGCCTTAGAAATCTGAGCATAAGAAGTGTAAGTGTTCTAACTTATTCGTAACTTGAGAAATGTATTTTATTCATAACCATTACTGATAATGCTAACAAAGTATATTTAGGATGTCATAGTTTAGCTATTCATAAGTAGTTTTTAGATCTCATAGCATTATAATGAGTTTGTAATGTAGATATAAATGTGCAGTTTACTTCTGTATTCCAGATAAAACTCAGTGGTCCCAGGTCTTATGTTAATATATGGCAAATTCAGGATTAGAATTTTGCTGATTGCTTTGCTTCTTGCAACAACCAGAGTCAAGCAACACACTTGGTTTAAGCTAATTGGTAAAAATAATTTTATGCTTCATTCAGAACCTGGCACAACAGACACTGAAGTAGTAGAAGAATGGATGTTTAGTAATGAAGGACTGTTATCTTTTCAACTATATCTTTTCACCAAAATGTTTTCAAAATGGTTTGGCTTGGTTCTTTTTTTTTTTTTTTTAATCATATTAGAGTAATCTCCACAGAGGTTAAGCCCCTATCTCCAGCTTCCAGTGTAACATCTGTCACACAGTAAAAAGTCAATGTAGATTGTTTTCAGTGAATAGATGGTTGGATGGCTCTCTGATTGCCTGTTCGGCTAGATGACTGCATTTTTTTATTTATATCTTGGGATCTTGTTATTTGAAATTATTATCGGATTGTCTAAAATGAACAATGAAAATGAAGGAATTATTCACTTCATCTACAGCAATGATAATTGTGAGGATTAAATTATTCATTTCTTGACTTCACTTCTCATATAATGTTTCAATGTGTCTAGATTGGGATACAGAAATCTGCATTTTAACACACTGAAATTTATACGAATGCAGGCTGTGGATTATGTTTTGAGAATACTCTTACATGGTTTATAGGTCTGATTAGAACAGACCTTGTTAAAAATTCTTGAGCAAATCTAGGACAAAATTGTCAGATTTCAGATACCATATATCTTAAAGTACTAAATTGATCTCTGAACTCTCGGCAGAAGTCTCACAAAGCCAGTATTACTATGAGCATTAAAAATAAAAATAAGAAATCTGCATTGAGCATTGGACATGTGCAGGGCTTTAGAGTGTAAGGTACAATTCTTGATTCAGATAACTGGGTTAAAATCTTAGCTCTCTCCTTTAGTAATTGTATCTCCTTGATCACATTATCTAACTTCTTTCTTCTTTAAGGTTTTTTTTGTTATTACTTTTATTTTGGTACAATGTAGAAAAACAACATTTTGGGTTTTTTTTAAAAAGATTTTTGAAACAATAAAATGGATCTACTAATGCAATGCATCTAAAACAATAGCTGACACTTTATAATCTCTTACTCAGCAGCATTTTCTCCCCAAAATCTATATTCTTCTCTCCCATTTCCCTGATATCCTTGGGATGCTAAATTAGAGATGCATAAAAACAGCAACAACAGCAAAAAAACAAACATAAAACCTCTTCATCTTATAATGTACAATTAGGTTGAAAGATCACACATCTACCTGGAGAGAGGTGTGACTAAAGCTCCAGATTTTCTATGCTTCCTGTTTCACATTTATCTTTCTTTTTTTATTTAAGGTTTTTTTTTAAAGATTTTATTTATTTTTTTACTCATGAGAGATACAGAGAGAGAGACAGAGACACAGAGGGAGAAGCAGGCTCCCTGTGGGGAGCTTGATGCAGAATTTGATCCCAGGACCTTGGGGTCACAACCTAAGCCAAAGGCAGAAGCTCAGCCACTGAGCCACCCAGGCTCCCCTTACATTCATCTTTCAAAACGCATTTGTCAACCACTGACTGCCTAGGCTTGACCCCAGAGCTTTAGAAGGAGCACTTTTTTCTTGGGATATGGGGTGTTATAGAATTCACAGAATCATAGAATGAGATTTTTCAGTACATGAAAGCTAAAAATGCACCATAAGCCAACTTTCTATTTTCTTTAATAAGCTAATAATATTTACTGTATACTTATTTACTGTGTAAACAATAACTCATGGGATATATCTCATTCACCTTACTGAAGACAAACCTTTTCTTGCCCATATCCTTGATTAAACAGATGGTAGATTACAGAAAAAAAAAAAAAAAAAAAGATCATTTACATTCAGAAGAAGAAAAACCCTGAGATGCCTGGGTGGCTCAGCGGTTGAGCGTCTGCTCAGGGCATGATCCTGGAGTCCCAGGATTGAGTCCCACATCAGGCTCCTGCAGGGAGTCTGTTTCTCCCTCTGCCTGTGTCTCTCATGAATAAATAAATAAATATTTTTTTTTTTAAAGAAAGAAAAACCCTTATGGGTAAAAATAAATGACTGAAAATTCCCTGTACATAGAATAAGGAAAAATATAGAAATATCCATTTGACAGATTTCTGCCTTTTGTTATTCTGATTTGTTCTGTCCTTGATTATTTTAAAAGCATTGAAATCAAATTTCATTAGCAATTAAAATAAGTACATCTCTTAATTGGGGGGAAAAAAGAAAAGGTTAAAGCAACGGCTCACTAAGGTATCACAGACAATATAAAGATCGAAATTTACTCATAAATAAACTAAGATCATTTTCAAAATAACTAGAATTTTTCATGAATTTTATACCTGTGTTCTAACAGACATGCAAGAATGGGCTTTCTCTACTAAATACTCTGAAGAAACTTTATCTAAGACTTAAAAATCACAGACGAAGCTACACATAGAGATAGCAATACAAAAAATTTATGAGAGCTTCATCCTTTTTATCACATATCATACCCAAGAAAAGAAAAGGAGAAATAGGAAAGGAATAAGACCCTGGAATTTGAAATTTGGAAGAAAAATCAGGATTCCTCTAGTCCACTGATGCCATTTTATAGACAAGTAACTAATCAATGAATATACATCTAGCTATATTATAATAGCAACAGATGCCTAGATCTCTAACACTGTATAATTCATGTGCATTGCAATGGATATGCTAACCTTTTATATAATTGAAGCAATAAATTCCAGGGTTTAACTAAAGATATCATCACATTTTTAATATATGAAGACTATAGAATATCCTATATATTAACATAATGTCTTTAACAAAATATTTAATTAATAAATATTATATATGAATTATACATAAATTTATATGATTACATAACAACAGAAATATAATACCACATTTTATATATACACACATAAACCACATTTTATATATACACACATTTTATATGTATAGACACATAATTTATACAGCAGTACTCAAACAGAGCTGTTAATATTCTTTGATTGAAATAAGCAGAAAAGTTATCTTAAACAATCATTAACAGAATAGTACTGAGACAAACGTTAAGTCTCTTTGCCATTTTCAACATGAGTTGCTTTTTCCCAAATTTACTAAAGACTTATTCTAAAGTTTAAAAGGAAAAGCAAAAGAACCATATTAGCTAACACAATTCTAATGGAGAGAAAAAAAAATCAGAAGACTGACACAACAGAACTTCAAGGCTTACTATAAAGTGGCTGTGATCAAGAAAGGGCAGTATTAGCAAAAGAATAGACAAATAATCAATGGAACAAAATAGACAGTCCAGAGATAGACCTGGATAAATATCGACAACTGATCTTTGACAAAGGAGCAAAAGCAATTAAATGGAGAAAGGAGAGTCTTTTCAAAAAATGGTACTGGAACAACTGGACATCCACATGCAAAATAAAAAAAAAAAAGAAAAGAAAAAAATTCTTACACCATTTACAAAGTTAACTCTCAAAATACATTAAAGGTGTAAATGTAAAATGCACAATGATGAGTCTACCTAGGATAACATAAAATCTAGGTGATTTGGGTTTAGTGTTAACTTTTAAATTTAGTACCAAAGCATATTGAAGAAAGAAAAATTTATTCTTTAATATTAATTCATTCATATTCATTAATATTAAAAACTACTGTGCAAAAAACATTTTTTAAAGATTGTATTTATTTATTCGACAGAACGAGAGAGAGCAAGAGAACACAGCAAGGGAAATAGCAGGAGAGGGAAAAGCAGGCTTCCTCACTAAGCCAGGGCTTGATCCCAGGACCCTTGGATCATGACCTGAGCTGAAGGCAGACATTTACTGACTTAGCCACCCAAGTGCCCCGAAAGACAGTATTTAGAGGATGAAAAAAACAAGCCACAGATTTGGAAAAAAATATTTGCAAGTACATAACTGTTACAGGACTGGAATCTAAAATAGACAAACAGTACTTAAAACTCAAAACAAGGAAAGAACTTGATTAAAAAGAGTGCAAAAATGAACAGATACCTCACCAAAGATGATAGGTGGAAAATAGCATATGAAAATGATGCAAAAAAAAGAAGAAAGAAAATGATGCTAATCATGACATCATTAGGGTACAATATAATGATGAGATACACTACAAATACTAGAATGTCTAAAATCTAACACAAATACTGGTGAAGATGTGAGTGGGAATATAAAATGTTACAGTCACTTTGGAAGATAAGTTTGGCAGTTTCTTACAAAGCTAAACATATACTTACCGTATGATCCAGCATCACACTCCTTGGTATTTACCTGAGGGA
Organism: Nyctereutes procyonoides; assembly: GCF_905146905.1. Taxonomy (NCBI): domain Eukaryota; kingdom Metazoa; phylum Chordata; class Mammalia; order Carnivora; family Canidae; genus Nyctereutes; species Nyctereutes procyonoides. The sequence goes on from NW_026575051.1 coordinate 60,770,292, forward strand.
GTTTAAAAGATGTCCATAAGAATCCTGCACGTGAATGTTTAGAAATTTTATTTATAAATGCAAATTTGTAAACAACCAATATGTCCATCAGTAGGTGACTCAATAAACAACTGGGGTGCATTCATATAACAAAAATTATTCAGCACTAGAAATAAATGAATTATTAAGACATTGAAAGACATGGGGGGACCTTAAATGCATATTGCTAAGTGAATGAATCTCATCTGAAAAGGCTACACACTGTGATTTAAACTATTTGACATTCCTGTAAAGGTGAAGCCTTGTAGACTATAAAAAAGATCAGTGGTTGCTAATAGTTCAGTGAAAGGAAGAAGCAAAGAGGATTTTTTGGACAGAAATTATTCTGCATGATATCAAACTGGTGGACACATTACACTATATTTTTGTCCAAATCCTTAAAATGTACAACACAGAGTGAACTGGAACAGAAACTATGGATACTAGTTAATAATAATGTATCAATATTGGCTTCTCTTTTATAACAAATGTTCCACAAAAAAGCAAGACACATTTCAATCATTTTAAAGAGAAAGAAACAAGTTTAAACAAATTAATCAGTCACCAAGCTTCTTTATTATCATTACAATTTATACAAAAATTGAATATTACGAAAAAGTTTTAGAGTTCACAAAAATTTCTCCAAGAACCTCTTGAAAACTGTAGTTAATAAAGAATTTTAGAAGAATTTGGAAACACACACACACACACAAACTATGACAATACTAGCGAGTTACACAATTGGGGAATTTTTTAGACTTTATTTAAATAGAAATTATTAAATACAATCTGAAAATGTAGTTTTAGAAGATTAGTGTATTTTTGTTTTGTGTTTTGTAATTTTATTTGAGTCTAGTTGATACACAATGTAACATTAGTTCCAGATATGCAAGAATGATTCATCATCTCTGTATGTTATGCTCTGCTTACCACAAGTGTAGCTACCCTCTGTCATGGAAAATGCTATTATAATACACTTGACTATATCCTGTATAATGCCTTTTATTCCCATGACTTATTCATTCCATAACTGGAACCCTGTATCTCCCACTTTCCTGCATCTGTTTTGTCCATCTCCCCACCCACCTCCTCTCTGGCAAACATTAGTTTGTTCTTTGTATTTTTAGATCTGATTCTGCTTTTTGTTTTTTTTTTTTTAGATTCCATGTATGAGTGAAATCATATAGTATTTGTCTTTCTCAGTCTGGTATATTTTACTTAGCACAGTACTCTCTAGGTCCATCCATATTGTTAGGAATGGCAGGATCTCAACATTTTTTATGGCTGCATAATATTCCATTGCGTGTGCATGTGTATAATGTCTCCATTATCCATTCATGGACACTCAGGTTACTTAGGTTGCTTCTCCTTGGTTGTTATAAAAAATACTGTAAAAAAAAAACATACAGGTGCATGTATCTTTTTGAATTAATGTTTTTGTTTTCTTTGGATCAATACTTAGTAGTGGAATTACTAGGTCATATGGTATTCTATTTTCAATTTTTTTGAGGAATCTCCATACTGTTTCACAATGGCTGCAACAGTTTACATTTCTGCCAACAGTTCACGGTGGTTTCTTTTTCTCCAAATCCTCCCCAACACTTGCTGTTTCTTGTCTTTTTTTTTTTTTTTATTATTTTAGCCATTCTGACAGGTGTAAGGTGATATCTTATTGTGGTTTTCATTTGTATCTCCCTGATGATGAATGACGTTGAGCTTCTTTTCATGTGTCTGTTGGCCCCCTGTTTGTCTTTTGGAAGAATATCTACTCAAAGATTAATATAATTCATCATGCTTAATCAGTGTTTGAAACTGAAAACTCATCATGTCTCCAAAGACCTAACTAAAATAATATATTTTGTTGTGTTCTTTTCCTCAACTGAAAAGAAATTTAATAAACAGCACATGTTTAGGGAATGACTACTTTTAGTTAAGCTTAATTAATAATGATTTTATTATTATTGTTCCGGACAAATCAAATATTTGCCTTCCTCTAGGATAGGATTCTCAATGTATACAATCCACATAGATAATGTTTTTAAAAGTGACTCCTGACTCTGGGAAACGAACAAGGGGTAGCAGAAGGGGAGGTAGGCGGGGGATTGGAGTGACTGGGTGATGGGCACTGAGGGGGGCACTTGGCGGGATGAGCACTGGGTATTATGCTAAATGTTGGCAAATTGAACTGAAAAATTAATCAATTGAATTGAAAAATTAAAAAAAAAAGAAAGAAAGGATACTGTGCCAATTTACTTTAATCCATTTAGGTGAAAACTAAAAAATTCTATAAATATCTATGTATGCCCTTCACATGTAATAAAAATATCTCTGTATTAGGAAATAATTAGCTAAAAATAAATAAGTAACTCCTGAGATGTTCTTTTCCTTTCTACTTTTTTATATTAAAAATAAATTCTTTAGACTTTAGGTTTATCATTTTCATTACAGTTCTTTTGAAATCTAAGATGTTAATTTTCCCTAGTATCCTTTGAATGCTGGGTGCAGCCAGGTTCCACCTTCAATATTTTGGTGGTTTGAATGTTTGTTGACCTAAGGAAGGCCACAACATGGTTTTATTTCTTTACAGACCAATATGAAGTACAATTATATTGTCTTTAAAGTAGAAAATAAACAATGCATGTCTAGTTCATTGCTTTTACTATTTGAAAATATAGCTAGATTGCCTTTAAACTCATTAATTTTCTCTGCCTTTTAAAACAAAATGGTGTCTCTTATAACACCTGAACAAGAGTGAATTATGTTACTTCAGAAGATGAGGAGAAATAGTTATGCCCTATTGAACCTTTAATATAAACCAACTGCACCTTGAAATGCTTAATGATTACAGAAAAGACCTATACGGAGATTCCAGACTCGATCTCTCTTAGAAGAATAAATAAAACAGACAAGTAATTAAAAGCAAATTCAGTTCTTGGTTTCACTGCTCAGTATCTATGCTCACTAAGGGTTAGCTGATCAAAAGTAGTAATGCAGAATACCAAGCTAGAGAGAGTCTCTGTCTGGTAAATGACATCTTTACTGTTTTTCACTGTGAAAATCTCAGCAATCGAAAATCGTCAAAAAAAAAAAAAAAAAAAAAAAAAAGGAAGAAAGAAGAAAGAAAGAAAGAAAGAAAGAAAGAAAGAAAATCATCAACCTTTACCAACAATTCAATACAAAGCAGATCTACTCAACAACTAAATTTTATAACATATGAGTTAAAATGATAGGAAATTTGTGTGACTGTGTGTGTGTGTGTGTGTGTGTGTGTGTGTGTGTTAAATTGCTTCTTATTTAGAAGAAGCAAGCTTCATGTATATGTATAAGAACATGTCAGGAATTTCCTAAAGGCAAATATTTGAAAATTAGCTCTCTTTATTCAAATATTCAATAATTCTCAGTGCCTAGCCATGTTTCAGATATATTATCTATAGAAACAGTTGAACTCCCAAACTTTTCTGTTTCCATTTAATAATCCTGTGCTGCTCAAATGCACACCTCTTACCTTTGTTTCACCCATGATTCTATGGATAGAATGAAAGTAATTTTGACTTTAATTTTCATTTGACTGAGTCAGATGGACTTGGAAATGCCTCCTATAGGATTTGTCATTTTCATACTTCCTAACTCAATGAGTGTCACTTACATACTAAAGCAATTTAATGTCCACTTCCCACCCCAATCCTGAAAGTTGTGTTGTGTAATTTTGACATCCAAATATACTTGCTCTGACTAGAATCTCTTACATGGCATCCATGGGATCTTACTGAATGCAGTATAGTTAATTGGTATTTGGAGCACAAAGTACTTATCTAACATCCATTTTCCCCCCTAACTTCTCTAGAATCAGAACTCTGAATGACTTAATGCCAGATATTTGCCTCATTTCTTAATTTTATACTGCTAGGATCAACTAGATATAAGAATTACTGGGTTGATTTTCCAAGAAAGCTCTTTAAAGAAAGATGCTTTTTAATCTCATTTTTAAAAGCTTATTTCAGAAAGTCTTATTTCTGTTTTTGTTTGAAACATGGAGGTGATGACTGAAGCTGCAGAGGAAAACACATGACATAAGATGATGAGCTTGACAATAGAACAATGTAATTAAAATGATGCTTGTGAAAGAGGAAACTGGGATGTTGATGATGCCATAGACCTTCCATAGCAGTTGTGATGGACTCCCTACTTTGGAACTCCTGTCCATGAGAAAAATATCAACCTTTATCTTTCAATGTTATTTAAATAATTTATTCTAGGAGATAAATATAATTCCCAATGCATATAACTGTTTCGTGCTCATCTTAGCCTATTGATAGTAATGCTACTGGCTAGAAATGCCTGAAAGCATTCACCTGGCTTGCAGTGAGCTTCCCACAGACATTTTCTCTTTCCAAACCAGTGTTACACAACTGGACTGACCCTTGTGGTTCTTATTATGCTTGCAAGATGCCCTTCAGCAACAGCCATCAGGAAACTTTGAAAAAATAAATGTTTAATTACTTACAAGACCTGAAAATTACGAATACACCTGGGGCCCTCTAGTAGAAACAGAGAGAGAGAAAAAGCTCAGGCCCTGGGAATTCTGCTTTTATTGGGGTCAAGGGTGGGAGCCTCAGGTTTCACAGGCTCAGTCTTCAACAGGGAATTTAAAATATAACAGTGGGAATTTAGAGTGAGAGAAAAAGAAAAGACTGGTGGCTCCAGAGGTTAGCAACTGAAATCAACCAAATTTTCCATAACACAGGAGCCCCAAACAGGGGGAGTGGTCTGGCTCTTTATCTAATCCTGAGGCCTGTAAAGTGTATATTCAACATAGCTGTCTTTGAAGTGGATGCCTCTTTCAAATGGATACTAGCAATTAAAGCTTAAGTCATTCATTTGCATTACAAAAAAGGGGAAAAAAACCTTCAGGGCTCATACTACAACAGCATTACTTCAGTTCCAAAAATCCAAATCATATCATTTATATAAATTTTTAAGTAGCCAGCACATACTGGGCAAGGTACAGTTAATTAGTAAAAATGGAGGCTAATACAATTGGAGATGAGAATTATTTTCAGGTCATTCTTAGTATGTGAACCTTCATAATTCTCAGTAGAAGAGTCATAAAGCTTTCAACACCGCAGTACAGATTGGAAAACAAGTAAAAAAAATCACAAGCAATAGATGCAACTCAAATCCTGCAGAGAGCATATATACAAGTAGTATGTATTAGGAGAACTTATATTTAAATTTTCAACCCTTAAAAATCATAAATTAGAAAAAAATGAGAATTGCTTCAGATTGCTAACAAACCACTTCAGTTTGTAAATCTCGAAAAGGAAAATCTGTACCTATATCAAAACCACTAAAAAATTTGAAGTTCATCATAGATCTGGAAGTCCCTGACGCCTAGATCCTTTTGTCTTATTTATCTTTGTTACAGCTTAAAGATCAGCAGAATTAATAATGGTAAAATGTTTAAAGACAATTGATGAAAGTTAATTTTCTTAGGAAAAATGACAAATGACTTCCATATTCATCATAGGGAGAAAAAGTGGTGGTAGTGATAAAGAATTCACAAAAATCAGAGGCACTAGGGTAGCTCAGTGGGTTAGTCATCTGACTTTGGCTCAGTTCATGATCTCAGAGTCCTGGGAATTAGCCCCACATTAAGTTCTGCACTCAGGGGGAGTCTGCTTGTCCCTCTCCTTCTCTCTCTGGGCTTCCCCCCCCCATATATATTTTATATATATATAAAATAAATGAATAAACAAATAAAATTTTTAAAAAAGAATCTATAAAAATCATGGCTAGAAGAAGTATTCCAATTTGTCCAGCAAAATAGTTATACAATTCAAATTCATAAAAACACAATCATAAAGGCTTTACTGTTTTCTTAGTTTTTGCTTTTGATACAAAGTGTGACTAATTATTTAACAAGAGTGAATATCACTATATAATTTTAAAGTGTGAAATGAAGTTTGGAAATAAATAGATCAAGATATGGTATAATTGATGCAGGCAGGCCAGTTGAGGACCCAGCAGGAGTGCTGTAGGACTAGCCAAGAGGGTCCTTAGTATCACGCAGGTTGGAAATCAAATGTGAGACAGCAGGAGTGAAAATAGTGTCTTTTAAAGATATATATATAGCAAGAGTGAGAATGGTTGGAGCATCCAGGAGACTTGGAAAGGAAAAATGATGAGTCTCTTTGCTTGGAGTCTGGGGTTTTTATTGGTTATTGTGGTCTGGTGCACATGTCCCTCTTTGGCATCCAGGAACTGTTCAGAATAAGGACAGGGACCAGGTGTCCCTCATAAATCACTCATTCCCTGAAGCCAGGGGTCTTGGTGTCAAGGTGTTTGGAGTCAGTGGTCTTGGAGAACGTTTATGAGGTCCTCACCCATTTATGCCTTAGATGTTATTTACTGTGCTCGAAGACTCCAAAGATATCATTATCTCTTTGTTCTTTACAAAGATGACGCATACTATTTGCATTTCAAGGCATGTGTACAGTGGGGTGAGGATGCAGGTCCTAGCAAGAATAGAAACCAAATAAGTAAAAGAAAAAAGAGATAGCTTTTTTCTCTCATGAGGTCCCTTCAGTTTCCCTGTCTCATAATTATGTCAGCCATGATTGAATGATTGCTCCAATTCTCTACACATTTTATAGTCATTCCTTTTAAAATATAACTTTTATTTTATATAAATAAAATAGCCACTGAGGTGGCTCAGTTGGCTAAGCATCTGACTCATGGTTTCAACTCAAGTCATGATCTCATGGTTATGAGATCAAACCCCTTATCAAGCCATGGGCTTAGCACACCCTGTCTCTTTCTAAAATAAATAAATAAACCCTTACAAATAAATTAATAAAATATATCTTTCCAGATCCCCCTATCAAAGGCAGTTGAACAGTGAATTATTGTTTATAATATTCAGGTTTTTTTTTAAAAGATTTTATGTATTTATTCATGAGAGACACAGAGGGAGAGAGAGACAGAGACAGGCAGAGGGAAAAGCAGGCCCCATGCGGGACTCCAGGATCACGCCCTGGGCCAAAGGCAGGCACTAAACCACTGAGCCACCCAGGGATCCCCTATAATATTCTGTTTTGAAGAGTTTTAACACAGAGCAATATTATGGCAATAAATTATTAGTACAGAAGCCTACAATGGTTACATCATTTTGAGACACTAAGAAAAGGTTGTAATTGTACTATGACAAGTTGAATTATAGTACTTTAATACAGAAAGTAGACAGAAGGTGAGTTTAGCAAACATATGGGTTTAGTTACAAATTTCATCATTATTATCTATGTAAAAATAGGGGTACCTAGGTGTCTTAGTCGGTTAAGTGGCTGACTCTTTTTTTTTTTTTTTTAAAGCGGCTGACTCCTGATTTTGACTCAGGTCATGATCTCAGGATTGTGAGATCAAGCACCCTGTCAAGCTCCGAGCTCAGCACAGAGAGTTCGCTTGAAATTTTCTCCCTCTCCATCTGCTCTTCACCCCACACATGCACACGTGCATGTGTGTATGTGTGTGTTTGTATGCTCTTTCTTTCTCACTCTCAAAATAAATAAATAAATTACTTAATTAAATCTTTACTGCCTATGTAAAAATAGAAAATTAGTTAGCTTTTTGCGGCATTACTTCCTTGTCTGTGAACTGGCCTAATAATGTCTACCTCATTGGTATTGGCAAATAGTCTTACCTGCTAGGAGCAAAACAATTAAAAACAAAATAATATAAATCATTTTTAATGCTTTAATCCTTGACCCATATGAGGATTCTATGAACTAACACATATGCTAGGCATCTAGCACTCTTAACTAAATGTGTTACAAAAAATCACTTTAATACCATTTAAATATCATCTTCATTGTCAGTAGTTAATAAATGCTACTAAAAGTTTTTAAATTCAGAAAATGGAAATTATTTTAATAATCCTTTAAAGAAGGAAGAGTTTAAATACTAGATTCACATGTTTTGTTATTTGAATTTAATACAAAAAGATACATTGATGGATCATATATTTTTAAACATAGATAAAATGGATTCAGACTTTTAAAAGACATGTTAATATATAAAACATCTAGTAACTTTTTGAAAAACATATTAAATTCTATTCACACAAATAATATTGCAACCAAGACCTCAGTGACTAAAACCAATTACATTATGGATTCGAAGTAAAAAATAATATTAAGTAAAATTTTATATTACAGGATATTTTTTCAAAAGCAATTATTACTCTGAACATATAAAAGAAAATAAATATATTATGTATAATAATTATACTCCATGACCAGGTGTGATTTATTCCACAAACGCAAGATTGTTTAAATATTCAAATTCAATCAATATAATCAACCACATTGATAAACTAATAAGGAAAATTCACATTATATATCAATTGATACAGAAAAATCATAGAAAACCATGAGGGGCAAGCTAGAAGTAATAATCTAATTCAACAAAGTCACAGGACACAATAAAAACATACAAAAATCAATTGTGTTTCTAAATATTAGAAATGAACATTTGGAAACCACAATTTAAAATACTATACCATTTAAAATAGTTTCAAAGAAAATGAAATACTTAGTTTAGATCCAACAAAAAATATACAGAATTTATATGCAGAAAAAATACCAAAAAACCTGATAAAAGAAGTGATATATTGTGCTCATGATTTGGGAGATTTGACAGAGTTAATGTATCAGTTCTCTCCAAATTGATCCTTAGGATTGGCAAAATGCCTATTAAAATCCCAGCAAGGTTTGCGGTTTTTTTTTTAATATATCAACATTTTTTTTTAAGATTTTACTTCTTTATTTAAGAGAGACAGTGTGTGTGTGTGTGTGTGTGTGTGTGTGTGTGTGTGTGTGTGTCCCCGCAGGCACACACAGGAGCATGGGGGAGGGGCATAGGGAGAGGGAGAAGAAGACTCCCTGAGCAGGGAGCCTGATATGGGGCCCAGTTCCCGGACCCAGAGATCATGACCCCAGCTGAAGGTAGTCACTTAATCAACTGAGCCACCCAGGAGTCCCTATCAACCAACAATTAAATTTATAGAAATTAAAATAGACTAGAATGCCTAGAACAATTATTTAGAAAAATAAAGTGAGAGGAAACACTACCTAATTTTAGGAATACTAGTTATCTACAGTAATCAAGACAATGTGGTATTGAAAAGATATAGACACATAGAACAAAGAAAGAGTAGAAAAACCAGAAATAGACCCACACAAGTATGCACAACTGGATTTGGCAAATTTACAAAGACAATTGAATGAAGTATGAATGACTTCAATAAATATTAAGCATGGCATCTCACGATCTGTAAAAGAAAATATTGATAAATTGCACTTCATCAAAATTTAAAATGCATGCTCTGTGAAAGATCCTGTTGAGAGGATGAGAAAACAAGCTACAACTGGGAGAAAATATTTGCAAACCGCATACTGGACAGAGGATAAGCATCTTAAATATTTAAAGAACACATGATATTTAGAAGAAATAGGAAATTCAATTAGAAAATTGACAAATACCATAAACAGATATTTCATCAAAGATGACATACTGATGGCAAGTAAACATATGAATATGTTCAATACCATTCAGCAGTAAGGAAAAGAAAATTAAAATCATGGCATGTTAGAAAGATTGAATTAATAAGATAGCGAAAATACTGAATGTTGGCCAGGTAAAGGATATACCGATTTTCTCACAAGGCTGTACAATGGTATAACACTTAGGAAAATAGTTTGGCCGTATCTTAAAAAACTAAAATACACTTACTATATGACCTAACAGTTTCATTCCTGGGATTTATGTCAGAGAGATGAAACACAAAAGAATTGTACCTGGATGTTCATAGAAGGTTTATTTTCAACAGCCAAAATTTGCAAATAGCCCTGTTATTCTTCAACTAGTAAATGGTTTAATAAACTGCTGTATCTATGCCATGAAATATCACAAAGGAATCAACAATTGACATTGACACATGAAACCACCTCCAGGGATCTCAAGGTATTGAGTGGAAATACCAGTCTCAAAGGGCTACATACTACACGTTCCATTTATGTAAGATTTTGAGCCAACATGGGGATGGAGAACAGACTGGCTGTTAATGTAAACAGTTTAGCAAGAGTGGGGTTCGTACAATTACAAAGCGATAGTGCAAGGAAGTTTCTTTGCTTGTGCAGTGGTGCTAAAACAAATATATATGTGGTAAAATTTCCCTGAATTACACACACACAGACACAAATGAGTGCATGCAAAAAGTGTTGAGATATGAATAAAATCTGTAGTCTAACATTATTGATTTTCTTTTTGTGCTATAGTGATGTAAGATGTGATTATCGGAAGAAGTAGGGATATATAGAAACAGGACTCTCTCTACTGTCTTTGCAAATTGTTGTGTACTATGATCATTTCAAAATTAAAAATACACTCTAGTTTTTTAGATTTTTGTTTTTGAATGAACCAGAATTTGATACCAAATTTGTTCATCACCAGTCAATGGAGTTTCCTCAGATGCTACCCGTATTTATAGCTAACGAAGGATACTTTATCAACATACTTTTCTATCCCTGTAGCATTACATATTCTATATTCTTCTCTTTCCATCTCCTCAGGTGGCTGACTCTTAAAGTACAGACGAATATAACCCATTCTGGAAAGTTCTCTTAGTCTTAATGTAAATGATACTGTATTCTAAATCTACTATGAACACTTCTCCTCACATCTGTGTACAAATCTCTACTATGAAACTTGTTTTGTTATTACAGAGTATATGTTCCTGCAAGGATTAGGGTACAATACATGAGTAAGAACTGCTCTCGATAGTTCCATCTTCAGTGGTCCATATACGTAGGTTGATAATGACAGATTAAATGACTGAACAAAGTATTTTGGAGGGACGCTATGATCTAAAAGTTGGTTGTTTAAGTATCTGGTTTAAAAGATAGGTCTAATTTTTCAAGTGGATCTGGAATGTGTTCAACATAACATTGACTTTCAGATTTTTATTGTTGTTACCTACTGTGAAATCCTGCAGACACTGATTTATTTGGTGAATCAAATAATTAAATATTGAATTCTTAGGAAATATTTCTATGAGTATTTTAACCACAGTTCTTATACCACGTATGTCATTGACTTCTACAGTTCCTTAAATTGTGCATATAAATAAATGTTCTGTGAAACTGTTTTGGGGAACCTCTAAATGTGAGAACACTTATTTTACTTTTTAGTGAAACTATATCTGAAGAGCTTAATTCTGAAGATCATATTTGTTGTGATATACCGTCAATTACAATATACATATTTTATTGTTGTTTTTGTGCATTTCCAATGCTTATTTTGCAATGGTACATCTTCATCTTGATTTTCAACTCAAAACCACAATTTGCTTCTATTTACTGTGAATTTTATCTAAATCTATCTACTGGGGATTTTAAATTTAAATTTGTACACTATAAATGGAAAATTCAGTGAGAAGCTTTCTTTCTTATTCTTCATTCCAATATCTTCACTTGAAGTTAAAAGAAGTAAATACTTTATTTTCCGGAAATGTTTATATAGCAAGAAGTTATTTGTATCACCTGTCTAAATTTCACATTCCAGTAGTTTAATAGAACAGCTAATTTGTTTTTAATTATGCAGATCTTTTTTACATACTGTAGTTTTGATGTACAGGTACAGCAAATTGTAACACAGGAGGTTTTTTTTTTTTTAATTGGACAGATGCTGAGATTACAAAACTTACTAATAGGAAAATATTTGGGTAAAACATTACTATGCAACTAGAGTCTACAAAAAAGACTGTTGAAAGCTGGAAAGCCTATGCATACCAAAATGTCTAAACACATAAGAAGATAAAGGTTGTTCTATCCCCAGGTATCCTTGTAAATGTGATACGTCTGGGAATATTTTTATATACACATAATTGAAAGTGAATAGTAAGTAAACAAATATAGCAACTATTCTATAAGGATTTGGGAATGGCACAAGCTCTTAAGGGGAGAATTGAGTTTTTAAAAAGTGAAAAGGAAACTTTATGACATTTATATATGTATTTGCTGATAGAAATAGCTTTTATTTGTTTTTTAAATTTTTTCCCACTTTCAGATGGTAATGCCATTTGGATATTGTGAATGCCTGGTGGATAATTTAAAAAGTAACAGTGCAGTTTAATGCAGGACCATATTGCAACTAAATAAAGAAATGATCTCTGCTCTCAGTACTCACTGCTCACATATGTGCAGGGGATGGACTTGGGGTCTGCCTTCCTTCATTATATTTTGGAGACCATGGTATCAAACCAGACTTTACCACCACCTGGAAGTCCTTTTAAGTCCCCTACTGAGGTTCATTTTCTATTCCCCACACTAGCTCTTTCACTCCTTTCCCAATCCCACTAAATGCAGTTTAATCCTTCACTCTCAGATGACCTTTCTTCTCACTTCAGACAGAAAATAAAATGCATTACATAGGAACTGGATCAACTTCTTCAAAAAGGCAAAAAAAAAAAATGATAAAAGAAAGAAAAGAAAAGATACATACATGGATAAGAGTTTCTCTTGCAACTAAAATCTAATTTCCTCATCTCTGCCTTGATTCAATGCTCTTCTGTCTTCCCAGGGATTTCTTTAGTAGCACACTCTTATCTTTTATTCACTTCCAGTCTTCTGGATCTTTTTGTAAGTATTTGAAAATATTCAGGTTGTTTCATGGATGAAAAAAAGTAAATACTGTCCTTCCCTTGATAACTTACCTGTTACCTGGGGCCCACCTGGCAAGCTGTCAAAACCCCTCCTTTGTTTTAGAGCCACTTTGTTTCATGGTACAGTTTAGTATACTGTCATGTCATGTGCACTGCTTTTCTTTTGCTTTAGGTGAGAAGACACACACAAACACACACCACTCACTCTTCTTACATCTCGGGCCACTCTTGTAGAAACATTTTTTAAAATACATTATTTATTTATTCATGAGCGACAGAGAGAGGGAGGGAGAGGGAGAGGCAGTCTCCCCATGGAGCAGAGCAGGGAGATTGATGTAGGACTCGATCCCAGGACTCCGGGATCATGACCTGAGCCGAAGGCACACGCTCAACCAACTGAGCTACCTAGGAGCCCAGAAACATTTTTTTAAATCCATCCCCCCACACACACCACGGGCACCTACGTGGTAAAGTTGGTTAAGTGTGGAAGTCTTAGTTTTGGATCAGGTTATGATCTCAGGCTGGTGAGATCAGCTCTGTGTGGGGCTCCAAGCTCAGCCTGGAGCCTGCTTAAGACTCTGTCTCTGTCTTCCTCTGACTCTCCCCCTATTTAAAATAAATAAGTAAATCTTAAAAGGAAGAAAGAAGAAAGAAAGAAAGAGAAAGAAAGAAAGAAGAAAGAAAGAAAGAAAGAAAGAAAGAAAGAAGAAAGAAAGAAAGAAAAGAAAGAAAGAAAGAAAGAAAATGAAAATAAGAAAGAAAAGGCACCTTTTTCTTTCCCAAATTTTGATTTGTTTTTCTTAAATGTATTTTCTAAGTCATCTTAATACTATAAATTTTTCCTGTCTCATTGATTTCCATGGCCTCAATTTTCATCCATTTTTTAACTCCTCCAAAATGTATCTTTGCATCACAGCATCTCCTAGGTTTGGGAATGGAATTTTCAACTATGCATTAGACACACTCTTTGGATGTTAGGAAGGAACCCCAAACTCATGTTCACACTGAAATCTGGAGTTTTTGTCCCTGAATCCATCCTCCTATGTTTCTGGCTTAACACAGGACACCTGTCAAATCTGAAGTGACTAAAATAGGGGGCATTATCTGGAATCTTGTAAAAATCTTCCTTAATATGATCCCTGATGGAATATTTTACAATTATGTAAAGTAACTTATTTAGAAAAAATACAACTTAATGTTCTGTCTTTTCTTATATTCTTCTATGAAGTTAAATTAGTTCTTTCAATCATTATTTTTAAAATTTTCTCATTTTGGTTAAAATGAAAGAAACTTTCATTAGATTTTCTGTGGAAAATAATATCATAATGGCTTCCTGATTTAGTAGAGTTCATTTTTGGTCAGCCTGGCTTTCTGTTTTTTAGTCTTCTACTGAGAAGTGAATACTTCAAATAGTTTTCTTAAGAAACAATAAAATAGTATAAATCATGCTATTTATATTTATAATACCATTCATTATGGATATACCAGCAAATATATTTTTAATTCTGATCATCCATTATTGATACACATGAAACCTGCATGCAAATATGAACTAAACTAATAAAAATTTATATCCCTGTTTTTAATCCATGAAGTGCCTGTCTCTTTTGCGTGATTTCCTATTTGGTTTTTTATATTATTTTCCGTGTTGATTTGTTACAGTTGTTCTGAATACTAAACTTTCTGTACTAAAAGTTTTCCCCACTATCTGAAAGTGGATTGTTCTTACGGAACCTCTTGTAAGCTGAAATGGTGTAAAGTGAAGAAGCAATTACCATTAATTTATATGGAGAAAGTTTTGAGCGTTCCCAGAGCCAAAACTAACCTCTCAGGCTTTTCTGATCCTTTAGGACACATCTTGCTAACAGATGCACAAAATAAATCAAGATAAACCACATATGCTCAGGGATACTATACAAAGCTCTGGCAGCTTGATGCTGAGAGGCTGCGTGTAGTTCCCAGGGAAAGAGTTAGGTGGTGCCAGTCTCACAACTTGGGGTAGGTGCTGCCTCTATAATGCTTCACTGCAAAACAAACTGAATTTTTGTTTTTTGATTTTTATCCTTAAAGTAAAAAATCCTCTTTGGATTTCTTTCAGATAGCAGAGTATACTTGTACTAAAGTAGTTTTTGTTTGTTTGTTTTAAGTAGGTTCCACACCCAGAGTAGAGCCCAAGGCCAGGCTTGAACTCTCACAACTTTGAGATCAAGACCTGAGCTGAGGTCAAGAGTTGGATGTTTAACCGGCTGAGCCACCCAGGTGCCCCTAAGGTAGGTCTTTTGTAAAGGCCAAGTGATATAATGTGACTTTTTGAAAAGTGGGGGATACATGTATTTTCATATTTATCAGTTTTTGACTTGTCTTTTAAGCTTTTAAAAAGATACTTATAATATACATTTATAAGGAAAGTATAGCTCCATGTTTAAGGATAACTCTACCATACCTTTGCTCATTTTTTTAGAATTTGGAGCCCTTAGAGCAGTAACCAATGGTATTTCTGATTTTACCTTTCTCTCTTCCTTCAGTTTTACATTTGGATGGATAAAAATGTATCCATTATAGTTCTTTTATACTTGGAGGAACAACTGCTTCTCAAATAAATAAATATATATCTGCTCCTTTAAACATGTTCTTTAATGACACATAATTATTTTAATATTCATCGTTAAAATTATTAATATGTCAACATTAACAATTAACTATATTAATATTAATATAGTATTTTAATATTAAGAACCAATAATTCAATAAATGTATACAACACAAACACAAGAAATTGACATCATAATATCTGACTCATGGAAATACAATAACTTTCCACAATGCTTTGTATTATTCTATATAATTGCTTTTGCTACCCCAGTAAGAATCATATCTGCTAATATAGTTTTTAGAGTAGTATTATATACAGAGATTTAAGAAATGTTATTAAAATTTTCTTTGTATGATCAAAACTCTTTATTATTTTATCTTCAGATGCATATTACCTCTCATACTTTAGTCATGCATGTTATATGAAAACCTCATCTAAAACACTGCTATGCATAGAATGAATGGATATTATAAATCAAAACTATGTTGCTGGCACTACCTCAAATATCTGTTTACACATATAAATGATTACAGGTTCTTAGTACAAAGAAAAATTAAAATAAAATATACCATAAACCTGTTCTGATGTGTCAAATATAGCTTTTTTTTCAAAACTCAAAATATTATACAAAGTATATACATTTAAAAATATTCTGATATTAAAACGTGATACTCATATCTTCTTTAAGGTATTTATGAATGAAAAAATAGAAGATTAACTTAAATCTCTGTACTACCAAACATCTGGTACATTCCTGTTAAAGTCAGTATCAAAGCAACAATGGCTCTTACTACTATTACTATTCATTATTGTTCTACTATTCATTTATTGCTAATGCAATAAAATAAGATAAATAAATGAGATTAATAAGCTAGAAATAAAAATAGTTATTATTAATTACATATTACGTATGATCACCTAGCAATAAATCTCAAGAGTCAACTAACCACTAACCATAAATAATCTAAAAAATCTATAAAATGGTAAGTTAAAATTCTATACAAATAATATACAAAAAGTAAAAAAAATATATGAATAAAAATAAAAAATTTTCTTCACTGTCCTAAAAAAGCCTGACTAAACATAAAGCCTTAACATACTACAGTTGTCAATTATTTGCACATTATACTGTTATCCATAAATCAAATTCAATCCAAACATAATTATATAATCTGTGGAACTCAACACATTAATTCTAAAATTAATATTGCAGATTAAAGGGCTAAGAATAGCCAAGAAAATCTTGAAGATCAGATTTTTTGGCATGAAATTAATCATATTTTAATATAGCTCTAGGAAATATATTTTTTCAGCATTGATTTTTTATACTTTTCATCATTTATTTCTATTTTTATGATTTAGCATATCATTTTTTTTACTGATTATGGAAGTTCCTCATAGATTAGTGGTAGTACATTTTGTTTATTGAATATAGAAAATGTAATGGTATCCTACCATTCTGGCTTGTCACTTAGTTTATAATGTCTTTTCTCAGGAAAATTGTTTTAATTTTCCTTCAAGACTTTTGAAGAGATTTTGCATTTTGCTTGGGGAAGACTTCTGTATTCCATGATTATGTTATATGGTATTTGTGTTGTTTGGGAAATTATTAAGATTTTTGGCTTAATACAAGGTCCAATTATTTACAGGTCTTGAAAAATAAGTGCATTTTTTAAATATTATACAGACTTAATGATTAATGCCTCCCATTGATTTTGTCTAAAAAACCTCATTACATAATTTTTCTTTGTAATTTGATGACCATAACTGTTCAGTGTACACAATTTTAATGACTACAGCATCTTCTTTGTAATGTGTCACAACAGTATCATAAAATTTCATTGTAAGAACTACATTATTCAATCTTTTTTAAAAAAATTAAAAGATTTTATTTATTTATTCTCAAAATATTTATTTATTCTCTGTGAGAGACACACAGAGAGAGAGGAAGAGACATAGGCAGAGGGAGGAGAGGCAGGCTCCATATAGGGAGCCAATTGGGACTCGATCCTGGGACTCCAGGATCATGCCCTGAGCTGAAGGCAGAGGCTCAACTGCTGAGCTACCCAGGCATCCCAACATTTGTTCAGTCTTCACTAGAATTTATTTTCTTCCTATTGCTTCTTAAACTTGTTGCTATTTTCTTTCTTTAGTTCATTTTTATGTTGCTAAGTAAAATTATCAATATTTTTTAAGATATCATGATTAAATTGATCAGTTTCCAATTTTTTGCATATTAAAAAATGCATTTATTATTCTTTTTTCTATTGAGGTGTAAGTGAAATACAGTAAAACACACAAATCTTTTTTTTAATATTTTATTTATTTAGTCATGAGACACACACAGAGGGAGAGAGAGAGATTGAGAGAGAGAGAGAGAGAGTCAAGACAAAGGCAGAGGGAGGAGAAGCAGGCTCCATGCAGGGAGCCTGACGTGGGACTTGATCCCAGGTCTTCAGGATCCTGCCCTGGGCCAAAGGCAGGCGCTACACCACTGAGCTACCCACGCTGCCCAGAACTCTTTATTATTTTATCTTCAGATGCATATTACCTCTCATACTTGAATCATGCATGTTATATGAAAACCTCCTCTAAAACACTGTTATTCATAGAATGAATGGATATTATAAATCAAAACTATGTTGCTGGCTCTACCTCAAATATCTGTTTACACATATAAATGATTACAGGTTCTTAGTACAAAGAAAAATTAAAATAAAATATATGTATACCTGTTCTGATGTGTCAAATATAGCCTTTTTTTCAAAACTCAAAATATTATACAGAGTATATACATTTAAGAATACTCTGATATTAAAACGTGATCCCAGGACTCCAGGATCATGCCCTGAGCTGAAGGCAGATGATTAACCTCTGAGCCATCTAGGCATCCCAAAACACACAAATCTTAAGTGTACAGTTCAATCAGTTTTAGAAATGCATATGCCTATGTGACTGACACTCTTATATACATTTATATCACCTCAGAAATGTCACTCAAGCCCCTTCTTCCCCAATTTCCCCATCATCACAAAGTGGCCACTCTACTGATGATTTTATCACAGATTAATTTAGCTAGTCTATAACTTCATATGTGTTCTTTGTTCTTTTTTTCCATCAAATGTGTTTTTGAGATTTGTCATGTTGATAGATTTAGCATTTTGTATTTATTTCTTGCTGAAAATACTCTATTTTATAGGTATACCATAGTTTGTCAATTCAGTCTCCAAACTGAGATATTTGAACTTTTCTAATTTACCATTTTTATTTCTGGATCTAATTTTTTATTTATTACAGGATAAATTTCCAACTTGGAACTTTATATGTTCCTGATGAGGAAAGCGTGATTGGCCAGATGCCTTTTCAGGTGGTAGTTTAGTTAGCCTAATATTTATCCCGTTGTGTTAATTCTGCACCTTGTCTTGCTTGTTGCAGTTGTTATTATTGTTGTTGTCTTTACGCTTGGAATTTTTTCTGTACTCTGCTGACAAGAATGTTCAATTTCTTAGAAATCTTTTTAAATTTAGATTGAAGTTTGGGTTTCTTTGTTTGGTTCCTCTTTCTCTTCTCCTCTAACTTCTTAGTGTTTTCCAGAAATAATTTAAATTCCCACATTCACTCATGGCTCCAATCCAATACTTATATAGATTTTTAAAAATATTTCTATCATTTCAGTGGAAATTGGATATGGGAGCAAAGAGAAAACTATTCATTCCATTTGCTCTTTTTAAACAACAAGCTACCTCCTCATTGCATGCTCCTTATTACTTTTTATTGCAATTTCCTATTAACACGTCTTACCTTTCATTATCCAATGACCTCAGTGAGTATAAAGTCATGATTATCTTTAAAAAAAAAAAAAACATGGGATCCCTGGGTGGCGCAGCGGTTTGGCGCCTGCCTTTGGCCCAGGGCGCGATCCTGGAGACCCAGGATCGAATCCCGCGTCGGGCTCCCGGTGCATGGAGCTTGCTTCTTCCTCTGCCTGTGTCTCTGTCTCTGTCTCTGTCTCTGTCTCTCTCTCTCTCTCTCTCTGTGTGACTATCATAAATAAATAAAAATTTAAAAAAATAAAAAAGGATGTTTAAAAAATAATAAAAAATTAATAATTAAAAAAAAATTTAAAAAAACCAACACTTTAGGGGCACCTGGGTGGCATAGTCAGTTGAGCATGGACTAGGTTTGAGCTCAGGTCATGACCTCAGTCAGGGTCCTGGGATCAAGCTCTGCCTTGGGCTCTATGCTCAGTGTGGAGTCTGCTTAAGATTCTCTCTCCCTCTCCATATGCTCCTCCCCCCTCTCTCCCTCTCTCAAATAAATAAATAAATCTTTTAAAAATACTTTATTGATGTATGTATTGACATATAAAAAGCTGTACATATTTAATGACTACAATTTGATGAGTTTGGAGATAAGCATATACCTTGAAACCATAATATATATATATGTATATATATTACATTATATTATACTATTATATGTATAATGGATACTATGGAATATATTGTATCAATATAACGTAATTGGAATATTACTCAACCATAAAAAAGAATGAAATCTTGCCATTTGCAATGGTGTTGATGGAGCTAGAGTAAATCATGCTAAGCAAAATAAGTCCGTCAAAGATAAGTACCATATGATCTCACTCATATGTGTAATTTAAGAAACAAAACAGATGAAGAGGGGCACCTGGGTGGCTCAGTGGTTGAGCATCTGCCTTTGGCTCAGGTCGTGATCCTGGAGTCCTGGAATCAAGTCCCACATCAGGCTCCCTGCAAGGAACCTGCTTCTAACCTCTGCCTGTCTCTGTTTCTCTCTCTCTCTGTGTCTCTCATGAATAAATAAATAAAATCTTAAAAATAAAAAAATAAATAAACACATGAACATAGAAGAAGGGAAAAAACAAGGGGGAAGCAAACCATGAAAGACTCTTACCCATAAAGAACAAACTGAGAGTGGCTTCAGTGAAAGTGGGTGGGGTAATGGGCTAAATAAATGATGGATATTAGGAGGGCATTTGTTGTAAAGAGCACTAGATGTTACATGTAAGTGATGAATCACTGAATTCTACTCCTGAAACTAGTATTATACTACAGGTTAACTACCTAGAATTTAATTAAAACTTGAAACAACAACAAAAAAAGAGAATAATATAAATGATAGAAGGAAAATGTCAATAGTTTGTTTTTTACAGTATTGACCTTCCTTTAGGAGAAAATAGCATATTTTGGGAGCTTTATGTTTCAAGAGAGAATTTGGGAACATTCAGATGGCATTATCTTTATATAAATTGTTGACGTAGATCTTTATGTTGTTATAGTTGTCTCCTTGCTATTTTTACCCCCAAGATAATGTTATAAAGGATTTATCTAAGATAATCATGTGGCAAGACCATTTTATGTTATGTAAAAGTCTAATTTATGTAAAAGTCTAATTTATGTAAAAGTCTAATTTGTTGATTAATTTTTTTTATTTACTATGCTCCTTTGCTTTCTTTTTTATAAGGATTTTGATTGTTTAATAACAGTTAAAAAGGGCATCAAATGTGGGTTACAATAAGCCAAAAAGTTCAAAAGAATGACTAAGAGAAGCCCACGCATACATTTTTGATTATGGAAAGATTAGGATACAGATGTATAGTAGTAAATTTCTTCTTATTATAGGAATTATAGGGTAGGGATTATATATATGTACACTTGGTAGTGTGTAGGGAATATATATATATATAATATATAAATGCACACATACTGTATATATATATACATATATGTATATGTGTGCATATATGTGTGCATATGTATACATGCACACATACTGTACTTAGATGGCCCTTGTGTATTTACACAAATAAATACACAAGTAAAACTTCCCTATTTAACAGTAATAGCCTCAATACATATCTATGTAGTTCATTTCAACTAATTTGTAGTAAGAACAGAAATGAGACATTATACTTGTCAGTAAACATGCTAAGGCATATTCCCTAAAATAAGTGATAGTCATGTTAGCAATATGACTGTGTAAATTGTTCAACCAAATTTATAGAATAAACTACTTTAAAGGATATTTGTGGTTTCTAGCTAAATCCTACTCTGGTCTAAGCATGTGAAACCCTCCAAAACTCTCTGACAAGTGATCTTACTATCTCAAATTGAGTGATTACAAACATTAGCAGAGTAACTGAAGTCATTGTCGCCATGTGTGATATCATTCTGCCTATTGTTGAACTGAAATCACTTCCGTTTAAATGGTATTCATTGCCCCTTGCCATACTTCAACTCTTTAAAGCCTGTTGTAATGAATTGCAGGGGGAGAATCACAAAATGTCTCCCATAGTGAAAATAATATTACACTTTTCCATCAATAACCATGCCTACACTGATTAATATCTTCTCTTCATATATATTTTTGTTTCAAATATGAAATATAACTATTTTTGGCCTCAGTTACATATATATATATAAATATAAATATATATATATATATATATATATATATATATATATATATACCTTAAGCTACATGGTATATATATATATACCTTGTAAAACACATTGTTTGGATTTGATTTCTAAAACATATTTTTGCTGTGTCTGAGTAAACTTGGGAAAGGTAAACACAAAATTATTTTTTTGCATGACTAAACTAATTCCCAAAATTAAAATTAAGATAATGTCCAATATATTTGGGCTATAACAATTATGAGACTGTGAATTTTACATATTCTTTATTGGATGAACTTGGTTATTCTTTTATTTATATGAACATTGTTTTCTCCATTTTAACATTACTACTTTATTTTCCTCTTATGTAAAAATTACTAAATTGTGTTAAGTAATTAAATCTAGCAGTATATTTAATCTTCACTTGTGATTTGATCTGAGTAGCCAAGGTCTTTTAGATAAAATTTAGGCTCTCTAAATGTAGATTTTTTTCCTTACACATATTGCAAATATACCAAAACTTTCATACATTTTTATTACTAAAAGAAAAAGAAAAATCATTTGATGATACTTGCTCTGTGTCAGGAAGTATTCCAAAATCGTGACCTACATTAATACATTTAATCCTCTGAAGAGATGTATGAGATACGTGCTATTATTTTTACATTTTATAGATTTGAAATGGCAACAGGGAAGCTAAATAACTTGCCTAAGGTGACATAACTGGTGTAGTTTGGCTAATAGCAGTCAGTTTCACTGTCCAAGCTATAGTCACTTCATTATACTAAAGGTTTTTATATTCAATTCCTATGAAAAACAAACAAGCTTGACATGACCACTGTATGATCTCTTCCCTTCCCTTCCTTGCTACTATTTTGAATTTGAAGGTGACATTTAATTAACAAATTAACTTGGTATTTTGTAAGAAATGGACAGTTCTAAATTAATGATTCTGAAAAATAGAAAGCCCCTCTAGATAAACATAGCCTATAAATCATGAACTGTTTACTATTTTTTTTTATCTAGTAGAGTTTGTTGCATATAATTGCAAAATAAATACCCTTCATCATCATAGCTCTTCCTGGCAGTTTTGGAGAGGTTAATGTATTTCTGACAATGGAAATTTACAGGAGGAGTAAAAGCACATTTTACTCTGAGTACCAGGCATGAAGTTAAACATTTATAAACTATAGTGGATCGCTATTGCATAGATTAAAATCAGGAAGAGTATTCTAACAATTAGACAGATATTCAAGTCTGATTGAATATTTTTAGGAAATAAAATAAAATAAAATAATTGGCACTTAATAATCTTATTAACATTTTTTGGTCTAGATTCTGCTAGATTTTTAATGAAATATGCATAGTTTTTTAGAATAAAGATAACCATTTGAACTGAAGATTTAATATAGTTAAACATTATCTTGTTATAACCCTTATCCTCTATTACAGGGAAGAATCAAGGTTTATAGCCCTCAATATTTACCAATTATGTAAATTGACTATTAGAACTATTACAAATGGTTTTCATGGTAGACAACAAAAACATTTTTTTAATACTCTTCATGTTGTTGAGGCGCCTGGGTGGCTCAGTCGGTTAAGTATCCAACTCAACTTTTGCTCACGTCATGATCTCATGAGTTGTGAGATCAAGCCCCAGACTGAGCCCTGTGTCCAGCTCCATGCAATTGGGAGTCTGCTTGAAGATTGTCTCCCTCTGCCCCTTCCCCTACTCTCTCTCTTCCTCTTTTTAAATAAATAAATAAATCTTAAAAAAAATACCCTTAATATTGTCTTTTGATTACAAGTTTTTTCATTTTTTAAAGTTTCACTTACCATTTTATTTTCTTTCATTATTATTTCTGTGTCTTGAGAAATTTTTCCCTATGCACATAGTTGAGAAGATAATCCCCCACATATTTTCTTCTAGGAGACTTGTACTTTTAGTTATGTTTTATTTATGGTATTTTAAACTAACTTTTTTGTATCATGTGAGATAGGGGTTGAGATTCATTAATTTTAATATGGTCATCTAGTTCTAGCACCAATCACTGAAAAGATTTTCCTCCTTCATTAGGTTATTTATTTATTTATTTTTAAGGATTTTATTTATTTATTCATGAGAGAGAGAGAGAAGCAGGCTCCCCTAAGGGTACCCAATGTAGGACTCAATCCCTGAACTCCAGGATCAGGCCCTGAGCTGAAAGCAGAGCTTAACAGCTGAGCCATCCAGACATCCCCTCCATTAGGTTATTTAATGCATATGTGGGAAATCAATGAATTATAAAAGCACGTAAATAATTTTATATTTAAATACCATACTGTTTCAATAATTGTTAGGTTATATTAAGTATTGAAGTCAAGTAGAGTTGGTCTAACTATTGTTCTTCTAGTTTAGGACTCGTTCATGACCCTTAGCTTTTCCTAATTTTATATATACTTTAAAAGCACTCAAACTTATTTCCTTTAAAAAGGCCCTCAGAAATTTAGTTTGGAATTGCTAATATTAAACCTGCACATCAATTTGCAAATAATTGAGTTTTTAACAATATTCCATCAACTAATCCATGGACATTATAAATCTTAACAATATTTTGTAATTTTCAATGGAGAGATATATCACATATTTTGTTAAATTAATCTGCATTTTATTTTTGTCACTATTGTAAATAAATTGTTTTTTGTATGCATAAATACAACTACTGTTAATATACTAAGATGCAGGGGATCCCTGGGTGGCTCAGCAGTTTAGCCCCATGCGCAGGGCATGATCCTGGGGCCCCAGGATTGAATCCCACATGGGGCTCCCTGCATGGAGCCTGCTTCTCCTTCTGCCTGTGTCTCTGCCTCTCTCTCTCTCTCTGTGTGTGTCTTTCATGAATAAATAAAATCTTTAAAAAATTATATACTAAGATGTATGTAGTTTGTATACTGAATTTTATCTGTGACCTGGATAAATTTGCTTATTAGTTCTAGTACTCTGATTATAGATTCTTTAGGATTTTCTACATGAACAATTTTGCTTTTTGTGGATAAAATCTGTTTTCTATCTCTGCAATTTTTGTGTCTTTTATTGCTTCCTCATGACTTATTGCATGGACAGGAGCTGTAGGTACGATGGTGACTAGAAGAATAGAGTGGACAGTCTTACCTGGTTCTTGATCTTAGAGGGAAAGGGTCTAATATTTCATGATTTATGTTTGATGTTAAACGTAAGTATTTTGTATGTGCCCTTTATTATATTTCAGAATCTTTTTTACATTTCTAGTTTGCTGATAGTTTTTATCAAGCATGGGTATTAAAAAGTTGTCAAAGACTTTTTTCTGCCTCTATTGAAGATTTTTATTTTTTTTCTCTTTGGCATATATATTAACTTCCATTGTTTTATTTTCAAATATTTTTCTTTATGTTTATATTAACATAAATTAAGTTTGGTTAATTTTAAAACAATTTCATACTCACAGAATAAACTTAGCTTGGTTATACGGTATTATCCTTTTTATATGTTGTCAGATTTGTTTTGCTAAGATTTGTTTAGTATTTTATCTATATTTATAGGATGAAGCCCCAGTTAGTTATGATGTATTATTATTTTTTATTTCTTGATGGATCTGATTTGATAGTGTTTTAGTAAAGGATTTATGTATGATGTTATGGGGGATTGTCATATGTATTTTGTTCTTATCATGCCTTCATTGACTTTGAACTCAATGTTGCGTGGCTTCAATAAACAAGTAGAAAACTACTCTCTAAACTTCCTAAGGTGTGTAAAGTTTGTTTGTTTTAATGCTTGTTAGAATTTATAATTAAACGCTCCCCTCACATGGAAGACTCCTAACTCTGGGAAACGAACCAGGGGTGGTAGAAGGGGAGGAGGGCGAGGGGTGGGGGTGACTGGGTGGTGGGCACTGAGGGGGGCACTTGACAGGATGAGCACTGGGTGTTATTCTGTATGTTGGCAAATTGAACACCAATAAAAAATAAATTTATTATAAAAAAAAAACAAACACTCCCCTCCTGGAGTTTTCTTTGAAAGACATTTTGTTGCAGCTGCTTTTAAAATGCATTATTTTATTTTTTACATTAGGCTATTCTGATTTTTTGGGGGGGATTAATTTTGATAAATTGCTTTCAGTGACTATGTCAATATATTCTAACTTGTCAAATTTATTGATTTAAAGTTATTTATAAAATTTCCTTTGCTTATATTTAAAATCTGAAGGAGCCATATTTCTATTTTATCTCATTATTAGTAATTTGTGTTTCTTTTCTTTTTTTATACTAACTTGTTAGATTGTATACTTTTTTAATTAATTGTTTAAAAGAACCAACTTCTTAAAAAATATCTCTACCATTTGGCTATGTCTTAATTTCTTGATTTCTAATGTTAGTGTAAATTTATTTCTATGTAATTACTTTATAAGTTTATATATTATCTTTAACATTTAGTACATTTAGTAAAAACAGTTTGCAATTTTTGAAGAATGCATGTATTCCTTTTTGAACAACAGGTTAGTTATAAATGTATTGTTTAGCTAATAACATTTGTGGCTTTTCTAGACATTTTAGTAAGAATCATTTTTATTTTTATTCAGTTTTCTGAAAATATCAAGAATTGCTTTATTGGCCACCATATAGTCCATCTTTGGGAACAGTCCATGTGAACTTGAAAATATTTATTATGCAATTTTGGGGTGAAATGTCTGTAAGACTCAATGAAACCAAGACTGTTGATAGTGGTATGTAACTTTACCTCATATTTCTCCACTTTTTTCAATCAAATAATGAGAGAAGCATGTTAAAATCTTCAGCAATGATTGTGGGTTTTATTTCTCATTCTACTTAAGTGTTTATCTTTGTATTTACTATGAAGCTCTAGTACTAGCCAAACACACATATATTATTGATTATTGTCTGCCTAATAAATTGACCTTTCATTATAAAATTTCCCTTTCTATCTATGGTAATACTCCATTATTGAAAGTCTATTTTATCTAACACTGATACAGCCACATCATTTTTTTTATATACTTACTATTTGATACAGTGTAATTATTTTTCTTCTTTGTCAATCTTTCTAGGTCTCTATTTCTAATATGTGTCTATATTTAATGTGGATCTTGCTTTTAATTCAATCTGACAATTTTATCAATTTTATCTTTCAATTGCAGTCTTTATTCTCTATTTTATGTAAAAGTTGACATAACTGGTCTTAGATCTACAATTTTGTTCTTTTTAATTTTTCTTGATAGATTTATTTGTGCATTTGGGTTTGTTCAGATTTCAATTTCAATTCATCATACAAACTATGCTAGTATTACATCATCTCAATAACATATGTATGCCTGTGTCAAACCCACTCCTCCTTCCCTTTTTACCTAGACCAGGAAATTACTCCTGGACTTTAAAGTGGCAGCAAGGTTTGATTCCCCTACCAATGCCTCATCCATCTCTGGAACTTAATTTATTAGCCATATGAGAATATGTTAAGGAAACCTAACTCAAAATTGGAGTCAGGAAGCCATGAAAGGAGAGCTGTCAAGCACATACCATTCTGTGTAGTTCGCATAGTCCAGCAGAAAGAGGGAAGATTTACTCTCAGGGCAATAGCAGGCTATAGATACACTGCAATAGTCAGCTGCCCTGGCCTGCACCCAATGAGAGGGCACCACCACTTCCAACTGTCATTTTCTTCCAATGAACTTTTCTTTAAAAGAACCTCTCCCAACTTCCTCTTTTCATCTATAAAAGGAAGCTTTCCTCTGTTCTCTAGACTTGCCTATAGTTCACCACAGTTTGCTTGTAATTGTAATTAAATTGTAATTCCTCTGTTATTTCCTAATAAACTTTATTTTGCTGGCTAAATTGCTTACCTATTTCTTTTAAAAGGTTGACAGCCGTCTATACAGTTTTTAAATAACTTGAAACAAATACATTATTTTCAAGTATATCTTGTCCTTTCTTATTGCTACCAGACCTATGGTCTTTTGTGACTTTCTACATTATAATCAGACATGAGTATCTTATAAAGAGATATCTCCTCCAGCAATTTTTATTTTTTAACAATTATTTTATTTTTTTTAATTTTTATTTATTTATGATAGTCCACACAGAGAGAGAGAGAGAGAGAGAGAGAGAGAGGCAGACATAGGCAGAGGGAGAAGCAGGCTCCATGCACCGGGAGCCCGACGTGGGATTCGATCCCAGGTCTCCAGGATCACGCCCTGGGCCAAAGGCAGGCGCTGAACCGCTGCGCCACCCAGGGATCCCTCCAGCAATTTTTAAAAGAAAGTTATTGTCTCTTATAGACAAATAAAATGAAACAGAGTTTATAGTCATACAGCCCTGGGCTTGTCTCTTAGTTTCTTCATTTTCTACCTGTGTCATGGAGAAGTTACTTAATTTTCATAGCTTCAATTACTATACCTATAAATCCTATTTCTTACAACCAACCATATATTATTATGAATATTAAATGAGATCTTATATGTAAATTACTCAGACTGTTCCTAGACTGTGGTAGAAACTCAACAAATAGTGAATTTTTGTGCATACATAAATTTAGATAATTCTGCATAAGTTTATATCATAAAATAAATACAAAAATATTACCTTTTCTAAAACTTAAAATTGATCAAAGTCTCATGCCACTCTGTTCCCCATGCCCACAACTGTGATAGGGCATGAGCAATGCAAGGCCCTGGTCAGCCTTCCTGCCCAGCTCCTCCAGAGCCTCTACAGGCACCCGTAGCCACACCCACACCCTGACACATCCACGTGTCTTCTCACACCTTGTCAGTAGGCAGTGCCCAGGCTGAAGAAGCAATTCCACAAAGCCACTCAGAAGTGAGTGAGAAGTTTGGAGGGATAGAAGGAACCAAGTTAGATGATGACTTCAAAGAGATGGAGAGGAAAGTTGGAGTCACCATCAGGGCTGTGATGGAAATAATTATCAAAACAACGGAATACCTTCAAGCAAACCCAGCTTCTAGAGCTAAACTGAGTATGACCAACACCATGTCAAAAATCTGCAGCCAGGAGAAAAAGCCATGGTATATCCAAGCAGAAGTGCTGCTGGCAGAGGCCATGCTCAAGTTTGGAAAAAAGTTTGAGATGATTGTAACTTTTACCTAGCACTTGGTAAGGTGGAGAAGCCATTCAAAATCTCTTGGGGGTTTAAGACTCTTTGGTCATGGAAGTGAAGTGGAACGTCATTGACATTCTTCAGAACTTTCTTGGCAGAGAGCTGAGGGAAATTCAGCATCATCTATAGAGGTTGGATGGTTGAAGCCTGGACTTGGATTTTGAGAAGAAAAGACAAGGCAAGATTCCAAATGAAGAGCTCCAGGAGGATTGTGAGAAATTAGGTGAGTCTCAAAAAGTTGCTGAGCATGTTCAACAGGTGAGCCAGCTTTCTGCACTCTTCCAAGCCCAACTGGAGTACCATAAGTGGACAGGCCAGATCCTGCCGCAAGTTACCCTCAGATTGGAAGAAAGAATAAGACAAGCTTCACCTCAGCCTATGGGGAATATATTTTTTGTCCTAAAAATATAAAAGTATTCATGTTAATTCTCTTTAAATTAATTCAAAAAGAAAATCCCTGAAATTATATTTTTGATACTAACATTGAAATAAAGTATTATCCTCATTGTTAAATATATCTTTACTTCATCTATCTCTCTACTTTTCTCCCAGCCTTTATTGGAAATAACATATTCTCATTTTCCGATCATAAAATATTTCAACCCCTAAGTCAAACCTATTATGACATATCAAAAATATTTTTCTTGGGATGCCTGGATGGCTTAGCACTTGAGATCTGCCTTACACTCAGGGTATGATCCCAGGATCCTGGATTGAGTCCTGCATCGGACTCCCTGTGGGGGCCTGTTTTTCCCTCTGCCTCTGCCTCTCTCTGCAATCTCATAAGTAAAAAAATCTTCAAAAATATTTTTCTTTAATAATTTAAGTAGAATATTATATTTATTTGTACATAGGAAAATTAATAGTTATGTTTTAAGACAACAAAGCAACAATTAACATTTGTAACAAGGAAGTCAGTTAACATACGTAAATATGGTTTAGGATATATTTCCTTAGGAAGGTGGACTTATGTGTACTTAAAATCTGAATTTGCCTTATTAAAGATATTAGTGGAACAAGCAATTGAACATTTGAAATTCACATGTCTTCATTTCAGAATAGATATATGGTTATAATGAAAACTGCTGTCATAGTAAAATAACTCCATACTGGTCTTCAAATGGAAATATAAAAACAACTGAAATTAAGAACTACATTTTTTTCTGTGTCTGGCAATTCAACATACTTGCATGTATTTGTTTTCATGCAGATACAGACAAAAACCACACATGTTTTTGGTTATGGTATCAGAGTAACAGCAAAACCAAGAACACTTGCTTTGAAGTACATAGTTCAGATATGTCTCTTTAACAATTTAGAAGGTCATTTTAATTCAGAATTATCTGAGGACACATAGTATTAAATAACAATAAGCAAACAATGCATAATGAAGAATATGTACTAATACTTAATTATGCAAATGTATTTGTGTATGAATCTGTATACTTAGTAAATTACTGTAGGTATGTACTTATAAATAGCATGTGTGACTGGGTTAAGAATCCTCTCTTCCAGCTAATGGGCTTCTGACATCTTTTGTCAAACTCTGGCAACTTTACACTCTGCATATGGGGGCAGCAATGTATTTGGAAGCAAGGGCACAATAATTGATTTTTCCTAAAACTGATTATAGAGCACACACACGCTTTTTATTAACTTTATATGTTTACCTCTAGTGACTTTAGCATGCAAAGTGTGATACTCTTCTACTACTCTTTTTTCCCACCACCTAGGGAGCAACACATTTTGCAGCCATTACAGACAAGTGAAGCCAGAAATTTCCTTCATTCTGATTAAAATTCTCTTTTTTTTAGTTCTCATAGTTCTGTTTCCTTCTGGATCCATTTTGATTATTTCTAATCTTAGTGATAATGTTTTGATTATTCTCTATTTACAGGTATAACCCTTCAGAGGTTAATTCTTAAAGTGCAGATGTTATGTCTTACTTATAAACTTCAGTAATCATGTTTCTAATGATACAGCTATTTTAATTATTCAATTTTTAAGCTTACATATTTTACAAATTTTTGAAAGAACAGCTTCAAGAGATTTATTTCAAACTCAATAGGCACTTGTCAACCTGATTTTGGTGTAGGGCAGTCTTTTTATGTATGATATTTCATTTATTCTTCATAAACTCTATGACAAAAGCAATGATAATCATGTTTCTCATATTAGATGTGAACCTACTGCCCTGAAATTTTAAGTCATCTGAAAATCTGTGAATACTCACTACTGTGCTGTTGTGTATATATATGACTTTATGATTACAAAGGGGATATCCTAAGTAAACCATTGTACAAAAATAGCCACTGCACTACTAAAATGCTTCTTTCTAGATATTTTGCTAAATAGTTCTTGCAACAAATTATTCTACTGCAAATGAATTGTCTATCCTGAGGCTATTTTAATTCCTAATACCAGCACTGTACTGACATACTAAGTATTATGAGTTCCTATTGTCTCCTTCTGTTACTGCTTTGCTAGGTTTTCTTGTTTCATTTTGATAAATCTACCACATATGGAAATAGTTTCCTCTTGCATGTATGCACACACATTCACACACATGATGGGACATGTGTACATGCACACAAATTCACACACACACACTTCTTATTTTTTTGATCAAAATATTTGGATATAGTGAACTAGGTTAGGAGAAATCCAGTCTCCTTTGGGTAAAACCCCGCAGATATTTGATAAATACTACAATAAAACTTAAGTCAACACTTAGTTTAAAATGGAACATACTCTATAAAGTTGGAGCTTATGAAGAACAAAGCAAATGTAAACAATATTCCAGATTTCCGGCCAACTAAAATTTCACTGACATCTTGTAGGTGGAGAGAAAAGTCAATAATCTCTATAAATCTTACCGACTTCATACCAGAGGGACAGCATCATTTATTAAAATGCTGAGAAGTTGATAATGATGATGATGATAAGCAAAATGGATAATAGTGTCTGGGATTTTGGAGGCCTTCCACCTACACTTTCTGCATGTATAAAGAGAAAAGCAAGCATCTGGCATACCAGATGGTTTATATTTGTGATGCCCGAGGAAAAAAAGACTATGGAAGACAGAAAGACATGTTCCTACTGATACTAATAGTTTGGTATTCAAATTATGCTATAAGCATTTTTTTCTCTATAGGAGATTAATGTTACTATGCATCAAAAAGAAATTTTAAAAATGAACTCTTAAGGCAAGAAGCATAGTGAATATAAATGTATTGTTCTTTGAAAGAACTGAATTCCCTAATTATCTGAGGAGGTTTACTAGTTTTAACAGTATTATTTCTTCCAACTTCTGGCCAACCACAGCTCAGTGTAGAATGGCCCCTGTCAGTCTTCACTCTGCTCATGTTTCTTCCTTATTCAAAACATGACAGATTGATCACCCTTATTTTGTGATGTATTTTAATGTTTGTCTAAAGAAGGGTTGTCTCACAAAATATATAGGCTACTATGTTCTCCAGTAGGTATTTGGCTCAGGGCACTTCTCAGGGCACACAAGTCCTGTATTTTAGCACCCATTACAGAGTAAGACTCTTCCCTGGGAATTTTCTCAAACAATGGGATGCTTGAACACCAGCCACTTAGGCCATTCAAGAACACAAGGGATCAAGCACAAAAGGGATTTTAGGTTCTTTCAAACATTTGATAAAAAGAAAATGAAGAGAAAATTGACCAAATTTGGTGAATTCAACACTAGACTTAGTGTGGTACTTAAGCCCAAATAACTCAAATTTTGGAGTGCAGGTAAGTATTAGACTGTCATATGATATTTGGTTGAGGTAATATGGCTAGATCCTCATGAGTGATGGTGACTTTCCTCTAGAAAAATCAGTGTCAACATTCAACCATTCACAGAAGTAACTGGTCAAGACTAAGGCAAAACATAGGCTAAGGCTGACAAGTAGGTTTAGTGTCAGGGGCAGTTTGGGCTAACACTCTGGCATAGACAAGTTTGGGGAAATTTCAAATTAGGGGATGAAACTTTCCTTAGTTACGTGGAGCCAAGTCAGATGGAGGTAATGAGCCAGTCTTTGAAGAACACCTAAAGAAATTCTAAAGTAATTCTCTGTTACTTACTGCATTATCTTTTCCTTCTATTCCTTAAAGTCTTGAAAATAATTTTAACCCAGTGTGTTCTGTGTTGTGGAGAACTAGGAAGTGCCTGTTCTCCATTCAGAACTAAGTGAAATCTTTTCATTCTTCTTCATCATCTTCTCCCTTAATGCATTTGCTGTGGTTTATTGGCTAGGGTCTTTTTCTCAAATATTTTCCTCAGATGAGTTGCTTTGATCAGATATTCTCTGTCATTGTGATGATCTCATTTATCTTCCATCTACCCTGATAGAAGAATGATATCTTGACTAGAGACAGGATTCTAGGATTGCAGTCATTTTTTCTCAGTAGAGTATAGATTCTCCTATCTTTTCATCTGCTTTCAGAATTGAAGATGAGAAATGCAATCATTTTTTTTCTCATTGTACAAAAAGTTTTCTTCTGCCGTAGGCTTATAATATTTTTTTTCTTTAGGAATAAAGAATTTTAACCTATTTTAATCTTAAACTAAGCCTGAAGAAATATTCATTCTTTTTTTTTAAGATTTTATTTATTTATTCATGAGAGACACACAGAGAGAGAGAGGCAGAGACATAGGCAAAGAGAGAAGCAGATGCCCCACAGGGAGCCTGACGGACTTGATCCCAGGACCCTGGGATTTTGACCTGAGCCGAAGGCAGACCACTGAGCCACCCAGATGCCCCATAAATATTCTTTTTTTTTAAATCAATTATTTTGACTACATAAACTAATTCTTCAGGCACAGGTCTGCCCTCTACTTAGGGATATTTCTTTCCAGTATTTCCTGATTTTCTTCCTAGCCTTTTAACTACATTTTTTCTTTTGAAAAACTTAGTTTGCACAAATGAGAGCCCTTGTTTATTGAACACATCATTACTCCCTTTCTTATAATTCCCTTTATTTTTTTCTCTTCTTTTTGAGATCATTTTAAAATTTCCTATTTCGTATAATTATTTCTAGCTTCAATAGTGTATATGTTTCTTTTTGGTTAAATTACTAATTTCTTATTTGTTTTTAGTTTGAACATATATTCTTAACTTTTCAGGATATACTTTTTTCTTAATATAAATCTTCATAAATGATACATATCTGTACCTATCTTTTCAATCCAACAATTTTGTTTTGCACTTCAAAGTCCATTTGATCTCTCTGGACATTATTTATCTCTTTTAGCATAATGGAATTAACACATCTTGACTGGACATCTTAAGATTGAATTTATTGTAGATGGTGAGAGGAGAAAATGATTCTTGTAAAGGCTTCTCTTGTATAGCAGGAGAAAAGTCAGCCAAAATTATTAATTCAACCTTTATTTAAAATGTTATGATATGGAAAAGGTCAAGTCGGGTGTTCTACAGGAAATCAGTGGCCTAAAGTATTAATGGGATAGATCGGAGAAAGTCAAAGTTGAATGTTGTTCTGATAATTGTTCAGTGTTCAATTTATTAAAGGTATGAGAAAAATAGATTGTGTTAATTGTTGTAAGGAAGAATAAACAGTAAGACTTGCTAAGAGTCAATTTGGACTTAGAGGGGAAGGAATACAGGGTTGAGGTTAAGGTCTTTTGTGCATCAGTAAAAATTTTCATTTCTCCAGCATACTTCACACTTGTTTTCCAGCATGATTGAAGCATTAAGACAGGGAAAACTCAGGCTAAACTTCAGCACTATTGTGGCCTTTGGACATCAAGGCCCAAAAGGACTACCAAAGTTGTAACTTTTTTTTTTAAAGATTTTATTTATTTATTTATTCATGAGAGACACAGAGAGAGAGAGAAATGCAGAGACACAGGCAGAGGGAGAAGCAGGCTCCATGTAGGGAGCCCGAAGTGGGACTCAATCCAGGGACTGCAGGATCAGGCTCTGGGCCGAAGGCAGACGCTAAACTGCTGAGCTACCAGGGCTGCCTCAAAGAAGTTGTATCTTCCTCTGTGTGATTAGAGATCCCTTATTATCAACTCTTTCAAAAACTCCTGTTTTCCTTACTGAATTCAATGGCTTTCTGTAGTGAATATCTTAGGAATATTCATAAGCATGGAAGGGAGCCCCTATCGATTCTCTCTACAGAGATCTATTTCAGTAGAATCTTTATTCATATTAATTTTCCTGCATTAAAACTGGCAAGTGTTTTAAAGATGGGTATATTAGGAAGAAAAGCTCACATTCTGTTCACTTGTTTGCAGATTTCACAATTCTTTAGTTTTTTGTTTCTTACCTGATAATATGTTTGATGATTTCTTGTAAATGTTACCGTTTTGTTACTACTTATAATTTAAAAGACCTGGAAATGCATTAGTAAGTTGCCATCTCATATGCCAAAATGTTTGACTACATAAATAAATTGGAAATTAATAGTGATAACACATTAACTATTTGGAACTGAGAGGAAAATGTGGTTAAGTCATAAATCATATATTTCATTAAACAATCCTCTGAGTTTTCTTGTCTTATGAAAAATGTGTATTCATTTTAATAAAGTGAATTACCTAAGAATTAAAGATGGCAATTTTCACCATGGTGTCAAATGTCTCAAAGGAACAACTAAGTTTAAGTCATGGAGTGAGGAAAAATGAAGACAAAATAAAATAAAACAGAATAAAAATAAATCCATTTATTTATTTGTACTAAATATGGTTAGTATTTCATTTCTGACTTTTTATTTTGTCACATTAATGTAAAGTTTTTAATAAAATGCAGTGCTTCTAACATGGTGGATTTATTCTTTCCATCAATGGATGTCCAAAAGCTTTTAAAATTTAAATGAATTTTTTATGAGAACACATACACTATTTTACTTATACAAAAGAAAGAGATAAATATTTACCAGACTATAAGTGGCTACAATGACACTTTAAAGAGTCACAGAATATTATAAGTTTTTGTCCTTGACTTGACAAATAATTGCTAATTTTATGTTGTCAATAAATATATTGTTATCATGGAATAATGCAAGATTAGAGTGAACATTTAAGACAATAATTTTTAAAAATAACAGCATCAGCCTATTATTTTAGTTAGTTAAGTTTACAGATTTTATTTTTTATTTTTTTTAAATTTATTTATTTATGATAGTCACAGAGAGAGAGGGGCAGAGACACAGGCAGAGGGAGAAGCAGGCTCCATGCACCGGGAGCCCGATATGGGACTCGATCCCGGGTCTCCAGGATCGCACCCTGAGCCAAAGGCAGGCACCAAACCGCTGCGCCACCCAGGGATCCCGAGTCTACAGATTTTAGTTAAGGTCATTTAATTAGCATTGCTTAGATAGTTCAAGAATAAAATATTTTATCATCATTCTATACTGAGCCTGGCATATTTCTTTCTTTCTTTCTTTCTTTCTTTCTTTCTTTCTTTCTTTCTTTCTTTCTTTCTTTTTTTTTGCCTGGCATATTTCTGAGGACTGCAATTGACCCTTGATCAATACAGGTATGAACTGCATGGATCTGCTTACATGTGGATTTCTTTGGTAAATACTGTACATACTGTAAATATATTTTCTCTTCCTTATGATTTTCTTCACATTTTCTTTTCTCTAGCTTACTTTAAGACTCAGGATATAACACATATAACACAAAAATATGTGTATCTGACTATGTTATCTGTAAGGTTTTAGTCAGTAGTAAGCTATTTGTAGTTATATATTGGAGAGTCATAAGTTTTACATATATTTTCAACTGCATGGAGGCCTCACATTTATATTTTCATGTAACCTTAATTAGCTTGTTTTAGGGTCAGTATCAACATGCAGTCGTATGAGGGTTAGGACTTTAACATATGAATTTTGAGTGACACAATTTGATTGAAGTCCCACCTTAAAATACATGCCAGAGATATTAAATGCAAGCTCACCATAGGATTTGCAACATTAGAAAAATTTATAAATGGTTGAGGGGTTTAATTTAAAGTAAGTTTTAAATAGTTTTATGCATAGGTACCAGAACAAATATTGAATGAAGTTAAAAATCAGTCATTACAATACATTAAGATGTGCCATATTACTATGTGAACAGACTCCTGTGTAATAAAGATTGCTATGTAGATTTAAGAGAAAAAACTGACATGCATTTTTGTTACATTTTAAGATAATTTTTTAAATTAAAATGTAAAAATATGATTTGGAGATTTTGCTATTTAATACACGTAGGTTATCTCATTAATTCAGAATTCCCAGAGGGGCACCTGGGTGGTTCAGTTGGTTAAGATGTGACTCTTGATTTCAGCTCAGGTCATGATCTCAGTGTCATGAGACTGAGCCCTGTGTCGGGCTCTGCACTTGGCATGGATCCTGCTTAAGATTCTTTCTCTTTCCCTCTCTCTCTGTCCCTCCTGCTCCCTGCTTGTGCAAACTCTCACTCTCTCTAAAAAGAAAACAGAAACAAAGACAAAAATTTCAGAATTTACAGAGATATTTTGATACAAAACCAAATAACTTCTGGAGATGGGTGGAGGATGGGTGAAATATATGAAGGGGGTTAAGAGTACATTCATAATGAGCATTGAGTAATGATGCATAGGATTGTTCAATCACTGTACTGTATGCCTGAAACTAATAGAACACTATAGGTTAATATACTGGAATTAAAATTAAAAACCTCATAAAATCTTAAAAAGCTACAATAATTTCAGTCTTAGTCTCTGATTCTACTTCAGGTATACCTACCAGTGCCCAGTTTTCAATACTCTCACCTCCCAATTTTTAGATTTTGCTTATCTGCTTCTATTTATTTATAAATTCAGAAAACATATGTAATAGATATAATTTAAAGTTTTTAACAGCCCCTGCTATTAAAGAGTCAGAGCTCAAAGTGTTACACAAAAATGAGAACAAGGGAATCTACGACTCACTGTCATTTGATAAATGCTGTGAAAGAGGAAAAGAATGCATGATAAAAGCCCTTTAATATATTCAAGGATGACATTACTAAAGCAGTAAGCTTTGGCTGAATCTTAAGATCTATTGTTTAATAGGTAGAGGAGTATCCGCACTCTGGCATGAAGTCTTGAGCAGGACAGCATGATTTGGGAGTACTGGTAGCATTATGAAGGAAGGACTCAAGGGTACAATAAAAGTAGGTAGAATGAAATAGGAGGTATCTTTAGTGTTATGTTAGCATATCCTCCTTGATTTTTCTATGTTACTCAAAATGACAGTTTTCCACCTCAATTCCTTTTATGTGGCCAGATTTTTTTTTAAATTAATTAATCTCTGCTTGGCTGGAAAAATACCTGGATCCTAGATCCTCTAGGCTGTTTGTTCTTTAGCATAACCTGTCTTTAATGTTGAACCATCCTGCACTGCTGCTCACCATGGGAATAAGGGCAGATAAGGTCAGAAGTTAAATTATTGTGAAGGAGCATAATGTGCCTGTGAAGAAGGTTGGAATGTCAATAGCCCAGAGTCACAATCTTGGGAAATGCATTAGTTAATACATAAATTCCAAGAGAACTTGATTGAAATGAATCAAAATGGTAGGAAATAAGTTCTTATCTGCAGAAATGTGATTAGCAAGAATTAGAACTTAGAGATAGAGATAGAGATGATAGAGATAGAGATAGAGATGGTAGAGATAGAGATATAGAATATTATTCAGTCATAAAGAAGAAAAAAGAACCTTGCCATCTGTGACAACACAGATGGATTTGGAGGACATTATGCTAAATGAAATAAGCCAGATACAGAAAGATAAATTTTGTATGATCTCCTTTATTTGTGGAATCTAAAAAACAAAAGCAAAACAATGAAAGAAAAAGTGTAACTGAAAGAATAGCAGTTGCTAGGGAATGAGGCAAAGTGGAGGAAATGGGTAGATGTCGGTCTTAGGCATTCATTTTGACTTAAAAATAAATCATTTTTAATCTAATGTACAGTATGGTGACTATAGTTCATAATACTGTATAGTGCAATTGAAATTTGCAATTTGCCAAGATCCTGAGCATTTCACCACACACACATACAAAAATGAAACACAAAAATGTTTGCAAGGTGATTTATGTGTTAACTAACTTTGTTGTGGGAACGACTTCACCATGTCTACATATATCAAATCATCATTTTGTACAATTTAAATATATATAATTTTATCTACCAATTCTACCTCAATAAAACAGGAGTGGGTTGGAAAGGACACAAATATGACCTCTAAAGCTAAAGACTGACACATTTGACCATAATACACATACATACATATTTATATTCATATTTATGTATTTAATACATATAGACTATAAAATAGACATATATAAATTTACAAGAATAGAATAGCACTGATAAAAATTGTATCTTAGTGACTAACTATAAATATTTGCCACATATATGACAAAGTATTAATTACTCTAATATATTTTCAAAACTTATAACAATGATTAAGAAAAAGAGACAACAAAAAGTGAAAGACACAAGGACACTTTTGAAGGTGTTTGTTAACTATTGTGGTAATGGTATCATCACAGGTGCATACATATGTCTAACTTCATCTAATTGTATGCATTAAATATGTTTTTAATGTTTCAATATTAAATATTTCAATATTAAATATTAACATTTCAATATTAAATATGTTTTTAATATATCAATAATACTTCATAAAGCTGTAAAAAATATATTACATGAAGATAGTTTCTTAGTTTGTTTTCCCCTTAAAGCAAAGAACTTTGGTACAGCACTGTATTTGAGAGATAATCGCAC
Organism: Nyctereutes procyonoides; assembly: GCF_905146905.1. NCBI lineage: Eukaryota > Metazoa > Chordata > Mammalia > Carnivora > Canidae > Nyctereutes > Nyctereutes procyonoides. The sequence goes on from NW_026575051.1 coordinate 60,809,981, forward strand.
TAGACAGGAGTGGGGGACATGGAAATAGATACAGGAAAGGAAGGGAAGCTGATATAGGTAGAGGTCTTTGATGAAGCTTGATGCTAAGGACAAAGACTCACACTGATGGAACCTCTGAGAAGCAAACAAAATGTCTACCAATTTTTTCTATGAAAAAGACAGGAAGCTGGAGGATCCTAGACCTAGTAGTGGTTCTTAAATTCCACCGTTATGAAGTTGGCCCTGAGGTTTAACGCTAGCATTTCAGGGCAGTGCTTGAGAATTCTGCCCTGGCCTTTAGAAACCCCTGAGGTGGAATACATAAAGTCTATTACTGCAATCTTGAAACTAGCTGCTGGTTGTGTGAGTTTGCATAGAACTGTCCACTAAACTTGGCAGTGCTGAAATCAGAGATGAGTCAAGGGGATGCGACCTATACAAGAGGCATCTTCTATAAATATGAATGAACAATTTTCAGAAGTGTAATCTCAAATGACTAGTAAGAATATTAAAGTAATCCTCAATATTTTTATGATTGGTAAAATAAAAATTTTAAATAAGTAGAAATAATATTCAATTCTTTAAATATTAGCCAAAAATAAGATTTGAAATCATCAGTTAATGGGATTTGTGTAGAAATAGTAACTCTCATGTACAGATGATAGAAATGTAAATTGGTATAAGCACTTCTATAAGAATTGAAATTAAGAGCTAAATAGAATAGCTTCTGATCAAACAATCATCCTCTGGGTATACCTAAAACTAATCTGAACTATAATCTCCAAACAAAATGTTGTTTATATGATAGAAATAAAAAGTAAAATGAAATAACTTGATTTATATATAAAATCATAAATTTCAAAATTACAATGCATTAAAAGAAAAGAAAGTTTTGTAGCACAGAAAATATATCAATTATATGGTTTGAAATCCATGTAAAACAGTGATGAAATCCATGTATAACAGTGAAGTGCTCTGAAAAGGCCACAAAATCATGACAGCAGAAAGAAGATTAATAATGGGGAGGTCGGAAAAAAATAGTGGATTTCAAGGTAGTATGTAAAATTTTATGTCTTTAATAAATATCAACCGTATTTTAAAATAAAGTATCATTAAAGAAAAACTAAAACTATAAAACAGAGGTTCTAATAAATAAAAAATGCTTTTAGTTTTAGCTTATTACCTTATCATTATTGTTCTTATTTAATATCTCTAGCTTCAAAATGAAAAGGATGTTATATTATTTTTTTATGGTTCTCCAGAGAAATAGAACCAAAAGGATACCTATCTATCATCTATCTATCTATCTATCTATCTATCTATCTATCTATCATCTATCTATCTCTCTATTTACTTAATGGAATGGCCAGTGCAATTATGCAGGCTGAGAAATCCCAAGATTTGTAGTCAGTAAGCTGCTTTCAGACAGCTGATGGCATCGTTCCATTCTGGATCCGAAGGAATGAAAACCACTAGAGTCAATAGCATAATTCCAGTCCTAAAGGGGGCAGGCTCAAGACCCCAAAAGAGCTGATGTTTCTGTTGGAATCTGAAGGCGTGAAAAGAGCTACCTTTAGGCTCCAACATTAGGAGCAACCTCTTAGCCTCTTTTTTTTTTTTTAATTTCAATCTTCAGTTGCTTAGATGAAGCCCATGTACATTAGAGAGAGCAATCCTCTTTACTCAGCCTACAGATCCAAATGCTAATTTCATCCAGAAATGCCCTCAGACTTACCCAAGAATAATATTTGGCCGAATATCTGGGCACCTTGTGGCCCAGCCAAATTGACATATAAAATTAACCATGACAGTCCTATTCTCAGTTTTTAAGATTTGGAAATAATAATAATAAGTATGGTAATATGATAATTAGTTTAATCAGAGTGATAGATCCAGAATCTCTAGCAGAGCAAAAAAGTCAGGATAGGAGGCTCTGCAGCCAGAAGCAATGTAAAATGGTAGGGGCAACTACTCTGAGAAAGACCCCAAGTGCTGTGACCATGGGCACAAACCCAGCAGCTCATCCTGCGAATACTGATGCGTGATCTAAGACACTCTGCTAACTCTGCTAACCCTGAAAGCCAGATGTCATTGCCAATAGTTTGACAGAAAATTGCTTTGACAAGGCACATTTTTTTTTCAATTTGTGTTAAAGTCCACATCTAACATGGGGTAATTGGACTAGCAATGCTTATTTCACATAACTATGCCCCAATGGTACATGAGATGAATATTATGGATACCAGGTAAGTACAACGATGCATCAATCTGGAGTTTAGAGAAAGGTTCCAGACTGAAGATGAAAAATCAGGATTCACCCGCATGTAAATCGTATGTATGCCATGTGACTGGCCTGGATTGGTAAAGGAGAAAATATAAGGGAAAAGGAAAAATGGTACCAAATAAATTCCTGGGAATCCATACTTGGAGTTCAGATAGGAAAGAAATTCTCCAAAGCATCTGACAAAGATTAGTCACTGGGGTTGGGTAACGCTCCCCAACCCTGAATGTGTGAGACCACAAAAGTGAAGTTAAAACAGTATTAAAATCGGAGAGCAGAACTGTGCTGAGAGTCTGAAGGGTAAAGCACAGGCCAAAAAAATTACCAACGTTTTTAGTAAAAGTCGATGGCTAGTTGGCTGGCTGCAAGTTCCTCACTTCATGGGCTGATATAAAGAGAACTGGGGGGAGGAGTGGAGGAAGCCAACAGCAGATTTATTATCAATAAAGCCTACATTTTAGGGCACTGCTCATGTGCAGGCCACACCTCTATTAGCTGTCTTTAGGTGTCTCTGAAGAAGAAAAACTCAATTTATTTTATCTTTTGCATGACTTTTGATACTAATCAAATCACTAACACTACAGAAACAGGTAAAATGTTAAAAGTTATGTTTTCTTCCTTAAGACTTTTCCCAGTGAAGCTTTGAACATAAGGTTTTATGGAGATTGACGTTTGTTTAAATACATCTACTCAAGTAATGTAGCATTACCCTCGTTTCTAACGCCGTGAGATGCACTACCACTGTGTATTTTATGCCTTTTTTTCAATGATAATAACAGTCGGCCCTGAAAGCCTGTTTAATGACCTATAACTCCTTCAGAGAAAAATTGCAAATGTTGCACTCAAAACTGCTAAGCTGTTTTTCATATCACATTTGACATTTTAAAATGCTACTGTGTTTTAGGAATAAATCTATTTAAGTAAATTAACCCCCAAATCCTATGTAAAATGTATCTGAGTGTAAAACATATTTAATTGTAGTTCAGAAAACAAATTTAGCACGTTTGTCAGCTCATACATCTTTTAAAAAAGGTAATTGTGCTGTATAGTCAGTCAGTGTGTCAACATCTGTCTGGGAAAACCTTAAAACTATTCCAGTAGTGTCAGCAACAACTCCAAATACTGTAAAACTAGTCATAGGTTATATAATACATTGTTGTCACATATAAAATTTAATAAAATTGATAGAAGTTTTAAGCAAGCTCTCTGACTTCTTGCAGAAATGAATATGTAGGAAAAAGTAGGAGAAAAAAGAATACAGGTATGAAAAATTCATGTTTTATTCAGTGTAATCCAATCACCATTTAACTAGTATGACTGGATGCATAGTGTCATACAAGATGCTTTAGTTTAGTGTACTAAACCCTCTACCTTAAGAAAAACAATAGGAGCAAGAACTTATCTTTTCCCAATAGCATTTAAAACTAAGTAGAACACAATTTTTTTTTTTTTTAGTACTTCTATCCGTGGACCTTTTCCCCTTTTCAGGCCAAGGATGTAACTAAGTGCAAAGAAAAATCTAAGATTATTGAGTTACTTGGAGAAATCACATTAATGTAAATAAATATATACGTACATATATAAATTTCTAGTTTCTTAATTTAGTATTCTTGTTCCTAAAAACAAAGGGTATGGAAGGGAAAGACTGAATTTCAAGGAAGAAAACATGTTTTTTTTTTTCTAAAGTTGAGACAAGCTTATTATACATATGAGATCCATTGCATATGGTGTTGGCAAATGCTTTTTTTTTATTTTATTGTAAAATAAACTTCTCAGGCACGATGTAACATAATAGCAAAATTTTTGGATACTTGCAATAACTCCTTTGCTTAGAACAGTTCTAAGAATCTTATTAAAACCTACCTTTAAAAATCTAAAACAATTCCAAAATTGAAAGCTTAAAAGAACTGAAATAAAATATTGTGCGTTTTATATTTGGGCATTTTATATTAATGGCCACATGATATTACCTGCACATATCCATATGTTGGAGTAATACACAGTCTAATCCATGATTAGGCTGATTTGTGTGATTCTAATCCATGGCTTCTGACCATGTTTGTGGTTCAAGGGAGAGCCAATACCTTTAATGCTATATTGTAGAGATAATAGGATATTGCACAGAAGGAAATGCCATACACATGGTTAGAAGTCTGACAGGGTCTGTTTAAAGTGTGTGATTGGCTAACTTACTTCCTTGAACTCAAGAATGATCTTCTCTTTTGGAGGAGTTTTGCAGATGCCTGGTTCCTTTGTTAGTCCTACCTTTTTTGACAACCTCTATGCTTTCAATGTTAGAGAATTCACATTTTATTTCTAGCAACAATTTTTACCTTATGGACCAAAGCTTTCTTGGTCCTGCTCTTCTGACTAGTTCCAAGTAGCTATGGGTTTCTAAACATCCTCATTAACATTTATTTCATACTCATCCATTCTGAATAAGGCCACAGCTAGGACCCATTCAAAGTTTCCACGCTCAGGCCAAGCAAGGGTACCTCTGAAAGCAATGCTCCACAAACCTAGGAACCAAGCCAGATTCAATCAACTCTGGCTTACATGTAATGCATTAGTTATGCTTTCTCTCTACAGCCATAGTAGTCTGTGGCAGTCCCAGCACCTTTGGCCTGTCCAAAGAGTTGATGGGAATCCAAATTTCAAGTTCTTTTTGTATTACTTTGTGGTAAAGAATCTAAGTCTTGAAAACACCAGATACAAAGACATGATGTTTGATGGATCAATATGAACTACTTTTCGATGTAGTTGAAGATGATTCTTTCTTTGGAACATCAGTTAAGATACTCTGGCTGTTTTAATAAACCTTGCTGAATGCTTTCCTTACTTATATCCTATAACTGGTGAATGCTTGGTGTGCTGTGATTTGCGTACTTCTTCCAGAACACAAGCTGTGATGTTTTACATTGTCACTGGCATATAGGTGCAGTTTGACAGTAAATTCCATATCTTTAGTATGTATGTAGCTAGAGTCAAGGCAGTCATCAATTGCTACATCAATTTGTTTCTTAAGCACTCACGGATAGCCCAGAGAGACTGCAGGCATTTAGTTATTCTGTTCCAACACGATTTTACCTTCTTCATTTGATCCCAGCAGCATTAGTTTTTTTTCAAATTGTGTTATCATGGGAAACTTTTAAAAAATCACCTTCTTGTCTCTTCTAAGGGAGTTTTGCCTGTTACTATCCTAATTCATTGTCATATATAGCCCTTTTAAAAATCTAAAGCATCCTATCTGAAATCTCTATTTCTACTTTATTTTTTTTTTTTAATTTTTGAGAATCTGAATGTTAATATCAATCAGTTTTTCAACTTCCTTTTGCTGGCATATTTCCATCCATTCTTTCAAACTGTTTACTCAGGAATTGGAACATTCTTAACTCACATTAATTAACAGCTTACTTGTTGAATACTTACATATGTTCTTGTGGGGAGAAGGTAGTTTTTTCTTTTCCTTTTTTTTTTTTTTTTGAGAAGGTAGTTTTGATTGAGATGACTCATTTGCTATTTCTGCTACTGGTTTAAGCTATTTATGCCCTTTTTTCAGTCCAATTAAGGTATCACAACAATAAAAACAAAATAAAATTGTCACCCCATCAGAAACAGGTATAGGTCACCCAAGTTTCTAAATCTGTACAAAAGTTACTACCTTTAGGATACAGCTGCTTTCCAACTTTCCCAGAATTCTGGCAATCTAATTATTTGATTGTCTCCTTCACTTAGTGATTTCTCATTTCCATCTCCATAATCATCTTTTTTCAGTCAGTTTTTTAAAGACAATCTATAATGATGTTTCTAAAGGTTTCTAAAGGATATCTTTTAAAATCTAAGGCTTGAAGTTCCCAAACCCTATTAAAGTTGCTATGTAGTACAACCAAAAGAATTCTTGTGTATGAAGGTGAACCAGGACTGAGGAAATCCCATCATGCCACAGGCACCAGCTCACAGGAAAACCTACCATGAAGTTCGGGACAGGGTCTGGCCCCCACTAATATCCAGCTGCCTCAGAGAGGCTCCCAAAAACCTCATCACAGGCTGTACGATAATGATTCTAAGCCTTCCACTAGTCCTGGGTTGAGTGCACTATTGTCACTTCGGTGGCTGTACTCCACTGACTTGCCACCACCAGGACTAGTTCCTCCTTTCCATCTTAACATTTTGCATGTGTCGCATAGAGGATATTGGGGAAACCTAACCTCTTTACCCTGAAAGTTCCATCAGCATTTTATAACATTGACTAGGGTAAGAAATTTAGTGTTTTGAAGCCTTGTGGTCATAGTTTCCTGCCCTGGCATGCATCTTGAGTATATGGGAAAGCCAGACAATTATTTTTATAGAATCTATTCTCTTTACTAACCTTGCTAATTTAGCAAATGTGTTTCTTTTTTTTAAATTTTTATTTACTTATGATAGTCAGAGAGAGAGAGAGAGAGAGAGAGAGAGAGGCAGAGACACAGGCAGAGGGAAAAGCAAGCGCCATGCACCGGGAGCCCGACGTGGGATTCGATCCCGGGTCTCCAGGATCGCGCCCCGGGCCAAAGACAGGCGCCAAACCGCTGCGCCACCCATGGATCCCAGCAAATGTGTTTCTAAATCAATACCATTATTTTACACACACACACACACATAAACTAAAACTGTAACCGTTTACACATAAAACAAACTTATATATAGATTATTTAATGTATATGCATATATATATATATATACACACACACTATAACAAGGCCTATAGTAGCAGAAATACTAGACAGAAATATTTGACATATTTCTACCTCTACCCCTAAGCACTGGCTCATTTTATTAATCCCATTAAATTAAAGCAACTTCTGGATCATCTTCCAAAGCAAATTAATAAAAACTTGATCCTTTTCAGATTTAGGCTATGTCTCATGCATATGTACTATCTAATTTCTTGCTGTGCTTCTATAGAGTATTGGACCAATATTAGAATGACACTGGCTGAAAACTTTAAAATAATCTGCTCACTTTCTCATAGCATGGATGGGTATTCATAACCTTCCTGGTTCCCCTATAAATCTTTATCACTTGAGGCCTCAAACTAGGCTTGAAGTTAGCCCTCAGGCTCTGCTTTAAATCAAATCAAATGCTACATTTTCCCATCCCTTATTGAAATTGATTCCCCTGTAGCTGTGGGAGGAAAAAGTCCTTTTTTGTCTTTGCTTCCTAAGTATGTCTTTAGTGTTGTTAAAAAGGAAATAGAAGAGTATAAAGAAAGTCATGTCTATTTTGCTCTGAATTTTCATTGAGCCTAAAGCAGCCCATGTGGGATAACATTTATAACTTTCAGTTCCTTCCTTCTCATTCTTAACTACTCATCTTGCAGTTTAAGTCTTTTCTCCAACTCAATCACCTTTGTAGTTCATTTATTTAGAAAAAAAAAAGAGTAGTTCTGCTTTTTTTTTATGTATAGAAAGCCACCTGAGAACCTTGTTCCCAATCAGACAACAGGTAAGAGCTTGATGATCTAAAAATAATCAAACTGTCTCTTGAGCCCATCACAACACTCAGGTTATGAAGCAACCATAATTTCTCAAGAATGACAAGCTCCTTCAAGGAGAGACAGGACACACAAACTTTTACTTTGGGTATGGCATGAGAGGAAGTGACAGCCACTATATAAACATGTAATGATAAATAAGCTAAATTTTTAATTAATTCTTAAAGAACTGTCTAAGGATAAATATGTCAAATTTGAATAACTGGAGCCCCCCACACAAGAAGAATATACGCTCAATTTCCAGCTTCTTCCAATAGGTCCCCGTCAAGTAGCCTCCATTCCCGGCAGGGAGCCTAACATGGAACTTGAAATTATGACTCAGATCAAGATGTGAGCTGAGATCAAGTGTTGGTCATTTAACTGACCAAATCCAGCCCAGGCACCCCTCCATTAGATACTTTTAAGAGAAATATTAGGGTCAGGGTAACATTGAAAAAATCCTATTGGAATCAAGAAGTGGAGTAGAAAACTCTCCTATCCTCAGGATCCAGACAAAGATACAATGCTACTAGAGAAAGGAGTAGAAGCACCAGCCATCAGGTGCTTTTGGAGAGACATGAAATATTCTCGAGCCCAAATTTCTGCCCCAAAAGACAGGCTAGCTCTGCTACCACTTCAATACAGCAAGAAGATAAAACAATTACAAACATTCATGTATCTAATGGCAAAGGATCAACATATTTGAAGCAAAAACTGAGAGAATTGCAGGGACAAATAGACAGTTTTAAAATAAAGTTGGATACTTTGGTATCCTTCTCAAAAATGGACAGAACAATTAGATAGAATTTGAGGAAATAGAGAGCTTAAAGAACACAATAAATTATCTAGCAGACATATATGGAACACTTTACCCCCAAACAATAGACTACATATTCTTCTCAAGTGCACATGGAATATTTTCCAGGATAGGTCCTATGTGAAGGCTGCAAATTAGTCTCAATAGATTTAAAAAGGTAGACATTATACAAAGTGTACTTTCTACCACAACAGGATGAAGTTAGAAATCAGTGACAGAAGTAAAACTGGAAAATCCACCAATTGCCGGAAATTAAATACACTCTTAAACAACCAATGGATCAAAGAAATCACGTGGGAAATTAGTTTTAAGATTTAGGAAGATTTCTCAGATGTCATTTTTTTGATAGCCTCTGAAACTTTACTTTTCTACTTAAAATTGTTACTATGTTTTTAAAATCAGAAAATATTTAGAAATGAATGAAAACAGAAACCAGAATATACCAAAAATGTATGCAGTGGTGTTAGGGGGACATTTATAGTCACAGATGGTTATATTAAAAAGACAAGAAAGGTTTCAAATACAAAGCAAAGATAAACACTAAAGCTAAAGCCAGCAGAACAAATTATACAATAAAGATTAGAGCAGAGATAACTGAAATAGAAAAGACATAAGCAATAGAGAAAAATAATTAAACCTAAAGATTCTTTGAAAAGATAAGAAAATTGACAAACTTAGCTACATTGAGAAAAAGAGAGAAGATTCAAAATACTAAAATCAGAAAATAATACCATATGATCCTGCAATTCCATTTCTGGGTATCAAATAATTGAAAATAGAGTCTTAAGGAGGTTATTTGTACACTCATGTTCATAGCAGCATTATCCATAACAGGTAAAATGTGGAAGCAACTCAAGTGTTCATTAATGGATGAATGGATAAGCAAAATATAGTATATACATGCAATGGAATAATATTCAACCTTAAAAAGGAAGAAAATTCTGACATATGCTAAAACATGGATGAATCTTGGGGACATTATGCTGAATAAAATAAGCAAGTCACATAAAAGCAAATACTGTATGGATGCACTTACATGAGGTAGTTACAGTAGTCAAAATAAAAAAGAAAGTAGAGTGGTAGTTCTGGGGGCTAGACTGGGAGGGAATGGGAGTTATGGTAAATGGTTATAAAAGTTTCAGTGTTACAAGATGAAAAGATTTGTAGAGTTGGGTGGTGATGGCTGCATATCGTGAATGCGTTTAATCCTACTGAATTGTACACTTAACAATAGTTAATATGGTAAATTTCATGTTACGTGTATTTACCATAATATTTAAAAATTAGAGAGAAAAAAAAAGCTATGGGGCATTATCAAAGTGTCACACGTGTACTGGGGTCCCAAAAGGAGAAGAATGAAAGAACAAAGCAGTGCTTTGGAGGAAATTTAAAGTACTCGAATCTTACATGTTAAAAAAATATATATATTTTGAATCAATTAAGATTCTACCTTTGAGACTAGAACTGTCTAACTAGCTCATCCTAAATGCATCAGGTTGTAGGAACTGGTTCAGAATGTCTATTGCCTCTTTTCAGCTTCTATGTACTTAGTTTCAGGAACATCCAGGAAATTACTGTTTCCATTATCTCCTTGGCCCTTTTCTTTTCTAGAATTCTAGGTGCTGTAGCCAGGAATTATCACTTGTAGAGCCTTCTTCAGAAAGCAGTGGGGAGATTTGGGGTAGACATCTCCTTAAATTTATCATAGAATCAGAGTAGATGTCCTGACTCTTCAGAGTGTAGTGTCCATAGAAAAAATATTTTTAATTGCTTCTGTTATTTTCATATTCTCATTTTTATGTGCTAACTTGAAATGTATTGATTTTTATTTTGTATAAAAAGCACTCATATTATTAATGGGCAAGTTTATATTTTTTTCTAGCAACTCTAAGTTACTTGGCATCTCAGTCCTCTTTCTGAAGAACAAGAAAATACATTGACCATATTATGCCCAATAAATATGTGCTCCATTCTCCCAAAATACTTTGCATATTTTTAGAAGTTTAATTCCAGAATATTTCTAAAGAAAATAATTTTTATTATCAACTTTAAGTTGTACACACCTGTATACTTTGTCCCTTCTTTACGTGTCTGATTTTTCCCTGCCCTTGCTAGGTTCACTTCTTTTTTTTTTTTTTAATCCTGAATTTTATGCTTTGGTAGTTTCATCAAATAATTAATAATATATTAGTGTGTATTTCTGAAAAATGTATTTAATTTACCCTCACTACTGACTTATAGTGTAGGTAGGTATAGAAATTTAGGGTGACTATTATTTCTACAGGATTTGTGGCTCTTACTCCATTGTATCCTCAGGTCTCTTGTTCTGCTGAGATTTACTATCAGCGGAATTTATTTCTTCATAGTAAACAATTAGTTTTTTTAATCTCCTAGTATTTGTATTTTTTCATCCAATGTTCTCTTTCAGTTGGGTTTTTGGTGAATTCCTGATTGTCTTTGGCCATGTCAACTCTACAGTTTATGCTCCTCAGAGCATCTTTATCCCAATGATTATAAATGTTTTTATTACTTGTAGGTTTCAAATGAGCTCTTTTTCAATTCACCTGTTATTTTATATCTGATTGCTATTGTTTCATAATTTTCATTCATTTTAGAGTTGGCATCCTCTATTTCTTTGAAAATTTCAAGTTACTTTGTTATTATTTTTCTGAAATCATCTTATATATATATGATTATATATATATAATTGTTTATGATGTTTGTGTTGGATTTTTTGAAAAACTTTCAAGTATTGGCTAGTTGATTCATTTTTACTGTTTTATGTTTTTTTCTTTTATATTTACCTCACCATCACTACTTATTTAACAGTAACATCCGTCTGGACAGCCCAGGTTCCAAAAGGAAAATCAGATCTTCTACTGGTGGGTTAGGGATGAATCATCTTATGTGATTAGATACATTATAGTCACTTGGTTCAGGTCCTTCCTGGAACCCTGTATTTGGTTCCATTTTTTTTTCCTCAGGAAGGAAGCTTCAAATAAGTTATGTTTCCTCTTGTCTGAGTTCATTTCATGGATAAACAAGCCCCAATACATTACCTGGACTTGGCTGGCAAGACTGACACATGTCTTCTATGTAAATAACGACATTTGGTCCTCATTTCTCCACAGAATAAGTATACTAGTTGCTCTGCTTGCTTCTAATTTTTTTGTTTCTTTCATCTGTCTGGCCTATGGATTTTTAATTTGTCTTTATTTAAGTAGGTATAAATATAATTTTTCTTTCAATATTTTATCTATTACTGATATGAACATGGAACAGCAGAGTCCCTCTTAAAGTTTAAAACACCTACCTAGACAAAATTCCTTGTTTCCTTAAGAATTTCATTAAGACACAGATATAGCAGCAAAAATACTAGTTGACTAAATAATTCATATATCCACCTACTTTTCCAAAAACTACCCAAATGTGGCTAGGCAATTATTTCATTATTGAACATTTCTAGATAAATCAAAGCTGTTTCCTCCTTATCCTTCTCTAACCAATTATCATTGTTACTATCTGCTTATAAAAAATTAACAATTACCAAAAATCATTGGCTACTAAGCAATATATGAAATGTCTGTAATGATTTGCAGAATGTGCAATACTGTTCAATATGTGTCCCTTTGCCCATTTGTTTAGTTCTTCGTATTTTGTTTACATTTCTCTTTTTTTCCTGGATTTATTATACATAATTATACTTGGAGATTTCTGTAACATCAGATATTGATTATAATGCTACTTGTTATTATTAGTGTTCTTAAATATGTTCTCTTATTTATATCCAACAGAATTCTTCCAGAATAAGATATCACATAATTTTCTACATTTACATAGCCTTCCAACTAATTACATAGTCCTTTTCGTTTTGTTTGTGATTTTCTCTTCAAAATTACGTAATTTTTCATAGCCAAAGGAAGTACCTTCAGTTAAGATTGTCTTTCCTGGCATCTATGCAATATTACTTTCTAGCTCTGCTCCTAAACCAGTCTTGCCTTTTGAACCACTCCTTACTTAGGTCTTTTTCTTTTTTTTTTTTTCTTTATTTTATTTTCTTTATTTATTTTTATTATTTATTTATTTAGTTAGTTAGTTCATTAGTTCTTACTTTTTCTATCATATAGCCTGATCTTGAATTCTCTTTTCTGTATTCCTGGTAGGGATCCCCATCCCACCTGACTCTGTTAGCTTATATGAGACTTCACAGATAGGTTTATATATAAATAAATAAACATTAAAAGTGTAGTGAACATATATTTTAAAATGAGCTCACATAATGCCTAAAGAGTATTGATGATAGGAGAGAATTTTGTTTATTTGTTTCTGAGACTTCCTTGTTACATCAGCTACCATTAATTTCCACAGCTACTATATAATATTGTTCAATATTCATCTATTATCAGACAAAATCAGTGATGCATCATTAACTAGACTATTATTATTATTATCAATTTTTAATGGTTACAGTTATTGTCAAACACTGTAAGAGTGTCTAATTTATTTAAGAAAGTTTTTTTTTTTTTGGTGAATTAAAGAACAGAAAAATAAGAAAAAGTGCAATCATTGAAATCTTTTCCTTGCCTTCACTCAGAAAAATCACAAAGAACAAAAAATCTAAATTTGAGTACTGGTCTGAGACTAATTACCTTATTAGTCCTCTGATTCAGCATGTAATATGAAAGGTACTTGAATTAGACTTTCTAGTAATCTTTACTGTTTTGCAATTTATACTTTTTAAGCATTTCATTTGGTGGTATGATGGCATTCTTTTAAAATACTGCTTTTTAATATTATTATCAATATAACATTAAATATTTTGAAAGGTACAACTGATATAAATTGTAAAGTTTCTAAAATGTACTAGAAAAGATATAGATGCAATGTAACAGTTTTAATATATATTTGTTTAGGAATTTAGCCTCAGTATCACATCTTAGTTGCCAAATATTTCCAAATATACTTTTGTTCCCATCTATTTATATATTTCTCTAAAATACTTACAAATTTAAAGCTGAAAAATCACTGTGTATTAATGACAGAGTGTATCATCTATATGCTGTCTTTACTTACCTGAATTATTCCATTGTAAAAGAGAATTAGTTTAAAAAGTCACTTTGCCTGAAGAAATACAATTTGTAGGGCAGTGGGAGTTCAAGATTGACACTACTAAAAGAGCAGCAAGCAAAACATTAAAGAATACTTCTTATCAAATGTTCCTTGAAAATAAACTCTATAGGATACACGGGAATGTAGTTAAACAAAGAGATGCTAAGGGTAATTTAGCAGATTCTTTGAAAGAATGAGAAGTAGGCACCATACTTGCTTTGTCAATTGTGTGGAAGAACATTTAACTTGAGCCCCTGCTGAAAGTAAAACTATTTAATTACATTTGAGATGAAGAGAGAAAAAGTTCTTCCACTGAAGTTTCAGATTTACAATTTTATTTAGAAGACTAAAATTGAGGACTGCAACAGGGTAAATAGGCAAAGCATTTCTAAAATGTATCAAAAATTGAAATATATACATACATAAAATTAGATAATTTATAAAAGTAATCAATAAACAGTATAAAAACAGGAAAATACACTATGGAAAAATATTTCTGAACTGAAAATAATAATATATAGCCAATTCTAACTCAAATTCAATATCTGCTAAATTTTGATAGCATTATAAACTTTTAAAAACATCTTTCTATGTTCCAACTTTATGATAACAATTGATTATAACATAAAACTCACATTTCTTATCTTGGCCTTTAGGATTCTGACAGGCCCAAATTGTAGCGGTTATATTATCTTTTATTCATCATTATATTACAGGACTTTTGTGCTATTGCTATGTTAGTGCAGTTACTAAGACCAAATAGAGCCTATATTTTAAGACCTATACATTTTGGCCCAAGCTTTTAACTTTCCATGAAAATCTATGCACTTAATGCTTATACATACTTGGCATGAGACACACTCACTCTGCAATTACTTTTAATTTTTAATTAATTTTAATTAAAAAAATCTAGAAAGCTAATATTTTAGATATCTACATCCTCACTTTATTCACATTTTTATTTTAAAGTTCACAATATCATTGGGGTTTTTCTGACAATCTAAGATCTCCACCCTCCCTTTTAATGTTCCCTTTCTTGGTTTATGTTATTTCCTATCACTTATCTTTTACCATGCTAGATATTTTAATTATTTATCATTTTCTTTTTCTGCATTCCCCACTAGGAATAAGTTCCATAATTGTAGGCATTTGTTTTGTCTCCTACTGTACTCCCAGCTCCTAAAACAGTTCCTCCACATTCATTGGATAAATAAATTAGTATTGAAACATGACAAAAGAACGGGGATGGGATAGGCTTGAAACTTCAGAAAACTAAGCTACTTTAGATAAGCCCTTCGGAGAGGTTTATGGTAACACAGGGGGTAACATGGTCCTTGCTATTTCCAGCTGTATCTTCTCATTCTTTTGGGGGATCAGCAGCCTTTCTTTTTCTGACTAAATTGAGGTAAATTTCCAGATGCTTATGATACCAAATCATCTGGATATTTTAGAGTCACATCGCAGAACTAGCCTGCAGTCAAACGTGAGCAAATTCAGAGCCTTCTAATGATATCTGGTAGCACATGTTCTCCTGTCATTTATCCTCTCTTATACTGTCCTATTCGCACACCTGCACAGATCCACATCCCATTATTATATATCACCCAGGATCCTGGACTCTATATCTTGGGAATCTGGGAATGTTTCATATGTAGGACCCAAGGCATCTGATTGAACAAGAATTGAAAGTTTGGCAAAATAGAGAAATTGTTGAACATGAAAAATACGTAAAAGGTCAAATCTATAAGATTTGGTGATTTATTCTATTTTATTTTATATTTATTCATGAGAGACAGAGAGAGAGAGAGAGAGAGAGAGAGAGAGACAGGCAGAGGGAGAGGCAGGCCCCATGCAGGAGCCTGATGTTACTTGATCCTGGGACTTCAGGATCATGCCCTAGGCCGAAGGCAGGCGCTAAACTGCTGAGCCACCCAGGGATCCCCAGATTTGGTGATTTAATTGCATTTTAGGAGAGGAAGAAGGTTTCTCAGGTCTCTATGTGGAGCAAGTGGAAGGATGTATAATGAAGGCGCTAGTCAAGAAACATGCTGGATTGGCTAGATGAGTGGAGGTGTATATGTATACATATGTTCTTTCTGAGAAATCTACTACAGCAAGTTTCAGCAAACTTTTTTTTATTAGGGTCAGATAATAATATTTTAGGTTTTGTAGGCCATATAGTATTGCTTGCCCTCTGTCTGGTCATTCTCCTCCTCCAGCACCTCTTCCTCCTCCATTTTTATTTTTTCTTTTATTTTTTTAAGATTTTATTTATTTATTCATGAGAAACACACACAGAGACAGAGAGAGAGAGAGAGAGAGAGAGAGACAGGCAGAGGGAGAAGCAGGCTCTATGCAAGGAGCCTGATGTGGGACTTGATCCTGGGACTCCAGAATCATGCCCTGGGCCAAAGGCAGGTACTAAACCACTGAGTCACCCAGGGATTCCCTCCATTTTTCTTTTTACTCTTCATGCTTTTCCTCTTCTTTCTTTTTCTTCTTCTGTTTATTTTTACAGTCTTTTAGAAATGTTAAAGATGGGTTTAGCGTGTGAGCTAACAATAACCACAAAGAGGTGTGTAGTTTGCTAAGCTGTCTCCTGGAGAATGGGCTTCATACAACTAAGAGATGACGTAAATCTTGGGGAAAAAGTCAGATGGTGAGAATTTCATTTATTTAATTCCAAAATTAAAACTAAAACTGAGGTAGAGTTATAGGATGAGAAATAAGTTTTGTAAATATTTTCTTTTATGACAAATTAGAAACCTACAATTAAATATATGGGAAAAGGGATAAAAAATTGGAGAAGTAAAATGAAATCACCATTATTACATAGTATAAATAATAGATGGAATTCAATGTTCATTATTTAAAATATGCAGACCAAGTAGTAAAAGATCATGTTTAATATGGAAGAAGAAAAATAAACAAAAACAGAAACAGAGGCATTCAAATTGGCAAAGAAGAAGTCAAACTCACCCTCTTCGCCGATGACATGATACTCTACATAGAAAACCCAAAAGCCTCCACCCCAAGATTGCTAGAACTCATACAGCAATTTGGTAGCGTGGCAGGATACAAAATCAATTGCCAGAAATCAATGGCATTCCTATACACTAACAATGAGACTGAAGAAAGAGAAATTAAGGAGTCAATCCCATTTACAATTGCACCCAAAAGCATAAGATACCTAGGAATAAACCTAACCAAAGAGGTAAAGGATCTATACCCTAAAAACTATAGAACACTTCTGAAAGAAATTGAGGAAGACACAAAGAGATGGAAAAATATTCCATGCTCAAGGATTGGCAGAATTAATATTGTGAAAATGTTAATGTTACCCAGGGCAATTTACACGTTTAATGCAATCCCTATCAAAATACCATGGACTTTCTTCAGAGAGTTGGAACAAATTATTTTAAGATTTGTGTGGAATCAGAAAAGACCCCGAATAGTCAGGGGAATTTTAAAAAAGAAAACCATATCTGGGGGCATCACAATGCCAGATTTCAGGTGTACCAGAAAGCTGTGGTCATCAAGACAGTGTGGTACTGGCACAAAAACAGACACATAGATCAATGGAACAGAATAGAGAACCCAGAAATGGGCCCTCAACTCTCTGGTCAACTAATATTCGACAAAGCCGGAAAGACTATCCACTGTAAAAAGGACAGTGTCTTCAATAAATGGTGCTGGGAAAATTGGACATCCACATGCAGAAGAATGAAACTAGACCACTCTCTTGCACCATACACAAAGATAAACTCAAAATGGATGAAAGATCTAAATGTGAGACAAGATTCCATCAAAATCCTAGAGGAGAACACAGGCAACACCCTTTTTGAACTTGGCCACAGTAACTTCTTGCAAGATACATCCATGCAGGCAAAAGAAACAAAAGCAAAAATGAACTATTGGGACTTCATCAAGAAAAGAAGCTTTTGCACAGCAAAGGATACAGTCAACAAAACTAAAAGACAACCTACAGAATGGGAGAAGATATTTGCAAATGATGTATCAGATAAAGGGCTAGTTTCCAAGATCTATAAAGAACTTATTAGGGATCCCTGGGTGGCGCAGCGGTTTAGCGCCTGCCTTTGGCCCAGGGCGCGATCCTGGAGACCCGGGATCGAATCCCACGTCGGGCTCCCGGTGCATGGAGCCTGCTTCTCTCTCTGTCTATGTCTCTGCCTCTCTCTCTCCAAACAAACAAACAAACAAACAAAAAAATAAACTCAACACCAAAGAAACAAACAATCCAATCATGAAATGGGCAAAAGACATGAAGAGAAATCTCACAGACGAAGACATAGACTTGGCCAACAAGCACCTGAGAAAATGCTCCGCATCACTTGCCATCAGGGAAATACAAATCAAAACCACAATGAGATACCACCTCACACCAATGAGATTGGGGAAAATTAGCAAGGCAGGTAACCACAAATGTTGGAGAGGATATGGAGAATAGGGAACCCTCTTACACTGTTGGTGGGAATGTGAACTGGTGCAGCCACTCTGGAAAACTGTGTGGAGGTTCCTCAAAGAATTAAAAATAGACCTGCCCTACGACCCAGCGATTGCACTGTTGGGGATTTACCCCAAAGATTCAGATGCAATGAAACGCCAGGACACCTACACCCCAATGTTTATAGCAGCAATGTCCACAATAGCCAAACTGTGGAAGGAGCCTCGGTGTCCATCGAAGGATGAATGGATAAAGAAGATGTGGTTTATGTATACAATGGAATATTCCTCAGCCATTAGAAACGACAAATACCCACCATTTGCTTCAACGTGGATGGAACTGGAGGGTATTATGCTGAGTGAAATAAGTCAATCGGAGAAGGACAAACATTATATGGTCTCATTCATTTGGGGAATATGAATAATAGTGAAGAGGAATATAAGGGAAGGGAGAAGAAATGTGTGGGAAATATCAGAAAGGGAGACAGAACATAAAGACTTCTAACTCTGGGAAATGAACTAGGGGTGGTGGAAGGGGAGGGGCGGGTGAGGGTGAATGGGTGACGGGCACTGAGGGGGGCACTTGACGGATGAGCACTGGGTGTTATTCTGTATGTTGGTAAATTGAACACCAATAAAAAATAAATTTATTTTAAAAAATAAAAATAAAAATGTGATTAAAAAAACAGAAACAGAAGAAGTGATAAGGTAAACACTAGAATAATAGTAACAACTAAACTAATACTGCAATTTAATATTTCTTTTTTTAAGATTTTATTTATTATTTCAGAGAGAGAGAAAGCATGAGCAGAGGGAAAGAGAGGGTCAGATGGAGAGGGAGAAGCAGACTCCCCACTGAGCAGGGAGCCCACTCCACACTCTGAGGGGCTCCATCCCAGGACCAGCCTGAGCCAAAGGCAGATGTTTAACTGACTGAACCACTCAACACTCTTAAAATGTAATGTTTCTATTAAAAAACATAAATCACATAATATAAACAGATGTAGAACATTTCATAGGCAATACCATCTGAAAATAATTAAGATTTAAAATTAGTAACACTTCACAATGATTTTGTACTTTGTTAGTTGAGTGAACTTACTTGATAAAATAGGCAAAACAAACTTTTTTTTTCCTACTATTATCTTTAAACATTTCTTCTTATACTCTTAGGATTATTTCCACAGTTCTCTTAATATAAATAACTTGAATTAGGGTGTTTAAATATATTTTGGGCAGTATAGGTAAGGAATCATGGTATATTTGAAATTTTTTATACAAAGTAGAATATGATTGAACTTGAATTAAAATACAAACTTTTAGAAATGCAACTTCAAAACAGACATGCATATCGGTTCATCTCTATCCAAGCATTGCAGAAGACGTAGCATCTCAGTAAGATCTCCATTTTACAGATTATTCAAAGATGAATAGATGAGAATAAAGAGAAAATTACTTATTTCTGAGGATAGTTAATGAATATTAAAGATACTTTTTGCTGTTAGGAGCTATTAAATTTTATTAAAACCTCCTCAAAGATATTTCTACTCCTCATTAATTTACACGTTTCCCAAAGGACCCTTGCATTTTAGTAATAAAATGTTTTTCAAAAGCTTCACCCAGTCACATACTTAAAAGAAATCCATCATGACCTCTACAAACTTATGAATAGGTATGTAGCTTCCATCTCTATATAAACTTTACAAGTTTCCATGTCCCTTGAGTACGATTCTATTTGATAATATACAAACTATTAGCAGTTGCAGAAAATGTTGACCAGTGTATCATGGTGCAGGAGGAAGTCATCAGGAGGACATGATCCCCAAGTTGACCCTAGAGCTGGAACCCAGCAACGGGCAACTTCTCATCCCTTCCCTGTCCTTGGAATGTAGGCTTGTCCACTCTTCCCACAAATAGAGCCCTTTTCAAAGATACAGCCTTTGGAGAATAATGTGTTGTTGAGACCATCTGAATGATCGTGACAGCATCCAAGTGAGGCCATTATATAAACTTTTAAGATTCTGGTAGTTGAGTACAGAGATCTACTCATCTTGCAGCCACTAAGACAAGCCTTCTGCATATGTTCTCTAATTAAACCTATGACCTACCCATCAGTAGTGGCCTATCTCTTTTTTCAGTCTCTCCTCGCCCTCTGCATGGGGCCTAGTTTCTGATTTCACCAGGGGAGGCTTCCAAGGTTGTAAACCAATGCATAGCTGTAAATAGGCTGCCTAAGAAAATGTACTCTTTTAGAATACAGACTGTTCAATATAGATACATCATAATGCTAAAATAAGAGCTTCAAAAATAAATTAAGCCAAACACTATTGTACAGATTCACTTGAAGAAGAAGTTCAGTCCATACATGTAAGTCAGGACGGTTTACGTGTGCCTGAGATGGGTACTAAGCATGGTAGGCATGAAGTCTTTTGGCTGCCTTTGGCAATATTTTAAGATATGGCATTGGGCAGATTCTTAGGGATTAAGGATTCTTTAGTCTAAGCCTCCTTCCCCACCCTTAATAGAAAAATCAATCAGTAGTGAAGTAAAACCTGTTCAATGTATAACTAGTATGAGCTAGGGTCACATATATTTATAATATGTTATTTCTGTATAGCAATATGTTTTTTTTGCAGGACATCATCTCCATGTTATTAAATTCGAGACTCCCAACAATTTTATCCCACGTCTAGGGATAATCATTGCTAAGAAACTCATTATAGTCAAAGATTTTATGCCTTAGAGAGATCTAATAGCTTATATTCCTCTAATAGAGGAGTAAGTCTCCTCACACATATAAATGTGTCAGGACTTTGATCCAGGTTTTCAAGTGCCAAGCTGCACTCTTTAAGGAGCATTCTAGCATTCTGGTGTCTTGAAACAGAAAGCACATTGAGTGTGCTATTAGACAAGTAGAGGTTTGTGTCCAAAAAGGACCATGAGAGAAATAAGGATTATTATCAATCATGACACAGGAGTTATAAGGGATAATCCCTTCCTCAGATTGACACAAATAACTCCATGAATAACTGTGGTAATTAAAGTAAACAATAGCAATTATTTAAAATAGATAGTCCTGGGATCCCTGGGTGGCGCAGCGGTTTGGTGCCTGCCTTTGGCCCAGGGCGCGATCCTGGAGACCCGGGATCGGATCCCACGTCGGGCTCCCGGTGCATGGAGCCTGCTTCTCCCTCTGCCTGTGTCTCTGCCTCTCTCTCTCTGTATGACTATCGTAAATAAATTAAAAAAAAAAATAGATAGTCCTCTATTAGCTTCCTTTTTCACTACACAGATTGTCTCTCTGTGGTCTCCTGCCTTGTAAGCAGTGGTCTTTTTCATACCAGGTTTTTGCCTAGAGAGTGATAAGTAGGATTTGAGAATCAATACTTACTAAGAAAATGTAATTAAGCATATTGCAAAACAGCAGAGCTTTTTGGAGGTTCCTGTACTTTTATCATGGAAGAATAGATTTCTAATATAGTAATGGAGACTTTAAGCAATTCTTAGAAAGGCTGTTACTTCATCCCATTGATGCCGGCAAAGAAGTCTACTAATGCACAAGGTAAATTTTATGTGACTAAGAACTCCAGGGTTTAAAGAATCATGCATTCTCTTTGTTTAAATCCCGATGCAGGGCAGCTTGGGTGGCTCAGTGGTTTAGCACCGCCTTCAGCCCAGGGTGTGATCTTGGAGACCCGGGATGGAGTCCCACGTCCGGCTCCCTGCATGGAACCTGTTTCTCCCTCTGCCTTTGTCTCTGCCTCTCTCTCTCTCTCCGTCTCTCTCTCTCTCTCTCTCTGTGTCTCTCATGAATAAATAAATAAAATCTCAAAAAAAAAAAAATCCTGATGCATGAAGAAGCTAATGCCTTTGTGTGCTAATCACAGAAGATTCCAGCTCCTGACTACAGTGGAAGGAACATCACCTGTTTGATAAAAAAGAACTTTGCCAAATTCCTAATTGTTCACATGAGGAAGAAACGCTGACATGAAATAAGAAAAGATCTTAAATGATTGTAAATAGCACGTCTGAGTCCTGGATATTTAACACATGAAAACATTAATGTATGGATATGAAATAACATTAATATAATGAAGATGCAAATGAAAGACATGTAAATAATATGATATATATAATATGATACAATATCTGATCATATGATATATATATAATACTAAAAAGATGATGCACTGAAAGGAGGGACAGATTCCTGGAGATGCCCCTGACCATATAGTTTAGAGCAAGTCAGAATGGAGTTGAGCAGATAACATGATTGGATCGTTGGTCGATGAATTGTAACTATGTTGCTGCCATGATGTTTATAAGAATGGAATTTAAACCCAAGGAGATCTACAGATATACAGATTCATATACTTAAAATGAATTATCCTGAATTATGCATTTTATTTCAAAATGGATTTAGTGTTATGTATTATAATGTGATACACATGTCAAAAAATGAACCCTTCACTTCTGCCCTTTATAATCTTCAATTTTATTTTGTCTCTCTATCTATCCATGCATTTATCTTTCTATTTATCATGTAATTTGAAATCAAATGGCCCAACTGACTTATTTGTGAAATAATTCTCTGGGTGTTTTCAATTAAAGTAAGAGAGGAACTTAAAATCCTTATTTTGCTTTGGTCTGTAGCATGTTTGAAGGTTTAGTGCCACATACATCAGGTTGAAAATATACAAGAGTGTTATTACTTTATACTCTGTCTTTATTTCTACCATTACTATTACTAATATCCTATATTTTCTACCTAAATAAAAATAAAGATCAAAAGGTTTAAGTCACATTCATAGGACACAGAAATAACAATATAGACTCAGATTTTGTTTAATTTTTAAATCATAGGCTTGGTTTGTGTGCATGCATGGGAATACACATGCACGTATGGCCATTATTGCTAGTTGTTGACTACCAGCCTGCCCATAGACCAGTAAATTATTCCCTCTATCTCTGTTTCTTCCTCTGTATGATGAAGGCTGTATTGAAATAGATGATCAGTGATTTCTTTCAATTTGAAATTGAAATTTGAATTTTAATAAGGAAAGAACCATAAGTGGATGAGCAAGTGTTGCTATTTAAGCATAAAATATATATTTAGTTTAGATCCTCTTCTTTTACAGAACGAACAATTCCTCAACCAGTAACATCAACCGACAAATATTTGTATTTTATTAGTACATGTATGGTGTGCATATCTTAAAGAACAGCTTAAGTATGTGATATTTGTAATAAAGGAATTTCTTAAAAGAAAGATATCTTCCATATTTGTTCATGTGAGCCTAAGGATTTCCTCAAGGAAACATTTTAGTGGTGGTCTCAAAGAAGAATTGAGATTGTATATAAGTTCCCAAAATTTAATAAAGACTTTTGGATATAGCTTAGCCTCCAAGTAAAATTTGGTTTAAATTATAAATAAGTCATAAAAAGACTATTAGTTAATCCCTTCAAATCTAGTCAAAAGATAATCAAAATGGCAACTACTGCTATTCCTAATTACAACTCACCAAGTAATATTTCCCACACTAGACTGCTGATTGCTTTCTCTGTATTCTGTTGGGTGGAGAAGAGAACTGACAACCAAAAGTCACCCCTAGCCAGGAAACCAGAATGGAGTTCAGAACTGCTGACTAGTCTTGACTCGTCATAATTTTTCCTAAGTTTTTCTATATATACCCCCATTGTACTGCCGTTTAACCTCTTTTACCCTCAGATTATTCAAAACTAAATATGAAGTACATGATTTGGGATTCAGTTAAAAATACTTCAGTAAGCATTTCCAAAATTAGCACAATTATTCTCAAGAAAGAACATCAGTAGCTAACTTTTTTCACAGTATTTAGCATTCATACTTCCATCATATCTAAAAGAAAGCATAATTTTAAAGAGCAAAGGAAAAAAAACAACAGAAAAAGAATTAATAAGAATCCCATAGTTTGTCTTTTTTATTTATTTTTTAATATGATATACTTAGGTATGGATGTTATCTAGCTAACTCAGTTTGTTTTTTTAAGGATTTTATTTGTTTATTCATTAGAGATGCAGAGAGAGACAGAGACAGAGACAGAGACATAAGCAGAGGGAGAAGTAGGTCCAATAAGGGATTGGATCCCAGGACCTCAGCATCCTGCCCTGAATCAAAGGCAGATGCTCAACTGTTGAGCCACCTGGTGTCCAGTTTGTTTATTTTTGGCATTTGCTCTGTTCAGTATTCTCTGAATTTCCTGGGTCTGCTGTCTGTCATGAATTTGGAGACATTTTCAGTCGTTGCTTCTACAAATATTTCTTCAGCTCCCACCTCTTTTTTTTCCCCTTCTGAGATTCAAATTACACTTAAGTGAGGTAGTTTGATATTGTCCCACTCTTTAGGGTGGTCTGTTTTATTTACTTATGGTTTCTTCTCTTTGGTTTTTAGTCTAAGTAATTTGTATTGATCTCTTATTTCATGTTCACTGATTCTTTCTCAGCTGTGTCGTTCTATTGATGAGTCCTTGAAGGGATTTGTTCTCTTTCTTACTGAGTTTTTCATTCTATCCTCCTGACTCTTTATTATACTTTCCATAACTCCTAAAATCATCTAACTGATTTTGCATGTGGTCCACCTTTCCTACTAGAAGCTTTAACATATAATTAGTAGCTATTTTAAATTTCCTATCTGATAATTCCAGTATCTGTTTCATATAAGAGTTAGTTTTGATGATTCAGTGGTCTCTTAGGAATGTGTCTTTTCACTGGTCCTTTATGTATTTATTTTATTTTATTTTATTTTTATTATTATTTTTTATTTTTTTAATATTTTATTCATTTATTCATGAGAGACACACACACAGAGAGAGAGAGAGAGAGAGAGAGAGAGAGAGAGAGAGGCAGAGACACAGGCAGAAGGAGAAGCAGGCTCCATGCAGGGCTCCAGTTGTAGGACTCGATCCCAGGACTCCAGGATCATGCCCTGAGCTGAAGGCAGGCACTCAACCACTGAGCCACCCAGGGATCCCCCTGTATTTTTTTTTAATTGAAAATCAAGCATCTTATGTAGGACAGTCGAGATCATGGTAAATATATTTTATGCTTTGAAATATGCATGTCTTTCTTTCAGAAAGGATTTAACTACAGGATTTGAGTTAACCTAATTCATGGTTGGATTGGGTTTGAAATTTGATATTGCATCATTATCTTCAGTATGTTGCAGCTTTAAATTCTTGTAGTGATTCCTTATATTTAATGTAGAGGCTGATTTAACAAACTTTTTGTTTGTTTTGTTTTGTTTTCTGAGGTCTACCCTCAGTTTTAGGTCTTCCCTTTGTGCTAAAACATGAAGGGATTAGGCTCTAACATTTCACATTACTTGGAGACTTTTAGTATCACTCTAAGGGTAGACTCTCTCTTAATCTAATCAAATCTGAGTTGGAAGCATGTACCATGTTCTTGGATCTTGACTGTGGCCTTTTCCTCTCCCTCTCTTGGCTGAAATTCTGAACCTTTGACTTTTGTTGCTTCTTCCCCATGAGTAGATGGTTTTGTTTTATTTTTCTGTTCCTCTCCCTAACTGTGATGGTTTTTCAGCATCATCCTAAGGTCAACAGTGTCTGTTGTCATTCCTTCCACAGATTGAGGGTTTTGTTCCAAAGGGGAAGAGGTCCCAAGGGAGTTTTGTACTGTTCCTACAGTAGCTGCTCTTTAACTCCCCCTGGCCTGTACTGTGACTGAGATTTCCTCAAAACTCATTGGACTTATCTGCAAGTGGCCAGTGAGGTTTGAGCCTGGATGAAGGTGGAAACCCCCTCCCCCCCATATTTGAAAAACCCAGAGGCTTTATCTCCTCTTGTCTGTGAATGCTTGACCTCTACTGATTCACCCACTGTAGCTAAATCCAGCTGTGTTTTGACCAGGAAGGGCTAAAAGCAAAACAAATTTAAAACAAGAATTTTATTCTCCTTGTTGCAAAGAAGGAAAATGATCCCACTCCCTTTTCTTATAAATTTATGAGTTCTGTATATATTGTAATACATGCAAATCTTTTTAAAAGCTAAATAAGCCTCTTGCCACTTTTAAGACCCAGAAATGTCTTTATCAAGGACTTGAGAACAATCTTTTGGTAAATGTTATCATCAAGGAAGACAGCACTCCTGTTTCCCAGTCTGTAGGAGTGTTGGATCCTAACCTCAGAGGGTTCAAAACTACTTCCAGCTATAGAGATAAGAGTTTATTTTCCTTTGGGTAGGACAGATGGTCACCCTAACTACCAGATAAATTTAGGATGAACTATGTATGACAAATAGTGCTTCATGTCCTCTTATTTAAGGACAAGTCCATTATTGTTTATCTTAAGGACATCTATATAATGAATTTTGCGTGTCTGCTTGGCTTTATAACAGTGAGTTTTCTCTCTGTTTTTGCAAATCTTAGTAAATTTCCTGTTATGCACATCACATTCTTGATTTAAAGCCTATGCAATGATAAAATTGTTTTCTTTCTCTCTACCTTTGTGGAGAAGTTTTCTGGGTTTGGAGAAGATCTTACTTTTAATTATATTTCCCCAACAAACCCAAGACTCATGTCTAGTCATTCCTTAAAGGCAATTGCCTTTCATAGGCTTCTGGCCAGTTGTCCTATGACCTCAATATTCAGAGAGGAATAAGAAATATCATGAAATTACTGTTTGTTTGACTTTTCTTGTAATATTGGGAACATTTTTCTTTATAATCCATACCCCAGGTCCACCCTCAGTAGAAATAGGAAGTACCCTGGTGGCTTTTAGATTCAATTAGTTGAGGAAAGAAGGAAGGAAAGTTGCTTGTTTTTTTTTTTTTTTTTTTTTTGTTGTTGTTTGTTTGTTTTAAAAAACAGAGTCTCATTCAGTTGGCCCTAGTAAAGGTTTTTATAATAAAGACCTAGAAATAGAGGGAATAGAGATTTAAGACATCTCTGGGCAGAATTCAGAATATAATATCAGGCCTCACAGAAAGAATCCATCTTAGAGATATTGGTCTCAGGAGATAGTGAATAATCTCAAGTGACTTTAGGGAGAGGGTTTTCTTTTTGGAATCCTAGCAGCAAGGATTTATTGATCATGCAACATTACTTGATTCCACTTTCAACTGTCTATTTTTACCTCTCCTATAACTACCTGCCCCTAAACTCATATTCTACTGGCTAAAACTTTTTGTTTCTGTTTGGTCCATTCCTTGCTTATATAAATTTGGCCTACCCCTGTCCTTGAATATACATTGTCCTGCTACTACAGTGAACAAAATAACCATCTTTATAACACATCACCAGTTCAGATTTTCAGCGGAGAAAGAATATATGATTGACACAACTGAGCACATTAGCCTGTTTAGATAATGTTTTTCTCCATACAATATAAAAATCTACTCCACTGTTACAGATTAACTGTTCCTAGTAAAGTTGCAGCCAAGGGAAATCTTAAGGAATCAGGGCTTGTCCTTCCACACGTGCAAATGCAGCAATATCTCATAGAACTGAACGGAGTACGGAAAACACTGCTAGTGCCTTCCAATATATACATCAAAAAAATCCATTTTAGAATTTTTTTTTCAAAAAAAAGTGTAATTTAATCACATACAACTACTACAATCCAGTCAATAATCAGCTCATGTCCTTTACCTTCTCTGTACTTGCACTCAGGTTGCAAACCATTATTAGAGAAAATAACATGATCTCATATCTTGACATTCATGTCTCAAAGCAGCCATTCCGTTTTCTTACAGCAGCCCTCTATCTTACACCATTCTATTTCAAACTTCTTCAATAATCTCAATCCTATTCATAACAATTTGCCTTTGTTTTGAAAAGACTGCATTTCTTCCTTACACATAGCATGTAGACACAATCAGATGCATTACTCAACACTCGGATGCTAATACTAAAAATGTTGAATCTGAATTCATTCTCTCCTCATCCCTTCTTGTTACAGTAAGACACCATGATTAATTGATCATCAGATTTCACTTATTTTTGAACTTTGTCCATTTACTGGTTCTGATCATCTATACACATTTGAATCTTTTCCACTAACAAGGAAATTTTCACTTGACCATCTGGCGTCCCCGGCAGTACATTGTCTCCATGACTTCTTTCCTACATGTATAGATAACTTTCTGAAAGATTTAGCTTTCAATCCTTGATGTGCATAATTCCTTCTTACCTCAACCATCTGTCATTTGGGCACTTCCCAGAGGAATATGTCTCATCAAGATTACCACTATCTTCCTTTTGACTAAATCCAATGGGTAGGTCTATGCTATTTAAACTTTAAACTCTCAAATGGTCTGTTTGATACCATTGGGCACATTTTTATTTTTGAATATAGCTTTTCTCTCAATTTTTGGATATCATTTCCAGTCTTTTTGGAGAATTTCGTTTCTATACATGTTCCTTATAATTATGTATTTTCCAAGAATCTGCCCTCCTAGAATTTAATCGTTGATCTAAACAGACTTCATGGGAAATCTCATCCATAACTTTATCCTTAATGACATAGTCTGATTTTCAAGATAATATCCATTTTGTATTTTTTTCTGGAATTTACAGCTCATGGAACTCCATATTGCATAGTTTTTTTAGGATGTCCTATCAGTTGTTGCTACTGACTATGTCCATACCCTAGCTTTGAATATTTTCCCTCAGTATCATTCTTCTCTTTCCAAATGTAATGAATGATACTTCTATTTTTATAGTATGGTTTGACATACAAACATGCAAATACAGCTATGTATATATTTTATATGCTTCATATATTTTATTGCAAAAACACTAATTCCTTTTGTTAAACATTCATATAACAGACTCTATGAATTTAAGATCCTTACCAAATATGAAACTAAGATGGTGGAGTAATAGGAATACCCTTTGCCTCATCCCTGGAACACAGCTAGATAACCATAAACTCATTCTGAATACTCAAGAAATCAATTTGATCACTGACAGATGAAACTGCACAATTAGGGAGAGGAGGCCACTTCATGTAAGTTAGGAGGTGTGGAGACATGGTTTGTAGGAGAAACAGATTGTGGGTGCTGCAAAGGAGAGTAAGTCCTGGACATGGATTAATGACAGAGAGAGAGAGAGAAAGAGAGAGAGAGAAGGAGAGAGAGAGAGAGAGAGAGAGAGAGAGAGAGAGAGAGAATACAGGGGGTCGTACAAGGAAAAAACTTTCCCAAACCCATCGATTTGGAAAAAATAGAAGGGCTGATTTTTGTGAGTTTTAAACCAGGATGGCTCAAAGATGAGTTTTGGAGGTCCACTGTTTTGCTGTGAAGCCCTGATGGTGCTGTAATGTTTCTGTGGAGAAGGTGGGTATTTAGCCCTAGGAGGCAGATCCCCAGGGGCACACTGGCAGAGATGATTTCCCCTTCTTGGAACACATCTGGGAGAGGTGGCATTGCCTCTCTGGGGAAAAAGGAGCCAACAGGCACCATTTTACTCTCTTGTCCCTTAGCACAGGTGCAGAGACACCTGCTGAGAGTGGCTAGCCTGGGTACTGGCCCTTTGCTATGCTTTACTACAAATCCCATGCTCCTGTACTTTGATGTGATTGCCCTTCTGGATCAAACTTGCACTGGTCTCAGTACAGAGACACCCTCCCCCAGAGGACCAGCATGGGTCCCTGCTATGTTAGGTCTCTAAAGTTTGAAATTTTAAAACTCATCAGGCCTGGCTGGGAAAGAGCCCAAGATGCACTGTGTTGCTCCAGGTGGGCAGGTGACCTGGGTACAGTATAAAGGCAATGATCTGAAGGATGCCTGGAATGCATGAGGGGAGATTGTTCATTCATCCAGAGGGCTTCTCAGACAGCTATGTGTGCAAACTCCCCTCTCTGAGGACTAGGGAGCTGGCTACTGCCATTTCCCTCCCATGTCTCTTAGCACAAACAAACTTCAGTAAACAGCATCTATGGTGCTTACACCAATCCCCATCCTCCTGTGCTCTGCTGGTACTACTTTTCTCAGACAAATGTGCTTTAGGGCCTGCACAGGGAACCTCAGAAGATCAGCACAAACCCTTTGCATGCACCACACCTACTGACCGTAGACTTCTACAAAGCTTCAACTCCCGTGGAAATAGCATCAAGTCTCTTTTAACAAACAGACTAGAGCACATTTAGTTAAAACTCACCACACTCTGGCCAAGGTCCAAACACTTGCCACTGCAAGCAAGGAGAAACTCTTCAGAGGACTGACCTGAGGAATAGAGCAGCTAACACACAGCAACAGAGTGCACAGAGTACACACCAGAGATACTTCTTGAAGTGCTAGGCCTTGGGTGGTATAGGACCTCTTTTTCATAAACCCATTACTTTCAGGAGCAGGAAACATAACAGGCTTTCCTAACACAGAGAAGACAGAGACCTATACAAAATGCCAAGATAGAGGGATTCATTCAAAAAGAACAACGAAAAATCATGGCCAGAGATCTAATTGAAACAGATATAAGGAACATGCCTGATCCAGAATTTAAAGCAACAATCATAAGGGTACTAGGTGGGCTTCAGAAAAGCATGACAGACATTAGGGAGACCCTTACTACAGAGATAAAAGAAATAAAAACCAATCAGGCCAAAATGAAAAATATAATATCGAGATTCAACGATGTAATGAGCATAAGGATAGAAAGAGCAGAGAAATGAATATGTGATATAGAAGATAGAATTATGGACAATAGGGGTACCTGGATGTCTCAGTTAGTCAAACATCCAACTCTTCATTTTGGCTCAGGTTATGATGTAGGGTTGTGAGATGGAGCACCACTGGGTGTGGAGGCTGCTTAAGATTCTCTCTCTCCCATTCTCTCAGCCCCTAATATCCTCCTGCTCACTCTCTCCTTCTCTCTCTCTCAAAAAAAAAAAAAAAAAAAAGAAAGAAAAAAAAAAAGGAAATAGTGAAGCTGCACAAAACTCCCAACAAAAAAAAGTCCAGAGCTAGATGGCTTCACAGGGGAATTCCACTAAACATTTAAAGAATTATATCTACTCAAACTATTCCAAAATATAGAAATGGGAGGAAAACTTACAAACTCATTCTATAAGGCCAGCATTACTCTGATTCCAGAACCAGACAAAGACTCTACTTAAAAAGACAATCGTACCTGCCAGCAGGAAACACTAAGAAATCCAGTTTATCCATCATTGTAAAATTTGGTTTGTTATATGTTGGCCTAAAACAGAAGAGTTCTTTCACATGAGTCTGTATATTTATTTATTTATAAGTGGACTTATAAATTTTTCCCAGCATAATTATATAAAGTAAAAATTGCATGCATTGAAGTACAATGTCTTTTAATATATGTAATACATTGTAAAATGATTACCAAAATCAGGCTGATTAACATATCCATTACCCTACATGCAATAATTTTTGAAGTAAGGTCACTTAAGATCAACTGTCTTATCAAATTTGAAGTATACAATAGAATATTATTAATTATAGTCACCCTACTGTATAGATTTCCAGAACTTATTCATCCCGCATTACTGAGTATTTGTGATCTTTGAGTAACATTTCTCCATTTTTCCCACCAACCAGTCTGTGACATTCTTATTCACCTACTTAGAATATCAATAGTAATATTCAAGAAAATGATGTTCCTAGGAAAAGAAAACTGTTAGGAACTGAAGGTTCATGTCCCCCCAATTTTTATATATTGCAACTCTAACTGCCAAGGTAATGTTATTAGGAGATGAGGGCTTTGAGACATTTGTAAGATTAGAAGAGGTCTAAGAGATATTTTCATCGAAAAAATCTTTAACTCTTTTGTAGCTATTGCATGTGTAACAACACATTTTTGTCTACAGTACTGTGTCATTAAAGCAATCTCAATTTTTTAGTATCTGCAAATCTTAAATTCAAATGAGAGGTACAGGTTAATTCAATTTTTTTCCAGAGCCATTATGACATGAAACATGATTTTGAAACATATTTATTTTGTATTATATATAGTACATTTGACAGGAGTAAAATTTTACTGAACAGAAATCTGAAGGCAAATTATTTATCTTAATCTGAATAAATTTTGCACTATAAATTCCCTGATTACAATGTCACACCAAAACCACTAGGTAACACAATTTCCTTGACAATGCTGCTTTTAGGTGGGGTGTTGCTATTCAATGGATGTAAAGTTTCAGTTACGCAAAATGAGTAAATTTTAAAGATCTGCTATAAAACATAGTACCTGTTAACTAAACTGCTTTATGCACTTAAAAACTCATTTAAGGAGTAAATCTCACATTAGTTGTTTTTACCATAACAAACAAACAAAAAAAATGGTAACTAAATAAAATGGAATAATTCATAAAGAGCATTGGACTTTTTGAGAGAAATTATGTAAGAGAGCAAAAGTAAAGAAAGGGCTATTAAAGGAGTGCCTGAGTGGCTCAGTTGGTTAACCATCTGCCTTAAGCTCAGGTCATGATCTCAGTGTCCTGGGATCCAGCCCCAAGGCTGGCTCTCTGGTCAGCAGGGAATCTGCTTCTCCCATTCCCTCTGTCTCCACCCTGCTAGTGCTCTCCCTTGTACTCTCACGCTCACTCTCACTCTCTCAAATGGACAAATAAAAAAAAACTTTTTTAAAAAAGGGCTATTAAAAATGAAAGCAAGCAAGCAAGCAAGCAAGGGCTGTTATTGGTGTTTCCTGTCTTCCTATCATTAAAGCCCCTGGGACTCCAGAGGGGCTGTTTAGACAGAAATTCTCTACAGTTAACTGTATTTGCAAAGTATTGCTATTTTACATTTACGTAGAAGAATTACACATTGGATTGACTTTTTTGGATTCTTCTATTAAAATAATAGATAAATAATAGTTAAAATTAAAATAAGAAATGTTATTTAGCTTTGCTAATTTTTAACTTTTTAACTTATATAGTGGTTATAGTAGTTTTATGTAGTAGTTGCTTACAATGGGGACCTTAATATGCAAAAAACCGTGAATATTCTAAATATGATTTAATAAAATACTACTACTTTAGGGCAGAGACAAGCATTATATATTTTTATGGTTATAACACAAATACTATCAGTTTAAGTGATTATAAATATATGTGTATGTAATAGTAATCTCAAATATACTGCTTTTTTAATATTCCAAAATAGAAAAAAAAACACTTGATAAGTAATTGTTGGGTTAGATGCAATAATATTTTCTACAATTGTATACCTCTGATGTGAAATTGAATAAAATGGGTTTTCTTTTAATGAGGTAAAAGGATTTTGATTTTCATCCTGTAGCCCATGGCATAGCTGAATTAAATTATTTCCTAGGAGCAACTACCCATCTGAATTTATCTGGAAAAAGCATCACTTTCTTCTGAAGAAATAAGAACTGGATTAATTTCTCCAGAGATTTCCATATTATACTATCATTTACAATGTAAGAATACAATACAGACTCACCTAAAGAAAAGGGTTTAGGTTTATTCAAGCTATTTAATTCTATAAGAATTTAGGGAGTGCTTACTCCTACAAACTACTACTTGTGAACAAGACTGGACTAAGATACTCTCTGAAGAGTATCCTCAGGGGTACCTGGGTGGCTCAGTGTTTGAGCATCTGCTTTTGACTCAGGTCATGATCCTGAGGTCCTGGGATCCAGTCCCACATTCGGGTCCCTGCAGGGAGCCTGTTTCTCCCTCTGCCTGTGTCTCTACCTCTCTCTCTATGTCATAAATAAATAATAAATAAATAAATAAATAAATAAATAAATAAATAAATCTTTAAAAAATAGTATACTCAAATCTTCAAAATACTAGTTACGTCAAAGGAACAATTTGTTTTCCAATATAAATGTGTTTCCCTCTTTCTGAAGAGACAACAAATCTCCCATATGCAGAAATACTAAACAAATAAATAGAACTTCAAATTCTTTATTATCAAATGCAGATGAAAATGTCAAGAGGCAAGTAATTATAATCAAACTATAGTTATATTCATTGGTGTTGATCAGTTCAAGACAATAAGGGTCATAAAAATATTATAGTCATTTCCAGAAATGAAAGGAGGAAAGGACTGCTTAAATAGATTTCTCTGGAATGATTTTTTACTAGCTCGATTATTCTGTATTCTATACTTTATATATGTTATTCCTAATTATTAGTTTTTTTATGACTTTATTAGTATAACATAAGGACACTTTAGGACTTCCATTAGGCTTTAGAGACAAGATTAAATAAGATTAAATACTTAAAATAACAAGAGGAAATCAAGACTAAGAATTTATTACTTAAAATTCTTCAAAGCAATTTCAATATATTGTTCACAAATTTGATATCAAAAGCATAGTTGTCTCATAGTAATTTGAACTATTAAAGCCCACTTCAATTTTTGGTGTATTTTTAAAGACTTTTTGTTATAAATGATACGGTCATTTTAAGCTCATATATGTAAAAATTAGAAACAAAAACTCAAATTTAAAGTTTTGTAAATATCTTCAAAGTATCTAGTCTATATATCCTAAATGATCATAAATTTGTTTCTGCTGTATCTCTTTCAGTAATAATATTATGTCTTTAAAAATTCAGAAATATATACTTGTATTTTAAAAAGGAAAGAAATGTAATACTTAAAGTGAAATTGATTACACTAATTTTCTTTATAATAGGTAAGAATATCTATCATAATTAAGTAATAGAAATAATTTTAAAATAGCGATAAGGTTGATTATGTTAAACATTAAAGATTTCTTTATCCAAAAACATCATTCAATATCAGTAAGATATTGAAAAGGTAAGCCATTGAACAGGAAAGATATCTGCAATACATACAATCATTGCATCCTAAAAATATAAAGGACCCTCAGAAAACACTAAAAATTTCATACTACTAGAAAATGATCCAAAGACTAGAACTGGAATTCGTAGCAAAAATATTGAAATACTCAATATACATTGAGAAAGATACTCAAGACTCATTATTCATCAGAAAAGTACCAATTGAAAGCGCAGTAACATATCACTACACACTTCTTATAATGCTCAAAGGTGTAAAGACTGGCAGTACCAAGTATTGGCAAGGATGTGGAGCACCTAGATGCTCATGTTCTTCTGAGGCAATTGGTACAATTACTGTGAGAAGCTTTTTCAACAATAAGAGGGTATGTATATTTGCACTCAGTAATTTCACTGTTGTGTATATACACAATAGATGTATTCATATAATAAACATTAAAACATGCAATAAAAAACATGCAATAAGATATTTATGGCAACTATAATCATAATAGCTCCAAAGTGGAGAAAATTTTATCTTCCACAGTAGTAACGTTGGCTAATAAACTTTGGTATATTTTAATAATAGAGTAACATATGGAAATCAAAATGGTCAGGCACCTAAAGAAACCTAACACTATGTAAAAGTAGCCAGACACAGAAGAACATTTACTGTATGTTCCTTTTTAAAAAAGATTTTATTTATTTATTAGAGAGAAAGTACAAGCAGGAGGAAGGGCAGAGAGAGAAGGAGACTACTGAGCAGGGAGCCTGATGTGGGGTTGGATCCCAGGACCCAGGAAAGGATTTATCTTGAGGTTATTATTGATAAAATAGTGATGTTCACTTTGTGCTAATTCATAAATCATTAAATCCATAATTTGCATATATATTTGTGTGCATAGCTTTAAAAACCCAATAAAATATTTATTAATATAATTATAAATAAAATCATCAGATTACCTTGTTAGCTATAGAAAATAGACAGATATTAACTACTAGTTTAAAATATTGAATATTTCTCCCAATTTAACTCAGTATTGCAGATTTAGCACAAATAGATCTATAAATTAAAATTAATAAAGGCTTCAAAAAATTGAAGAAATGTGTAAGCAATATTGTCAAAATGTTCATAATAGGGATATTTCTATCTATTTTACATCCTTAAATTTGGCTGTCAAGTATTCGCCCCAAGTTGAACCAGTTATAAAAGATTTCAGGGGGATCTAGGTGAGGTACTTTATAGTTACATCCTTCATACGATGGTTTATTTTACTGCATTTCTCAATAGAGATTCTAAAAATTATATTCAGGCCAAATACTCTTTCAATAAAGAAATAGAATCTGTATCTTATTAACCAGCAACACATTGCTCTGCTTTCTAAGCAGTCCCTAGCATCCAACATACATTATACTTTCAAATTAATGCAATATTATGACAAGATTACTTTAAAATTACTTGTGGGATCATCAGAGTTAAACTTCAGTTTGTCACACGAAGCACTATATTTCTTCTCTGGTAAATGCAATTTGTTCTAAAATTAAGCAACCCTTGACATATCTTCATCAAGTAAAGATCAAATCTTCCTCTTCCTCTTTTTCTCCTTCTTCTACTTTTTTCCTCCTCCTCTCTTCCTCCCTTCCTCCTCCTTCTCTTTCTTCTTTTTAAAATATAAACCCCTGTCTTAGATGTATCATTTATCAATAATTAAAATCCTTTAGTTTGAAGCAAAATATGTCTTATATTTTTAAAAACACTGTATTGGGGTATATTGACATATAAAAAGCTGTACATACTTAATTTATAGAACCTAATGAGTTTCGAGATAAATATACACCCATGAAACCATCACCACAATCTATGCCAAAAACAAAACCATCCCCTCCAAAAGTTTCCTTCCATTTTTAAAAAATAATTAATTTTGTGTGTCTTAGGAACACTTAATATTTGATCTGTCCTTTTAGCAAAATTTTAAATATACAACACAGTATTGTTAACTACAAGCTACTACACTGTATAGCAGACCTCTAGGACTAATTCATCTGTATCAAAAAAGCTTTTTACACATTGACTAATACTTATACATTTCTCACTCCCCTGCCCCTGGAAATCACCATTCTACTCTCTGCTTCTATGACTTTGACTATTTTAGATTCTTTATGTAAGTGGTATCGTGTAGTATCTGTCATTTTGCATCTTACTTATTTCACTTAGTACAATGTCCTCCAGGTTAATCTATGTTGTTGCAAATGGCAGGATTTCCTTCTTGTTAAAGACTGAATATTCAATTGTATGTATATACCACATTTCTTTTTTTTTAATTTTTTTTTAATTTATTTATGATAGGCACACAGTGAGAGAGAGAGAGAGGCAGAGACGCAGGCAGAGGGAGAAGCAGGCTCCATGCACCGGGAGCCCGACGTGGGATTCGATCCCGGGTCTCCAGGATCGCGCCCTGGGCCAAAGGCAGGCGCTAAACCGCTGCGCCACCCAGGGATCCCTATACCACATTTCTTAAATATGATGAGAAAACGAGAAGGAAAAATACAATTCATAGGTGCTTCAACTGGGTAGAGGGATATTTCTTTACTTACAAATTTTAAAGAAAAATCATGTGACCTCTCTAGGAATAATTTCTTAATTGGTCATAGAAGATGAATTCTACTCTTCTCCACAAAAATATGAATTTTAATTTATAAAGTATTTTGATAGGGAATATTTCAAAATATTCAAGATATGGGAGCATATTATATTGATTCCCTTTGCAATGACTCCAATACTACTTGAATGGCAATGGAATAAATCAAGGTGTTTTGGAAGTCCCCACCCCATCCAGACCTTACTGTCACCTAAAGGAAAAAAAAAATCATGTTTTGACTTATATTATTTGTTTTTCTTTAAATGTTGAAACTTTAGCAAATTATAAAATGCACACACTATACATGTTAAATCATATATTCATAAAACAAAATTTGGAAACACAGTTTTCATCCACACATCTTTAGAAATAATCACATATACTTTTGTATATATCTATATCCATATATGTATATACATATACATATGTACATATGTATATCATGGATATACATAGTCAGATGCTATGCAGTAATACTGGAATAATAATCAAAGGAAAGCATATGAAAATTATTAAAAAATCACATTATTACATGTTTGAACGAAATGCT
Organism: Nyctereutes procyonoides; assembly: GCF_905146905.1. NCBI lineage: Eukaryota > Metazoa > Chordata > Mammalia > Carnivora > Canidae > Nyctereutes > Nyctereutes procyonoides. The sequence continues at coordinate 60,848,067 of NW_026575051.1, forward strand.
TTTTCATATTCTTTTTTTTTTAATTTTTATTTATTTATGATACTTACAGAGGGAGAGAGAGAGGCAGAGACACAGGCAGAGGGAGAAGCAGGCTCCATGCACCGGGAGCCCGACGTGGGATTCGATCCCGGGTCTCCAGGATCGCGCCCTGGGCCAAAGGCAGGCGCCAAACCGCTGCGCCACCCAAGGATCCCCTTCATATTCTTTTTTACAGGGAAAAATTTTTGTTCTGTAAATCAAGCAAATTCTGAAGAACTACTAAAGAAGATTCTTCTTTCTGAAGAGTTTGGTTACCTGGAAATGCAATAAATTCAATTAGCTTGTAGATATAGAAATAAGACCCCTCTTTAAGAGCAATGAAAAAGAACACCATTTAATTAGAAAGTATCTAAAGTTCTCATATAGAAATATCCTTTTCTATCACTCAGGAAATATGTATTGGGTGACTGGTATGTTCCAGGCACATGACACATGCATGGAATATACTAGAGATGCATTGGTGCTCATACTCTAGTGAGGAGAACTTTACTCTAGTAGAGGAGAACTCTACTCCTAGTTGTAGTGCTCTAATTGTATAATGAAGAGACAGACACAGTGGAATTACAATACTTAAGATATTGGCAAGAGAGCAGTGAAATTATAAACTATCTGATAAGCCAACTCAAAAAGGATATAAAATGAGAGTGATGATGAATGATTTTTTTTAGAAAAAAGATCAAAGCTGTTGAGATTAAACAACAATTAGGGTTATGATGAGTAAATACTTTAAAAGGATATGAAATTGTGGTCACACAGTGACAAGTAATTTTCTATATGACAATGGAGTTGAGTGGCTAAAGTAAAGTGAAGGCACACATCCATTAAAATGAAAAGAAGAATGATATTTTGAAGCGGTTAGTGAGTAGTCAGCATGCAAATTAACAAAATACAGGATAGATGCAGGAATTGGTCAAAAATTCCTGGAGGAATACAGGTTTCACTCAAGGACTGGAGATATAAGAAATATTCGGTGAAAGGAATGATGATACGACGGAGTTTTCCAGAATAGATGTGTTTCCCAGAACATAAATTTTCAGAGCTAAACTGGGCAACTCCTGGGCAAGCAGGATACATTGTCTATCTTAAATGAAAGTCAAGGACTACAGGTATAGGAAATATCGGTGAAGAGATTGATGGAATTTGCATATGATGAATTGGATACTGGAGGGTTGGAGAAAAAGGGGATAGAGTTTGTCAAGGAAAAGTAGAGATAAGCAGAGGCCAAATCATAAAAGCAACTTTATGGCATGCCAATCAGTTAAAATGGAGGCATTCTTATTCTTGTTAGGAAAGAAGAAAGAAGGAAGAAAGAAGAAAGAAAGAAAGAAAGAAAGAAAGAAAGAAAGAAAGAAAGAAAGAAAGAAAGAAAGAACCATTCCGAAACCTTTGAAATAATGAATAAATAATAAAAAGTTTATGTAAATTTCATATAACAGTGTAGGATATAAACTATATCCTACTGACAAAACTCTGTTCTTACCTCTTGCAACCTCCCTTACTGGCCAAGATAAAAGTGGTGGAATTTAGGATGTGTACTTTAAATTCCAAAGCTCTCCTGGTGATCCCTAGGGCCAAAAACAAATTCTGTGTTGAATTCTCCTGAAGTAAGATTCCTCACATAGATTCTAGATCCTAGTGGTTCAATTTAGAAATAAGCAAGGCCATGTGTGAATAAGGACCTGAGGAGTTTGTACCCGTATATCTCTCTGCCACTCACTACTTGCCTGCACTCTACTTCTCTTGCTTTACTGTGTCTTTGTTTTTAAGTAAAAGCCTTACTTGAATATGCTCCGTGGAATCTTGTGAATTCGCCGAAATATTTAAAGTGGTGAAATCTTTATATTCACTATATGAAAAACAAATTATATTTTCACGATATGCTTTATGTTTATATGTAACTCCTATACATTTTATGTTGGGTTTCACTCATAAAGCTCCTATTTCCCAGACATGAAGGAGAAAAGACAGAGGGGAAGAAGTGTTAGAGTTATTATTTATTTGTGATATTTCACAATTATATTCCTTATTCTAAATAGTTGATAAATTTTCTAAAAAATTCTCCTTAATCCCTATTCTCCCTAAAAATGTCTTGAGTTAATTATCATATTCTTATATTATCATAAATCATCAATGCTAGTAACATGGAGTGATCCCAAAATACATATTATACTGAGGACAGAGTTAATAGAGGGAGTATTTTATTTTTATTTATTTATTTTTTAAAGATTTTATTCATTTGTTTGAGAGACAAAGAGAGGTAGGCAGAGACACAGAAAGAAATAGAAGCAGGCTCTATGCAGGGAGCCTGATGTGGGACTTTATCCCAGGACCACAGGATCACACCCTGGGCCGAAGGCAGGCGCTCAACCACTGAGCCACCCAGGCATCCTGAGGGAGTGTTTGAAAGACAAGACTTCTGTGTTTTCTCTTATGAAAAAGTGTAGATACTTTGCTGACAAATGAAATAGCCTATGTAATATGTAATTTCATTATTGGATATTAAAATTTTATTTATTAAATATTAATGGCTCAATAAGTATTTTATACCTCTTACAAATAAAGTTTAAATAATTAGGTTTTTATTAACATTAAGGAATTACATGAGTATTGCACTTCAGAATAATGATTATTATTATTTTAAACATAAAACATTGTTATAAGAACAGTGGGATACCATTAAAGTAAATTAAGGTATAGAAAGACACAGTGAACCTTGTGTTTTGGAAATATTTCATTGGCTAAAATAAGGAGAATGAAAAGAAGGGGCATAGACCTGAAATAAGAGATAATGAATTGGAGTTAATGGGGCAAGAAATCAGGATGAGACTTAATACGACCTAATGTGGAAGAATTTACAGAAAATAGATAAATACTATGTTGAGGGAGAAATCTGAAAATATGAGTAAAGAAGGGCTACTGGGAACACACGAGTGAACTTTATCTCTTTATAATTTTACAAAAGTCTAACTCTACTAATTAAAGTCTAGAGCAGAGTTTGGCAAACTAAAGCCTGCAAGTTGGCCACTTGTTCTTATAAATAAAATTTTATTGGAAAGCAGCCACACCCATTGGTTTATGTGATGTCTAAGGCTACTTTTTACACAAAGGCAGAGTTGAGTAGTTGAGACAAAGACCAAGACACATGTAAAAGATAAAATACTGTGTGGCCCTTTACAGAGAATAGTTAGTAAAGGTAAAATACTTTAATTTCTGGAAATATTTTGTGATGTTTCAAAATATTTCTGATTTATATATTAGCATCTTCCAAATCCCATATGTATAAAGGTAATGTGAACTAAGGGATTTTTATTTTTATTTATTTATTTATTTATTTATTTATTTATTTATTTATTTATTTTTTAATAATAAATTTATTTTTTATTGATGTTCAATTTGACAATATACAGAGTAACACCCAGTGCTCTTCCCGTCAAGTGCCCCCCCTCAGTGCCCGTCACCCATTCACCCCCACTCCCCGCCCTCCTCCCCTTCCACCACCCCTAGTTCGTTTCCCAGAGTTAGGAGTCTTCATGTTCTGTCTCCCTTTCTGATATTTCCCACCCATTTCTTCTCCCTTCTAAGGGATTTTTAAAAATTGAACAAACGGAGAAGTAATATTTCTAGTCTGAATTATACAGCACTTTAAGTAACTTTTCTCACAACACTGACATTATTGCATTGTAAAAAGTAATAAGAATCGTAATTTCTTTTTCAAACTAATTTTACACAACATTCCCAGTTAAGTCTAAACTTCACCTCATTTACATATGATTAGCTGGAAGTTTAAATGGATATAACTGAAAAAATTTATCAAAGAACACATCAAATAATAGTTTTAGTAGTTAACAATGATTTTATAACTATGACACTAATTGAGTTTTATAAAGTTCTTCAGACATTTATAAAATTACAGGAAATGCATTAAAATACATAAATACTAAAAGAATTTGGGCTCAATGGAATAAGAGTTGAACTTTCCAATTAATTGTCTGCCAAGCCCTTTTATCTTCCAATCAAATGAAAGGGTAAAACTAAACCCTATCAAGGAATGTGAAAGAAAATGAAAAGTCATTTTGATAATGTTATTAACCTAAATGGATAATCTACAGTCTTAATCATTGCCCACTGTTTTTTATTTATTCTGAAAACTACATACTCTCCTACTTCCTACTCTGGCCTATCCATTAGGTTGTCAAATTGATAAAACCTTAGACGTGTTTGATTAACAGAAATTTTTTCTAAAAATTGTTTTAAAATCATTTTTATTGAGAAATGTAGCAAATGCTTAAATGCTGCATATAATAGAGATATATAGTTTAAAGAGAAATAAAACGAAGCCTTGTATTGATGCTTTCTTACTTAAGAGACATTAACAGTGTTACCAGCACCCAAATATTAACTCACCCACTTCTTTCTCCATTGTGTGAAATATTCTTTTAGTTCTTTTAAAGGATTTGCCAAATAAGTACCAATATTTATTTTTTCATGTTTTAAATATCTTTAGAAAACAATTTTTACATTTCTGAGCTATTTTTTGCTCAATATTTGCTTTGAGCTTCATCCATTTTGATGAGTGTAATTGTAGTTCATTAATTTTCAATGCAAATAAAATTCATTTGTACTATTACAATTAATTTATATTTATCCACTCTACAGTTGTAGAACATTTACATTTACATTTCATTTTTTAAAAAGATTTATGAACCAATCTGTGAATAGTCTTACACATGCCTCGTGGTACAAAGCCCAAGAATCTCTCTCTAGGTTAAGTTCCTAAAAACATAATTTCTGTGTTATAGGGTATATGCATGTTGACTTTTCAAATGACTGGACTACCAGTAGTATATGTGAGTGCCTCTCACTCTGCACCCTCACTTACACATTTGATAATGTTTCTTAAAATTTTTGGCTTAATTTGTGATTGTTGAATATTTATTTATTTTCCACAATTATTCTTTTTTTTTTAATTTATTTAGCTCGTCTTTCTCCAGTTTTCTAAAGTAGGGGCTTAATTTGTTGACTTGAGATCATTTCCTTTCTAATACATATATTTATCACAATCAGTTTCTCTTGAGGCCTTTTTCTTGAATGATGGGTTATTTTATAATGCATTTCTGAGTGTCACCATATGGGTTTTTTTCAGGTACCTTCAGTTTATTGGTTTCTAGTTCAATCCTGTTGCATTTTGGGATCATAGTTTGTATGATTTCTGAAACTGTAAATTCAAGTAAGGTCTGTTTTATGGTTGAGGATATGATTTATCATCACAAATGTCTGATGTGCCCTTCTGAAGAACTGGAATGTTGCCACTGTTAGATGGAGTATTCTATACATATGAATCAGAAAAGTTGACTGATTGTGATGTTCAGTTCAACTACATTCTTATTGATTTTCTACCAATTTTCTCTCTCAATTACTGACAGAGGGATATTATAGTCTCCAATTCTAGTAGTGGATTTGCTTATTCCTCTTTTCAGGTCTGTCAGGTTTTGCTTGATTTATTTTGTCACTAGTCACATCTTGTTAGATGCAAATTTAAAATTGTTATGGCTTTTGGAAAACTGACTTATGTTTAATTAGGTAATGACCCTCGTTATCACTGATAATTTTCCTTATCTGAAGGTCTGCTTTGCCTGAAATTAATATAGACTCTTGATCTTTCTTTTTATTGATGGAATATCTTTCTCCATTCTTCTACCTTTAACTTATTCGAATCTTTATACTTAAAGTCGGTGCTATGAAGACATCATGCAATTAGAGGTCTTTTAAATTTAATCTGACATTCTATGTCTTGCAAGTAGTTGGTTTAGATCACTCACATTAAAGTGCTCATTGACATATTGGGTTAAAATCTACTCTTTGTAACTGGTTTCTATGGTGCATTTATTCTTTGATTCTATCCCTGTGCCCCTACCCCCAATCTTTATGCCTTCTCTGCTTTTATTTATTTTTTGAAAGGGAGAGCATGCACAAGCTGGTGGGGATGGGCAGAGAAAGAGAAGAGAGAGAATCTTAAGCAGGCTCCACACCTAGACTGGAGCCCAAGGTGGGGCTCAATCTCACAACCCTGAGATCATGACCTGGGCAGAAATCAAGTCAGATGCTTAACCAACTGAGCCAGTCATTGAGGAGCCCCTCTTTGCTTTTAATTTAACTTTCAATGATGTCATTTTTCCTTTTTGTAGGTGTTCTAGGATTTACGGTATACATTTTAAAATAATCTCAGTCCACTTTGACAACATAGCACTTTATGTGTAGAACACAAACAAGATAGCAGAGTATTCCCGTTTCTTCTCTCTTGTTCCTCTCTTTTAACATTTCTTGTGGAATATGTCTGCTAGCAATGAATTCCTCCAGCTGTTTGTTTTGTGAGAAATTCTTTTTTTTCCCCTGCTTTTAAGGCTGTCTTGCAGCTTTTGGTGAAAGTTGGACATGTTGTATCTTATAATTAATATTAAACTAAACAGGGCTTTACTGGAAGATAAGTATTAATCTGAAGAGGAGTTGGAATATATTTCATGCTTGTTGCAGTTGTAGGTGCCAGAGGATTCAGATTCCTTTACTGTCCTTGTTTTTGTCTCCTTACTTGGTTTTCAGGCTCCCTTTTGTAGTCTTAGAATCTGTGTCTTACAACTTTTACAGCTTTTAGACCACTTTTATACTGTTATTGCCGCAGTGTTGACATGTCTTATGGGAAGTGCATCCTTCTAAAATCTGATAATTCTCAATCTACTCATGAGACTTTGCTTCAGGCTGTGACCTTCACAATTGTTTATGCTCCTTTTCCAAGGGTTCTCTCCTTCACTCTGCCCTCTATTCATTTCCCTTATAATTTTATTTTCAGTTAATTTTCTCCAACTCTTGTCTTTTGTTAACTAAGCATTTTTCCTACTTAGGTTGAGACTGGAAAGCACGTGTGGTATGAAATGGGGAATAATCATATTTTCTAACTGGGATAATGTCTCAAAATTACTTTCTGGTCTGTTTTTTTTTTTCCCCTAGATACTGGGTCTTTGCAACAAGAGTGGGTTCTATGATGACTACCCCTGCCAAGGCTATGAGGAAATCTTTCTCAGATCCTCATCGTAATAATTTATTTGGTGACTGGATGGAAAGTGACAGAAGTCCCCTAATACTGAAGCTACCAGCAGTGATCCACTCTTATCATAGTCTAGACTCAGCCTCTAGCCATTCATGAAAATTACCATTCAAATGTACCTACCAATTTGCGGTGTTTAGTGGCTTTCATTTTGTTTTGGTAGATTTTAGCTGAAACTGGATTTACTTATCTCTCCAGATTTGGAGGTGGTAGTTTGTCCTATGACCATTGTATGATGAGTCCAGAGAAAAGGCCTTTGATTTTTAGTTTAATCATCTTGCTGTTGCAAGTTTCTAGACCTTTACATATCTGAGCTTAAATAGAAAGTCTCCAACTTTTATTTTGAAACTTTGTGAATATCTTTAAATTTTTTCCTTGCTTGATACCTAGGTTTGGTTTCTGCTTTGTTAACCTATTTAAACACTGCATCTTATATATGATTAAAGCAAATTTATCTTTATTGATATGAAGAGTAATTTGTCCTTAGTTCAGATATTGTTTTATATTTTATTTAAATATACATAATTTTATATACATTTTGTTCCCTTTCTTTTAAAAAAAAGATTTTATTTATTTATTCATGAGAGACACAGAGAGAGAGGCAGAGACACAAACAGAGGGAGAAACAGGCTCCCTGTGGAGAGCCCAATGTGGGACTCATCCTAGGACCCCGGATCACATCCTGAGCTGGAGGCAGAAGCTCAACTGCTGAGCCACCCAGGCATCCCTTGTTTCCTTTCTTAATCTCTTTGTATAGTGTGTGTGTGTGTGTGTGTGTGTGTGTGTGTGTGTGTGTGTGTGTCTAGCTTTAGTATTTGCTATTGATTCTCTACTGTAAATAATAATGTTAGTAACCTCTTCTTGTTCTTCCCTTTGCTCCCATCAGCATCCAGTTGAAGTAATACTTTTTTTTTTTTCACTTTCAGAAAATAGTTATTCAAAAAATCTGGGATCTTATTCTACTTTCATTTGTTCTTCCTTTTTTCTTGAATTTTTAAAATTATTTTTTTCATCATTACTAGGTCAAAGTCTGTAAGCATTACATAATCTATAATCCCCTACATCTACAATTTACAGTTAGTTCTATGGGTACATTTAGGCATATTCACTGTGCACTACCAGTAAATGTGTTCAGACTTTTCTAGTCATTTTGTCTATCTGAAGGCCATACTTCAGGAAGGCCTCAAGGAAACAATATTCTCTGCACTCTTGCAGACAAAACAACTTTTCTTCAGAATTGAATTTGAGGGTCAGTTTCTCTTGATATAAAATCCTGGCCTCACACTGTCTTTTGTTTAGTATTATTTATTTATTTATTTATTTATTTATTTATTTATTTATTTAATATTTTTTTATTCGAGTTCGATTTGCCAACATATAGCATATCACCCAGTGCTCATCCTGTCAAGTCCCCCACTCAGTGCCTGTCATCCAGTCACCCGACCCCCTGCCCACCTCCCTTCCACTACCCCTTGTTTGTATCCCAGAGTTAGGAGTCTCCCACTCATTTTCTCTCCTTACCCCTTAAATCCCTTTCACTATTTTTTATATTCCCCAAATGAATGAGAATGGTCTCATAATGTTTGTCCTTCTCCGATTGACTTACTTCACTCAGCATAATATCCTCCAGTTCCATCCACGTTGAAGAACATCATGGGTATTTGTCGTTTCTAATGGCTGAGTAATATTCCATTGTATACATAGACCACAGCTTCTTTATCCATTCATCTTTGAGAGTTTGGCTATTGGGGACATTACTGCTATAAACATTGGGGTGCAGGTGTTTCACTGCATCTGTATCTTTGGGGTAAATCCCTAGCAGTAAATTGCTGGGTCAGAGGGTAGCTCTATTTTTAACTCTTTGAGGAACCTCCACACAGTTTTCCAGAGTGGCTGCACCAGTTCACACTCCCACCAACAGTGCAAGAGGGTTCCCCTTTCTCCACATCCTCTCCAACATTTGTGGTTTCCTGTCTTGTTAATTTTCCCCATTCTCACTGGTGTGAGGTGGTATCTCATTGTGGTTTTGATTTGTATTTCCCTAATGGCCAGTGATGCAGAGCATATTCTCATGTGCTTGTTGGCCAAGTCTATGTCGTCTTTGGCAAAATTTCTGTTCATGTCTTTTTGCCCATTTCATGATTGGATTGTTTGTTTCTTTGGTGTTGAGTTTAATAAGTTCTTTATAGATCTTGGATACTAGCCCTTTATCTGATAGGTCATTTACAAATATCTTCTCCCATTCTGTAGGTTGTCTTTTAGTTTTGTTGACTGTTTCTTTTGCTGTGCAGCTTTTTATCTTGATGAAGTCCCAATAATGCATTTTTGCTTTTGTTTCCCTTGCCTTTACAGATGTAACTTGCAAGAAGTTGCTGTGGCCAAGTTCAAAAAAGGGTGTAGCCAGTATTTTCTTCTAGTATTTTGATGGATTCTTGTATCATATTTAGATCTTTCATACATTTTGAGTTTATCTTTGTGTATGGTGTGAGGGAATGGTCTAGTTTCATTCTTCTGCATGTGGATGTCCAATTTTCCCAGCACCATTTATTGAAGAGACTGTCTTTTTTCCAGTGGATAGTCTTCCCTGCTTTGTCAAATATTAGTTGACCATAGAGTCGAGGGCCCATTACTGGATTCTCTATTCTGTTCCATTGATCTATGTGTCTGTTTTTGTGCCAGTACCACACTGTCTTGATGACCACAGCTTTGTAGTACAACCTGAAATCTGGCATTGCGATGCCCCCAGCTATGGTTTTCCTTTTCAATATTCCCCTGGCTATTCAGGGTCTTTTTGATTCCTCACAAATCTTAAGATGATTTGTTCCAACTCTCTGAAGAAAGTCCGTTCTATTTTGATAGGGATTGCATTAAATGTGTAAATTGCCCTGGGTAGCATTGACATTTTCAAAATATTAATTTTCCTAATCCATGAGCATGGAATATTTTTCCATCTCTTTGTGTCTTCCTCAATTTCTTTCAGAAATGTTCTGTAGTTTTTAGGGTATAGATCCCTTACCTCCTTGTTTAGGTTTATTCTTAGGTATCTTATGCTTTTGGGTACAGTTGTAAATGGGATTGACTCCTTAATTTCTCTTTCTTTAGTCTCATTGTCAGTGTATAGAAATGCCACTGATTTCAGGGTATTGATTTTGTATCCTGCCACACTGCTGAATTGCTATATGAGTTCTAGCAATCTTGGGGTGGATTCTTTTGGGTTTTTTAGGTACAGTATCATGCCATCTGCAAACAGGGAGAGTTTGACTTCTTCCTTGCCATTTTTTTTTTTTTTTGGATTTTATTTCTTTTTGTTGCCTGATTGCTGAGGCTAGGGATTCTAGTACTATGTTGAATAGCAGTGGTGAGAGTGGACATCCCTGTCATGTTCCTGATCTTAGGGGAAAGGTGCCCAGTGTTTCCCATTGAGAATGATATTTGCTATGGGCTTTTCATAGATGGCTTTTAAGATGCTGAGGAATGTTCCCTCTATCCCTACACTCTGAAGAGTCTTGATCAGGAATGGATGCTGTATTTTGTCAAATGCTTTCTCTGCATCTATTGAAAGGATCATATGATTCTTGTTTTTTCTCTTGTTGATATGATCTATCATGTTGATTGCTTTATGAGTGCTGAACCAGCCTTGCATCCCGGGGATAAATCACACTTGGTCATGGTGAATAATCTCCTTAATGTACTGTTGGATCCTATTGGCTAGTATCTTGTTGAGAATTTTTGCATCTGTGTTCATCAGGGATATTGGTCTATAATTCTCCTTTTTGGTGGGGTCTTTGTCTGGTTTTGGAATTAAGGTGATGCTGGCCTCATAAAACGAGTTTGGAAGTACTCCATCCCTTTCTATCTTTCAGAACAGCTTTAGTAGAATAGGTATTGTTTCTTCTTTAAACATTTGATAGGATTCCCCTGGGAAGCCATCTGGCCCTGGACTTCTGTGTCTTGGGAGGTTTTTGATGACTGCTTCAATTTCCTCCCTTGTTATGGGGGAGATTGGCCTGTTCAGTTTTTCTATTTCTTCCTGTTCCAGTTTTGGTAGTTTGTGGTTTTCCAGAAATGTGTCATTTCTTCTAGATTGCCTAATTTATTGGCAAATAACTGCTCACAATATGTTTTTAAAATAGTTTGTATTACCTTGGTATTGGTTGTGATCTCTCCTTTTTCATTTGTGATTTTATTAATTTGAGTCTTTTATCTTTTGTTTTTAATAAGGCTGGCTAGTGGTTTATCCATCTTATTAATTCTTTCACAGAACAAACTCCTGGTTCTGTTGATCTGTTCTACAGTTCTTCCGGTCTCTATTTCATGGAGTTCTCCTTGAATCTTTATTAACTCTCTTCTTCTGCTTGGTATAGGTTTTATTTGTTGTTCTTTCTCCAGTTCCTTTAGGTGCAAGTTTAGCTTGTGTATTTGAGTTTTTTCCAATTTTTTGAGGGATGCTTGTATTGTGATGTATTTCCCTCTCAGGACTGCTTTTGATGTATCCCAAAGATTTTGAATGGCTGTATCTTCATTTTCATTAGTTTCCATTAATCTTTTTAATTCTTCTCTAATTTCCTGGTTGACCCTTTCATCTTTTAGCAGGATGCTCTTTAACCTCCAGGTGTTTGAATTTCTTCCAAATGTTTTCTTGTGATTGAGTTCAAGTTTCAAAGCACTGTGGTCTGAAAATATGCAGGGAACAATCCCAATCATTTGGTATCAGTTGAGACCTGATTTGTTACCCCGTATATGGTCTATTCTGGAGAAAGTTCCATGTGCACTTGAGAAGAATGTGTATTCAGTTGCGTTTGGATGTAAAGTTCTGTAAATATCTGTGAAATCCATCTGGTCCAGTGTATCATTTAAAGCTCTTGTTTCTTTGGTGATGTTGTGCTTAGAAGATATATCATTTGCAGAAAGTGCTGTGTTGTAGTCTCCCAGCATTAGTGTATTATTACCTAAGTATGTCTTTACTATGGTTATTAATTGATTGATATATTTGGCAGCTCCCACATTAGAGGCATAAAAATTCATGATTGTTAGGTCCTCTTGTTGGATAGATTCTTTAAGGATAATATAGTGTCCCTCTTCATCTCTTACTACAGTCTTTGGGATAAAATTTAATTCATCTGTTATGAGGATGGCTACTCCTGCTTTCTTCTGAGGACCATTTGAATGGTAAATGGTTCTCCAACCCTTCATTTTCAGGTTGTAGGTGTCCTTAGGTCTAAAATGAGCCTCTTGTAGACAGAAAATAGATGGGTCTTGCTTTTTTTTTTTTATCCAGTCTGAAACCCTGCGTCTTTTGATGGGATCATTAAGCCCATTCACGTTCAGAGTTACTATTGAAAGATATGAATTTAGTGTCATCATAATACTTATTCAGTCCCTGTTTTGTGGATTATTTCTTTGGGTTTCCTCTTTCTTTTACAGAGCCCCCTTTATATTTCTTGCAGAGCTGGTTTGGTGGTCACATATTCTTTCAGTTTCTGCCTATCTTGGAAGCTCTTTATCTCTCCTTCTATTCTGAATGAGAGCCTTGCTGGATAAAGTATTCTTGGCAGCATGTACTTCTCATTTAGGACCCTGAATATATCCTTCCAGCCTTCCAGGTCTCTGTGGAGAGGTCTGCTCTTAATCTTATATTTCTCCCCATATAAGTTAGGGAACTCTTGTCTTTTGCTGCTTTAAGGATTTTCTCTTTGTCTTTGGAATTTGCAAGTTTCACTATTAAATGTCAAAGTGTTGAATAGTTTTTATTAATTTTAAGGGGGATTTCTCTATCTCCTGGATCTGAATCCTGTTTCCCTCCCCAAATTAGGGAAGTTCTCAGCTATGATTTGTTCAAATATGCTTTTTGGTCTTCTGTCCCTTTTGGCGCCCTCTGGACCTTAATTAAAATAAGTTTTTTTTTCCTTTTGAGGCTGTCATTTATTTCTCTTAACCTTTCCTCATGGTCTCTTGTTTTTCTCTTTTTTCCTCAGCTTCCTTCCTTGCCACCAACTTGTTTTCTATGTCACGCAGTCTTTCTTCTACCTCATGAACCCTCATTGTTAGGACCTTCAGTTAGGATTGCATCTCATTTAATTGATTTTTAATTTCGGCCTGATTAGATCTAAATTCTGCAGTCATGAAGTCTCTTGAATCCTTTATGCTTTTTTTTTTCCAGAGCCACCAGTAGCTTTATAATTGTGTTTCTGAATTGGCTTTCTGACATTGAATTATAAACAGAATTCTATAACTCTGTGGCAGAGAGTACTATTTCTGATTCTTTCTTTTGTGGTGAGCTCTTCTTTCTAGTCACTTTGCTCAGTGCAGAGTGGCTAAAAACGAATTGTACTGGTTAGAAGCGCAAACTCTTCTATCTGTAGCGTTCCAGCTGTTCTCTCTTTAATCTCAGGTCAAATTCGTAAGTTTTCAGGATGATTTGAAAATTATCTAGGTAAATTGGTGGGGACACATTACTTGGGGACCCTACTCCACTGCCATCTTGCCCCATCCCCTTCTTTTGTTTAGTATTTAAAATATAGTTCTACATTGTTTTCTACATATGGCATTGCTGAGCATCTTATGTCAAACTGATTATCTTTTTAAAAATAAATTATTTACATTTTTTCTTGCATAACATAGAAATGTTTACCTTTTATAAACTCCAATAATTTTACTAGATTATGCCTTAATATTAGCTGATCTGTCAAATTTTTCAAGACTCTAGTATGCCATTCAGCATGCAATTTCAAGTTTTCCTTTATATTCATACATTTTTCTTTTAATAGTTTTGTATATTTAACTGTTCTTTAGTTTGTATTTTATTTTTTAGAGACTCCTGTTCCAGTTAGGTTCAATTTTCTATCTTTCTAGTCCAGTTTATCTTTCTTTTCTGTGTATTTTTTTCCAAATCTCCACCTTTCCAGATTTTTTTATTAAAGCATTTTCCTTGATTTAAATTATCTAGTATTTTTCTTTTAGTTTTGTCTTGAATTTCATTTTTTTTTCTGTTACTGCTAATTCTCTCAGTTCTTTCAGGCCTTTCATCAAATCTTCTGTTTATTCCATCTTCTTAATTTCTGAGTTTGTCTAATTCTGATTTCTTCAATTTGCATCTGTCTGATGCAACACATTAGTTATTTCAACAAAACAATTTAACACAAACATGTTAACTAAATCTGCAAGAACCAATATTTGAAGAGAGTATGAACTTATAATAGGGATAGCAATTGCAGAAAGAAGTTACAACCCTAGATCTCAGGTAACAAAAAGGAGAGACTGGATTTCCTGAAGATTTAGAGATTGAAGGAGGGTCCCTGCTGAGCTGAAACTCAGATATCTGAGGGGGCTGCACCAGTTGGCTGGTGTCAGTTTCTCTGAGCTCAGATGAGATTGCTGAGAAAAGAGTACCAGTGGGCTGGTACTAAAATCTCTGAGGGCATTCAGTAAACCTTGTTTTGTGAGGGCTGAAAAATCTGCAAACTAGAATCAACAGCTACTACTAGAATGGATTTCAGCATCAAAGTGAAGACATTGGTAGAGTCACACTGACAGAGGCTGGAAGAAAAATTGGGAATGGAGCTAAACATCAAGGCACGTATCTTCTCTTTCTCCTCCAGCTTCTCAGAACCCTGGTAGTACAGAACTTTCTATTGGGCAAACATAATAAGGAGATGAATGTCAAAGAAAACAGGCAGACTCCCTGCCCTAGCATCTTGACGCGGATTGTAGGAGGATGGATGTGAAGCTAAGAAACCACAGTTCAGTAACCCAGATTGTTCTTTATTTTCCTAAATTCATTTCATTTCATATTGAACTGTGAGGCAAATATGCTCACCTGCCTTATAGAGCCTTGTCTTTCTGGCATATTTCACTTTCAAAAATAGTGTTATTTAATCCAGACAGAAAATGAGGACTCCCTCTTGTACTGTTATCAGGAAGTATTCAAAAATCTGACTTTATATTGTCTGAGACTTACATTTTCTGCAGCTCTCTCGACTTTATATCTGAATGTTACCTTTCCTTGACCCAAATCTTTCTGTCCTGACCAACTTAAATTCTGTTCTCAGCAATTTCTCATTGATGTGGGTCTTTGTCCTGGAAAAGGTGTTCACAGTCAGTCAAATGGCCCAGTTCACCTCTCACTGGGTCAACTTTCACTCACCCTCAAACTTAATGTCACTTTCAGCTGTGAAGTCCTCTCAGAGTTTTGTCTGCTGTTCTTAGATTGAGGAACCAATCTTTCTAAGCAGAGTGAGTATAAATCAATATGAGGCAATTGTGTAGTAGTTATGAAATTTCTGTGTTCTTTGGCTCCCAGGATCTTCAGAAATTCTCTGCTTTGTGCTTGTTGACTTGGATGATAATTATATCCTCTTTTTGCTTTGTATTAAATTAATAGACTTGTAAAATTATGTATATATGTTATACTTCCATTAAAAAAACATTAAAAATTAGTGATAGGGACGCCTGGGTGGTTCAGCAGTTGAACCTCTGCCTTTGGCTCAGGGCATGATCCTGGAGTTCTGGGATTGAGTCCCACATCAGGCTCCCTGCAAGAAGCTGGCTTTTTCCTCTGCCTGTGTCTCTGCCTCTCTCTCTGTGTGTGTCTCTTATGAATAAATAAATAAAATCTTTAAAAAATGAGTGAGAAACTTTGAGTCAGCACAACTGGTAAGATAGTAGTATTTCTTTGAAAGAAAAAAGGAAGGGAAATTAAGAAAGAGAATAGAGTAGCTATCTTTGAGGTGATAATAAAGTTACAGATTTAAAATTGCGGTATACAGTTTAAGATATGAGAACTAAAAAAGAGAGACATATATTTAGGGTGTATTAGCATTGACATGATAATTGAAATCAGGACGTGGGTGACAAGGAAGAGGTTTTGGAAGTAAAATATAAGGAATATAGTGATAATTCTTTTCAATGGTTCCAAGTGTTTAATTTAAAACATTTCTTTTATGCTTCCCATTTTCTGACCCATGCATTCCAGGTAATGATGTTATGATGCATAAATATACAAAAATATTATATTTTTATGCTTAGTATTTAGTACATGCATACATATATTCACAATATCATAGTGTATTTGAACACACTCATATATTGTCAATTAAACATTAAATAACTTCAGAAATGCTAAGATGAATTGATATAATCCACCTCCATCAAATGCAAAGATTGTTTTAGTTATTCATATAGGTCTGATGGGTAAATGTTTTTTTAAAGTTAGGTGGTTTTGAAGAATTGAAGTTAAGGATTCTTAAAATTCTTAAATCCCAGGTTGTGATGTCAAACTCTTATTAAGAAAATGAAATTTTAAAGAGATTTCCCAAGGTCTGGGAGCTGGTTATTGACCTATAATTAGCCATGGGTAAGGTACCTAACTCTAGTCCAATTCAATCCCTACAATTCTGCCTCTTTTAAACTGAACCTAAAGCCAGGGAACAGCCACCGGACTCTTTATTGATTACAGTGTTACCTTTCCTTTCCAGGAGTACTAAATTTTTGTAGCACGTATATTCTACATCAGAATAAAAAGTTTCCAGAATATAAGTTACATTTTTCATGAGTATATGTTTAGAAACTGAGGAAGGATAAGACAGTAACAGATGGGAAATGGTACTTTCTGTTTATGAACACACATTATTAAATAATAAAACTTGCTACTACTATTAATCTCTTAAAAATATTCTCTTGTTTCAGTTTGCAAAATGCTTCTATTTCTGTTATATTCCAGAAACAGAACAACATCTGATTTGTAAGCAATGTTACAGTTTCCTTGAACCATGAATGTTATTAATAATATCTGTGTGCACACACCTGCCAAAAAAGAAATAGATATTCAAAATGTTAGTAATGGATACAATCATAATACAGACAATTGTGTTATGTATTGCTTTTTGAAATGATAAAATATATATTTTGAAGACCTGACTTCTGAAAATATTGACCCTATAAGATGAGTAGTATACAAATATCCCCTATTGTTACATAATTATATAATGCTATCAATATTAATCACAGTTCATATCTTCTGTAAATGAAAAAGAAATAAGATTTGGGTGACATTTACAATTATTTAAAAGTGGATGAGGCAGCCCCAGTGGCTCAACAGTTTAGAGCTGCCTTTGGCCCAGGGTGTGATCCTGGAGACCTAGGATCAAGTCCCACGTCGGGCTCCCTGCATGGAGCCTGCTTCTCCCTCTGCCTGTGTCTCTGCCTCTTTCTCTCTCTCTCTGTCTCTCATGAATGAATAAATAAAATCTTTTAAAAAAAGTGGCTTGAAAAAAGTTATTAATAAATAAGATGAAAATAAATAATTAAAATATTTTAAAAATCCCTAAAATAGAACTACCTCACTGAAAATGTTTGATAACATTTGTAAGCTTTAAAAAAATATTCTTAACATTCTGTATCAGAGCAAAAGATAATGTCTTTATCTATGTTACTAACATGGTATTTAAGGAGACACCAACCTCCTACTGTCCACAGCTGCTTTTAATTCACAAGCAATTGGAATAAGTCAAGCATTACTAGTGAGTCTTTTCTGCTTCTTGCTATGTTATTTCATCTGAGAAGCCATTAGGCAAACTAAAGCATCTGAAGATAGGTACCCCACTTAAAAGTGTTCAGCAGGGATTCTGTTTTTTGTCATTTTTGGCAAATTGCATCGTTAAGTTGCATATGTTCTATCATTGGTAGCCATGATTGCCTGGGATTAGTCAACGTGCTCATAAACTCTATGACTTGATAAACTTAATTTTCTTTAGAGTCAAATATGAAATAAATCTTCAAATATTACTAATGAAGTAAACTGATTTCAAACCATTCAATTAATTACATATTATAAAAGATAGAAATGGGCCATGGGTACATGCCAATTGTTATATAAATTTCAGATAATGTTATTTATTTATTTATTACCAATTAATTAATTAATTAATTTCTTATTTCTGATAAACATTTTGCTATGTGTGCAAATTCTAGGAGGGGGAAGTCTACAGAACCTGGTTTTACTAAACTGTATCCACACACTAGATTTGTCCTGACCCACTAGATTTTAAGATAGCATTCTGCAGGAATTCATAGTAAAAATAATTTTTTCAGAAGCACTCATATCACTGAGATAAGCTTATATTTTTGTACAACCCCTTATTGCTCCTAGAGGTTTCCGTATTATATAGGACTTACCTTTATAGATATTTTGGCACACAGGACCAAAGTATCCATTTTTTATTTTGTTTTGAAGTTAACATGAAGTAAATATATAAGTAGATTAATGTGAGATATGACTTTAAACATGTGTAGTACATTTAAAATGTGGGATTATCCTGTTTGTTGATCATTTCCATCATTATTGTCATAATAATAATTGACAGATTTAAATAAGATCTTGATGCCTGGTGCAATATTAATAGATTTTTATTTTATATTTAACTTTTACATGGTTTTGTGAAGTAAGTAGTCATATTCTCTTCATTCTACCACTGAGAAGATTGAAGTTCATGGACGTGACATAATCAGCATCAGGGCACACAGCTAGGGAAGCTACCCTTCCAGATATAGCAATATTCCTGAAAGGCAAAAATACTTTGTATCTTGCCTTAATATTGCTTACCGAAGTTCTTATGCCGTAAACAACAAAGCCATGTATTTACTGAGCAACTGATTCTTTGAAAAAGAATATACTTTTCAATTATCTATTTAACTTAGGAATAAAGACAGACAGGAAGGGAAGTACCCAACATGGTGTTCATAATTCACAATTTATCTTTTAAAAACTATTATAAAACAGATTACATTTTTCCAGAGATAAAATTTCATAACTTGTATCACATTCTGGAAAATTCATCATTAGTAGACCACTTGCACAGTCCGGATAGACCTATCTTACTTCTAGCTGACTTGCAATACCTGGAGGCCTCCTCATAATCTGAGATGGTCATTCTAATTCTATCCTTCATCAAAGTATTCCATCCAGTAGGAATGCAGTTAGACTAGAGAAGAGTATGCACCCTGCATTTCTTACAAGTGGTGCATGAAACTTCTGGTCACATCTCCTACAACTTCTGTACTTGACTAGAAGTAGCTGCAAAAGAAGCTAGGAAATTGTGTTTTGTTTGTTTGTTTCCTTTGGGACATCCATGTGTTCAGCTAAGATTCTTGTGTTTCATCATTAAAGAGGGGTCAATGAATATTAAAATTAATAAATAGGCTTTTCAAAGATATGCTTTAGCTAATGGCATGTTTTCACTTCAAAAATGTAATTTTATGTTTTAATGTATTCATATTTCATCTTGCCATGGGGTAGCAATGAAACTATTTATAGAAAAGTTAGTTCTGAAAATCAGTTTCTATACCATTATAAGCAACTCTCTAAAGTTTATGATATTAAGATTAAACTTAAAAATATAAATTTGTTATGTGATTATTCAATACTTTGGTGTTTTTTTTATTGGTTGTCCATGCAGTGCGCCATGGGCATTTGCATATGTTTAATATCAAATTTTACATAAGCAATATCACTAAGGTCACTATTTTTGTTGTGTCAGAGGAAAGGATGTTTTAAATAATCTCTGGTACTGGTATCACCTTGGATACCAAAGAGAAAGGCATTTGTAGTTAAAAAGATTTCTCTTGTCTTATAAGAAAGAAAAGCAAAACTGTGTCAGTACTTCTTAACTTTTAGTGAAAAGGCTTACTACAATGACAAGGGGGGAAAAAGCTTGTCTTGGAGAGATGTGTTTTGTTTCTTTCTTATGTTACTTAGAAAGAAAACAGGCCTTGTCTCTCTGGGTAGATTGAACTAAACTTAAACCATCCACTTGCACCTTCATTGGACTGGACCCTCTCTTCCCCTGATGAAGTCTGTCAGTTGAAAGCAAGGCAAATATCATTAACTTAAGGCTAAAGTTCTGTTCCAGATCATGATACTAAAAGAACCAAGAGACAAAATATGTATTTTCATTCAGGAGAAATACAGTATCTAGAGAGTAGAAGTGAATGCAGCTGAGTAAAAATTATTAAGAATGGAGTATTGGCAGAAGGAAAGAAAAGTTGAAGGTCTGGACAAAGCAGAGAGAGCTTAAGAGGTAGTTTGCTTCTGCAGAGCACCTTGTGTCTTCAACCAGATGGTTGTAATCTAGTGACCTCTGCTTTACTTGAAACAATGCATTCTCTGAAGACAGTTACAACTTTTCTTCCTCTCACATGGTACTACATGCCTGAGATCTGCACAATCTTCCAGGGAAATATCATCCAGGATCCTCATCATAGTTATGTTGGTATGGTCTGGTACAGGCTAGTAAGACAGGGTCTTCTGGGAACAGATTGTCTTTATGAGCACTAGAATAATGGGGACTGAAGATATTATGTCCCTCCTCCTTTTCTCCAGGGTTCATCCTTAGAAGACCACCACCAATACCATCAGTGACAAGAGGAGAGGGTAAGGTAAACCCCTTTACTGCAAACTAAAGGAGTTTAGTGAGAAGATTAGGGGAAAAAATAGACCTGTCAAGCTGGGTGTTATTTTATAGTTATTTTATATTATAACTAATTTTATAGTTTCTAAGTCAGCCTTGTCTACTAATGATTGGTTCCTTAAGGCACTACCCTCTATGGTGGCATAGTCTAGGCAGACCCACTCTGTTCTGTGATAAGTAATGATAATCCTTGGAGGAAGTCTTGCTTGTTAGTTGGTGTAGCTGTACCAATCTATTGCTAAATTATACTTAAATCATAATTATTTCTTCCCAATATTTTTTTTTAAAGATTTTACTCTTTTAAGTAATCTCTACACTTAATGTGGAGCCCAAACCCACAACCCTGAGATAAAGAGTTGCACGCTCCACCGACTGAGCCAACCAGGAGGAATTCTCAAGAATTTCTAAATAATCTCAAAACTGCATTTGCACTGCTGTTATATGTATGACACATTCTTTGTAATGATAGCAAACTTCCTTTTGCATAATGTGTCTTGAACAAAGATACTTTAAGACTATATATGGTGACATTTTATTATTCCTTATTCATATTCTAGAGCCGCACTAGAAACTCTAAGACGTCTAATTTTCCCATTACACTTCAAATGCGCGCGTGTGTGTATTTGTGTATGTTAGATATAGGCATACCAAAGTGACAGTTAACCTCTGCCTTGGCATGACATTTTAAATCCCCCACTAGATATATTATGTAAACCATGCTCCATTACGTATATCAAAGCTATTTCATTTTCCATTACAAACTGTGAACCAAAATAATTTAACATGTGTTATTATTAAAATCCACACTTTAGAGTCCCCTCCAAGTTCTTCTTATCTTCAGCTCTTGTAATTTAAGACAAAGTACTGCAAATGCACACACAATATACTGGAGGTATTCATTCATGAATTTCATCATCTTTTCTTAATCTTCAATCTTTAATAACTGTTACTTTTAAAAATTTAGTTGTTGGTTTAGTTTTTAGGATGTCTTTTTGTCTTTCTATGACAAAAGATGATTTCAAAGTTTCTCCTATCTCCTTGTTCCTATGTCCATCAGGATTTCTGGCTTCTCCTACTGCATTGAAAAACCTGTGGAGTTTTGTTCTTGACTCTCCTGCCTTAAGTTCAATACTAACTTTTTCCATACCTTATCATAATTATTATTTTACATTAATTCTTTTTTTACATTAATTCTTCAATAGCCATATCCTGCCTTCTAAGTTTTGGAACAGTTAAACATTATCACTGGAAAATCTTGCTGACACTTAAAACTATGAAACAGCACTGTCCTGTTGTATTTGCCATGGAGATAGAAATGTTCTGTGTTTGTGTTATTCAGTGTGGTACTCACTAGCCGCATTTGGGCATTGAGCACTTGAAATGTGGTTAGTAACACTGAGTAACAGAAATTTTATTTTTTTTTAATTTTGATTTTAGTGGTTACATGTCCTTAGTAGCTACTTTATTGGATTTTGCTGGTCTAAAGCTATATATAGAATTTTGTCTTCTTTTTCTGGATTTACTATTGCCATGGATATACCCAAATGCTAATTATATGAAGTGAAAACATGCTACTTAAATTCATTCATACATGAATGAATACGTGTATTAATATGTGATCCACAGGCTTCAGATATAGGGATTTCTATTCCATTTTTCCCTTGATCTTTATATTCAGCTTCTGGTTGAGTCTCTTTGTTAATGATTATTTCCTTTTAGTTCCTTTAGTTCATTTCAGCATCTCTCTAAGCTTCATTTCCTTGAACCAATTTTAGCTTCTTATATCATGTTGAGATATTCTTTCTAGGATAGGACTTGATCTGAGATATTGCCCATCAGCAGGGCCTCCCCTCAACCCACCATGATCTTTAAAATTTCTAACAGAATAAATATGGAGTTCAGAATAAGGGAAAGCATCCTAGCTTCAGAGCTACTTCTTTAAATCATTGAAAATTCAACTCTGTCCCATGCAGTTCTTAGATCTAATTTCTTCTCTTCAGAGAGGGCTTTTTTTTGACTATCCAAACCAAAGTTGATCTTGATCACCCAAGATATGTCTCTGCTTCATTTTCTTCATAAACTTTATAATTTTCTGAAATTATGCTTATCACTTTATTGCTCAGAGCAGTAGTCACTAAATAAATAAAATAACTTTAACAAAGTGATTTATTTTTACAGATACGTGTTTATTGCATAAAAGCAGAGGCTTCTGTCTTATTCAGCACAGTATCTCCAAAGTCTGTCAAGCGAGATGCCGGCACATAGTACACATTCATTCAATAATTAGTTATTGAATGAAGAAATAAATAAGTGACTAATTTAGCAGTTGGAGGAGGCCATCCTTGTCTTGGATTTCAATTTGAAATCTCCTGACATTTCTTCCTGTATGATGTGCATATCTTTCTCTTCCTCATGCCCAGGTAAATTGGAAAGATCTTGAGGAGGACAGGATTTCACCCCTTGCTCTTTTGTCAAAATTAGACTCAGATGAGAGAAACATGAGTATTTGACACTAAAGCTCTCTATTATTAATTATATTTTATTTTGAATTCTCCATCTCTTTCTTCCTAGACATATTATGATAATATATAATATTTAGATGTGGCTATGTTTATTGCTTGCAGTTTTAAGGATTGAAGACTTTCTTGGACTTGACTTTGTATATATCTATACTTTGAATACATTATAAATAGTCTGTAAACTATAATTTTTTGCATCACAAAAATGAAACCTATGTTCTAACAGAGGTCTTTCATTCTCTTTACAATAATATACTATTTCCACTTTAAGAATAATCACAATATTTATCAATGATGAGATCTTACTATTGACCAAGAATGCTACTTATAGTTTTTTGATACTCCACATTCAGTTTATAAATCAGACTTCATAGATTTATTTACCTCTGAAGAATCTGAGGCTCACAGGATTAAGTAATTTACTCAAAGTAATAAGCTTGTTGCAGACACAAGGTTTTGGCATATGTTTCTTTGTCAATAAGCCTCAGGTACTTTCTATTTTCTGAAATAAGTTGTCACATCTTAAAGTTGAGTAGGATTCTTAAAAGCAGAGTTTGTTGGGTAGAGATTCTAAGGAATTATAATAGCCTTTTATGTAAATGACAGTGAGATTCAGAATGGAGATTATTTTGGTGTCCAGTGATCGCTAATCTCTTCTGGCTAGGGAGCAGGAGAGACAAACCTGAATACTATCAATGATTGACATGAGCATTCTTCTGTTTTTTTTTAATATTTTATTTATTTATTCATGAGAATACACAGAGAGGAGAGAGAGAGAGGCAGAGACACAGACAGAGGGAGAAACAGGCTTCATGCAGGGAGCATGACATGGGACTCGATCCAGGGTCTCCAGGATCACACCCTGGGCTGCAGACAGCGCTAAACCGCTGAACCACCAGGCCTGCCCAACATGAGTGTTCTTCTGGAAGGCACTACGAATATTCAACCCCCAATGCAGTCCTTTATTTTTCTATAATAATAATTCATCCTATGAGACTATTTTGGAAATATATGATGAGCATATCGTGAAGCATCCCTTTTTCTCAATAAGAACTGAACAAGGGACTAGAAAGTGATGAAATATTGATAGTAGATATGTATTGTCTGTTCCTGTATGTTTGTGTGTCTGTGTATTACTGATTGAAAGAAAATTTAAACAAAGCAAAACACTTTAAGGAAAAACATTAAATTATTCATTTAAAAAAAATCAAGGTAGGGAATACAAAAATTAGGAAATCCTACCTGATATTTTCCCATGAAATTTTAAAATTTCTTTTTTAAATTGAAAAAAAAAGGTGCCTGGGTGACTCAATCAGTTAAGCATTTGACTCTTGATTTTGGCTTGGGTCATGGCCTGGGTCATGATCTCAAGGTCATGGGATCCAGTTCCAAATCTGGCTCTGCACTCAGTGGGGGGTCTGTTTCTTTCCCTCTCCATCTGCCCCCCCATGCTCATGCAGTCTGCTCTCTCTCTCTCTCTCTCTCTCTCTCAAATATTCTTTAAAAAATTAAAAAATAAATTTAATTTAATAAATCAAATGCATTGTTATTTAATATGTTTTAATACATTTTAATTAATTTATATTTACATCTAACTTTTCTAAAAAGATTTCAGAAAAATCAAAAAAGGAACAAGAGGTAATCTGCATGAAAAGATTTCTTAGTAAATTGTAAAATATTTGTGTCTATTTGTGTCTATGTGCATGTGTGTGCACATATGCAAGTGTGCGGATGTGTTTGCTAGAGTACATTTTACGAGGGCATTTACAGACATAATCATGAGCAAATGTAGGTTTTTTTATAGCCAAGGCAAATGAAGCATGCCTTCAATTAGAAACTTCTGAAAATACACTGTGATAACCTACTGAGAATGCAATTGCTTTTCTTCACAGCATCATACCCACCTCTCTTTAGAAGCCCATAGTATAGAGTATGTGTTGTAAGTGCAATATGTTCTTCTTGAATCATTTTAGTTCATTAAATGCATTTTGTACTTCAAATACCGTTCCAAGATTATACATTTGATATCTCAAAAATATGCACATGCTGCTTTTAGAGTTCAGTGTGTAGAATAAGTGAACCTCAAAAGTCTTAGAACTTGTGTGTTATATAAATGAGTACGTGAAACTTCAGATTATTAAGGCTTTTCTGAAACACCTGAAACACTTAAATCCCTAATTCTCTAATGTGTGATTATTCTGTTTTCAGCAGTTAAAATTTAATTTTCTACATCCTTAAGCAAAAACTCAGAAAAAGTCCCTCCTTACCTGATGTTAAAAGCAAAATAAACATATTCCCAGAAGCCAGTTTGATTTGACTGTACCTCATCTTAAGAATTGTAAGGAAACAAAATCAATACCAAATCTTTACACCTACAACTTCTTTTTTTTTTTAATTTTTTTTTTATTTATTTATGATAGTCACAGAGAGAGAGAGAGAGGCGCAGAGACACAGGCAGAGGGAGAAGCAGGCTCCATGCACCGGGAGCCCGACGTGGGATTCGATCCCGGGTCTCCAGGATCGCGCCCTGGGCCAAAGGCGGGCGCCAAACCGCTGCGCCACCCAGGGATCCCTACAACTTCTTTTTTTAGTGCTACTGTCAATGGTATTTTTTAAAAACTCAATATCCAATTTTTCATTGCTAATGTATAGATATCAAATTGATTTTTACATATTGATTTTTATCCTAAAACTTTACCATTCTCATGATTAATTTTGTGCTTTTCTGTTGGCTAAGGAGCTTACAGCGTTCCACTCTTATTTCCCCTTTCCATTTCTTTGTCATACATTTAATATTTACATATATTTAGGGGATCCCTGGGTGGCGCAGCGGTTTGGCGCCTGCCTTTGGCCCAGGGAGCGATCCTGGAGACCCGGGATCGAATCCCACATCGGGCTCCCGGTGCGTGGAGCCTGCTTCTCCCTCTGCCTATGTCTCTGCCTCTCTCTCTCTCTCTCTCTCTCTCTCTCTCTCTGACTATCATAAATAAAAAATAAAAAAATATTTACATATATTTAAATACACAATATACACAATATATTGCTACTATCTCTGCTTTAGACAGTTGTTAATTAGTGATACTAAAGATCAGGAAAAAAATGAATTTGACAGTTACCTTCATTTCATTTCTATCACTCTAGGGTTTTTGTGTGTAGAAAGACATAGGTTCCTGGGTTTTATTTTCATGTTTTTATCTAGCATTTATGTTTCTTCTACTTAAAGGCTTTTGTTAACATTTATTGAACTACAGGTACATTATCAATGAATTCTCCCAATATTTGATTACCTAAAAAAGTCTTTATTTGAAATACATTTGCATTGGGTTTAGAATACTGTTTTCATAGTTTTGTTTTGTTTATTCTTTAAGCATGTAAAAAATGCCATTCCGTCGTGTTCTGACTTGTATAGTTTCTAATAAGAAATGTTTTAATTCTTCCCTATGTTCCCCTTACAAAATGAGTTTATTTGTCCAGGCTGCAATGGGATCTTTCTCTTTGTCTTTCCTTTAAAGTAGTTTTATTTTTTTTAAAGTAGTTTTAATATAATATGACTCTGAATGTATGTTTGATATTTATCCTGTTTGTTATTCGTTGAGTTTCTTAAATCCGTAAGGATTTGTCATTAATTTGGAGGAAAAATAAGACCATAATTTTATCAAATATTTCTCTACCTTGTTCTCTGTCTTTTCTAGTTTTGGCTTTCCAAATTACACAAGGGGGAAGGGGTGGATTAAACAAGTGATGGGGATTAAGGAGTGCACTTGTGACTTCCCACTATTGTATGGAAGTGCTGAGTCCCTGTATTGTATACCTACAACTAATATTACACTGTATACTAACTAACTGGAACCTAAATAAAAACTAAAAAACAAACAAACAAACAAAAAAACCAAAAAACCTCTTTTTATATCAGTTTTTGAATGTTTTGCTTTACTTGTTTTATTTTTTCTCCTTCTTTTTTTTTTTTTTTTTTCTATTGTTTTAATTAAGCCTTACTCCCAGTCATTGTGTCTCTGTGTCTTGGGCATAAGGTCTTCCCAGCCATTCTGCCCTACTGTTGGCTGGAGGTCGATAGGACATATTCCTTCTTCTTTCCTAGAAATAGAAGGATTTTTCTATTCTTTCTCTGTGGCAATGATGTGTTTTCACAAATGTCCAATGGGGCTAGGATTTGTTGTGTTTCCCTAACTGATTTAAGGTGTTTTTTTTTTTATTTTTTTTTTGTTAGATTTTATTTGTTTATTCATGAGAGACACACACACAGAGAGAAAGAGATGCAGAGACACAGGCAGAGGGAGAAGCAGGTTCCACACAGAAAGCCCAATGTGGGACTCGATCCGGGTCTCCAGGATCAGGCCCTGGGCTGAAGGCAGCACTAACCCGCTGAGCCACCCAGGCTGCCCAAGGCTTTAATTCCATAAGAAAGAGAAAGTACTCAAGAAGGAGTCCTTGCCTTTTGTGCAGTGGCTGCTGTCCTCTGTTCCCAGGACTGGGTGACTGGGGATGTTTCTCAGGGTTCTCACTTGCCCCCAATTTTTATGTGAGCACACATAAGGTCCGTGGAAAAAAACCCTCGGAGTGGGTTCTAATACCCTTTGTGTCTGTGTCTCCCAACGAATCCATCTTTTCTTATTTGGTCTTTGGCAATTTGTTAAAATTTTCAGCTGAATTATTTGATCAGTTCTCAGGGTCACCTTCCTTAGATAAATAAATGCATGTTTATCTGTATTAGAGGTATCCATTTTTCCTTAGATTTTGTGTTAATTTACTGTGCTGTGACCTCAACTGTCTGATGGAGTTTAGAATATTTGTTCAGATAATTTGGAGGATTTGTTTTATTGTTTCTGTTGTAGGAGTAGGGGTGATACTCTTTTTTTGGCTTTCCAAATCATAATGAGAAGCCAAAATTGCCATATATTAGGATCTGCTACCTAATCCATATAGATGTCATTTTTGTGATTATATGACAAAATTTCACATCAATTTGGATTCTTTAAATATATGTCTTCTAAATATTAACTTTTACTTCCTTTTCTGTGCTTCTTTTATTTTTTTCTTAATGATTGTTACCTGATACTTTATTTTCATTCTTAAAGTAAAATAATTATTCTAATCTTTTGTCATTAGTTACCTAAGCTTCAACTCTGAATACGTTATGCCTGACCTATTCAAAAAACCTCTAAGTAATATAACAATGTTACCATATGACATTTTCCTCCTTTATAGAGCTCTACTTTTGCCTAGAATTTTTATATTTTTTTTTTATAAAACTCAGCTGTAAAGCCAAAATATGCTTTCTTTTCATTTTGGTAATATTGATCATTGTTTCATTTACATGAAGATTTCAAAATCAAATTGGCATTCTGTATTATAATATAGTTTACATTTTTTTAAAAAAAAATCCATCTTGTGATTCTATAGTATCTAATTTTAGCAAAGTACCTTGAGGAATTATTTAATCCTACAGAAACCATTGTGTAGTACACTGGAATTATATATTCACATATGATTCTTGAAAATTTTTCCTCTAGTTATGTTCTTAAAGTTTCTACATTGCTATTGTGATTATTGACAAGGTAATTTACATATATTTTCTTGCCATTTAGTTGAGACAATGACTCTCTCATATTGTGTTCATGGCCTGTTCTAAACTAATCTTCTAATTCTCAGTACAATAAAATGCTAGAGGTTCATTATTCTATAAAATTTCAATATCCTTTTTAATTTTTTTTTTTTTTTATTTATTTACGATAGTCATACAGAGAGAGAGAGAGAGAGGGGCAGAGACACAGGCAGAGGGAGAAGCAGGCTCCATGCACCAGGAGCCTGACGTGGGATTCGATCCCGGGTCTCCAGGATCGCGCCCTGGGCCAAAGGCAGGCGCCAAACCGCTGCGCCACCCAGGGATCCCCTTTTTTAATTTTTTATAGACATTTTATTTTTCTAGTATATAACATTTAAGACAAAAGCAATTCTATATAAGTTTTTTTTAAAAGGTATCAAGGGTTTCTTCTTAAACACATTTAAATATACCAAGTCAGTTAATGCAATGTTTTTTACATATTTCCATTTTTTCTGTAGTTTCTTTTTTAATTTCAATTCAATTTAATTAACATATAGCATATTATTAGTTTCAGAGGTAGAATTTAGTGATTCATCAGTTGCCTATAACACTCAGTACTCATTATATCAAGTACTCTCCTTAATGCGGACCACCCAGTTATCCCATGCCCCCACCCATCTCCCCTCCAGCAACCCTCAGTTTGTTCCTTACTGTAAAGAGTATCTTATGGTTTGTCTACCTCTTTGTTTTTATCTTATTTTCCCTTCTCTATGGCCCTCTGTTTTATTTCTTAAAAATCACAGATAAGTGAAATCATATGATATTTGTCTTTCTCTGACTTAGTTCATTTAGCATAATACCATCTAGTTCCATCCATTTATTCTTTTTGATGGTTGAGTAATATTCTATTTTATACATAATGGAATTGATGTCTTTATCAGTGAGAACATAACTTGAGGAAAAATTTTCAAGAATCATATGTGAGTATATAATTCCAGTGTACCAAACAATGGTTTTCTGTAGGCTTAAATAATTCTTTGTTTTTGAGACTTTTATTTTGATATAATTTCACATTTACAATGTTGGAAGAATTCTGCAAAGGAGTCTCAGCTATTTACCCAGATTTGCCCATTGTTCATATTTTCCCAATTTGTTTTATCATTAAGCCAGTCTTATTCATGCTTTTTTCTCCTTATACATGCACAGTTTATTTTCTTGTTATCTCTAAATAATTTGAGAGTACTTTGATATCATACCCTCTTTTATTAATAATTCAATTATTAACTAATCCTTGATTCATATTCAAATGTTGTTAATTGTCTCAATAACATTCTCAATAACTTTATTTTGTTAATTTAATTTTTAAAACCATTTCATTTATTTATTTATGAGACACACACACACACACAGAGAGAGAGAGAGAGAGGCAGAGACACAGGCAGAGGGAGAGGTAGGCTCCATGCATGGAGCCCAACATGGGACTCGATCCCGGGACTTTAGGATCATGCCCTGGACCAAAGGCAGTGCTAAACTGCTGAGCCACCCAGGCTGCCCTCTCAATAGCTTTAAAATGTCTGGTCCACTATAACATTTCTGCAATTTTCTGGAAAAAAAATGTCTGGTTCATGATTCAATTCAGAATTATACATTGGAATTAATCATTATGAAATTAGAGTTTTCTTTATTCTGAAATATTCCCTTAGCCTTGATGTTGCAGTGTATTCTATTACATATTACTGAATTAATATTTCTTCTGGGTTTTAAACATTTTCATAAGTCCTTAATATAAATAAATACTTGGACATCAGGTATTGTGCCTATATGTTAAATGTATTTAAAGCAAAATTACTGAGAAAAATCAACTCTTACTTTATTTATTTGTTGAACAAATCTTACTTAACTTCTCTTGTGGTCTACGTCCTATGCTGGCTGTGAGAATGCAGTCATGAAAAGAATTTGTCCTCCATTCAGAGTAAAGAGTCAAATCAAAGAAAATGAAAAAAAAATATGATTATCTAATTTAAATTGAGTTGGAGTCAGAGAAATCTTCCCTCTCATTGTGACATCTGACTTTCGATCTAAAGAATGAATAGAAGTGAACTAGTGAAAGTATTTCAGAAAGTGGAACACATGTACACAAGTCCTGGAAAGGCAACTGAAAGAAAGAGTAGGAGGAGCACAGTAAGGAAGGATGAAAGTGGTTTAAAGTGAAGGTAAAAGATGTACCTGTCACCAGAAGATGCAAGTCCTCCCAGATTTATTAAGAATTTGGAAGTTTAAAAAAAAAAGAATTTAGAAGTTTATCCTAAGTGGAGTTTTAACTATAGAAAGTGTTTATCTAGGGGAGTCACATGAGTAGATCTATATTTAACTGCATAAAGTTATCTTTTCCCTCCCCATTTTTAAAATATAATTGTCTTATGTATTTACATACATTGAGCATCACGTTGGATGATATGATAATTTTTGCTTCAACATCAAATATGGTATAAGAAACACATGAGATCAAGGATAGTCATTTTATTGTTCTTCCTTTTTAAATCCATTTTCTTATTATTTCCTTTCCTGAAGTTCCAAGACTTCTTCTGTTACCATTTTCTCTCTGTTCAGAGAATTCCTTTAGCCATTCTTCAAGAATAGATCTGCTAGCAACATTTTTTTTTTCATCTAAACTTGTCTATATTTCTCTTTCATTCTTGATACATTTCCCATTCCTGTCATATTTTATTGGGTATAAAATCTGTGGTTGACCCTTCTTTTCTTTCAATTCTTAAAAATGTACCCATTCCTTCTGACTCAGTTCCTAGCAAAGCACTGCTGACAGAAAAGGGAGAAGCTGAGAGTGTTAACCAGCTCTACCCCCAAGAGTGTGTTCTGTGTCATAGACATCAGATGGATGTGAGGCTCACTCCCTAACCTCTTCATGCTAATGATGGAAGTGGGTTCTGTGTATGGAACAGAATGGTAACTAGTTATGCTTGACCTGCCTTACTGAGTTTCAGGCTTCCCTGCAGTGATGAAGGCTCAGTTTCTGGATTCCACTGATACTACCTAGGAGTGAAATCAGAGTGTGATCTGCCTCTGTTGACTGAGGGGTGAAAAACTAGCTCCCTCTTGGGTCCATGAGACAACGCTACCTCCTGCTTCCATGGTTGGGAGTGGAGTTTGAAGATCACTAGATCTTGCAAAAGCCATAGGGGTGAAGGATGTGGGGGAGGGGTGCAATTTTTCCATTAGTGTTGGGCTGGAGCTGTGAGAGTATTACCAAAAAAAAATTTCTGTTGTTAAGTCACCCTGTTTTGCTCCTTTGGCTAGGGGGAGCAGGAGCTTTTACTTGGAGCTATCTAGTCTGTATCTGTGGGCAGTTCAGGACAGCATGCTTCTCCAGAACCCTGTTGAGATGTATGGGAAGTAACAAGGAGACCCAGGTAATTCACTACCATTTATTAGTTAGGACAAGGAGACATTTGAAGAGAGGAAGAGAGCTTTAACAGTGTGGGTGGGAAATGGGGAGTTTGGTTTCTACCATAATAAGTTTTCTGTAGGACAGTGGTAATATCACAGTGTGGGCATGATGATGAGTAAAGTGCAATCAGAAAAAAATGAGAGAGTAGTGTGGAGAGAAACATACTAGTCTGTTTCTCTCTGGAGTTATATGGAGTAAACGCTACTATGTTTTTTTTTCAAAGTTATTTCCTTTCATTATATATAAATGTTATTCTAAATATGAGTCCATTAGAACACATTTGATGCCTTGGAAGGAATGGAAAAAATAAATATAAAATGAGCTACGAGGCAGCACATTTAAGTGGTTTGTTTTTCACAAAGTGTCCCAAAAAGGAGACAAGGTGTCTGACATCTAGTCTTTTAGTGTCTTCCTCTCCAAAACATATCTGAACATCCGAATGTGGAAGATAGGAAATTGGGTACCTCAAAATGACTCTTTTAAGAGCTTTTCTCTAGCTCTCAAAGAGATTTGTTTGTTTCTAAGAGATTTATTTTGTTATTATCACATCTGAAATGCACTAGGAAGAAAGAAACAGACTTTTGTTAGCTTGGAACAATAGTAAATCAGCTATCCTAAGTGCATTTCTGTCCTAAAGATTTATTTTGTTTTGTTATAATTGAGATGACTCAAGGAGACAACAGTATGGAAACACTTTTGATTCTGCATCAGGACAAAGGTCAGTAACTTAAGAGTCAAGTATCCTCGGACTGAAAACACTTTCTAAATATCTGTTGATAGGAAATACTGCTCTAGCGGGGATTAGATCTGTCAGTGCACAACACAACGCAGAATGCAGCACAGTGCTGAGAGCTGGCTGTCCCCAAGACGTAAGAAGAAGCAAGCATTTTAGGAAGTATTTATTGTACTCTATTCTTTGGTGATATTGGGCAAGCTAAGTAACGAGTAGAATTGCTGTTTTACCGAGGTCATTTGCTTCATGCACTTTTGAGATAGTTCAATTTTTATAGCAAAATGACTGCCAACTTTTATGATGCATTAGATGCCATTTTTGTCAGGCACCCATCTACCTTATACAGTTAAAGTATCTGACTTTTAGGTAGATTTGCCAATTGCTCTTCCACATTTTTACATAGAAAATTAGTTATAGTAGATAGAAAATCACATTCAGAGAAAGGTTCTAATCCTAGCACTATGGTCTATGATCTCTGTGTGCCTGAGAAAATCTGTGACTTCTCTTAGTTCCAGTTCTTTCATTCATTTAACAAGGATGATAATGCTTATCCAGCAGGCTAGGTTCACTATAATGCATATCTATGAGTTACAGCATAATATGAGCTCTGTGCACAGTAGATATTGTTGTTCCCTTAGTGTCAAGAATGCTTATTACCACAAGTATTTTGAGAATGAGAGATTTGTTATAGAAATTTGACAACAGAAACCTGGCAGATGCTGAAGAGGTTAAAATCTGGAAGGGATACATTGGACGATAAGAGAAAAATCTCCTATTTTCCACCTGCAGCCATGGCATGGGTGAACAAGTTAGAGTTTACAGGAAAATCTGAGAAGCTGACCTGGCTGGTTAAGGGGACTCATGGAGAGATCAGTAAAAATGACTATTTCGTCTATATTTCATCTGCTGCGTTTGTAGGCCCCACCTGAGTGCTTGGTGGTAGGCAAGGGGCTGCTGCTGGCAAGCAGGGCCAGTAGTTATGGAGCCATGCTGGACACAGAACAGAAGACCAAGAGACAACCTGAGACCCACCTCTGTCCATCACAGGGTCTGACCATGACAACCTTCCAGGAATAAAGGCCTCTGATTTTCTTCCAACTTCCAAATTTCATACAAGTTCCTCTTCTGGCCAAATCTAGTAGGATCCATTTACAAAGGTGATTTGAGGGAATGCAACTCTCAGCTTTACACATCATCAAAACATTCAGACAAACATTAAATGTATGAGCTAAGAGTTACTGAGTAAAGATGAAGAGGAGTAAACTATTAAAGTGGAATATGAAAAGTAGTATATTCTTTCTCTTGACTTTGATCTATCCATTTTTTTCAACTACTTTATATCATTTGGTACTTTCTAACTGATATTAAGCTTATATAGGCCGTGATTGCAATGGCTAATTTTATGTGTCAACTTGATTGGGCCACAAAAAGGGAGA
This sequence comes from Nyctereutes procyonoides, assembly GCF_905146905.1. NCBI lineage: Eukaryota > Metazoa > Chordata > Mammalia > Carnivora > Canidae > Nyctereutes > Nyctereutes procyonoides. The sequence continues at coordinate 60,882,385 of NW_026575051.1, forward strand.
GTTAGTCATTATTCTGGGTATGCCTGTGAGAGTATTTCTTGATAAAATTAACACCTGAATATGTATGCTGAGTTATTGCTTCCTCAATGTAGATGGGCCTCATCTAAGCCACTGAAGGCCTGAAAAGAAGAAAAAGATGGCATAAGGGAGAATTCACCCTCTGGCTGTCTTTGGGACTGGATATCAAATTTCTTTCACCTTTGGACTCAGACTAGAGCTTACACTATTGGCTTTCCTAGTTATCAGGCCTTTGAACTCAGATTGGAACTATAGCATCAAGTCACCTAAGTCTCTGATTTACCAGATACAGAGTTTTGAGCTTTCATAATTGCGTGAGCCAGTTTCTTGTAATAAATGTCTCTCTCTCTTCCTTGCCACCATGTAAAGACGTAACAAGAAGGAGGCTGCCTATAAGTTAGTAAGACAGGCCTCACTGGGGCTCCTTAAAATTGGCTGGCACCTTGATCATGGACTTCCTGGCCTCCAGAACTATGAGAAATAAATTCCTGTTGTTTATGACATCCATCATGGTATTTCAATACTAAGATACATGTTATTCTTGATTTATTAAATTATTAATTTCTTGAGGATAGAATATTTATCTGCTACTTTTGAATAACACATAGGATATTTATTAAGGTTAAATTTTATAATTTACCAGAATTTTTTTTATTTTTTTTTTTTTATTTATTTATGATAGTCACACACACACAGAGAGAGAGAGAGGCAGAGACATAGGCAGAGGGAGAAGCAGGCTCCATGTACCGGGAGCCCGACGTGGGATTCGATCCCGGGTCTCCAGGATCGCGCCCCGGGCCAAAGGCAGGCGCTAAACTGCTACGCCACCCAGAGATCCCTAAGGTAATGGTTTTAATTAGAGTTGATAGTTAATGTAAATCCTGGTAAATTGGGGGATCCCTGGGTGGCGCAGCGGTTTGGCGCCTGCCTTTGGCCCAGGGCGCGATCCTGGAGACCCGGGATCGAATCCCACGTCGGGCTCCCGGTGCATGGAACCTGCTTCTCCCTCTGCCTATGTCTCTGCCTCTCTCTCTCTCTCTCTCTCTCTGTGTGTGTGTGTGACTATCATAAATAAATAAAAAAAAATTAAAAAAAAAAACTTTTAAAACCATTACCTTAAAATATAGGACTGAATCAATGAATAAGAATTATTTGTTATCAATATTAATGTTATAGAAATACATGATTCTGGGATCCCTGGGTAGCTCTGCGGTTTGGCATCTGCCTTCCTCCCAGGGTGTGATCCTAGAGTCCCAGGGTCAAGCCCCACATCGGGAGCCTGCTTATCCTCCCTCTACTTGTGTCTTTGCCTCTCTCTCTCTCTGTGTGTCTCTCATGAATAAATAAATACAATCTTAAAAAAAAGAAATACATGATTCTGAACTACTAGATTATACTTTAAAAATTTACTCTCTTAAGTTGTTTAAGTATCTGAAAAATAGAAAATAAATTACCCAATTAACATTTTTATGAATTTTTAAAGGTGGCAGTTTCTTTGTAAAATATTACCACAAAAGTTAATCTCATCAAAACAGTAAATTAGTGATTCACACATTGTTTTACCATAGAATTTACTTTAAAAAACCTGTTGAATGAGATGAATCAACAAATGTAGGGAGTTTCTGCATAATATAACCAATATGCTATTCTTAATCCAGAAAAATAACTACACAATGTGCAACTACTGATAAGAAATCACAGTGGCAAAAACAAAAACAAAAATAGAAATCACAGTGGCATATCCTGGAATTCCAGAATTGTTGGAAAGAGTCACTGTTATTTAAAGACAAAAACAGAAACAAATATACCAAAAACCTGGAGCTTTACAGAAGTAGATATAATGTGAAAGCAACAGTCATAAATGAGGATATATGTTTATATCTAGAAAAACTAATGTATTTGAAATAAACATGCAGTAAAATATTTTCAGGTTTGGAGAAATGGAAATGATATGCATCCATATAGGTTCAAATTGAAAATATTCAAAAATAATTAGGATGATGTATTTATCTTTATCTGTAACTTTCACTCTAAGGCAACCTTCACTCTAAAATGCTCTTTAAAAAGATAAGAAACTTAAAAACAAATTATAAATATTTTTAAACACAATTTGAAGAGGATTGCTTGAAGGTGTAAAGGAATTTATGCAATAGAGAGCTGGTGTCAGCCACAGATGAAAATATTTTGCCCTCTTCTTTTTTGTGAATGTTGTGATTTTTGTTTTGCAATTCTTAATCCCCATTCCTTCATTCACAAAATTAGGACAAACCATTATCTATGTCCTAAAGTTGGGAAAACCAATGTAACAAGGCATATACAGTTTATAGCAGAACATCTAGAAAAAGGAAAGTACTAAAGGATTATAAACTCTCAAAAAAAGGAAGAGGGCTTAAACAAGTATATAAGACATGGGTAAATTAAAAATCCATAGAGTTTTAAGTAGAATTTTAAAAATCTGTGAATTAGAATTTATCAACAACTGCTGTTACTTCAGTATTTTTAATATAATTAATTCAATGTAACCATAATATTATTAATGCAAATTAACTGTAACATAGTCTTAAAACTCCAAAGTAGTTCATGAATTTTAATGCTTAACAATATCTACAGTTAAACAAATAAGTTATCAAACTTTTCTAATATTTCAATTTCATGAAATACTTTGGTAAGTAATAAACAGAAGAAAGTTAACCATACATGTGTATTAACATTTTTAGGTCACTTTTTAATCATTGTTCATAAGTATGGCCTTTTTTTTACTATGTGGTATCAGAAAGCAAAAGAGTATGTTAAATGTCAAAAAAAGTAATATGCTATATTTTTTTTTATTTGACATTTTGTCAGGATAACACAACAAAACTTCCTATCTTGTTAAGTGTGTTCTCCACTTCCCTGAAATAAATTCTTTAACTTCTGGTGTTATTTCTTGTTAAGGTTGAATATTTGTTCCTTAAATTAAACAGTCTACTGCCTAAAAGAGAGATGCTTTTATAACTAGGTGTGTGTATGTGTGTGTGCGTATAAAACTAATGCTGAATCCTATTCCATTTTAAAACCAAGGGAATGAAGTCTTTAGGGATAAAGAGTTTAATCACATGAGGGAATTAAATTCTTTAGAGTTCTAAGGGCCTATTGATTTAAGTTGTCTTTTCATCTCTTTCAAAGACAGACACCAGCATGTCCTTAATAAAGATTATTTGACGTAGAAAATATATGTCCAGAGTGGGGGGGAATCTAAACTACCAGGAATCAATCACACATTGTGACATTTTATCCTAGGCCATGCACTGGGATTTATCACATCCTTTTCTTGAAAAAAAAAAAAAAAAAAGACTCAAAAACAAAAAAACAAAACTGGCATCTATTAAAAATCTAGATGTGCAGTCTGAAACACAGAATCCTTACTACTTTCCTAAACTTGCTCTATGACTCCAAACCAAAGGCTCCTCTTGTAAAAATTATGTATGCATGTATGTATGTATGCATGTATGAATCTGTTCATCTACCCATTTATTATCTATATACTTTTTATAGACATGCATATAATAAGGGGATATTTTATTTTGGGGATTATTTTATATAAGATTAATAAAATTTTTATATTCCAAACTGTTTCACTTATTGCCTAATAAAAATTATAATTATTACTTGCAAAAACTATTATTATCACAAAAACTTAGGAGTATTTTGCAATCTTTTTTTCTTCCTCATATTTATCCTCCAGAATTACTTTATTAAATGTTCAATAAATGTTTTTCAAATGCCTATTACATTACAGGCACTCTATTAAGTAGAGGGGTTAGAGATGTTGACCAGGAGGAGACAGCCTCTTTTCCTAATGGAGTTTATACTCTTATAGGAAAGGCAAGCATCAAATAATCAAAAATGCATATATAATTAAAATTTGTGATTCTGTGTGAAGGAACTGAAAAGTTCTACAAAAAAAATTAAGAAATAATACCTGAAAACTTCTTGAGTTGATTGAAGACCAAGGGTTTGGTTTTGGTTTTGGACATCAGTCTGAGCAACCTTTGAGACACCTAAGAGTAGAGAACAAATAGGGGCTTCCAATACTCATGTCTGGAACCTGAGGCAGAATTCAGGGATGGAATTAAACATTTGATAGTTAACTGTCTCTAGATGAAGATTGAAATTGTGGATGCAGGCGATATTACCAACAGTATAAACACAGTGTAAGGAAATCCAAAAGTGGGCAGAGAGGACTAGTAACTGTATTACTTTTTTAGTCTGATAGAGGAGGATGAAATTGTAGAAGAGTTCAAGGATTAGTGGCCATAGAGGTAGAAAATAAAATGGGGGATATGGTACCTGGAATTTCACAATCATGGCACTCTCAGAATACAGTTGAATTTGAAGTAGATTCAGACTTTTTTGCCTAGGTAGCATGTCAAATCAATCAAAACCAGAAGTGACAATGAATGAGGGGAATTATGACTGTAAATTAGCAAGACGAGGTAATGAAGTTGGTAGAATGGACTTACAGGGTTCATTTTGTCAAGACAAAAACATGAGTAGACACAAAACACACATTTGTGGAATCACAAATTTTGGATCAGGGGAAATATTTTGAATAATCATTATGTGTGTTCATAGACCTTGGGGACATATTCTTAGCCTCCATAAAGATATATGAGTTCACATTTCAAAAGTAAGATTTGAGAAAAGTACAAATATGCTTATTTTAAAGTGTAATGTGATCACCTCTACAGAACCACATTTTGAAACTCATTGCCTTTAGCCACCTAGCAAACAGCTGAAGCAGGAAATAGAAATTTAATCTCCTGAGATTTCTTTACACATTTTTTCCTCTGAAAATGCATGTTCTCTTACATTCACAATTACTTCAGTCTATCATGTACATAAAAGGAAACAATCTGTTTTTAAAGCTGTGGCTTTTTCATTTGTTTTTTTTGTTGTTTTGTTTTTGATGGTGGATATGCTGCTGGCAAAAAGAAAAGACAAACAATCATCATGCCTCTGTCAGAAGGCATCCTTTAAAGGGCTATTTTAGATTAATAAACAGATACTAATTGTTTTAAAAAAAATTCCAAAAGACTTAGTTATAAAGTGATCCCTCATTAATTGAACAATAGGCATACAACAGATCAGGTATGACTCTTTTTTATTGGTTTAGTGTTTGAATTACAAATGTAAGTATGTCCAATTATCATGATCAAATGTCTATGACAGCTCACTTAGGCCACAAAAATATAATTTTGATGTTACTTTTGAAAAATCTCAAGAATATAGGAAAATGAAACAGCGACTAAATAGTATATGTTGTATGAAGAGATCAAATGCATATATATAATCTTAAATTTAGAACTATTCTGAAAATACACAGAACTGTTTTAGACAAAAGTAAAGGAGTAGTGATGGGACTTCATTTATCTATTCATTACTTTGGAAAATTAAAGAGGAAATGAGTCTATTTCAAATTATAAGATACTAAATACTAACTAATAATAAAATAAGATGAAAAATTATAAGCACATGAAATGAAAAAAAACAGGTCTCAATTTTTGAAAAGTTTAATGTCATACTGTGAGAGTATCAAAATTTATTTGTAAAGGTGAATTGATTTTAATTAACTTTGTTTATTACTCTTGATTATTTAACAAATTACTCACACATCTTTGCAATAATTTCAGTTTTACTGCACTTTTAGTGGCCAAGAAGTAAGTGCAGAGTCCCCTCAAGTACATTCAGAAATTGGGTTCATGGTGCGCAAGATACTTAGTACAATCAACGTGGGACAAAAGAAATACTTGCTTAAAACATAAGCCCCTAGATCCCTATCATTAAGGGAATTTGCCTGCTGGTGAGAAAGATTTTGACTTCTCTAAGCAAGTTTATTTTCTTTATAGTTATAGCATTTGTAATTGTGCTAGAGCAGTCAAAGCCATTTGATTTCTAAAGAAATTTAACAGGACTGTAAATGGCAATGCCTCTGAAGCTACAGTTTATGCTGTTTTACAGTTTAATGCAACAGCATTAGAGTAAGGATATTTCTCTGCCAAAAGCTACCTCACAGTGAACAATCCAAAAGACCAGGCACAGACTATTGGGGAATAAAGGACATGCTTTCTCCTTTGAATCAGAAACCAAGAGTAAATGCTCAAAATGCCCTGGGACAAGGAGACTCAATAGGGATTCTCAGTCAGGACTTCTTATACCCTCCCTGCTTGTTAGACAGGTACATTCTTGCTACATGACTGGACGCAAAGTGCTCTGTGGAGTTCTCACTAAAACTAGGTTCAAATAATAAGTATCAATGTTATCAATAAAGCATGCTCACAAGCTAGTACACAATTCTCTGAAATTTGCCCTGGATCCATACTACTGCCCCCCAATATATATACATAGATATAAAACCCAGCACATTACAAGCCTTGTATAAGTGTCCATACTGCGTCAATTCATCTCTGACGTTGACAAACAAGCTCAGGCTAATTTCATATTCCCATAGCATAGAAGTAATTTCTTTTTCTTTTCTTAATTTTTATTTATTTGTTTGATAACCAGATATTTAATAAGGTATTTAAATTGGATATCTTGATTTTATAAAATATTTTGTGTGTATATTACATATTGATAGAGCTTGGGTACTTTATGCCATCATTGTCGCTAGAGGGTGGAGTCTTCAGATTAATTTCATCAAGTTCATATTATTATTCTATTGTCTTACTAAAAACTGTCACGAATCCAAATAAAAACTATCTATGAACAACAATCCCTTTGTGATGATCCTACTAGAGTAACATGCAGCATTCACAAGGCTGACATCCTTCTATTTGTTCCTTAAGTTGGTCTTACTTTTAATCCATCTTATTTGTCTCTTTTATGTCATTTTTCCCTTATAAGTGGAGAATTACACTATTTACATTTACATTTTTACCTCTTTGAAAGAAGATTTATATTATATTTTTACTACATTTCCTAGTGTTCTTTCCCCATTCATCACTGCTCATAATTATATTTTTGTGCAGGAAAACTAAAGTGACAAGGGTTAGTTTTACTGAAATTGTTTCAAATATTGCTCAGTGTGCTCAAGTTGGTAATATCGATTCTGTGCTTTAATTCTCAATGTTGTTTTTGTTTAGTGTAGGAAATGACATTTAATTCCTTTTGTTATCTTTTTATACCTTAATTCCATAATGTGTATTGAATACTTACTATTTGGAAGAAATGTCTTAGTAGAGGGAACGACATAAGCAAACGTGTCGAGGTATAAAATGACATTGTCAATATCAGTGCAGGAAGCTAGGCAGAGTTCAATATTTTAAGTTTAAACTGTAATGTGAAAAATCATGCTTGTGTTTAATTACAGATAGAAACATTAAAGTGTTTTAACCAGTGAGTGTGGAGTACAGATTTTCTGGAAGGTATAAAATGAATACAAGGTTTACCGACTCAATGGTGAATATGTGATGGCAAACAGTATTATGTACATAAATTTGAACCTGATGTTTAAGAGTGAAAATGGGTGGTTTGTAAGGAAAAAGATAACTCTTTGGGGCTTAATTATCAGCCTTTCTCTCTCTTCTTCCTTCTTTTCCCCTCTTTCTTTTTTCGTTTCTTTCTCCTTCCTTCTTTCCTTCCTTCTTTCCTTCCTTCCTTCTTTCCTTCCTTCCTTCCTTCCTTCCTTCCTTCCTTCCTTCCTTCCTTCCTTCCTTCCTTCCTTGTTTCTTCTTCTTTCTAATGATTTTGTGTATAGATTCCTAACTACCTGAGTCAAGAGAATCTCTCCAATCTACCCCACAGACATATATATATATATATATATATATATATATATATATATATGGAATATTTAAATGAAAAATTTTCTTTTATTGTTATGCAGTAATAACTGATGGATATATATGTTTTAGTCTTCATTTTCTTCTTTACAAAGCTGTCTTATCAATATTAGGGTAGATGAATGAAGGGACTAGGAGAAAAAGAAGTTAGAGGTAGATAGATTTGCAAATACCTGGTAGTTTTATAAATTATTGTATGTCAAGTTGGAAATACCACATGAGAAAAATATATTAAAAATATATTCATTGTGTCCATCTTCCCTTTACATATAAGAATGAATGTGACCTTGTCAAAACTAATGCAATCAAAATAAAAACCTAAAACTTTAAATGACCGGATTTAATGTTATGTGAGATTCTCTCACGTTAATTATTTGTCCAGCCACACTGATCTTATTCATCATATTTTTTATAAAATATTTTATTTATTTATTTGAGAGAGAGAGAGAGAAAATGAGAGAGAAAGCGGAGAGCAGGGAAGAGGGATAGAAGGAGAGGAGGAGCACACTTCCCACTGATCAGGGAGACTGATTCAGGGCTCAATCCCAGGAGCCTGGGATCATGACCTGAGTTGAAGGCAGAAGGTAGACACTTAACTGACTGAGCCACCCAAGCACCCCAAATCCTTCCAATGTTATAATTTCATCCACCTTGCCACTATTCATTTTTCACTTACCCAGCTTCCTTGAACAACTTTGTTTTTCTGGATATTAGTGTGTTCTTCAACATTTCATATGATTCACTCTGATTATTTATCATTCAGGCCTCAGCTCAAGTGCCATTCATCATAGAGTTCTTACCCACAACAAATAAGTGAATCTTTTTCCTCTCAGTCACTATCTTCCACTACTTGGTTTTGTAGTCTTCTTAGCACTTACCATCTCGAATAATTTTAATTTTTTATTTGATTACTGTTATTTTTCTTGGTATTTTAAGTCTGAAAAGCAGAGCTTTTAACTACCATTTTAGGGATCTAAATCTAGAATTTAAACATTTGCCAAAAATAGAACAAGTGCTAAAAAAATGTGTTATACTAAGAATAAGGAAACTGAAAAGTTTTATTCGACGATGTGTATGTTACAATCCCATTTTAGCCGTGTTAATTCATAAGATTCAAAGGGGTAAACAAACTATCCCAGTGTCATCCAAAGAGTGAATGGCAGAGCTGAACTTTTAAGCCAAAATGCTTTGACCCCAAGGATCACTATGTTTTCACAAACACTGAATAGACTCCCCTGGTTAAGCAAGGTCAGATGCCTAAGCTTTTTGTTTCTCAGCAGTAGATAGGGGTTCAGAAAAAGAGGTTTTTTTTTTTTCATTTTATTTGGGTAAATATTCACAAGTGTAATTGCTAAATCATATGGTTGTTTTATTTTTTATTTTTTAGGGATCCTCTTCTATAGTGGCTGTACCAATTTACATTCCCACAAAAAGTGAGCAAGGATTCTCTTTTCTTCATATCCTCACCAACATTTGTTTTTGTTCTTTCTGAATGGCCATCCTGACAGATGGGAGGTGGTATCTCATTGTGGTTTTGATTTATATTTCCCTAGAGGGTATTATGCTAAGTGAAATAGGTCAGAAAGAGGAAAACAAATACTATGACTTCACTTATATAAAAAGATTAATGAACAAACAAAACAAAACAGAAATAGTCTCAGATACAGAGAACAAACCGGTAGTTGCCAGAGGAAAGGGGGGTGGAACAGTTGATTAAATAGGTGAAGAGGATTATGAAGTAAACATTTCCAGTTATAAATTAAATAAGTCATGAAGATGTTATATACAGCATAGGTAATATAACCAATAATACTATAACTTTGTATAGTAACAGATAGTAATTAGATCTATTGAGGTGATCATTTTGTAATAACAGAAAATATTGAATCACTATGCTATACATCTGAAACTAACAAAATTTAGTATGTCAATTATAAATCAATAAAAATCAATAAATTTATAAAATAACCACTTTCTTCAGTAAAATATATAAATAAACAAAATAGAGAATCTTTTAAATTAAGGGTTTATTTCTAAGGTGACTTATCTACAAGGATAAAATCTACAAGCACACCAGTATATATAAAAATCCAATTAAGTTTCATGTAACTAAAAAGCTGTTCATTTTGCAGGGCCTGGGTGATTCAGGAGGTTAAGCATCTGCCTCTTGATTTCAGCTTAGGTCATGATCTCAGGATCATGAGATTGAGCCTTGCATAGGGCTCTCTGCTGTGTTGAATCTGCTTGGCCCTCTCCCTCCCTCTACTTGCTCTCTCTAAAATAAATAAATCTTTAAAAAATCTGTATATTTTGCATTTGATAAAAATAATAAAGAGATAAACAAATATTCCAGGGTTTCAAAATATCTAGTTATGCCATTTTCAAGATTCTTGTGGCATATCACTCACTTAGATAAAGTTAAAGAACTTAGTGAAAGAATGAGAGAAAGATTTCAATTTTTCTCATGATCTTTTCTTTCATTTGGAATTAGTCACCAGGTGTCTTATTAAACTGTGCTAAGTACAGCTATTAGAATCAGTCTGGGTAGTCTTTTTCTTTAAGATTAAGAAGGTCAAAGTAGAAAGATCACTTAGAATTATAAATATGGCTTATTAGATACAAATTTTTCATCTTTTATTTTCAATGAAGAAAGCTTAAATTAGAAAAGTTATAATAACACTGAAGGAAAACATAAATGCATATTGGATATTTTGTATTTTACATAAGCTAACAGATCTTCATCTACTAAAGAATTTCTTATTATTTTCCCTTTTCTTTGAATATTTATTGCATTCATAGTTTAGGAACTCATTTTTTTAGGTCAATTCTGTCTTTACTAAACCATTCCTAGAGAGCAGTAAAGTTACTAAGCTTCAAAATATATCCATTTGTGCCTTTTTCTGCTTTTATTTATTTATTTATTTATTTATTTATTTATTTATTTATTTATTTAAATTTATTTTTGAGAGAGAGAGAGGAAAAGGGAAAAGAGAATCTTAAGTAGATTCCCCACTGGGCCTTTCAGGACCCTGAGATCATGACCTAAGCTAAAATCAACAGTCCCTTGTATAGAACATGGGTTAGCTGGGACGCCTCTTAGAACCTCACCAACAGGGATCCCTGGGTGGCTCAGCGATTGGGCAACTGCCTTTGGCTCAGGGCGTGATCCTGGAGTCCTAGGATCAAGTCCCACATCGGGTTCCCTGCATGGAGCCTGCTTCTCCCTCTGCCTGTGCCTCTGCCTTCTCTCTCTGTGTCTCTTATGAATAAATAAAATCTTAAAAAAAAAGAACCTCACTAACATCACAGGATAAAGATACAGAAAGAGTTAAGTAGGTGATCTGTATTAAGGAGGGCACTTGTCAGATGAGCAATGGGTGCTTTATGTAAGTGATAAATCACTAAATTCTACTCCTGGAAATAATATTACACTGTGTGCCATGCTACTGGGATTTAAAAACACCAGGAAAAAATAGAAAGGAGGAAAGGAAGGAAGAAAGGAAGGGAGAGAGAAAGGAAGGAAGGAAGGAGGAAAGGCAGGAAGGAAAGAAAGAAGAGGGGGTTAAACAAAGAAAGTTGCAGAAGCATTATTTTTGCAAGGAGCGTTTTAGTTTGCAAGGAGGCAGTTACACAGCCTCAAATATCTACCAAGTTAAGCAAAGTAAGAGGAGATACCCATCCCATCACAAATATTCTTTTACAAACGGAACATACTCAAGAAAAGAACAATCTCTACAATAAAATAAAAGTATTAATAAAAAAGCACGTTTGGGATGCCTGGGTGGCTCAGAGGCTGAGCATCTGCCTTTGGCTTAGGGCATGATCCTGGGGATGCGGGATCGAATCCCACATCCAGCTCCCTGCATGGATCCTGCTTCTCCCTCTGCCTGTATCTCTGCCTCTCTCTCTCTGTCTCTCATGAATAAATAAATAAAATCTTAAAACGCAAAAATGGGGAAAGTTGCAATAGAATACATGAAATTTGTGAAAAAAGAATACCAATTCCATGGGTCCAAGTGAATAATAAAACTAGGGTTTGGAATTAAAAGTAAACATGTATATTATTAATTAAAAATATTCAGAATAAAAAAATATGATCTAAAGAAGATAAAGTATGAAAATTTGAGCCTTGGAAACATGTGTCAAAGAAAAATAAGATCACCCATGGAAGGATAATGGATAAACAAAGGATAAATAAACGAAGGATAATTAGAACAAAGGATAATGAAGAGACACTGTTGAGGAATTATATCCAGGAAATAGAAGCTTTCTTCTACTGAGCAAATTGAGCAAATTAAAAGATAAAAGTTAAAAGAATTTATGGATGCCTGGGTGGCTCAGTGGTTTAGTGCCTGCCTTTGGCCCAGGGCATGATCCTGGTTCCCTGGATCAAGTTCCACATTGGGCTCCCCTCCCTGCTTGGAGCCTGCTTCTCCCTCTGCCTGTGTGTGTCTTTGCTTCTCTCTCTCCCTTTCTCTCTCTCTCTCTGTCTCTGTCTCTCATGAATAAATAAATGAAATCATTTTTTAAAAAGTTAAAAGAATTTAAATGTGACTATCAGTAAATGAGGAGACAAAACTAAGAGGATACATGGTATACAGATAATGGTGTTACTGAAAAATAATGGATTAGGTGGAATGAAAAATAAAAACAGATTTTAAGAATTTTTTTCTGAGTAAACAAAAGAAATGTAAAGATAAAAAAAGCATATTGAATCCCAAGAGATTAAAACATTAATTTGGTTAATACTGAGTCATATGCTAGTAAAGTACTACGAAATGTATTTACAAATAAAAAATGAAGAGCAAAAAATAAATTAAAAAAAAAGAAAAAAAGAGCATTGATAATGGGAAAATATTGGAACGGTCTGGGCCTTCTTTAAAGCAGCATTCAAATTGAGAAGAAAATGGAAACAAATCTACCAAGTCCTTGGGAGTCTTGGGTATGGTCCAATCAGTTTATATTCTGTTAAACTGTTGTTCACATATAAAGGAAATGAAAACTATTTTCAAATATTCGAGAATGCTAAGAAAATATCACTAATAAACAGATTGTAGAGACTGGGATTTTAGACAGATGACAGAAAATTGGTGAAGTTGCAATAAAAAGTTGACAGTAAGTTTTGAAGCCATACTACATAATACATAATAGTAGACCAAAATAACCAAAGAGGAATGGTTACCATATTATAGCATACTGGGATAATGTAGAAATAGCAATATAGTACCATTAGTCAGAATATGCATATTGGGAAAATATAAGCCTTTATGTTAGGATATTTATTTTAAGGTGATTGATAAAATATTAGAATTTTGAAGGTACAACTATAATAATTTGAAATATTCTTCCAAATATCAGAATAATGTACACGAGCCTGCACACAAAAGTACATGTATGTACACACACACATAACACGTAAACACACATACCAAGAAGAAAGACTACATAGTAAAATTACAAGTTTTATTACTGGAAGCATAGAGCAATGTGAATACTAAGTCACTCTGAGTAAAAAAAAAAAAAAAAAGAAGAAGTAAATACAGACAAACATATTTGCCAGTGGAAAGATATACAAAAACTTGACATTAATTGTCTCTGGAGAAGGTTACTGGGATATGAGTTTCAGGGGCTGGAAAGAGATATACAATTCACTGAATACTTTTGAACTGTTTTACATTTCTAGGGCAGTTTTGACAGATTACAAATTGGCTATTGAAAAAAATATTTTCTAAAGTTCTTCTAAAGAGTTATCTTGTATTTTGATTTGGGGGATTTTCTGCCATAATACATTAGCACAGAGTTTGACAGTAACAGATGTTAATGAATCTTGATTATAAAATCCACAGGGTAATTTTTTTTTGTTTTATTGTTTTTGTCATAGACTTTCTTAAATTAGTTAATGGAAAATATAGGTGGTGTGGTATTTTGAAAACTTTAAGTGTCTTGTTTACTTCAAGCTATTGTTTCATCTAAAACGGGTAACTTATTCATGATTCATCAACCTCCTAGAATAGGCAGTCTAGAACAGACTCTCGCAGTCCCTATAGCTGTCTAATACAGCTATAATTTAAGTGCATGTTGGTTTAAATAGGCAAATTTACTTTTCCATATTTATCAACAATATTCATCATTCATTAAAAGAGTAATAATAGTTCCAGAAATACTGTGCTGTTAAATGCTTTAAGGAAAACTATATCAGAATAGACTCTGACCTTGAAGGCTTCATCAACCCCAGTATTCCATTAAGAAAACCTAGAATGTGTGTTCATTCTGGATGCACAAGAGAGGCAATTACTGGTTTGTGGATTCAAATTTATGGTCCTGGATCTTTAAAGATATAGACTATGGTCACAGCACACTTTGTAAATAAGTATCACTTATAATGGGATGTGAAGAATATACAAGGATGTTTTCATACACACAAATATGATTTGGGTTCAGCATTACATATTTTTTTAGGGCAATGAAACTAACCTCCTTGCCTCTGTTTCTTAATAAAAGCAAATGATATTGGTTGGAATTTATAATTTACATTAATTTAGTACTTCATCTGTCTTACCTACTGGAATAACTTTCTAATATTTTCATATGAATCTTGTATGGTCAGAAAATAGGCATCAATGACAGTCTTAAATCTGAGGTTAATGATGCTCTAGTAATTCCCATTATAGGTATTGATTTTCAAATAAACTGAGAAAGATCATTTGTTTAACACGTGAGAATATCACCATATCTGCCTTCCGATCAAAGTGGAAAGTAAGCTAAATTTAAGAGATCACTAATATTTTGTAATATACAAAATTTATTTTAGTTTTCACTGTGGAAGGATAAAATTCCCAAGTGCATCTGTAATCTGAGCATGTATTAACATTGGCCCGATATCCATCCACTACATTAAAATACCTTAACCCTGTGTGTTAAATGTGGGCATTACTACCTTGGTAATGTGGATTCCCTCTTCACAGCTTAAACCAGATCTCATAAGATAATTTTCGAAAATACAGTCACTCTACATTCATCATTTATGAGTGGACTCTAGATTCTTCCCTCTGCTATGGCTGCCATGACTTAAAATGCCTTTGCCCAAAGCCAAACTAAGCCTGTCAGATCAGCTTATAAAATTATTACTTGAAAACCTCTTTTAGGACACATAGACGTTATCTGTGTTGAATTAATTACCCACACACAAACATACTTTATCTACATTCAGACCAGACTGTTTCTGGGTTGAAGTAGTGCCCTTCAGACCGGCTTGCATTGATTCACACTAGTTTATTGAAAATAACTGAATCATTTTGCCCTGTTTTTCTATTTTCTTACTAAAAAGATTTCTTTCTTGCTTGACAGTATAAATGCTATTTCTTTCAGTCATTATTAATGATTAAGAAAGGCAGTCAGATAAAACATACTTAACTTTGAAAATATGATATTCAAGCATGCTATCTTTCAGGAGCATGCAAATTAACAGCACAAAAATGATATGCCATTTACCCATCTGATTTTTCACAAACAAGGGTATGGTGAAATATAAATATTTCCTTATGTTATTGTTGAGAATGAACATTAACATCATTTTAGGAGCACAATCAAGATACATCAATCAAAATTTTAATGTGTATAATCACTGAGCCAGCATTTCCAATTTCAGGATCCTATCCCACAAAATGATCACATGTTAATAGAGAGGAAACTGTTTATAAATGGTTCATTGGAACATTGCTTGTAATAATAAAACAAAATGGAAATAATTTTTATAGAGCTATTTACAGAAATAATCATTGTCTGCATTTATAATATAAACATGGATATAATAATCCACTCTAAGGAGATGTAAGTAGCCATTAAAAAGAATGAAGTTTATAAATGATACAGACCTCCAAGAGAACAAGAATTGTAATTTTAAGAATATGTGTAGTATTACTCCTGGGCATAGGAGAAATTGGTGATTTTTTTGTTTAGTGTAGATGGACTTTAGTGTTTTATTCCATATTCATCCATATAATTTTAGAGTTTTCACAATGAATAAACACAAATCTAAAATTTTAATAAAACATTTAAAAATATAATACAAGTTTATTTATTATCATATTGGGTTCCCTAACATAGATTGTACATTTTTAAAAGAGAATACTTTTGAATATCTTTTAATTAAAGTTTCAACAGTAATTTTTTTAAATGTTTAAATTTTCTGTATGGGAAAGCCAAAATTTCAACTAACATTGTACACTAAGGTGGTAGAGATAAATGGCATGTCTTAATACACATATATGTTCTAGTGTTTCTATGAGAAATTACATGGAAAAGCAACTCTTAATTAATTCTTTGCTACTTTAAATAGAATTATTTGCCTGAGAAATAAAATATAGACATTAAAAAGTTTTATGAAAATTAATGTGTTTTGTAGTTCATTTTTTTAATCCTGATAGAACAATATATATTTCTTCCTAGTTTTAAATCACTCATCTTTTAAAATCTCTGAACCAATTTTGAAATATGAAAAATTCTACCTATCTATCTTTCTGTATCTATACATAAAATTGAAGCCTCAATGGCTCAGTTGGTTAAACATCTGCCTTTGGCTCAGGTCATGATCCCAGGTTCCTCGGATCAAGCCTTGTGTCAGGCTCTCTGTTTAGTGGAGCAGGTCTCCTGCCTTTTCCCCTCCACTTGTGCTCTCTGTCTTTCAAATGAATGGATAAAATCTTTCAATAAATAAATATATATACGTTTATATTTATATATATAAATATATACACATATATATGTTAATACATAAAATTGTATCTACACACATATATAAAATTGCATATAAATGCACACATATATATACACACATAAAATTGTAAGCCTTCATATCTCCAATAAATACATGAAAGTGGAATTTGTTTTTTTTTTTTTTAAATTTTTATTTATTTATGATAGGCACACAGTGAGAGAGAGAGAGGCAGAGACACAGGCAGAGGGAGAAGCAGGCTCCATGCACCGGGAGCCCGACGTGGGACTCGATCCCGGGTCTCCAGGATTGCACCCTGGGCCAAAGGCAGGCGCTAAACAGCTGCGCCACCCAGGGATCCCCTGAAAGTGGAATTTGAATTTCAGATTTTTTCTGCTCTGTAAATATTCATAGAAATCTGATTTTTTTCTTAATGATCAATGTAATAATGGAATATCCTAAACAAATCAATATTAAGAATTTTATCTCTGCCCATATTTACTGGTGCAAGCACTAAATTAACTAAAGCAAATCAAACTATTCTCCCAAAACAGTATGAATTGTACCTGCATAGCCAATATATTGAGTGTAACTTAGAATTATTTTTAATGAAGAGTGTGTGTGAGGTTATAAGATGAAGGCCTTAAGGCTCCAAGTACAGGTTAATTTCTGACCATTTTCTCTTTTCATTTCAAGCTTTGTCACTGGACTAATACTTCTGGTCCCTCATTCAGTTTTCAATACATTATGAGTTCACAACTGTCTGTGGAATAAATTAATTCATTGTAGTTTTCTTTTCTTTCTTCAAAAGATGCATTATTAATGAACTTTTGGACACTACGGCTTATTGCATGGTATGTTCCAATTGGTCTGAAAAAAAGTGAACACAAATAGAAAGAGAGGCAGTGCATTTTGGAGAAAATAATTAGAATAAAGTAGTATAAATGTTATCAGTTCTGACCTACCTTCTACTTTGTCAGTCATTCTTGGCAAAGTAAAACACATCCGGGTAGCTACAGATTTATTTACAAGCATCTCTGATACATTATTATTGAAACTATTCTATAATACTTCTAAAAGAGCTTTGCTTGATTTCAGAATATATCTTATGCTTTTGATTTTTTATAAATCAATATTTTATCAATAGGATAGGGTATTAATTTATTTTTTACTAGAGTTTAGTTCCCATATACATTATAATTCTACAAGTTACGTTTGCCATCTAAAGCAATGAAAATGCCGCATTTTTTTAAGTTTTTAAATTTAATTTAGCTGTATCCTAAATTGTCAGAGAAAAATTATTGAGAAATATAATTTTGGAAAAGACATTGGCTGATAATAAGACTTATAGTTTAACATAAACCATTTTCACAGTTTATTATTCTATAATGGAAGTTTTCATCAATAAGATATTCTTCACTTTAGTGATAATAGCATATGTTTTTAAAACAAACACTTTGGTTTTTTCTTCAAAGAATTTTTAATCATTTATGTGTTTTCAAAGCTATTAGAATATATTAAATTTTTGTTATCTTATATTTTCCTTTAAACATTAATTAGTAGCATAGTGACAAAATTTTACTGAAATGTGTATATTTTAGATGAAACTTTAAAAAAATAAGCTTATGTTTTCTTCTACAATATATAATTCATTATGATGATTTAATAGTACTTTCTAATTGATGTTTGGTAAACATGACGGTTTAAAAAGTAGTTGTAAAGTTTTAGAAGATTATGAAAAATTGGTAATTTAAAGATTAATATTGTAGCTTCATTGAATACCATGCTTAAAAAATTCTTACAAGGAATACAAAATTCTCAGAATTTTCTGGAAGATTTCATTTGCAATCTGAGATATTTTCATTTGTATTTGTGGCATTAGCGTACCTGTAGCCCCTCAAATTATTTTCCTAAGTCCATATTTGTAATGTGCCTTTTATCTTCATCAGTCTTATCATCTTCTGGACAAATCTTATTCACTGTACAAATTATTAATAAAAATACTTACATTGGAGAATATTACAAATCCAATAGTAATTGTTGTCTGTTCTACATGGTTTTTCTTTGGAATTATAGCTAAAACAATTGAGTTATGTAACCAGAAAATGATTTCATTCATTATATCTGCTACAGTATCAAACATTTGGTTTTGTATTAAGCCTCTGAAAAAATATATTTCATTATTGTTTGGTGTGATGTTTAAATTCTGAATAAATATACTACTATAATGCCATAAAATTTTCAATGTTTTCTGTCAAATAAAGAAAATTCTCATTACACTCTCATTAGTTTTCTTATATGACCTTCTAAAAGTTAGCTATCACTATGCCACACACAAAAAAATCATGTATGCTGAGTTCAACAACAGAATGCCATTTTTTCTTATTTCCTCCATTCTTCATATTTAGTAGTAATATATTTTCTTTTATGTTTTTTAAAGATTTTATTTATTTATTCATAGAGACACAGAGACAGAGGCAGTGTCATAGGCAGAGGGGAAGCGGGCTTCTCGCAAGGACCTGATGTGGGACTCGATGTGGAACTTGATCCCTGGACCAGGATCACTACTGGAGTTTAAGGCAGGTGCTCAACCACTGAGCCACCCAGGCATCCCAGTAGTAATACATTTTCAAATAAGGTGTCAGTGCTTAGCTGTTAACACTATTGATTGTGTGCATACTTTTACATTCTTAGTTTTTTATAAATGTATGATAAATGTTGCAAATCCCCTCATATAGGGGACGCCTGGTGGCTCAGCGGTTTAGCGCTGCCCTCAGCCCAGAGCGTGATCCTGGAGTCCCAGGGATCGAGTCCCACATTGGGCTCCCTGCGTGGAGTCTGCTTCTCCTTCTGCCTATGTCTCTCCCTCTCTCTATGTGTGTGTCTCTCATGAATAAATAAATAAAATCATAAAAAAACAAATTCCCTCATATATTCTAATTCTTTAATTGAAAAGTATACTCCTGGAAAATAATGTATAAGAACATAAGAACTGTGTCATACGTCAATTGGTCACTCATCCACATATTGTTATCTTCAACCAAATGGCCTTTCTCTTCTGTTATCCTTTTTCTCTTCCTTCTCCCAAATATTATTCCAATACATGTTGTTATCCTGCATCTCTATGAAATGCTCATATTTCTGATGTGTCACTGTTTCCATGACCATGAGAGGAGACGGTGCTCCAAGCAAGAAAGTCCATGCATGTGACAGAGTGAGTCATATGACCAGAAGAGTTGAACCTGAACACAATGTCCAATGCAAGCCTTCCCTCTATTTTAACTCCACCTTATGCTCATTGTTGTGCATGCACATAGCAAAAAGAATTGCTCTGTTTAGCCTTTCCTCAAAAGAATTCATGCTTAGATAAAGTATTTTGGGTAAGGTTATAATGTTGAGTATGGGAGTTATGACTGTTATAGCATATTGGAGAAAGAAATCAAAGACCATAAATAGTAGCAGGATGAGGATAAACCTTGTATAAAGTAGCAGGACCAGGATAAATCCTCCTGAATATGGGAGCAATATATAATGTTTTTTAACTTTCACTCCAAAATGGCCTAGTTGATATGGGATGAAGGTGAATAGGAATTACTGAGAATTACACACTTAATGTAAACTCTTTAAGTATATACTATATATTCGTAGGACCCAAATAGTTATTGTATATCCTATAAATAAAAAAATATTTTTACTTTGATAACTGACTGAAGATGTGGGGACTCCATATAATCCAACCACAAGGTTGTTTGCTGTACAGTCCTGTGCAAATATAAAAATTTTTTTTTTTGCTATAAGGCTTTTTGACCCTACAGTTTTCACAGCAACATAACTACCATCCAGCATGTACCATATTTTGCAAGCCTTCAAGTTCAACAATTCAAATTGCACTTCACATCTTAATGTTTTTAGCTGAGCTTCTTTCCTGTTGAAAGTTATCTTGTACATAACCTGTCAATCACACATAGAAATATATATGATGGATATGACTTTTATGGATTTTAAAGTGAATATATCTGGGCATGCAAAAAATTTAAAGAGTATACAATTTTATAGAAACAAATAAAATAACAACTAAAAACAGACTGATAGTGAGCAAAATAAATGTATTCTAATGAAGCCAAATTAAATGTATTCCACAGTGCAATTTTCCTTAGCCAGGTCCAAAAAATCCTTCAATAGGCAAAAAATGTGCTATAGTGAAATAGAAGTGGATCAACAGATAGTTGTAAAAGTCTTAACACATGGCAATAAAATATATTGCGATTTTTTCAAAATCATACAACCATAGAACATATTGCCAGTGTCCATCTCAAGACCTTATTGAGTTCCATGTAAATGAGGAGCATGAAGTCTTAAACTTTATTAGGTGCATGGTGATTTTTAATTAATGATTATGTATATATTCATATATTTATCATATATTTTCTTTTTTTCCTTTTTAAAGTTTTTATTGAAACTCTAGTTTTCATATATTTTCTTGAATTCCCTTTTGTTCAAAGTTGCTTATGGATGCATGTGTGACAAAGCTTATCTATAAACTTTGTTTCCTTATCTAGAAGAAACTCGTTTAGTCAAATTTGTATCTAGACAAAAGAGAAAATGGGATTTACAAAATCATAAAATCAAATAACCTATAGACTGCCTAAAAATAAGTATTAATAAAATCCATGGCATGAAAGTGGGAAAGGCTTGTGAAAAATATGGCTGTAACAAAAAAATGGCTTTGATAAAGATGCGCTATATTACAGGATAATTGATGTTAATATAAAATGATGCCACTTTTCTAATCTGTCTGTATATAAGAGCTACCAATTGTTTATGCACTTTAATATGCTAATAATATCTTTAATAATTTATCTTAAAGAAGTAGTCTGAGATGAATACAACTAATGTAATTCTAACTTACCCACTTGTAGTTAACTACAAAATACTAAAATTACATCGTAGTAGAATTATTTAATTTATATACATATATCCACATAATAAAAGTTATTGAAATTTATACTTGTAAATAATTTATACCATAATATTATCCAAAATAAAAGGGTGTATCCAATAGATAAAGTGTACATAAATAAAGAGGCTCAAGCATACACTTGTGATGAGCATTGAGTAATGAATGCAGTTGTTGAGTCATTATATAGTATACCTGAAACTAATATAACATTGGTATTGATTGTAGGTATTATAGATACTCTACTAATATAACACTGTATGTTGATCATATTTTAATTAAAAAAGTATACATGCATACCATTTTCTTTGTCATATATGTAGATTAAGTGACAGATCAATACTTAAACAAAAAAGAGTTTCTAAAAGTTTCCCTAAATTATTAGCAGTAGATAATCAAATTTACATGCATTTACATATTTATATAAATGTATAAATGCAGGTTTTATTGTTATACTATCATGACAACTTTCATATTTCATGGAGTTTTCCAAAATGGATCTTAAGTAAGTACATTCTTCAGGATATCCTACTTATTTTTTCTTAAAGATTTTATTTATTTATTCATGAGACACACACAGAGAGAGAGAGAGAGAGAGAAGCAGAGACACAGGCAGAGGGAGAAGCAGGTTTCATCAGGGAACCCGATGTGGGACTCGATCCTAGGACTCCAGGATCACGTCCTGGGCCTAAGGCAGGCACTCAACTGCTGAGCCACCCAGGCATCCCAGGATATTTTACTTACTGTCTTGCTATCAGTTATTTGTTAAATGAACAGTTTAACACAATATATCTCAAAAATTTTTCAAAACTTGAATTATTTAAAATGTGATATTTTAACACTCTTCTACTGCTTTATTTTATTTAGTGAACAGTGTGGATTAATAATATTAAGCATTTTGAGCAATTTCAAGTGCACTAAGCATTTGACCTAATTCAGATGCTCTATACATTTCAAATTTGCTTAACAATGCCAATCCTGATATACATACGATAAAGTTGAGGTTCTGAAAGATTAAGTTTTCTATCCAAGATGAAGTAGCTAGTAGGAGCAACATCAGGTTTTAATCTCAGCTATTTTTATTCCCAATTTATATGCTTCTTCCACAATGTCACACTGCATCACAATTTATTGGTAAAACAGGGAAGGGCTTATCATTAATAGTTATATATGAGAGTTCTTATAGTCAAGGAGCTCATGAGGTGAACTGACACAAAATGCCAATTTTTCTTATAGCTAACTTGATATTATTTGTCAAAATTTATTTGCTTACTTAAATATACAAAACATGTAATTGACAACTTTGGAACACATAATGTTTTAGGTATTATAGATATACTACATTGCAGGTCATTATCTTTTTACAGATACAGGTAATTTGGTGAGGGACAGAGCGCTGATGGAATCTAATATGCATTCTGGTGCTTATATACAGTCCATTTGCTTTGGAACAACAGTTTAGATATTAATTTTAATGATAAACTTAACCTGTTTTCATGTTTCAAACCTTCCTAAGAAATGATTCTACATGTCTCCTTTTATAATTTAAAATTTTACATACTGAATTTATTTCAAATTTATATTGTTATTTCTGTGCATTTGTCCAAACACCTTCAAAGCTTGTCATGTTTACAATGAATAAATGGATAAAAATAAGGTGATTGTTTTTTTTTTCTGAGACACCTAGTTTAGATTTAGTGAAATTTAGCTCAGATCAAATTACATGCTAAAATGGAACTCATGTAACAAATTATGTACAGTACTAAATTAACTTAGAATAGATGCTCATTATCCTGCTGTTTTGTTCCATTTTTGTTCTTACATCAAAAAAAATCAAGTATAAATGCAATTATTTTCCAAGAGGAAATAAATGTCAGCAATTCAATATTCAAAACGGCAACAATCACAATGCTGGATGACCAAAGCAATAACTTTGTGAAGATAACAGGCAAGCAATTAACCCTGAAGCCAGATTGTCAAATCATTCAAAGAAATCTTAGATCAATGGAGGAGAGTTGCAATATGACTTTACGAAGTAAATAAAAAATATAAAAAACACTCCTCCTTTGATGGTGCTATGATCCTGTTAACCTCTATTTAGCCTACTCAATTTGGTGGCAAACTAAATAGTGGCAAACAATCTTCACGGAGTTAAAAATGTGTTTAAAATACACTCTCCTAAGTCTATATTCAGAATGTCTGTACTTCCCCATTGGTCATACTAGTTATCTGTTTACAGAAAAAGATCAATTTCTACTTAGGATATAAACCATTATTGTGTCTCTCAGTCATCAACTCAAGAGAGGGATTAAACTCTATAAAAAGGGGATCCCTGTGTGGCTAAGCGGTTTGGCGCCTGCCTTTCGCCCAGAGAGTGATCCTGGAGTCCCGGGATCGAGTCCCACGTCGGGCTCCCGGCATGGAGCCTGCTTCTCCCTCTGCCTGTGTCTTTGTCTCTCTCTCTCTCTCTCTCTCTTCTATCATAAATAAATCTTTTAAAAAAATAAACTCTATAAAAAATATTGCAATGCATGTCAAAACTTTCCTAAATAGCTGAACCCATTTTTTGAAATTGATATTATTTGTAATTATTATATAAATCACAAAATAAGCACACATGTACACACATAAAAGTTCATTATAAAGCTGCTCTAGGCAGTTAACCAAAATAGCCACTGGAAGCAAAACATCAAATTATTTTATGTATATTTATCAGTGGTTTTGTAAAAAGTTCTATCAGATCTAAGAGAGTCTCTTAGAATGTAAGAGAACTTCAGAATTTCTAGAACTCAACTGTATTATTTCACATATTAAAAAATAAAAGCAACAGGGCATCCCGGGGGGCTCAGTGGTTTGGCACCTGCCTTCCGCCCAGGGCGTGATCTTGGAGGCCCGGGATTGAGTCCCATGTTGGGCTCCCTGAATGCCTGCTTCTCCCTCTGCCTGTGTCTCTGCCTCTCTCTCTCTCTGTGTTTCTCCCATGAATAAATAAGTAAAATCTTTAAAAAATTAAAAAAAAATAAAAGCAACACACATACACATAAACACACAAATATACACACAACAGTTGTGAGGCATGCATGGCTTCTGAAGTTGTGTTCTGAAGTTGCCAACTAAAGATAACACAAATGTGGAGTCGAAACTATGGTTTCTTCCATATTTTTCATCAAGATACCTTTCCTCTTTCTATTTATAGTGAATATATGCTAAATTTCATGTCTTAGGAATCTAATATTTTCTCAAAATATACAGACACATAAATCTCAAAACAGGAAAAAGTATGTGGAATGTAACTTCTCATTTCAGAAATAATGACAAATCTATGCCCTCTACAAAATAACACTTGCTGGAATATTTTAACTTAATAAATGTGACTTGAATTTTTAATATCAATATACTTTTTAGAATAAATATTCTTTCCTCCAATTTCTCTCTTCCCATTTGCACCTTATAATAGAAACTATAGAAAGTCACTAATGTAGGTGACTACCAATCCAGTGTCATTTCAGGATTCTATTAGCTGGTGCAAATGGATGATCTTGAGTAAACGGACTAAATGTTTCTAAAATCCCAGCCAAAAATAAAAAATAAAATAAATAAATAAAATAAATAAAATAAAATAAAATAAAATAAAATAAAATAAATAAAATAATAAAATCCCAGCCAGCATCAGAGTAGGAAAAAAGGGGCATAGGAGTTTGAAACAAGTTACAGTGTATGGATTCCACCTTGCAGATAGTCAGTGTGGTACAAATACTACAAATTCTTCTTTATTGTGACTCTTCCCCATTTACCTGAAAGATTGAATTGAGGCATATTTGCAGTTACTTGCCCTTTACTGACGTACACGAGTTTTATAGAGACTTCAATAGTGTCCGCCAATGTTTGGAGAGTTAAGAAGCTGGCTGAATAAACTGCTATCTTCCTTTAGAATTGCCTGTGCTGTAACTTGTTTTTCCTTCAGATAGGTCATAAAAATACTCTATTGAATGAAAGCTAATGGCCAAGGAATTAAACTGACAAATAGTCTTGCCGAAGACTTGACTATACATTCCTAATTAGATTATCCAAAAACTGATGATTATGTTATTCATGATAGAGACTTGTTAGCATTATTATATCTGAGCAGTGGCACCTTTACCCTTCATAAGTTTGATTTTGGGTATTTGTGAAACAATAATTTACATTTTGATTAATTTTCTCATATAAACTTACTTTGTTCATGGTTGTGTATTTTTCAACTGTAAAATATTGTTTGAGCGCTATGCATTTATTAATCTGTATAAAATAAGGGTTGAATGGGTTTACTTTTGAACCCTTACATATTTCACTGTTATACAGACTTGAAATTTCACATTTTTAGATATGTCCAAAAAAAATCCATGGTTCTTTAAATTGCAATATTAAATACATTAATGGTTAATTGATAAGATCTCTGTGCTGGGCATTTTCTTTATGTTATGGGAATGACCTCTAGATATTATAAGACTAGGTGAGTCTGTACCGATGACTTCCATTCTGGTTTAAGAATTGTTTCTAGGGATCCCTGGGTGGCGCAGCGGTTTGGCGCCTGCCTTTGGCCCAGGGCGCGATCCTGGAGACCGGGATCGGATCCACGTCGGATCCCACGTCGGGCTCCCGGTGCGTGGGGCCTGCTTCTCCCTCTGCCTGTGTCTCTGCCTCTCTCTCTCTCTCTCTGTGACTGTCATAAATAAAAAAAAAAAGAATTGTTTCTAAACTTGTGCTTTCACATCCTTACTTAACAAATTAAAAGTAATGTTACTGGGCAGCCTGGCTGGCTCAGCGGTTTAGCGCTGCCTTCGGCCCAGGGCCTGATCCTGGAGACCCAGGATTGAGTCCCATGTCGGGCTCCCTACGTGGAGCCTGCTTCTCCCTCTGCCTGCGTCTCTGCCTCTCTTTCTCTCTGGGTCTCTCATGAATAAATAAATAAAATCTTAAAAAAAGAGTAATGATACTTCTAACGTGATAAGGGTATATGAAATATATACACAAACACAGTGTTATTAAAGTGTGATATGTAAACAAGCATACTTTTACTTAGAAATAAAATTTTCTTTAAAAATGTATAACTTGAGATGTTTGTTGAAACTGCGTATCAATTTCTACTTACCACCCTTCAACAAACTGAAACAAGTAAAATCCATACATACAACAGAACATGAAATATTTTTCATAGTGTTAAAACAAATTGAGGTCAGCAGTACCACTACTACAAAGATCTAGCTATGATCACATTATATGTCATGGTTGATACATTCCAACATGGAAGAGACTTTGGAAGTTATATAGTCAAGATGAACAGTGAATAAGGTAATACTACCATTCTCCTGGGCTGTCACAGAAAAGAATATGACACTATTTCAAATAGAATATTCAAATAGAATATATTTAATCTAGATCATTTCAGAATAAATCTGTCTCAAAAAGTTGAAGTTATTTCTTAATAAGGTTACCATGAAGACTTGAACGCTATCAGTTATATTCAGTAGCTTTACCCCTCTTAATCTTATCTTATCTTTACTGTACTTGTTATACTACAGATTTATGTTTTTATCTGGGAATTCACAGTCACTATACCATGAGATTCCATGAATAAATATTTCTCAACCTGAACCTTTACCGATTGTTATTAAAAAAGAGGTGATGTTTTGCCATGCATAATGGATATATTCCAGAAGTCTGGTTAAGGAACTATCTTGAAATAGTAATAGAAAGTAGACATATCACCATGGTTTCTCAAGTAGTTTGTATTAAAATTGAAACATTAAGCTAGATTGCACTCTCCCGTACTCTCATTTTCATCTCAATGAAAAAATAATTTAGCTAAGAGACATTACAGTAAATGTAACAGTTAAGTGATTTGCCATATTTTTGGGTTTTGATATGGAATATCTTATCATTATGAAATAAAATAAATTTATAATGTATTTTTGTTAATTCTTTTATGGGTGGGTGTACTTCTATAGCTTTCATAAATAATTTCATAAATAGAGCACATTATATTTGTATCTTTTGTATTATCAATATAAATAATGGTAAAATCTAGGACATGGGGAAAATTCATTGCTGCACTGACATAATCCTACTGGCCACATCCAAATTCAGGAGATGACAGCAAAGTAAGCACTGACATATAAAGATCACCCTTGAGGGTATTTAGAAGAAAATCCATCATCTATAACCCTAAAGTGATAACAGCCTTTAACTACAAGGGACGTGGATGCACTCCTTGTCAATTTTCCAAAAGAGAAAATGCATTTACTGAAAAGATAAACTGTAACTGTCAGGTAAGGAGACAGTCTTATCATTGACAAAATTAATCATAAATAGGTACTAAAAGATTACTGTTTTAGGATGTTTTGTAGGAATACTGGATATTTTTGTCTAAAACAAGTTAGGTGTTATTTACTTTGCTTCAATGGCAAGTAAACATGTCTAGAAAATGAGGCCAAAATATCTCAAAATCAAAAGCAATGTTTAATATTCAAAACAAAAATCATATATGTATGTGGACATGCTTGATAAAAACAGATGAATACCCGAAAACTGTTCTTCTGCAAACAAATGTTATCTCAGTTTTACAGCTCTGACATTTTAGTCACATTTTTCTATTTAACTCCTCTAATTTTCAAGAACTACCTTAGTTGTAAGTTGGTCTATTATTATTTCCTAGTATTTCCACCGATGTGAAGTCATGGTTCATTTCAGCATATCCTTGAAAGAATTTATTCTGCCTGCCAGCCCGGGACCATTGCACATCCGTTCAGCACCTGCAGCTGCTGGGCCTCTACTGTCATCCCCTCTACACATATCTAGTGAAGCAGAGTTGTGGTGTGACAGGAGTCACTTATCATAAGTTGCTTTCTGGGCCTGCATTTTTTGGGTGATCATGTTATGTCCTGTTATGTCCTTTAAAGCTAATATGAGAATACTTCATGATTGAGGCTTATGAGACAGCATCGAGAACTAAATATATCTGTGGAGTGTCAATTATTGTTTTGTTTATTCCTTACTGAAACATAACAGACCATAAAACTAATTTCTCCCAACTGCCTAATCTATAAAAGGAAAGTAAATGTTGACTTACCAAAAGTCATTTCTGTAATCCATTTCCATCACTTAGATAATCTAATACCTGCATCCTGCCCTAGCAGTCAACTAGGAAGACCTCTCCAGATTTCCCATTTGTTGTGCAGTCTACCACTAGGCTGTTCCACAATATTTTTACCAGTCTCATAAAGTATGATAGATTTTAACTAGTAGTGGTATTATGGAAATTTTATATAAATTATAATATGTCTCATGCTTCTAGAGGAGAACTAGGAACAAGGAAGAGGGTTTAATTCCTTTAAGGGCAGTGAGTTTTATATTTAGACATGCCATCAAAGTTATTAAGTGTTGAGTTGAGATTTCAGTGTGTGAGAATAAATTCATTGTGAAATGGTATTTATTAATTTCCCAGAAGATGCATTGGGATTAAATATGGGATGTGGGTCAATCTGTCACTTTCTGAAAACACAACATTAATGGTAACACAGTTTTCCCTTCTGCTGTTCTTAATTAAGACTTCAGTAAAATAAAAGTATTCATCATAAACTTCTGGTATGCGTTGAGACACAGTTTATGTTGTGCAGGCTAGTCTTTACAACTTGATACTTAGAGATGGAAACAGTATATTATATAACAGGCATAAGTGAGATCCATAATAACTGTGTTAACAGACTTGGAGAACTATAAGGAAAACTAGTTATGTAGGCAAGCCGTGGTCTAAGAACTGTCTATAAACTATAATTTGGGAAGGTTCATTTATACTCAACGATATACATACACACACACATACTCTCTCCTTTACTCTATACTCTGGAAAAGATTCACCTTAATCTACCCTATTCCACTTTGGAAGAGTTGAAACACAATATAGATGCTATAATGTTTTTTTTTTCTCATGGGAATTTCAAATATGGAAATTTGAGAATTTGATTATGGAAATATCAAATTGGAAATTGGGAAATTTTATTATGAAAATGTCAAATATGGAAAGCTCCAGAAGCTGAAAAACAGTCCAACTGGACTTGAGAAAAAAAAGAGAAAGTGACATAATGGGAGGTGGGGGTAAATAGAGGGAGGCCAAACAAAGTAGAGGCTTGAAGGTCAAAGCAGAGTATCAACTTTAGCCAGAGTTAAATAGTCAGTTTTTCATTTGTATGCTCTTGTTATGAAGGGGTGACATAATCAGATGTAGATAACAAAAAAAGAAATTCTGATAGCAATGTAGAGAATGAATTAGAAGAATGCAAGACTGCATTCGAACACATTGATTAGGTTAGCAGTGTGAGAGTCCAGAGAAGAGATTATGGTATACCATAGTGGGATATAAATAAATGGAAAATAAATGAATCTCAGAGATAACTAGGATGCAAATATCATAGGATTTGGTGAAGGACTGCATAATGCTATGAAAAAAGTGAATGCTATTATGGACACCTTTGGTGTTTCTACCTTGATCAGTAACAGGGGGATTGTGCACTCACTTAATAGAAACACTGGAAAAAATAATTTGGGGGGTGGATGGAATATGGTAATAAAGATTTGTTTAAAAGGACCAAAGAATGAAATATTTTTAGATATCCAGAGGGATCTGGGAACATCATCCTGGATGTTAACTCTGAGTAAATTCTAGGAAAGTAGTCATCAGAAGTTTAGGCAATTGTAACCTCCTAAAAAAAAAAATGTATGGCATGAGGACAGAAGAGGATCTACGATGAACCCGTAATTAACTATAAATTTAAAAGCTGGATACGGAGTAATAAAGCACCAAAGGTAACACAAAAAGGTATGGCGGGAAAGGTAGGCATTACATTAAAAGGGAGTTGTTTCACAAAAGATCTTTTTTTTTTAAAATTTTATTTATTTATTCATGAGAGACACAGAGAGAGAGAGAGGCAGAGACACAAGCAGAGGGAGAAGCAGGCTCCATGCAGGGAGCCTGATGCAGGACTTGATCCTAGGTCTCCAGGACCATGGTGGCACTAAACCGCTGAGCCACCCAAGTTTCCCAAGATCTTTTTTTAAAGACTCTCTAACAGTGGTAGTGTCACTGAAAGTACTGAGTGGTGCTGAAAAATCAAGGGACAAAAATTTATGCAAAATGGAATGTACTGGAAATGAGCATGAACTACTTCTGTGGAGTAAATAAAAATAAAGCCAAAAGGAGACAGAATAAGAAGTGAAAGAAAATTATGAAAATGAGAAATTTTGCAGTAATGATAGGAGAAAAATGATAACAACTGGAATAACTGGAATAGTAATAAATGGGATAATGGAGAAATGCTAGAGGCCCTGAGAGGGATTATTTTGTTGCAATTTATTTTTTATTTTTTTAAAGATTTTATTTATTTATTCATGAGAGACAGAGAGAGAGAGAGAAAGAGGTAGAGACACAGGCGGAGAGAGAAGCAGGCTCCATGTAGGGAGCCTGATGTGGCACTTGATCCTGGGTCTCCAGGATCATGCCCTGGGCCGAAGGCAGGCGCTAAACCACTGAGCCACCCGATCTGCCCATTTTGTTGCAATTTTAAATAATATTTTGCAGCTAAGGTAAATGATTTCATTGAGAAGAAGAGCTTGGATATAGATAAAAATAATGAGAGAGAGAGAGAGAGAGAGAGAGAACACTAGTCAGAAGATACAATCTTGAATGTCCTCTCTTAATATCAGATATTGGGAAAAAATAAAATGACTAAGATCCTTAACTTTTATTTCTTCTGAGGAGGAGTTCTATAAGTGACTATTGAGAAAAAACAGAAAAACATAACTATTGGTGAAAATCCTATATTTACACAATCAATTGCTCAGATGGTAGTAAAAGAATAAACATGACTCGAGTAAAATAGAGCACATCCCCAACTACAAGGAGGAAAACTCCTAAATATCAACAGTTAATGAAAAAATACCTATTTTTTTATAGAAGACAAAAAATGAATGGCTTAACAACATGTAAAAACACACTTGACTTAAATTTGTTGTAAGGAGATGTACATTATTAAATGCTAATGAGATGTTATTTTATACTCAGAAAATTCAAAAACAAAAAGTCTTGCATTCCCAAACATTATTGAGGATATACAGCATGAGAAATATTTCTGTCACTGGTAGGTCTGTAAATTGGAATCACTTATTTGGTATCAATTGAGTAACAATTTGGCAATACTCATTGAGTGTGAATAGGCAAATCACCTCACCAGTCATTTCAATTCTGGGTATATGAGAAAAATAACCATTAAGTCCACCAGGAAAAACATACCATGACCAAACAAACAAAAACCCTAGAAACAACTTATTATGAAGGAAATGATTGATAAATTGTGACTAATAATGGATTATTATACTAGAGTGAAAATTGATGAACTATATGTATCAACATGCATGAAGTATGCATTTGAACAAAGCATTGGAGTACAATGTTGGAGGTTTAAAGAAGTCAGAGAATGTACATAGTATAATTCCATTTTCATAAAGTTTAAATATATGTAAAACTATAAAAGAAAGGTGAAAATAATAACATTCAGGATGATTATTACCCCTGGATAGGAGTCAGAGAGGATACAAAACAAATACTCATGGGTCTTCATAGGTACTGCAAATTCTAGTTTTTAAGCTGTGTATGGTACACTGGTGTAAATTTTATTATTATTCTTTATTGTTATACCTATGTTATATATTTTATACATAACACATATTTAAGAAAACATAAAATAAAAGGAAATGAAATTAAAATATACCCATTGAAAAATATATATTATTTATAATACATGAAGAAACTTGCTAGATAATTTCATGTACTTACTCCCATTCATTTCGTTATCAAATTTATCACAATGGCAGGCAGCCCGGTTGGCTCAGAGGTTTAGTGCCACCTTCAGCCCAGGGCATGATCCTGGAGTCCTGGGATCGAGTCCCATGTCAGGCTCCCTGCATGGAGCTTGCTTCTCCCTCTGTCTGTGTCTCTGCCTCTCTCTCTCTCTCTCTCATGAATAAATAAATAAAATCTTAAAAAAATATTACAATGTCAATTACAGTATCAAATGTTAGTGGAATACAACAAAAATAATTATAATTCCACTACTGCTACTATTATGCCTGTCTTTCTCTCTCTCCCTTTCTCTCCCCTTTTCTCCCTCCTTCTCTGTTTCTCTGTCTCTGTCTGTCTTTGTGTGTATGTCATTCTTAAGAACCATAAAATGTAGATTCTATTCTTTGTTCCTTTCCAAGACAGAAAAATACAGACTCAGGACATCTCTAATACATAGTAAAGTAAGAAGTTGTATCCAGGTAGTTCTAAGGTCACTTTACAAACTTTTAAAAAAGATTTGTTTGTTTATTATTTATTTATTTATTTATTCATTCATTCATTCATTCATCCATTCATTCATGAGAGACACAGAGAGAGAGGCAGACATAGGCAGAGGGAGAAGCAGGCTCCATGCAGACATGGGACTCGATCCCAGGACTCCAAAATCATGCCCTGAGCCAAAGGCAGACACTCAACCTTTGAGCCACCCAAGCGTCCCAAAGGCCAATTTACAAATTACATTGATATTCTCACCCAGTACACCTTTAATCACTAAAATAGGATTAACTTTAGTTTAGCTATGTTGCTTTGTGAAGTAATTATTGTTTGTAAAATAAGTCAATGATTATCACCTATACCTCCATTCCCATACATATGCATAAAGAGAAAATCTAGTTTTTCTGTCATGGGTATCAGAGCTCTTTATTCTTGACCAGTTTTTCATTTTGCCTAGGATTTGAAATATACTGTTTTTCAATAATTGCCATCTTCATAGGCTCAACCCTCATCATGACTTTTTAGGAAAAGTTTATTTATAAAACAACCGTGTTTATAAGTCCTTGGAAATAAGTTCAAATAATCCTTTACTTGTTTCTAATTCACCGTGTACCACAGATGGAAATACTACTTCAGCAACATCTAAGCTGAAGACAGTGCCTTGAGTGTTCAAGCAATTATCTCATGATGTGGTGAGGTTTTAAACAATTCTTTAAGGGAGGGCACCTAGGTGGCTCAGTGGTTGAGCATCTGCCTTTGGCTCAGGTCGTTTTCCCAGAGTCCTGGGATGCTGTGTGTCCCGGTCAGGCTCCCCGCAGGGAGACTGCTTCTCTCTCTGCCTATGTCTCTGCCTCTCTCTCTTTGTGTGTGTCTCATGAATAAATAAAACATTTTTTAAAAGGTTTCAATCATATTTTTGACCACTAAGAAAGGATGTACTTCTACTTAACAAAAGCTGTTGTGGTATCAATTCATCAAAAACTTACTGCTTCAAAACCAATCCGGAGTAAGGTGTTTGGGGTTTTGTCTGTCTGTTTGTTTTTCCTTCATCTGTATATTTTCGAGTGATGGAAGAGTGGAAGAGCTTTGAAGCTGGAAGAAATTATTTCAGGGGATCTTGATCTCAACACAACAATCATAATGACTGTAGTCATAAGGCTTAAATCCCAAGGGGGGGTCAATGACATGCTGTAAGCTTTAGTGTTAGGTAAATTAATATTGTGTGCACAGCTCTGTGGGAGATTTGAATGAATCCTTCAAGACAGCTATGACACAAGTGCCTTCATTGTGAAAAATAATGGTAGATTTTCAAGGAATAGCAGGATTGCTTTTCTTCCTTTGGAGAAATACCAATTGAAATACTGAACAAATAATACTAGCCAAATTCTTAGAATTGGAGTTAACAAGGGTGAAAAATTAGATTCTGCCAAAAATTAATAAAGTAGTAAGTATGCATTTATATATATTACTTTATTTAATACTATTTTATATACATAAACACATACAAATACTTATATCCATATACATCTGCATATAACAAAAAGCCACCTCTCACCATACCTAGCAATAATGTAGGAAAGGAAGTCACGCTATCGTACATAATAGTGTAGGTTGCATAGTGCATTACTACTACATGAGGACTCTTCACCTGAGAATCCTTGTGAATTCTATGCTAAGTGGTAGTTGGTACAATATCTGCACAATTATGTCCTACAGCCCCAAGGGGAGTTACAAAGAACAACTTGGATCATGAAACAATCATGCTACAGCATTTTCCCTTAATAAAATCTCAAGGGGTTGAGAGATATTATTTGAAAGATCTTTATGATGATGTCAGCAAAGCTAATGTAGACATCTTTATTATTGTATTAGTAAACCATTTTTTTCTAAAAATTCAGGGTTCAAGTTATGAATGATATATCACATGTGGCATTTAGGTAAACTTTATTCTCCAAGAGTATATCCAAAATTCTCTATTTCATTAGCACAATCATTCCACTCTACTAGCTAGAGAAATAGTTTCAATTTAAGATGTCAAAATATGCACGACCTTTTCACAGTACATAAATATGTGGAGCTAAATCAAAATGCAATAATGAGCAACACAGATTAGGATATCTGAAGTACATGGCAACAAGCAGAAATGCTGACTTCTTAAAATAGTCCATAAATATACTATAGAAGCTGTAAAATTTTCTATTTCAACTTTTTAAGTGAAATATAAAACTTAATTATATTACATTAAAAGTACTTACATAGTTTTAGTGCCAACTGTTTTTTAAGTCACTTCACTCCCTACTTCGAAATTTGAGGAAAACACCTGGAGTTTCAAAACCTTTTCACGGCTCCTTCATTGACTCCTTCTGGGCCTTACTCCCTAACATCTTTTCTCTCACATATTCAAAATGGTGACTTTCATTTTCAATTCCTCATCAAGGAGAAACCTTCAAAAAGTAAAAAAAAAAAAAAAGACAAAATAGTATGTGTGTGCATGTGCACGTGTGCGCACGCACACACACACAGGATGAACCAAAAACAGGAAAAGTGTAATGACAGTATAGGCATGTGAAGAGAGAAGAACTTTGGGAATACAATATCATTCATGAAAATCTTGAAGAATAAGAAATTTGAGATTGGTCCTTTGTTGAAGCAATTTAAAGTATATAGCCCTTGGATTCTGATAGGCTATTCAGGCATATATATTTTTTTCTGTTCATATACTCAAGACTACATCTCTTGCTTGCCAACATCTTGGCAGCAATTCTATTTTTTAGACCTTATTACACATGTAAAAACTACTGAAGAAGTTGGGAGCTTTTGTTCATGTGTGTTATATCTATTGATAGTAACTGATTTAAAAATTAAAACTGAGGCTTTTCAAACTATTATTTTATTAATTTATTTATTTGAATTAATAGTAAACCTACTACATGTTAACAAAAATAACATTTTAAATGAAAAATGGTAATATTTTCCAGGAAAAAAACTATGAGAAAATTAACATTATTTTATGTTTTTGAAATTTTCTTTAATGTCTATCTAAAGAGAAGACATTCAGAATCTCTATTTCTTTCTACATTCCATCTATTGTGATCTCAAACATCCCGTAGACTCGGGGAAACTGTACACTCATGAGGAAGTCAAATTATAAGAGTGAAAAAGTGAAAGTGAAAAAGCAAATAAAATTTTAGGATTATTTTTTAAAAGAATTTTAACCTTGGAAATCTTTCCAAAAAATCCCAGAAAATGTCCTAGATCGCCAAACCATGTTTTAAGAATGGCTACCACAGAAAACCAATTTAATGAAATGTCCGACATTGCTGTTCACATTCACTTCTTCCTTTAGACACTTTTCTCCAGGATATATGAGATTATAAGAGGGCTATTTCCTTTCCATCCCACTTTATGTAAGTTGTAATAATCTAAGATTCAAGAGAAAGTGAAATTCAGCCCAAATGACCAAATGGAAGTAAATAATAAATAGTTGAGCTTACTGGTTTACGTAGACAAGACACTAAATTTTACAAAGAAGATAGTATCTCTCAGCTAAGGACATGTAAGACTATGGCAACTAGGATAGTTTTTGTGTTTTGTTTTGGTTTTTGTTTGTTTTAAGCTACAAACCAAATAAAGAAAGGATAATGCACATTTGCTGGTAGATGACAGCGAGTAATAAAAGCAATAATTCTTCAAACCAAGAACCATTAATTAGCAATATAGAATCATCTGAGAAGATGCTATCAGCAGGTAGGTAATGTTCATTTTCTTTCTATATTAATCAAGACATTGGAACTTGTCTGTAACAACAAATAATTAGTCACTTCTCCTGGGATTCACTAAAGATCTACTGAGAGTAGCATCTGAGATCTGGGGTTTACTGAAGATTTAACCAGTACAGATGGAGAGAATCATCACCATTATTCAATTGATCCTTCAGTTGGAATTTACTGAATGCTTACTTTGATTCAGTTATTCTGCTAAAGAATGGTATCGAAAAATCAAGGAGCTTTTCATTTCATCAAGTGATCCAATTTAGTCCACAGTTGCTAATAGTAAGCTTTGAATTGTAAAGCTAAAAATAGAAGCTCAGAAATAATTCACTAAATAAGCAAAGGACTTAAAAATATTAGAATACATATCGATACTGCTTTATTACCTTAGTTCCTGGTGTAGAACAAAAACAATAAATTTTCCATGATGACTGCAACTTCCATAGATTGAAATTGTTAGATAAACAGGCAACTCATTAGCCTTTAACAGAGCTTATAAATGGAAACACAAAATGACTTGGAAAATTTAAATTTCTAATTCCATCGAAAATATGAAGAGCCACACCCCTCAGAAGACAAAAATATCAAGCAGTCATAATTTTGAAAGGACTAGATAAAGTGACATTTTAGGAAAAATTTACTTTATACAAGTAATTCCTATAAAATATAGACCCCGTTTTATTAACATTCACAACAATGCAATGCATAAAGAAGAATAAGATCTCAAGCACATAAATTTGACAGAAAACTACAAAAATCTCTTTTAGTCTACCAGGTATTTGAATTAAACATAAAATGTAGCACATAATTCTTCAACAGAAATACTCAAAAGATATGAATATGCAACAAAAAGCAATGAAGCTTTGCTTTTAAAGTAAATAAAGAATAAGAGAAGAAACATTTGATTACAGTATCAATAATTTATGCTACCGGTTAACCCACAATTTTTCTTTTTATTTTTTTTTAACTTTTATTTTTTTTAAGATTTTATTTATTTATTTATGAAAGACACACACAGAAAGAGAGAGAGAGGCACAGAGATACAGGCAGAGGGAGAAGCAGGCTCCATGCAGGGAGCCCCAGACGGGACTCCATTCTGGGACTCCAAGATCACACCCTAGGCCAAAGGCAGGTGCCAAACCGCTGAGCCACCCAGGGATTCCCTAACCCACAATTTTTAGATTGAACTTCCCCCACATGATTCACACAACTGGGTTTCAATTAATGGCTATTTATCTCATGGTTCAATATATAGTTGACCTTTGAACAATACAGGTTTGAACTGAGCAGCTCCATTCATACACGGATTTCTTTTCAATAAATATAGCACAGTACTGTAAATGTATTTTCTCTTCTTATGATTTCCTTAATAGCATTTTCTTTTCTCTAGCTTCCTGTTAAGAGAACAGTCTATAATATACGTAACATACAAAATATGGGTTAATTGACTATTTCTTTTATTGGTAAGGCTTCTGATCAATAGTAGGCTACTAGTAGTCAAGATTTTAGGAAGTCAAAAGTTATATGCAAATTTTTTTATTGTACAGGGGTTGACACCTTAACTCCTGTGTTATTCAAGGGTCACCTGCGTGTGTGTGTGTGTGTGTGTGTGTGTGTAATTTAGTTCTATCTTTACATGCAAAACATAGGGAATATCTTATATTACAGAAAAACTTAGATTGTAATAAAAAACAAATTTAGAATTAATAAAATGCAATTGAGGCAATGAATTTTTAGACATACCTTTTTTATATATTTATTTTTTTAATTGGAGTTCAATTTGCCAACATATAGCATAACACCCAGTGGGTAGACATACCTTTTGAAAGATTCTGAAATATGAATGTGTTTAAGAGTAATGAGTGGGTTTAACCATTCCAACTTGATTTTAATTCTCTAAATCTAGTTCTTTCATAATAAAATTCTTTTGTCTTAGACTGTCATACTTTGTTTTTCTGTCTAGCTGTACTTTATGCATTGTTTGAAAACAAGATCAAAGACTATACTTTCAGGGATCATTTCTATAGTGTGTTGAAAACAAGATCATAATCTTTCCTAGAAAATCCTTCTTCACCCTTCTAGCTGACATATGCTACTCTCTGTACCTCAATATCAATATTACATTCTCATAGCATTTATCACACTTCAGTGTGAATGTTGGATTGCATCTCTATTTTTCATGCTACCAATATTTTAAAGATAGAGGTAATATTATTCATTAATTAATTAATTTATTTATTTTTATATTTAATTTGTAGTGCCTATCACACTGTTTGGCAACCTAGCATAAAATTAGCAAAGTGACATCCTTAACTAAAGAATGAATGGATACATAAGTATTTCCCACTTATTAGGCTTTAATTACTTGATAAAACTATAAATTAATGGCATGAAAGAATTGATTATTTCTTCCACAACTGGAATGTGAGCTGTTTAAAGATAAGGGCACTGTCTCATATGTGCATATATCTCTAGGTCTCAGGATTATAAGTAATAGAAATTCAATCATGCTAATTTCCAAGTAAAAAATTACAAAGTTTACAAGTTTGCAGGAAAAGATGGGTAACAAAGGCTGATTAAAGGCAATGAGCAGTTTACCTCTGTGGATCGTATCAATCAGAATGTGTGGGCTAAATGTGGACTTATGGAGCTCAAAAGTCAGTTTCCTTCTCCTTTAAACGGTCAGGAAAAATTGTGAAGGATGTTAAAGTGGGCAAAAGCTTACAGGTGGCATTGCCAATGGAATATTAGGTATTGTCTAATATACCTTCTGAGTTAACCTAACTATAAATTTATCTTTGCTTTTTATTGTCTTTGAACTATTTCACAATTTTGTAAATTAAATAAAATTGGCAGTAATCCAAATTATTCTTGTTAGTAGAGATGTAAATTAATTTTGTCCAATGGAAGTACAATTGATTTTTGTCCTATTGATATTGGTCAGTTTTGAATCTATTAATTAATGGATTTTAGCATTCCTAATTGCCTGTATCTGTCTCTGCTCTTTGGATTAGCCTTTGAACTGTTGTCAGCTTTTTTCCCACCTTTTAAAAAATTTCACTGGATTCCTGATTAATGAATGAGTTAAAGAAAAATCCTTGATCTCTGGAGGAAAAAAAGAATGTATGAGTTATATTCTAGGCCACACCACTAAATGGTTTTGATCCTTGCTTTACTTGATGTCACCTAACAAAAGTTGAATTCTTCTTAAAAAGAATAAATCTTGGGGGGCGGGAGGGTGAACACAGAGGACAAGCAGTTCCACAAAAATTCAATGATTATAAGAGGGAAATTCAATGATTATAAGAGAGGAATTCAATGCTTATAAGAGGGAAAGAAGATAGAGGTTTGCAAAGAAATGTGATTGCTATCAGAATACACCTTTTGGCTTTTTGGTTCACAGACCATAATCTATTTTCACTACTTGAATTCTAAAAATGCCAAACTTGAGCATAATACAACTTTCTAGATATAATAAAAAAAGCTAACACTTTCCTGAGTAGGACACAAAACAGTCTTCTAGTACAAGTTATCCACATTTCCCTTAGTGATATTATGGCCTCGTATCCATATTCTAATACTTTGGAATGAATAGTGAATTTAGCAATAACTACTAAATATACATACTGGTATGAGGTCAGGAAATAGAAAAAATATTTTTGTTTGTATTTTTGTCAAATGGAACATTGATGATAAACCATAGATATATGGACATGATTTTCATCCTATGGGGAAAGCAGCACATAGCTGAGATTTATGATTTCCCTCCTTCATCTCTAGTTCATATTCATTTTGCTTGGTCAACTAATATGTCACTGGTGTGTTACGTTGAGTTTTCTCTTCCTATGATCTGTAGATATTTGAGGTTTCAGAAGCCCTCCTCTTCTAAAGGAGTTACATCAGTTAACCTTTACTACCGATGTTTGCTAATTTCCATCTAAGGTTCCCTTGATTTTCATCAGTACTTTTCTGCTCCCCAGTGTGTAGTTGAAACTTTGATTGCTCTTGGCATTTAGTTATTTACTACAGAAAACAATGTAATTCCTTTTGGTCATGTACAGAAAGTCTACATGATATTCCTAGATGATTCATGGGGTACACTCATTCTTTGGCTATCTAAATATTTGAATCACGTTTGGCAAACTTTTTCTATAAATATCCAGATAGTAAATATGCTAGGCTTTGCAGGTTATGTAGTCTCTGTCATAACCACTTAACCCTGTTATAGTGGGGAGAAAATAGCCAATATGTAAACAAATGAATGTGGCTGTGTTCCAATAAAATTTATTTACGAAAAAAAGGCAGGTGTCTGGATTTGGCCCTGGAGATATAGTTTGATGATCCATGATTTAAATAATCAAAGACAAAACAGAGAAGAAACAAAATAGTTGCAGTTGGTACCAATAATGATAACACATGAATATTTCTGCAACTATACCCTTAGATTCCCAGGCTCTTATATTCTAGCTGGCAGGGAAAATACAACCACACATCCATCATTGGTTCAACTCCCAACCTAGATCCTGCATCCTAAACTCACAAGAGATCATATCCAAATGGCTAATTTCCATTCTATAAGGCTAACTGCTTTGGATAAGAGTCATTGATGATATCCATGTCTTCTTCATTGATTTAGAATTTCAATTATTTTTGTTTAACTGGATATTCTCTAAAAAACAATGTTATATAAAATATGAGACCATTACT
Source organism: Nyctereutes procyonoides (assembly GCF_905146905.1). Lineage (NCBI taxonomy): Eukaryota > Metazoa > Chordata > Mammalia > Carnivora > Canidae > Nyctereutes > Nyctereutes procyonoides. The sequence goes on from NW_026575051.1 coordinate 60,923,741, forward strand.
TAAGCCTTCTGGTAAGCTTGAAATTCTTTCTGAGGAAAAGCATGTTGAGGATGCAAATCTAAACAGAAAATAAGTTTCTTTACCATTATGGACAAATCATTGCTTCTTCTATTTCTAATGTTTGTCTGTAATTCCACTTTTGGCTTATTGTTTCTCTTTTTTTAGTTTTCGAATTGCCCTTCTCCAATGGCAGTAATTTGTCAGGCTTGCCAATCAGGTGATTCTACGTTCATTGTTACAAAGATGGATCCTCTCAGGCTTGCCCATCAAGGAATCACATTTTCCTGGATAGAATTTTACTCACGTATAGAGACATGCCACAAGCAAGAAAATCCAGGCATAAGAAACCACTGCCACAGTAGAAAGACCTTCTTAGTGACCTTCAACTTTGTATACTATGTAAGCTGCCACTGACCATTTTTAGTACTATCTAAAGAAGAGATGACTGAGAATGAAATCAGTAAAGAACTATAGATAAAAACACATAAATATCTGGTGACTTTGCATGAGCACCTGAAGTCAAGTACCCTTAATATTAGGCTTATCCATGGAATCTTTAGTGTCATGAGCTAATTAATCCTCTTATGTGTATATGTAATTGTGAGTTGCAACTGAAGAGTTCTGCCTGGAGTCCATTATAAATATTACTCCAACAGATAACTGGTTAGTCTCTTCCTTTGTGAGGTAATATACTGGAACTTTAGGCAAAGATGCTTTCACAGGCAAAGTGAGCCTTCAGTAGTGGTGGCAGCAGGTTAGGTTCATAAAGGGATGCCACATTATTAAACTCATGCATGATCTCTACCCTTAACACATCAATGGTTTTGCTTGTGAGCCCCCCAAATAATCATGGGATACTCTTAGTAGATGGATGCTTGACTATATAGCAAATTGATTTACTGTGGCATTCAGGTTATTAAGAAGCCATTCTGCTATGGAAGACTTCTGTGCATTCACAGATTTGGGGTAATTGGAGAGGTTCTCCCACAGAAGCTTTCTCCAGTGTTTTTTTCAAGCATCCTCCAATTTTGCTTTTAATAATCTTTGCCAACTTAGCCAGAGAATTGGAACTGACCAAGAATTAGCAGAGGTCCATTATAACTTCAATCTATTTCTCTTCCTGGGTGAATTTGAAAACTAGATTTATTGCCTACAGGATTAACTTCTGGGGGAGTTTTCTTTCTCTGTGGTCTTTCAGTGTCAATACTTAGTGAGTATTAATGTCACAGTGATCCACTTCCTGCTGGTATTTACAAATTATTTACATATTTTTATATATCATATTTTAGACTTTTAATTTTTTTGTGTGCTCTGTGTATGCCTAAACTGGTTATAGGGAATAACCATGAAGTAATTATATATATATTATATAAACAAGAATAATTGTGTAACCCACCAAAGGTAATTTCTCATCCTTAGTGACAAAATGATGAAAGTAGAGTAATTTTTCCTTCAATTTGTAAGCAATATTTTATCCCTAGAGATTTTGACTCCCAGATCCTACACTGGTGTGACAAACTGTGTTTTGGCAAAAATCTCTTCTGTCATCAGTTATACATTAATCTTTTTTAAAGGAAGATTTTATTTATTTATTTATTTATTTATTTATTTATTTATTTATAGAGACAGAGAGAGAGAATATGAGTAGGGGAAGGAGCAGAGAGAGAGAAACAAGCAGAGATCAATGCTGGGGCTCAATGATCCCAATGTGGAGCTCGATCTCACAACCCTGAGACTATGGCTTCAGCTGAAATGAAGAGTCAGCCATTTGACAAACTGATCCACCCAGGCGCCCCCAGTTACACATAAATCTTAAGAAGACATTCAGGGTCCTTCCTACTTCATGCTGTCCAGATTTATTTTCCTAACATAACCAAAATCCTTACATACATATGAAGCAAAAAAGTTGAAGTTGGACTCCCTTTAAGGAAAAATGGTAGTCATACTACTCTACTTAGTGAAAGCAACTTGATTTCATGTACCTAATTAGCATGGAGAAAAGTTACTTCATGTAAATAGATGCACATCAGTGCCAAACTCGTATTAATTTATCCTAACAAACGTATCACATCTAGAATAGCAACTTCAATTAAGTTCACTATCCAATTAGATATATAATAATCCTATGTCATTTTATAAGACCCTTCAACATCAACTGAGAATTTGATTTCACACACTTGATTGTGGCTCACTCTCTGCTGTTTCCCCAGGGATACAACCTTGCTTTTGATGCACTATTTGGCAGGAAGTATGGGGGCGGGGGGGGGGCAGAGTGAAACAGCTTTCAGTTGGATCTCCTACAATGATAGTTCTTACTATAGTTAGAAAAGCATAGTGGGAATTGTTCCAGTTGCTGAGGATAGCAATTCTAATCTTAGACTCAGGAACTAGGGAAATAACTGCATGAGTTCTGGGACCCAGTGGACCTACTGTGAAGTCAATTCTGATAAAAATACATTAATCACCTACATGCCTGGGCCTCACTCTGAATACTGGACTATACTTTTGGATCCTCAGAGATTAAACCTTCATTAACAGAGATCTAGTAGTCTCTACAAAGTTGGAGATTTCTCTTTCCACAGTAAATAAGTGTGGATATCATTAAGGGGGACTAGGAGAAAGTATTCTATTAAGTTGGGAGATTGTAACAGGTACTCTGCCTTCCTTTCATTCAAGATTCCAACCCTCCATAAACTGATTAGTTCTGGAAATTGAATGAAGTCGGGACCACTGAATATGAAACTTTACATGTTAGAATTAGGATGGAGAATAATGCCAGATTTTGTTCACTGGACCTGATAAGCAGTTAAGTTTTCATTATATATATTAAACAATGTTTTAGGGGGTTGCCTATCAATATTATTTCTCAGAAACTTATGAGTCATTAACTTCAAACAGAGATCTCCTTGGGTGAAACTGCTGATACTTGAATTTGTAGTCCCATGTATAAGCAGATGGGTATCACTTGTTAAGAATGCAGGATCTCAGAAATGCATTAGAAATGCAGACCTACGACACCTGGGTAGCTCAGTGGTTTAACGCCCAGGGCGTGGTCCTGGAGTCCCGGGATGGAGTCCCACATCGGGCTCCCTGCATGGAGCCTGCCTCTCCCTCTGCCTGTGTCTCTGCCTCTCTCTCCCTTTGTGTCTCATGAATAAATAAATAAAATCTTTATTTAAAAATGCAGATCTATTCACTCTGAATCTACATTTTTAACATTATACACAGGTGATCCATTTGCCTTTCAAGGAATGAGAAGCTTTGGATTAAACGATTACGTTTGAGCCAATTTCTATGATACCTTGACACTCATTTTGATAAATAGTTCTAGTTTCTGATGGTACTTGATTATTTGGTTGATTGACTTGAGCTTCCCTTATCCTTGTTCATATTAATGATACCATTTCATCAACTCTTCCAACTAGCATTCCACATGCAGCAAAATCATATAGAGGTGATTGTTGTTATAAGATCTTAGTATTTTATAGAGAACAAATCAATGGTTACCAGAGGGGAGGTGAGTGGGGGGATGAGTGTAATAGGTGAAGGGAATTAAAGAGTGCACTTACTGTGATGAGCACTGAGTAATTCATAGAATTGTAGAATCACTATATCATACACCTGAAACTAATATAACACTGCATATTAACTATATTGGAATTAAAATTAAAAACTTAAAAAAAAAAGATCTCAGTATTTCATGTCGTGAATGAAGGCAAATCACCAGGACTCTGTGGAATGGTTTACAAGGGAGTGAGTGAATGGAAGTTCTTACTGAAGTACCATTATTTCTCCTCTGTTTTGTACCAGTGGCTTTCTGGCCTCTCATGAAAGACCAGAATTTGGTCTTTTATATATGTTCAGTTTAAGCAAACTTATATTCAATTCTTCTTTGGTCAACCATCTTAAAATCAACTCCCACAATTGTTTCCCAAATACCCATTGATTTAATTTGTAAGTCTATGGAATTCTATTTGAGTATAATTCCTCACTTCTTGCATTACTTTCTTATTATACCACCTGGTTAGGTTTGAGTTTCCATTATGCTTAAAAATCTAAAGCAGTAATGTATAAGGCGAGGGAACATTTTTTTTAAATTGTCTACTGTAAAAAAAAGGAAAACCTTTTTTAGAAAGCAGACACACAGGAAAACTTTTCAAAAATACTAGAAGTGTCAATCTAGTATATTTTCAGTCCCCTCGATCCTTCAGATGTGCTTATACTAATTGTTGGATACACATTCTTTTCTTATAAATATATTTACTGCCATCTAAGGCAAAGTCATGCATTCAACTACTGTTATAGTGTCGCATCACAAATTAAATTTCTGAGCTTAGTTTTTTTGCGGTCAGAGTAAATTTTATCTTGCCCATGTTATAAAAGATCTTCCATATCATTTGTATTTTGATGAATTTTGAAATGAGAATTTTATTCCCATACTTTAAATGATCAGTGCTGATCATTGATGTAGTCTTCCTAATCTCCAGTGCTTGCATTCTTCATTTCTTATAAATTTGTTTATGACACCAACTACTTACTTCTCGACAGTATTCTACTTGGTGGGCACAGGAATGACCATAGTTGATAACCATATCCTCTGTTTCATTAAAGTAGTCTGCTGATAATATTCAGATTTGTTCGATTCTTTCATTCAACAGATGATTTGGGGGCACAAATCATGTGCTAGGTACTATTGTATGCACAATAGAATTTGTCAGTAGACAAATTTTCTACTTTTGTAGAAAATTTTGTTAGAAAAACATGGAAAAGAGTCACAAGGAACAGAAACTATATTAAATGAGAGTACAGTAACAAAAACACTATCGGAGTAGCGTGGGTACCAAAGAGTAAAGCACACAATAAAGTCACAGGAGGAGCAAGAACTTGGAGAACTGGAAGAAATCTCAGCAATGAGAAGACAGAAATTCCCTGGGCTGGGGGTACAGGGGGCTGCTGTTTGATAATTCAGCAATATCTACATTTTCTGTTGTGTGCTTCTGCTCAGGAAAAATAATGCTTACTTAATATATAAAAATGATGGGTTAGCCAGAAACATAGCACAACCTAACGTTAAGAATTTGTGGCTAGGTTTTATTATTGTTGTTGTTATTGTTTTTAATTCCTTCTAGCCATTCCACATAGTTCAGTGTTTATAACAAGGTACCTTAAGAAAAACAATGCAATCATTTTTTTTTAATATTTGGTTTCTATCACTCAGTTCTCTTATTTTCTCATCAAAAGACTCAGAGGAAACAATGAAGGGCTCATTACCTTTGGCTCTATTCATTATAAATACAGTAATATGCACTATGCATATATATTATTTTTGGGTTACTTTTCTGATGTGGAGTTGTAAGTTATTTTTGGCTAAAAAAATAGTATCTAACTTTCAAAGGAAGGGTAAAACATCATAAAATTCCAGTAAGAGAAAATTCCCAGGCATAAGTGAACAATTATATTGATATTTTTAATCTATTTCTTTATAAAACAAATATAACAAGTTTTTTAAATTTCCAGTCATAAATTCAGAAAGATTTTTTCTTTTCATTGTAAATTATTTCAAAGAAAATGAAAAATCAAAATATAGAAAAAGATGAAAAATATACTCAACTGAAATCAATTATTTAGATATATTTGCTTTATTTCTTTCAGTATCTTTAATTAAATAATGCAATTTGGTTTTTTTGAGAGAGAGAGAGAGAGAAAGAGAGAGAAAGAGAGAGCATGTGAGTGTGAGGGTAGGGTGGGGGGCAAAGGGAGAGGGAGAGAGATGATCCCAAACAGGCTCCATGCCCAGCATGGAGCCAGATGAGGGGCTCAATCTCAGGACCCTGAGATAGTCACGACCCTGAGATAGTGACCTGAGCCAAATCAAGACTCAGAAGCCCAACCAACTGAGACACCTAGGCACCCCAAAGAATACAAATATTAATAAAACCATGCCACCCTCTGGCTCTTCTTTTCCCTTACCTTCCTAGGAGGTAATCATTATCTGAAATTGGTGTATATCTACCCTATGAATGCTTCTAGTATTAAACATATTTTAATCCATATAAAAATATACCATTTAGTACATCTTTACACATTGAATAATTTGCATCAAATGTAGCATTATGTTCTGCAATTACTTTTATGAAATTATATTTGTTGCATACCTATAGTATTCACTGTGTTGTACAGTACCTCATTTTAGAAATAAATTGTGGACACATTATGTTATGAAGAATAGTTTTTTTAAGAAATGTTTTATTTTTATAGTTAGTGTTTCACAAAACAAGCTTACTTACAACTTTATCAAATGTACAATAGTTCTTCTAGAACAGAACCAACAATGGAATTGTCACGGCAAGTTTTGGCATCAGACTTCCTAAGGAGAATCATCATGTTTTTTTCCAAAATGTAATGAGATTTTTAATTATATCTTTGCCATAATATATCATCATATATGAATTAAAAATAAATTATGCATATAATTTATAATTATTTTACTGATAAACATTTTTAGTTTTATTTATGTTATTCAAGTTTTGCAGCTTTCTCCTAGATTTATTGTAACAGAGGTAATAGTTGAGACTATTTAAGTGTTTCCCAACTTGATAAAATGTTCTTTTTTTAGAAATGTAAATAGTTTCTCTGTAGATTATTTTATTTCCAGCATATACTATCCTATTATCTGTAAACTATAGCAGGCTTGTTTCTTTATTTCCCATCCTTATAACTTTTTTTGTATTACTTTACTGTACTAATTAGGAATACCTGTAGAACATGGTAACAATACTGAGTTGTATGTCAGAAGGTTGTTAAAAAGACTCATCAAAATATAGCAACAACAGATTTGGGATGCCTGGGTAGCTCAGCCCAGGGCCTGATCCTGGAGTCCCAGGATCGAGTCCCACATCGGGCTCCTGCATGGAGCCTGCTTCTCCCTCTGCCTCTTTCTCTCGGTGTCTCTCATGAATAAATAAATAAAATCCTTAAAAAAAAAACAACAACAGATTTATGACTGCATGTGGTGATGGATGTTAACTAAAGTTATTGTGGCGATCATTTTGCAAATCATATAGATGCTGAATCATTATGTCACACACCTAAAACTAATACAATGCTCTATGTCAATTATATCTCAATTTTTAAAAATGTTAAATAAGTGAAGTAACTATACGATAACATGAATAAATTCATCACAGATCTTACAGGTCTTTAATAATTCAACATATATTTTATGAAAATAACTCTTAGAAAATGAGGGATGAAAGTACATTTGTAAAAATAAAAATAATTAAATAAGAGAGAAACACACACACACACACACACATACACACACACAGCCAACAAATAGGTGTAAAGAATTGAAAAGTTTACCTCCAAGCTTGGGAATAAGTTAAATATATCCTTGATAGCCATTTCACTTTAAATATACAGATATTTATTCATATGATCATTTAGTTTCCTCTTTTAACTTAATAATATGCTACCTTACATTAATGTATTTTTAATGTGAAATCAACTCTTCATTTTACTGTTAGAACTTTATTAGCCAATGATGCATGGGGTGTGTGTGTGTGTGTGAAATTTTTTTTTATTTTTTATGATAGTCACAGAGAGAGAGAGAGAGAGGCGCAGTGACACAGGCAGAGGGAGAAGCAGGCTCCATGCACCGGGAGCCCGACGTGGGATTCGATCCCGGGTCTCCAGGATCGTGCCCTGGGCCAAAGGCAGGCGCCAAACCGCTGCGCCACCCAAGGATCCCTGTGTGTGTGAATTTAAAACTGATTGGATGAGTTCACTGATATTTATAGAGTTTTAATTTTACCTTAATTAAAATTGTTTTATATTTTCCTTTTTATTATGTTTATTGGAGAATGTTCTTATTTTTATTTAAGATTTTTTTATTTAAGATTTTTAATGAGATATGTATAAGCACTTCCTTGAAAATTTCTTAAAATATGCATGAAAAAAGTTTCACTTTTGCGTATGTGTGTATTTTAAGCTACAAATTCATTTTCTTGTTATGTTTCTATTTGATTCATATTATATTTATATATTTTGAATTTTTTCCTTGAGTTGGATTGTTAAACTTTACTTTTAATATCAGCTTTGTGTTAACTCAAATGGTTAAATTATCAAAGAGGACTTAATAGAAATCATATATTTTACCCAACATCAATCTTTATGAAAGGCTCAAATGATGACAAACCCCTGAAACAAATGAAATTGTTCTTTTCCTAAAGGATCAAGGAGCTCCTGGATGCAATTTCCCCACATTTATATTTTTCCTCTATTGGGATTTTTTTTTTGGTTCCAAATTAATAGGAGAGATTTGAACAATGTATGAGAAAACACTGGCACAAATACGATTATTTAACTTGATTCCATTTGAGATGCCACCATTTTCATAGCTACACAATGGTCCTTCATCATCCTGTTAGCCCTGCCACATAAATCTATAAAGTCCAAGATGTTCTTGTTTTTATTTTTAATAAGCAATCAAGACAGACCATATGAATCATGCTACATATATTTTACAGAAAAAGACTCCTAGAATTTTCTGCTATTAACTACCAGTAACGTATTAAGACAAAGATCTTGTTATGGTTGTTAACATTTCATTTTACCTGGCCTCTTCTTCATCATAGTTATCAAATCAGCTGATGTCTTCAAATTGGCCCCCTGAAGACTTTTCTAATCCTGAAATCACTGGAATCACTAGCTACATATATTTTATTTTTACTTAATTCTGTTAATAAATCTACACTCTTTGTTACATCATATAGCTCCATCAATTAAAGTAACTTTCTCAATTAAAGTAACTTTTAACATGACTTCTATTAATAAAATTATGAGATCAATTTCATCCCTTCCAACAGAAACAATTTTATTATTTACCACCCATCCTCAGTGACAGGAGAGGTAAGTAGAGAACATGATTTATTACATATTGTGCCCTATTTGATTTATGGACATAATTGTACCCCAAGTATTGTAAGCAGATTTTTAGTGACATCAGCTTCCCAATATCACTATGTAATATTCTTTACCCCTCACAGGAAGAGCCTGTATTAAAAATATTTGTTTTATCCCAAATGTTCCCATTTTATCCATGGTGTTCATGTCAGTAGAGAACAAGAATGAGGTCATGCTGTCCATTGGCATCCTTTCCATAAATTGACTCTGATTGTTTGGGTTTCTAACCCCTATCTATAGGAACATTTATGTTGTTTTCCAAGTTTGAATACATCAAAGGCTTCGCCAGAGTCTACAGAGCACATTCATATAAGGCTTTCATGTAAAGGCAAAGGATACAATGCAGTGAGAGAGAGTGCAAACGAACATCACAGATCTGAGAAATATCCCATAACACAGCTCCATGTGCATACAGATTTTGGGCACCTGGACCACAGTATTTGGTGAACTGCCATGGTCTGTGGCAGAAATCTTGACTTGGAGAGAGCAGCCAGAAAAAGATCTCAATGGCCCCTCAAGTGGCCAAGACAGGGTTTTGGAACTCACTAAGCCAGTGGTAAATCATCAGTAAAAAAACTAATTTTGGGGATCAGTGGGGGGTATCAGACTTTAAACAGCACATCATACATCCCTCTGCTCTTCTCTTGGTCAAGAGTCAAAAATCAAACATCATGCCTCCCCAGAGATAAAGACAGAGCATTCCCACTTCAGCTGTAAATCCACTCTGTAACCACATTAAATTCTAGATTCAATTCAAAATTAAATTCAAAATATCCAATAGCTCCTCCTGGGTGAGCTTGTAGCCCTCTTCAGGAATTTTTGATAGTTGTGGTGCTCTGTCAGGCTGGGGATACATTCAGTCCTCTTGTATTTCATTAATCTCCCATGGTGACTGCCAACTGTGGCCAATATCTTAGAAAAGGGCTAATGAATGCGTGGTGATCACCATGGGATACGGGAGAAACATCACAGCTTCTGCTACAATGGCTTTGTTACTCCGATTACTGGCGCAGTGTCAGGCACATAGTAAGCACTGCATAAATATTTATTTCCTTAATATAAAAATCACTTCCTCACCAGGGAATGTTCCTATTCAATTAAGCAAATCTCTTTAATTATGATAACTTGCCTTCAAGAATGTAATTTTGGGGGTGCCTGGGTGGCTCAGGTTGTTGAGCCTCTGACTCTTGGTTTCAGCTCAGGTTGTGATCTCATGATCTCATGAGTAGTGAGATGGAGCCCCATATGGGCTCTCAGCAGGTAGTCTGCCTGAAGAGTCTCTCCCTCTGCCCGAAGACTCTCTCCCTCTGCCCCTTACCCTACATACATGTGGGCTGTCTCTCTCTCAAATAAATAAATAAGTCTTTTTTAAAAATGTAATTTTTGTTTGACATACAGTCTGAGACTAGGTCTAAACTTTTGTCACAATGAGACCCATGTTAATCAATTGCATATACTGTTGACACTGTATACCCTGGCTTCAGCACAAGTTGAGTATATCATGTGCACAAAAAGCTACTATATATTCCATTTAGCTGTCATTTGGGGGATATTCTAGCCTCAAGTACAACTAAGTCTGAGTGTACCACAAGGCTTCCTACAAGTGGATCCTCAGAAACTTCAAAGTAGAGTCATTAATGTTATGTGACCACCATATCACTCTTCAGACCACTCTGCTCAGGGATATGCAAATTAAAAATGGTATTCCTTGTAGATATAGTAGGATTTGGCAGATAGAGTTACACAGCTGTCTCTTCCACTTTGTTAAAGGTATGGCATTCAGTTAGCCCCAATATGGTTACATAGATAACAGCCCTTAGTAAAGTTCCTTTAAGAATGAATACACTGTCAAATATTTTGTTATGAATCACACTTTCTATGTGATAGTTAACTCTACTAAGACATATCATTCCAACTATTGTTCTAGGGAAATTGGATCAGGAAAGGCATGAGAACAGGTTTGTAAAATGGAAAATAAATAAAGGAATGTACAGCAATATCCCTCACTACCTCTTTCAACTTTCCTATCCTAGAATTTTTTTTTCACTGGAGCTTCCAAAATGCTTTACTTCTCTTCCTTGGTGTGAAGATACCATTTTCTTTATTTTTATTTTTTTAAAAATTTATTTATTTATGATAGTCACACACAGAGAGAGAGAGAGAGAAGCAGAGACATTGGCAGAGGGAGAAGCAGGCTCCATGCACTGGGAGCCCGACGTGGGATTCGATCCCAGGTCTCCAGGATCGCGCCCTGGGCCAAAGGCAGGCGCTAAACTGCTGCACCACCCAGGGATCCAGAAGATACCATTTTAATCAAGTTACCCATCGCTCAAGAAGTTAAAAATACAGCTAACCTATGACTCAGCAATTGCACTACTAGGTATTTACTCCAAAGATACAAATGTAATGATGCAAAAGCATACATGCATCCCAATGTTTATAGCACCAATGTCAAGAGCCAAGATGTCCATTGACAGCTGAATGAATAAATAAGATGTGGTACATATATACAATGGAATATTACCCAGCCGTCAATAAAGATGAATACTGTTCATGTCTTTTGCCCATTTCATGATTGGATGTTTGTTTCTTTGGTGTTGAGTTTAATAAGTTCTTTATAGATTTTGGAAACTAGCCCTTTATCTGATATGTTATTTGCAAATATCTTCTCCCATTCTGGAGGTTGTCTTTGAGTTTTGTTGACTGTATCCTTTGCTGTGCAAAAGCTTCTTATCTTGATGAAGTCCCGATAGTTCATTTTTGCTTTTGTTTCTTTTGCTTTCATGGATGTATCTTGCAAGAAGTTACTGTGGCCAAGTTCAAAAAGGGTGTTGCCTGTGTTCTCCTCTAGGATTTTGATGGAATCTTGTCTCACATTTAGATCTTTCATCCATTTTGATTTTATCTTTGTGTATGGTGCAAGAGAGTGGTCTAGTTTCATTCTTCTGCATGTGGATGTCCAATTTTCCCAGCACCATTTATTGAAGAGACTGTCTTTCTTTCAGTGGATCGTCTTTCCTCCTTTATCGAATATTAGTTGACCATAAAGTTCAGGGTCCACTTCTGGGTTCTCTATTCTGTTCCATTGATCTATGTGTCTGTTTTTGTGCCAGTACCACACTGTCTTGATGACCACAGCTTTGTAGTACAACCTGAAATCTGGCATTGTGATGCCCCCAGCTATGGTTTTCTTCTTTAAAATTCCCCTGGCTATTCGGGGTCTTTTCTGATTCCAGAGGAAGACATAGACATGGCCAACACGCACATGAGAAAATGCTCTGCATCACTTGCCATCAGGGAACTACAAATCAAAACCACAATGAGATACCACCTCACACCAGTGAGAATGGGGAAAATTAGCAAGGCAGGAAACCACAAATGTTGGAGAGGATGCAGAGAAAAGGGAACCCTCTTACACTGTTGGTGGGAATGTGAACTGGTGCAGCCACTCTGGAAAACTGTGTGGAGGTTCCTCAAAGAATTAAAAATAGACCTGCCCTATGGCCCAGCAATTGCACTGCTGAGGATTTACCTCAAAGATGCAGATGCAATGAAATGCTGGGACACCTGCACCCCGATGTTTCTAGCAGCAATGTCCACAATAGCCAAACTGTGGAAGGAGCCTCGGTGTCCATTGAAAAATGAATGGATAAAGAAGATGTGGTTTATGTATACAATGGAATATTACTCAGCCATTAGAAATGACAAATACCCAAAATTTGCTTCTATGTGGATGGAACTGGAGGGTACTATGCTGAGTGAAATGAGTCAATCAGAGAAGGACAAACATTATATCTTCTCATTCATTTGGGGAATATAAATAATAGTGAAAGGGAATAGAAGGGAAGGGAGAAGAAATGAGTAGGAAATATCAGAGAGGGAGACAGAACATGAAGACTCCTAACTCTGGGAAACAAACTAGGGGTGGTGGAAGGGGAGGAGGGCGGAGGGTAGGGTGAATGGGTGATGGGCACTGAGGGGGTCACGTGACAGGATGAGCACTGGGTGTTATTCTGTATGTTGGCAAATTGAACACCAATAAAAAATAAATTTATTATTTTAAAAAATTTTAAAAAAAGATGAATACTTAATATTTACATCAATGTGGATAGAACTGAAGGGTATTATTCTAAGTGAAGTAAATCAATCAGAAAGAGACAATTATCATATGGTTTCAATCATATGTAGAATATAAAAAACAGCAAAGAGGAACATAAGGGAAGGGAGGGAAAACTGAATGGGAAGTCATCAGAGAGAGAGACAAACTATGAAAGACTCTTAACTATAGGAAACAAACAGCATTGCTAGAGGCGAAGAGGGTGGAGAGATGGGGTAACTGGGTGATGGGCATTAAAAAGAGGGACCATGATGTGATGAATACTGGGTGTTATATGCAACTGATGAATTATTAAACTCTACATCTGAAACTAATGATGTACTATATGTTGGCTAATTGAATTTAAATTTTAAAAAAGTAAATAGAAGCCTTTTTTTTAAGTTACCCATCCCCTTCAAACTTTCCCACCACTAATTGAGCAGCAGGGATTTTAGTTGCTCACTCTAAATCTATTTATTTATTTATTTATTTATTTATTTATTTATTTATTTACTCATTCTAAATTTAAATGAGACTTCAGTTCTTGGGATGATAAAGAATGTGATATGTCCACGTAGTATTCTCTCATGCCAGTTTGTGTGTGTGTGTGTGTGTATTTGCAGCAGTAAAATGGTAAAGTAGTAAAGTAAAAATATGCAGTGAATTGTTTTATCAGGTGAAATATGACCAGGTAGGTCAACATGATATGTAATTTATTGTTTCATAAGTTACTATGAATATCAGTCAACAGCCCTTTTCAAAAGTCTACCTTTAGGATTCCAGTGTAATCTAGATCTCTTTAAATTCCGTAACAAGAGTAGCATATGCAAGATTTTAAAACATTACCTAATTATCCTGGGCCCATATGCCTGACAACCCTACCTTTCCATAAGGCTGTTGAAACAGGGTCAAAATTAAATAAATATTCAAACACTGCTCTGAGGAATTATACTTAATATCTCCTCCATCCCTAACCAGAGCGCCCACAGCTTTGCCCATTGTGCAAATCTGATGCTGCTTCCTTCTACCAAAATTTATGAACTGCAGAAAATATCAGTCAATTTCAAAAAAAGCAAGACAAGCCTCCACCAGAGAACTCCCAACAGAGAATCTAGCAACTTGTTTTGTATTGACTAGGAGATAATCACAGGATTCAGAAATAGAGAAATGAGTGACAGATCCTTAGAGGGCTCTGTCGTAACCCTTCAGGCGATCTGCTCATGTATGTGGTGAATTTACCCCAATCTTTTCTATGTTTCATGATCTTGACTCTGACATTTCCATTTTATCAATGAGTCCTACTGATCAGCTCCTTTTGTACTTGAATGTTATTCTTACATTATCCACTAGCCATTTTGTCTCAGTATTATTTTATGTACTTCCGTGATGGGGACATGTTCTACAAATGTTCAATAAAAAGCTAGCAATTATCTTTCAAAGAGCTATGATGAACAGTTGCATCAGGCAGCTTTTGATTGTAAAAATCCCTGTGGTCTCTGCTGAGTAGCATTATTCAATTTCTGACAAAAGCTCATGTTGTGCTTTCTAGTTGCAGATACTTTTCAAATCATCTGAAAAGTCAGGTCATAAGATCCCAATGGGAATTCTTGGGTCACAAACCTTTATGAAGAATTTAATGCCTACTTCTGCCCAAAGCCCCATTCAAATTCACATCTCTTTCTGGTGACTTTGTGAATAGAGGCCTGCAGTATTCTTAAGTGAGTAATGTGATTTTGTCCAAATCTAAACAGTCTCATGAATCTCTTCTTGTCAGTGGCACTATCAGTAAGAAGTAATTATTTCATGTAGTAATACACAGGATATTCCAAGTTTTGCCTGCCCATGTAGTTGACAAACATTTTACAAACTGCCTTCGACCTTGATATTAGCTAGGTATGTGAGGCACTCTCTAGTTGGGTTATGGGTGACTAAGTTCTTAAGTCCTGTGCTTCTTTCTCTAAGAAATTATGATATCAGCAGTATAGTATATAAATTTACTTTGGAAGGTCATCAAGTGCAAGTCCCACTGCACTAGATTCAGACAGTATGCAGACAAATTTAATATCCCTCTGGAAAAACCTTAAATATTGAACACTCTTCCTTAAAACACAAATTTTATCTAACTTGTTCTAAGGTAGAAATTGAAAATTAAGCAGTAGGCCAGTGCATTAGGTTCTAATCATGGTTGGCTTGTTGCAATTTCTGTGTGGTCTTAACCATATCAGATTTGATTGAGGTGATCTGGGAAACCACTTTGTTTAATCTCTGATAGTTTTTTTTTTCTTTTGTCAGTCTCCATGAATAATGTGAGTAGAGCTCCAGCATGGCAGGGATATTAAAAAGAGGGTTAATGGAAATCAATGCTTCTGCTTCCACCATTTCCTTAATCAAAGCAGTGATCTTTTGTTACTATCCTAAAATTTTATATTTCTTAATGTTTACTATAGCTTAAGACCTGGAAAATTCCAAAACACTTTCTTTAGCACATCCATGTAAAACTGGGCAAAAAGCAGACTTAGTTGACATTCAATTGAAAAGGAAGAGCCTCCCATTTGTACTACCAGCCTTTCCAATCATACATCTAGGCAATCATGCTACAACCAAGATGATTCTTCACAGTCAATTTTCAAATCATACAGCACCAATGACTTTTCTCCATCATCCTGTATCTTAGTCCATTCAGGCTGCTGTTACAAAATACTGGGGAATGGGTAGCTTATAAGAAACAGACATGTATTCCTCAGAGTTTCAGAGGCTGAGATGTCTAAGAACAATGCAGTAGCAGAGTTAGTGTCTGGTAAGAGCCTGCTAAAAGGTTTATAGATGTAGGCTTTTTTTGCAATGTCCTCACATGGTGGTAGAAGAAAGAGAATTTTCTTTAGAGGCTTTTATAAGAGCACTTATCCCATCATGACCTGATCACCACTCAAGGGTCTCACTTCCCACTACTGCTACCTTGGGGGTTAAGTTTCAACATATGAATTTTGAATAGATATAAACAGACCTTAGCACCATAACACTTTCAAGTTTCAACTTGGAGCCATTTAGAGTGTCCAAAATATAATCACAAAACATTTGGTACACTAATCTGAAGCTATTTGGCCCATATCTATGCAGAAGATTTGAATCTCCCCACTCCAAGTATTGGAAAAATAGATCTTATTCTAGCTTTTAAAAAATCTTTTTAAAGATCCAGAGTTATTTAAACAGTTTTTATTATTCATTACAATACTAATAATTAGATATTAATTAATTCTAGTTGGCCTATAAAGAACTATGTTGACAGAGAACTTTAAAAGGTGTGTTTCTAGGTCTTTGTTATTTGTGACCTTGATGGTTTTGAACAGTAAAAGGTATTTTATAGAATGTGTCTCAATTTTAATATGTCTAATAGTTATCATTATTAGACTGGAGCTGTAAGCTTGGGGAATGAAAACCACAAAAGTGAAGTGCCCTTATCATCTTATTTCAGGGAGTACATAATGTCTATATGCCTTATTACTGTTGATGAGAACATTCATTACTTAGTTAGGGTAGTGTTGGACAGGCATCTCCACACAAAGTTACTATTTTTTTTTCTCTTCCATGCTGTATTCCAAAGGTTGAAGAACTGTAGCCCACTGGTCAAATCAGTCCTTCTACCTGTTTTTGTAAATAAAGTTTTATTGGAATATTGTCATACCCATCATTTATGTATCACACATTATGGCTGCTTTCACACATTTTTACAATAACATTGCAGTTCCTACAGAGATCTATGGCCTGCAAAGCCTAACATATTTACAGTCTGCCCTTTAAAGACAAAGTTTGCCAGGGCCTACCTATTCTTTGAAAGAAAGTCAAAAAGTCCAGCATACACCCAAGGAGAGAGGAAATATCCTGATGGAGTAAATATTCCGAAAGAGTAACCATATACAATTGTTATCTGGAATTTTTCATATGAGAGCATTTGTCTCTTCTCCTGCATTCATTTTTCCAATCATTTATTTCTATCATTATGGACTCAGATATTTATCATATTCTTTTGGTTAAAATCCAACACTATTCTTGTTCATTTTGCTTCTCAAATTGTGCTAGTTTTTATCCCTGAAAGTTCTATCAGTTTGGCTCTAATGTCAACTTTGAGATGCCCTTATTTTAATTTAATTTTTATTGTTATTATTAAACTCCCTTATATTCTGGAGCTATAGGATACTACAGTATTATTTATGTGATCTCTTCCCTAGCACTAAAATCAATCATTTCTCTCTGATTTAGACCCATTTGCATATATCTGTTCTAATCAAGGCATGCATCTCATTGATACCATTGTACAGACATGAATAAGGAAATAATACTTAATGGACAAGCCATACTGCTTATCAATCTCAAAGCAGTTGTCTCACTGAAAATTGGAGTGGGTAACTGAAACACTTGTTATACTTAAACAGGTGGTAAAACATGGACTAGTTGATTGAATGAATATGTATCAAAAACTGGATATAAGGATTTCCAGTTTAAGCTGTTGTATATAAAAAATGTGGATGTCATGATTCCTATTCTTAAATCAAGGAAAAGCTGAACAAATTGAAATCAATGATTCTTTTGGACCCATCCAGAACTGAGGTCACAAGACAAAACACTCTCTGAAATATAGAAAGACATATCCAGGAGTCACAGCCAAGATTTGCTTATCTGAAGAAAACCACGACAGCTGTAAACTAGCAGAAACACTTAAATGTTAATTTTGATGAATTATAGACTATATGGACTAGCTTGACAGTGAGAAATGAGTGGGAGCTGTTATTATAGGGAGGCTCACACACCTTAGTGGGTTTTACCTCTAGGAACCCCACCAGGTTCTCATGACAGAGTGAAGAAAAATTATCTCATGGTGCTGATAGAGAAAGGGGAAGAATAACCATTGTGAAATATGCTGAGAGTTTTCTCCATAAGTAAAAGCCTACTACTCTCAAAGAGAAAAGACTTACCAGAGCCTTATACCACTTGGTAAGGAAACACTTTTTCCATTCCAATACCTCTAACCTTGTTATCCCACCGAAAGGTGATTTAAAAAGCTAATAAACACATGTGAAGGTCATAACCCAGGCACACAGATGGAGATTTACTTACAAGATTCTAGAATACTTCTCTCCCATACCTTACCACCCAACCAACTGGGTTCCAGTAAAATAACTTTGAATTACAGCTGAAAGAACAGTAAGGCCAGACTGTATCTAAGGAGAAACTCTTCTTCTTTTTTTTAATTAATTAATTAGTCTTCTTTTTTAATTAATTAATTAGTTTATTTTTGAGAGTGAAGGAGCAGGGTAAGGGTGGTGGGGGGGAAGGAGAGGATCTCAAGCAGACTCTGCCCAGCACAGAGTCCAAGGTGGGGCTTAATCTCACAGCCGTGAAATCATGACCTGAGCTGAAATAAAGAACTGGACACTTAATCAACTGAGACACCTAACCACCCCTCTAAGAAGTCCCAAAAGAAGTCTAAAAACAACAGTGGAGACAAAATAGGAATACTAAAGGGCCCTGAATCCTCTGGCATCCATAATTACAACAAAGGTTCAACCCTGTCCAAATCCTAACCAGGTTAATATAAAACCTCACACTAAAGCCTATTTACTTTACTTTCTGTTCCTTGATACATCACATTTGGCTTTCACTCCAAAAATTGCAAGACTAATTGCTAAAATGAAAAGCACAGTCTGAAGAGATATCAGAAACAGAGACAGATTCAGGTTACACCCTCATTGCGGAAATATCAGATGAGGAAATTAAAATAACTGCAATTAATATATTAGCTCTAAAAGATAAATGTAGACATTATGTAAGAACAGATGACAAATTTAATCACAGATTAAAAACTCTAAAAAAATAAAAAGAAAATAATAGAAACCATACAAAACTGTAACAGAAATAATTATTTTGATGGACTTAACAGTGGACAGGACACAACAAAGGCATGAATTAGTGTGCTTAAAAATAGGTCAATGGAGATGACTGGGTGCCTCAGAGGTTGAGCATCTGCCTTGGGCCCAGGGCATGATCCTGGGGTCCTGGGATTGAGTCCCACGTCAGCCTCCCTGCATACAGCCTGCTTCTCTCTCTGTCTGTGTCTCTGCCTCTCTCCCTCTGTGTCTTTCATGAATAATAAAATAAAATAAAATCTTAAAAAAATAGGTCAATGAAACATCCCAAATTTAAATGTAAAGAGAAAAATAGAACTGAGCATTTAAGAGCTGTGAGGCAATTGAAAACATGTAATGTATACATGACTGAAATACCAGAAGAGAATACCAGAAAGAATGCAGAGCATTAGAAGTAATAATTTGAAGAAATACTACCAAAAATTAATTCTAAAATTAATGGCAGACACCAAACAACAGATCCAGGAAGCTCTATTAAGTCACATAGAATGAATTCAAGAAAAGACATACATACATATGTGTGTACATGCATACTTGCCTAATTGTATTATGTATAAATTGCAGAAAATAAAAACAGAGAGAAATTATTGAAAGAAGTGAACGGGGGAAAATTACCTATTGAGAAATAAGTAAAATAATTACTCAAACTTTTCATTACAAACCATAGAGAACGGATTGAAATATTTGAAGTGGTAAAAAACCACCAGCCTAGAAATCTATATATAATGAAATTATTCTTCAAAAGTGATGGAGAAATAGACTTTCTCAGACAAACAAAACTGAAAGAATGCATAGTTTGTACACCTGCCATGCAAGAAATGTTAAGATAATATATCAGAAATTTGATCTGCATAAACAAAGGAAGAATATAGCAAAAGGATAAATAAATGTAAAATGAAATAATTTATTTTTCTTATCCTAATTAGCCTAAAAATGCTTGTTTAAAGGAATAATAGAACAAAATATTGAGTGGTTATAGGCTATGTATAAGTGAAATGAATGACAGCAATGTCCTTAGGGAAAGGAAGGAAGAATTAGAAGCACTCTATTACAGTTTACAATGTTATTTAAAGGTGAAACTAGATTAGTTAAAATATATATTGCAACTCTAGGTCAATGTCCCACTTTTTAAAGTATCATTAATGTGCTAAGAGGTCAGTAAAGTTAAATCATATAAAATGATCAATTAAAGCCCAACAAAGCCAGAAAAAAAAAGGAGAAAACAAAAAACAAAAAGAACAAATGCAGTAAATTGCAGTTACAAGCAGGTAGATGTAAAAAATACTATATTAATAAGTCAATCAGGGAAAGACAATTTTCATATGGTTTCCCTTATATGTATATAAGAATATAAGAAACAGCACAAAAGATGATAGGGGAAGGGAAGGAAAACTGAATGGGAAGTCATCAGAGAGGGAGACAAAGACTCAAGTATAGGAAAGAAACTGAGGATTGAAGGAGGGGAAGTGAGTAGAAGGTATGGGGTAACTGGGTGATGGGCATTAAGGAGAGCAAATGATGTAATGAGCACTGGGTGTGATACACAGCTAATAAATCATTGAACACTACACCTGAAACTAAGTACGCATATTTTATTTTGGAAAATTGAATTTAAATTTAAAAAAATTCTAGATGTGGCCTAAATATATCAAATAAAACAAAGAGATTCCCCTAATGTATGTAAAAACGTCTCAACTATATGTTGTTTTTGTCAATTCAGGCTGATATATAACAAAATACCATAAATAGGTTGGCTTATAAACAACAGAAATATATTCCTCACAATTCTAGGGGCTGGAAGTTGGACATCAGAGTGCCAACATGACCAAGTTCTGGTGAGGTTTTAGTTTGGGACTGCAGATTGCTTACTTTTTGCATCCTCACATGGCAGTAGAGAGAAGAAATCCCTCTTATAAAGGCACTAATCCCATTCATGAGTACTCCACCCTTGTGACCTTACTTAATCCTAATTACCTCTCACAGGTTGCACCCCACGTGGTACCCTCACATTGGAGAGTCAGGTTTCAACATATAAATCTGGGGAGTGGGAATAAGAGGGGAGACACAAACATTCAACCCATAGCAATTGTCTACAAGAAACCTGAGAGGTTAAAAATAAAGAGATAGAGAAATATAGCATGTTAGAACTAAACAAAACACTAAGCATTTTAACACTAATCAAAACAAATCTTGAGTAGTTACATTAATTTCAAACAAAGTATACTTCAGAACAAGGATAATTATCTTGGATAGAGAAGGGTGCTCCATAATGAGAGAGTCAATTCACCAAAATGACATAATAATCCTGTCAATTAACTTCATCTAATTAATATGTATGCAATATTCCAACAAGAGCAGAATACACATTCTTCTCAAGCTCACATGCAATATTCATCAAGATAGACTACATTCTTGGCCATTAAACAAACCTTTACAAATTACAAAGAATAGGAATCATAAAAGCTATGCTTACAAGTCACAATGAAATTAGACCAAAAATGAATAATAAAAAGATAGCTAGCAAATACCCAAATATTTGGAGATTAAATAGCAGGAGTCTAAATAAATTACAGGTCAAAGAAGTTCTAAGAGAAAATATTTTGAACAAAATGAAAATTTAAATACAACCTACTGAAATGTCTGGGGGATGGGGGAAACAGCTTACAGGAGACAATATATAGCCTCAGATACATATAAAAGAATAACAATCCAAAATTAAAAACATAAGCTACACCCTTAGTAACTAGATAGAAATTTATTTTTTTTAAGATTTTATTTATTTATTCATGAGAGACACAGAGAGAGACAAAGAGGGAGACAGAGAGACAGGCAGAGGGAGAAGCAGCTCCATGCAGGGAGCCCGACATAGGACTGGATCCCAGGTCTCTAGGATCAGGCCCTGGGCTGAAGGTGGTACTAAACCGCTGAGCCACCCGGGCTGCCCTAGATAGTAATTTAAATCCAAAGCAAGAAGAAAAAGAATAACAAATTTAGAGCAGGCATAAAGAAAATTAAAAATTGAATAATGATAAAGTCAATGGAACCAAAAGCTGGTTCTTTGAGAACATGAATAAAATTGATTAACCTCTAGCCTAGCTAATCAAGAAAAAAAAAGAAGACAATGGCATTCATTTCACTTGTAAAATCTGAAAAAAAACATTTCAATGTATAAAATGGGGATGTGCACAGTTCATTTAAGAAAAAGTAAACTGAAAACAACATCAAGTTAGATGAATTTATTTATTTTTTTTTTAATTTATTTATGATAGTCACAGAGAGAGAGAGAGAGAGAGAGAGAGAGGCAGAGACACAGGCAGAGGGAGAAGCAGGCTCCATGCACCCGGAGCCCGATGTGGGATTCGATCCCGGGTCTCCAGGATCGCGCCCTGGGCCAAAGGCAGGCGCCAAACCGCTGCGCCACCCAGGGATCCCAAGTTAGATGAATTTAAATGTGATTTAGTGTCATAGAATTGTAGACAACTCCACTTAGGTGTAAGCAAAGGATATTTATGGGAAATATACAACTTACCCCAAAAAGAGCTGTCTTTGTATTTGAATATGTTCAATTGGACATTATGGGGTCCATGATGTTTTTTTTTCCCATGATGTTTTTGAATAGAGAATGGTTTCTCAAACACCAGGAGTTTCATTGAAATTCAGTAACAAATATGTGTTGGCTTAATCAGCACTATCTCAACCATGCCAAATGTCCTTTGGGGCTATTTTAATCTAGATTTATGATATTGTATCAGATGGAAATGACATTTCTAGAGGCTCATCATCATGACCCAAACAATCATCATTATTGTTAACCAGATATGGATATCTGATGAAACCCAGTTCCATGATAGTGGTACAGTTGGAAATATATCAATGTTTCAATTAAATGACCCACTGAATAATAATGGTAATGTCACACCATTCCCATCAGTGATACTTTTAGCTCACTTTTATCCTTTCTCAGGAGACTTCTGGATGTCCAGTCATTATGGAATCTGCTATTAGAGGTCAGTGGCTCCCAGATATTGGGAGCTGTCCTCAATGTTCCACCTCTGATTCGTGATTTCTTATATAGTTGCAATTATTATTAAAGCTTCAGACTAGTGAGATTCATCTTTGTTTTGACAAGCAAATCCTTTCTTTTTTTAAAAGATTTTATTTATTAATTCATGAGAGACACACAGAGAGAGGCAGAGACACAGGCAGAGGGAGAAGCAAGAGGCAGAGACACAGGCAGAGGGAGAAGCAGTTTCCCCATAGGAAGACTGATTCAGGACTCAATCTCAGGACCCTGGGATCAATGACCTGAGCCAAAGGCAGATGCTCAACCACTGAACCACCCAGCTTCCCCAACAATCAAATCGTTTCTTATCTCAGTAGGGTAACCAGAAAAAAATTGTTAGAGAATGGGCAGAAATATCAACATTTATTTTTAATATTTTAACGTCAAAAGTCTGAACACAGAAAGAACAATAAACCACAAATGGTAGATGAATATGTATCAATATCAATAAAAACCATAACATTAAGGACAAAAATACTTAAAATAATTACAACAGAAATTCCACAGTTTTTTTTTTAATTTATTTATTTATGATAGTCACACACACACACACACACACAGAGAGAGAGAGAGAGAGAGAGAGAGAGAGAGGCAGAGACACAGGCAGAGGGAGAAGCAGGCTCCATGCACTGGGAGCCCGATGTGGGATTCGATCCTGGGTCTCCAGGATCGCGCCCTGGGCCAAAGGCAGGCGCCAAACCGCTGCACCACCCAGGGATCCCTCCACAGTTTTTCAATACTTTTTCTAATGCATATTTTTCCCTCCAAATTTTTATTTCAATTCCAGTTAGTTAACATACAGTGTTATATTAGTTTCGGGTATAGAATTTAGTGATTCAACAATTCCATACAACACCAGGTGCTCTTCCCAACAAATGTGCTCCTTAATTCCCATCATCTATTTTTTCCACCCGCCTCACCTCTGGTAACCATCAGTTTGTTCTCTATAGGTAAGATTTATCAGACAAGGAATTTTTATGTATTTATTACTTTGTAAAATTTAAAGCGTGATACAAAGATGATCCAGGAAAAAGACCAGTTAATAATTCATCCAAATTCTATTCCTTTTTTTATAAGCAAAACATACATGACAAGGTCAAAGCTACAAGTTAGAAGACAGTTTTCCTCCCAGTAGAGATTCAGAAACCTGATCTTTTTGTGACTTTGTCATCCATTAGGGGTTCATTGTTGTCTGTCCAGCTGGTGCAATGGGAGGAGAATCAAAGACACATCACGTTTTTAAAAACTTTGATCAAAAATAATGCAGATTATTTTCACTTGTACTGCATTGCTAGAAATAACCAAATGGCCAGATCTGGATGGTTACTTCTCCATAGCATTTAGATACTATAGAAGGGGAGCAAAAATTTTGGTGGATAGTGGCCATTTCAGCAGTAAGGTATGATTTATTGCCTTATTAAAAGTTCAAAGTTGTAACTCCACCCCTGTCACTAATTTGTTATGTAACCCTGTGTACATTTTTAAAGTCTTAGCTTTAGTTTCCTAAAATTTATGAATGAGAAAATAATTAAATAATCTCCAAGTTTTTAATAGTTATACATTTAATAGGTTAATCATTTACCTCTACAGCCACAAATGAGCATTTTAAAGCAAATATTCTAATTGGGTAAGTGTATATTTTTAATCACCATGTGATGGCCTTATCACTCTTAATAAAGAATTAAAAATAAAACAAATGATTTAAAAATTATATTTAAGTTATAAGTTTGATGATATTCTAAATATAGATTTTTCTACCCTCAAATCTCAGCCCAACAACAAATATTTGTAGAATGTATTAACTTCACAATTCAAGGGTAGTATATTTGGAGTGTTTTAGCTAAAATATGTTTTCAAGTAAATATAAGCAAATATACTTTTTTTTTTAAAAGTTTAACATTTGGCTTCAGCCTTTTTTTTTTATTTTAATTTATTTATGATAGTTACAGAGAGAGAGAGAGATGCAGAGACATAGGCAGAGGAAGAAGCAGGCTCCATGCACCGGGAGCCCGATGTGGGATTCGATCCCGGGTCTCCAGGATCGCGCCCCGGGCCAAAGGCAGGCGCCAAACCGCTGCGCCACCAAGGGATCCCGCAAATATACTTTCAATTTCAAGGGAATTTGTGAGTTACTCCTATTTATAGAAGTTTTTACAGTTAGAATACTAAAGACTTCTAAAATTGAGACCTTTCAAGGAATCAATAGCAAAGCTCTTTCTGGTGAGACAAGAGAACAGTAGAAATAATCTTATTTCATTAGTCTTTTCAGGTTGGAAAGTGTTTTAAGGTATAATTGAATTTTAAAACCTTCATTTATGTAGTAGCTAGTGGGTTAAAAGCTTCATTAGGTAAGAGAGGTACATAACTTAATGTTCAAAAAACATTGCACTTTTAGTACTTTTATAACTGCATTGTGAAGGAATTAAAGAATTTCAATAATTAATTATCTACTTCAGTTCAATTTTGTTTCTGAAAAAAAATGTTGTTTTTATTGTACTTAATAAAATCTAATCCAGTAGATACTATGATAGAATCTTAACATAATATATACAAAACTCATCCCTCCCTCAGGCTCCAAAACCAATTTACATGTAGATGACACAATTTTATATCTCCTTTAGCATAATTTAGTTTGCATTTTCAGAAAGCACAAAACTGAACACTTTTCCCTCATGGTAAACTATAGAGTTGTGAGTAGGTACTTCTCCCATAGTACAAAACACAATCTGAAGAATAATAACTGTGAAGCTCCTTAGGGATTATAATTGATCTAATGCATGAAGTTGAAGATAATATAATTATATTTTCAAATAATAATTTATACTTAAGTATTTATAGTACACTTTTTCTTCTCTATGTCACATGTGTAAGTAATCTATATTAGTTAGAAATCTTGTCATTATCTGGAAAACTATTAAAACATGATTGTATAATATATATGAGAAGTATTTCTTACTCTACATATATAATCTGTGATATCATTTTAGTTAATAATACTCAATATTATTGAATCAATAATATTCAGAAACTCAAAACATCTCCTAAGATTAATACCATACATAATTATAGTATTTTCTATATTTGAGAAATGAATCAATATATTCAAAACAGTCCTAAATTAAATGCAAAATAAAATACCAAATTCTAAAATTATTAATTCTATAATAAAAGAAATACAGATGCTTGGTATCTTTAAACAAATTATTTTCAATATATACAGGATATGACTCAGAAAATATCCTACAAATATGGAAATGGTTGTAAAACACAATGATAAAAGATATATCATAATTTAAGGTTCATATTTTAAATCTATATGACTGTAGAAAATATCTGTGAGAATACGCAACTACTCTACATTTGACATTTATAATGTATTGAATTCTGCGTATATAGAATGTTTACCATAAAACATTTATAAACAGGAAAATTAAGTAACATTAATAGTGCAGTCAGGGATCCCTGGGTGGCGCAGCGGTTTGGCGCCTGCCTTTGGCCCAGGGCGCGATCCTGGAGACACGGGATCGAATCCCACGTCGGGCTCCCGGTGCATGGAGCCTGCTTCTCCCTCTGCCTGTGTCTCTGCCTCTCTCTCTCTCTCTCTCTCTCTCTCTGTGACTATCATAAATAAATAAAATTTAAAAAAAATAGTGCAGTCATATATGCCATCTATTCTTTAGGGCCTTCCTTAGAATTCTTTTTTTTTAAATAAATTAATTTTTATTGGTGTTCTTCATAAATTTTAGTTATTTCTTATGATTTCTTAAGAAACATAATAATGAGGTTTTTTATTATCAACTTACAGAATTTCATATTATACTATTCAATTGGATAAATATGTAGGCAATTTAATCTGTAATGGCCTTTGAGCTAATGATGAATGCATACCATGACAGATTGAAAGACAGTTGTCTCTTTTCAGGACAAGAAATGTTGAATAATGCTAGAAACTTCTATATATGATTGTAAATTCCATTCCTGTCAAGTGTGCATTGTTCTATATCATATTAACACTGAATCACAATTATCTTAAAAATTTTTGAATTTTGTCATTTGGAATTTAGAAGCAAGTTAAAGAAATTAGAAAAAATCCTCCCCAAAAGAAAATATCCAGAAATATTTCTAGAAAAAAGACCTTAACAAATATCAAGATTTGACTCACCATGCATTTTTCAAATTGACCAAAACCCAGAGGATTATAAAACTATATTTTAGAATATATACATATTTTAGACAATAAAAAACAAAACAAAATGTCTTATTAGATATTTAATACAGTAACAATAAATGAACATTGCTGAGAATACAAATAAACCTAAAATGAATACTTTTTCTATTAAGATTCTAAAGCATTAGAAGACAGGATAGATATTTCAACAGAATATGCATTTAGAATGGACTGTTCTTAGTTTGAGTGTATTTCTCATCTCTATTCAGAACTTCCATTTGTAACCATATATACAGCTATTAATGGGTTGTGCTATGTTTATAAAGTGCTGTTAGGGGGACTTGGGGTGGATCAGTTGGTTGGGCATCTAACTCTTGATTTCAGCTCAGGTCATGATCTTGGGGTCATAGGGTCCACCCTATGTTGGACTCTGCCCTCAGCAGGGAATCTGCTTGAGTTTCTCTCTCTCTCTTTCGCTCTCTTTCTGCCCATCCAACTGATTACTCTCTCTCTAAAATAAAGAAATAAATCTCTAAATTAAAAAAAAAATAAGGTGTTGTCAAGAGTCATATGGAATTATAATCTCTACCACTTTTGTCATTTATTTATATTACCCTTAACTGTTTTTTTTTTCTTAATGTTCTATTATGGTACTACTAATACAATTTCACCCAATTTTCAATTAAAAAACTCTCCATATATTTTTATTAGAAAATTTTAATAACATGATCACTAGTATATTTTAAAATGTAGTGGTCACATGTGATTTACTTAGTGTCTTTGTGACCTATGTTACATAACATACTCAAAAACATTAGGATGTTTTATTGGTGCATGAAATATTGAGTTGCTTTATTGATGCTGACTAGATTAGTGTTTATGTATAGTTCTAGAAACTACACATACTCTTGACATGTGTGTTATAATACTACAGCAGTATAGTATGCAGTCAATATAGTATGCAGCATAATGTTTAAAGCAACATGTTATTTCTACCAAAATAATAAAGTTATGTTTAGTCAAAAGAAAATTTCATGCTTCAATTTTTAAGTCTAAGAATATGGCTGATGGCTATATCACCGAATAGTGCTGATCTAAAAACAAATACAAAAACAACTACATTAGAAGTTCCAAAATGTAAATAAATTTAATTAAATGTAAATTAATACAAATGACAAAAAAAGTTAGTTAAGTTCAAACATTCAAATATCTAATGTTGTCCAATAAAACTCAAAGGCAAAAAGCAAATTATAATTAGTGAATATTTGAATTGCAAATCTCAAGTAGTTAAATAAGAATAAATTTTATGGAAATATTTGAAAGCTATTAAAATATTAAATATTTCTATGAAAATATTCACAATTCTAATATTCAGTGTCCTTCTAGTTGCTAATGTAATGAATAAGTACCATGTTTTCCATGTGTTATTTCTAAACTTACCTATATTCAAGTTTTAAAAGTAATATCGTTTAACATAGAAAATTGTTTTACAGCTGCTTTACATGTCTTTGCAATATTGCGTTAATTCTGGAACTCTCCTAAAATCTGAATAAGGAACTCAAAGAGAAGTTGATAAAATTAATGTTTGGCTTTTAAGAAAATTATACATCTATAGTTTATTATGCAATTATCTGGGGCATTCAAGATATCTAAAAGGCAGGGTTTGACAAGTCAATTAATTTGTCTTTTTTCAAAATTAAGCACCCTTAACTTTGAAATCCTCCCCATACTTGTAACTAGTATCAGTCTACAATATCAGTAGTAACATCAATGAAAACTTGTTTAACATTTGAGTAAAATAGCCTTTTGTTTTAAAAATACAGGACTAGAGATATCAAGATGACTTTGTTAGTGAACCCATGAGGGTGAGCGTTTAGGTTTCAGATCATGCTATGGTAGAGGTAAGCATCATATTCCACATAGCAACAGTGCCATTTGTCCATTTATCGATTGATATAAAAAAACTATATATGTGGATATTATTTTTTTCTGATATCTGGGACCTTTTAAATTAAAAGTAGAGCAAATTCTCTCTTGCTTATTTCTAAATACATAATGCAACCGAGAAAGGCTAAGCCAGGTTAGAAGATTCTTGATACTGAGTCACATACATCAAGAAGAGTCAAGAATTATTTCACAACACACACTGAAGTAAGAAGTGTCAGGTTATTAATTAAATGATTCCTGGATCACAAAATTCTACACCTGAAACTAATCACTGTATGTTAGCTAACTAGAATCTAAATAAAAACTTAAAACTAAAAAAAAAACTATTTATTCCTTTTTATCTACTATTAAAGCTATGAGAAATATTTAGCAAATTTCAAAGTAAACCAAAGAGTGATAAACACATCAAAGGAATCTCCAGAATTAAGGATGGTGTATTTATGTCTTGCAAGTGCTGATGGCATTGCCTGCTGCCTGCTGAAGGCATTGCCTTCACTTTGAGAAGTTCAAAAAAAATCCATAACTATTTCATGACATGCAACAGAAGTCAGTGGTAAAGTCACACTGAGAATATTCTTAGTCTATTTAGGACCTATAGGAACTTTAATTTTCCATGAACAATTTAGAAAGTTGATTTCTGTTATATATATTCTGTGCTAATTTTTCCCATGATGTCAAGATCAAAATGTAAGATTTTGCAAGCCCTACCTTTCCAATATAAACTCCCCCCATCCCCTAAAAATCTAGTAGAGTGTGAGTCTGCTAGTAAACTCAATATTCTACAAATTAATTCATCTAGGAAATTCAGGAAATAAATGATATTTGTATGATATAAAATCTCATCCAGTTATGCCCTTGTAGATGTGGAAGATGTTTCACTATCTAGTCTCTAAAAGACTATTCCGATTGCCTCAGACAAGGCTACCAGGACTTTCCATCACCTCTATGTAACTCTTAGAGTTCACTATAATTTTTCACATTGAGCAAAGGATAAGTAGCCAAGAGTCTGAGATTCAAGGCCTGATTTTGAAGTACCTCAAATTTTTCTGTGATCTCTTTGAACCTACTTCACTTTTCTGGTCTCTACTTTCTTATGTGGTAAAAATAAATCTCCGCTTCCTTTTTGAAAAAAAAGATTTTATTTATTAATTCATTTGAGAGGGAGTAAGAGAGATAGAAAGAGAAGAGTGCCAGTAGAGGGGCAGAGGGAGAAGGAGAGAATCTCAAGCTGACTCCCCACCAAGCATGGGCTGATGCACAGAGAATGACCTTGAGAGCAGGACCCTGAATGACATTTGCCAAAATCAAGAGTCAGGCACTCAACGGACTGAGCCACCCAGGGATCCCAAGAAGTTTCAGCTTCTTAAGAGTACACAGCGGAGTAAAGAAGTAACCAGGAGGGTTAATATTTTAATAGATCCAGTATGTAATAATATTTTCCTGCTTTGCAGTCTGGTGTACAAGTGCTTATCATCCCCAAATGTAGCACTTGAAACTTACCATCCAGATTATCACGATGCATTATCTCCCCTAATTTCAGAGTGCTTACTTCCTATGCAATGGTCAGTTCTGCTTTGACCTCACTGTTAAAAACAGGAACCAGGGGATCCTTGGATGGCTCAGTGGTTAAGCATCTGCCTTTGGCCCAGGGCGTGATCCTGGAGTCCTGGGATACAGTCCCACATCAGGCTCCCTTCATGGAGCCAGCTTCTCTCTCTGCCTATGTTTCTGCCTCTCTCTGTGTGTGTCTCTCATGAATAAATGAATAAAATCTTAAAAAAGAAACAGAAACCAGGTTCCTCCTTTTTGAACCACGGTCCCATGTGATATTCAGGAAATCTAAAGAATACTCTGTTCTCCTCATCTTTCACCACTGAAAGCCCATCATGAGCACAAGTGGTAGGTATCTGAAATGATATTAATGGATCATATAGGATCCCTTCTTTCCTTGGTTACAGAAGTCATCTTGGAACTTGGGAGGAAGACTAACTGCCTACTCTGCCTTTTCTAGGGTATATCAGTCAAATCTTGTGCACATCAAAAGAATTCTGAGACCTGATTTTATTGTTTAATCCTAAGATCTCAGGGAGGCATATAACAATCCACTCCCTGAAATGGATATTGCAAAGTAAATGTAAGATCAAGGGTAATAGAAATTGTCTGAAAAATAGCATGTGATATACAAGTAAATAGGTGCATCCATTGTTTGTAAAACTCAGGCAACATATTCATTAGCTAGACTGCTGAGGAAAGTATTGTTTGATCTTAAAACAGCTATTACATATTTTAAGACAGAAAATAGAAATATAATCAATAATCATGGAAATCATAACTTTTTTTTTACTTTATAGACCTATCTCTAAGCATAGTAGCTTCATGTGCAAATTTAATATAAAGTTCTCACTCTTTTGAATTTAGCTAGAAAGAGCTATGGTGTAGCCAAGTGAGGCCCATAGCATCTGTTGGGTATGCAGATTATAGGTTTCAAACTTCAGGGGAACCATTTTGTGGACTAATACAAATTGTATCTACTCTCTTTTCCCAAATTGGGCAATTTGACATTCCTAAGCCTAGTGTGTCTGTGTTCCAGTCAATTACTCTACTTCTACATCTGTTGAAAGATGTATATACTGGTACATGAAACTGGAGAGGGAAACAGTGAATAACAGATTTAAAGATAGGTACAAATCCTAGCCCTGAGACAGAGACATGCTTGGAAGCAGTGACTGTCAGTAGAGTATAATTTTTAATCAATTAAAAGATATTTTAATAAGCTTCTTCTCATTATTTATAGAAACAATAGAAAGGAAATGGCTCTTCCCTATTGTCACAAGGGAATCTTAGGAAAGCAACGTTTTTTGTGAAATGTCCATTATACTTTAAGACTTTATTAAAGGATAAGAGAGAGGGACAGAGAGAGGATGAAGGGAGAAAGAGAAATTTCAGTAATGCACCCAACATTTTAAACTAATGCACTTAATCAAATATATCTAATATATGACCAAACCCTTGTTTGTATTTTACCTCATTTAAAAAGAAAGTTTATACTTTATTAAAACTTACTTAAATTGCAAAATGCCCATCATCAATAGAGTAGTCCTTTATCCCTCTTTAGAAACAATTTTAAAAATTACTTTATTAGTTATACAAATTTGTTAAAATCTGCTGAATTATCAGGCATAAACTTGTTCTTATTAATCAGCATAGATTACTTTAGTAGAGTGCTTATCCCCTCTTTTAACCTCTCTCCTTGAGTTGTAAAAGTTAATAAAAAAAACATTCGGGGACATTTTCTTTATTAAAATTAGGAATAATAGTTCCTAAGGAAATCTCAGAGTAAAGAGAACTCATATTCCTTTCATTAAAAAAATTAGAAATTTAATCCAACATTGTGCCCAATACTTAAAAAAAATGTAATGTGGTAATAAATAGTAAATTTAATGGCTCCTATATTTTTGTTTATGCAAAAAATGTCTGGTTTTGATGAATTAAAATTACAATAACATGTACTATCCAAACACCCGTTAAAATACTGCAGAAGTCAGTATTTATCTTACAATAGATGATAATCTAAGGAAAAAAGATATAATATATTCAGTTCCAATTACTAGAATCATTTGAGAGCCATGTGTTATTGGCTTTTTAATTCTGAGAAACACTTGTAAACCGATTTCAATTCAATTCACAGCAATTACCAAACAAGTACTATCTACTAGGCACTGTATTAGATGAAAGGGAAATAAAGATGAATAAGTCATGGTCTCTGTCCTTGAGGCAGTAACAGTCCTGTGCAATGCCGACACATAAACAGCTGGCCATTATAAAAGAGAATGAGCACAAGAACATAGAGATATGTTTAAAGCTTTTGTGAAGACAGACAAGGGAAAATTATTTTTATGAAAATAAGATATGCCATATAAAATAGTACTTTTAACTTGTATGTTTTAAATACAAGATATTTTTAGCATGTGTTTGGATGTTGCAAAAGGAGAGTTTAAACAATGATAGTTAAAATAAATTATATAACAACTATGTGCATGTTACTACAAAGCAATGACAATTAAATGTGAATTTAGCTGAAAAGCAATAATAGTGAAATATATCTTTTGAAGAGACCAGAAAGACTAATGTAGGAAAGTATGAAAGAAGTAACAGAACTTGTAATTCAAATTACAAAGGATTTTGAATCATCTTTTTTTTCAACAAACAAAAGGCAGTTTGATAATGTTGAAGTAATTAGAATAAATTATAAAAGCTGTGGTATTGTTTACAGAGAAAACCTGGATAGAAAGTGGTATATAGAAATTTTCAAATACTAAATTAAAAGTCTTCAGGAAGGCAGAGGAAGATAACCAAAAACAAAAACTACTAAAAATTAGTCTAAGGATATAGAAGAAAACATTGCTGAGACAATCTGAAGAAATCATAAATTTAGTAAGAGTACGGACCTGGGAAAGAAATCAGTTGATGTTCAGGCACAGATAGACTATTCCCTGGAAGAGTGTCTGCAGGTACATAGAATGAGACTGCATTAAAAATGCAGTTTGGGATGCCTGAGTGGCTCAGCGGTTTAGCATCTGCCTTCAGCTCAGGGCATGCTCCTGGGATCTGGAATTGAGTTCCATATCGAGCTCCCTGCATGGAGCCTGCTTCTCCCTCTGCTCCTGTGTCTCTACCTCTCTCTCTCGCTGTCTCTCGTGAATAGATAAATCTTAAAAAAAAAGAGCTTGTTCACCAAAAACAGATATTTAACATATTAGCACATTTATTTAGTATATTAATATACCTAGATTCTAGGCATGATAATTGGTACTGTACTTGAGAGACTGAGTATAAAGGGAAAGCAATAGGACACTATGACAAAGGATTCATGCCTTACATATAATCTTCAATGAATATATTCTTGGAGAAAGAACCATAAAAGGAAACAGAGGTGTAATGTAAATTATGGTAATAAAGCAGGTAAACGCTATATGGACACTTAGCTTTCCTGAGTTAAACTTTGACCCACAGGCATGCAAAAAAACAAGACAGAGCAAAATGAAAGATTAAAACCAAAGGGAAAACAATTACTCAATTCCACTAAATTAGCATAAAATTGAGAATGATTTTGCATAATCTCTTCTAATCTCTATAAACTCACTTTGTGCAAGATTCCTACCGATTTATGTGAGAATCTAGGGCATCAAAATAATTGAATGCCATCAAGGCCTCCAACTCTTGCTCAATTTACTAATCTGATACTCTGATAAACAATGATTTTTTTTCTAATCCTAAAAGAAAAGCTGTTATGCAGCCTTAATTGCAAAATGGTTAACTTTATCCATAATTTGTTACCATCCTAAATTATTCTTAAGGAAACTTTAAACAAATTTTGCTAACTCTCTTCTCTAAAACTTAAGCCATTTCCTCACATAATGGAATAATTATAATTTGACACTATTCTTGGGTCTACTAGCTATTTCATTCAAATAGTATGATTTCAGGCAATTGATATAATCAAGTACAAGAATGTTAATGTAAGCTGTGGAAAGACACATGTGAGAATTCTGTTGGTGGATTTCTAGACATCAAATAAAAAAATGAAACGACATATTTCACTGGTCAAGCCAGTAATTATTGACTTAACTTATGAATAAGGGCTCTCTATGGATTCATATCTTTTTGTTACTATATACATTGAGTATTATTTTAATACTGTTCAGACCTGAGACAGAGGAAGCAACTATAGACAGGAGATTTTAAGAATAGGAGGAAAAAAAGTAAGTAGATTTGGAATTAGTACTTTTACTTTAAAAGTAAAAAAAAAAAAAAAAAAAAAAAAAACACTTCAGCTCCTTTAGTATACAGGCTTCCTTAAGTTATTGGCAAAATTCAAGAACTAATGCAAAGTTGGAAGTAGAATTGAATACTCTATGTAGAGCCAGGATACCTGCCTTTTCTTCAAAGTTGTCATCTCCCCAAAGAGTAAACCAAGGAAAAAAGCCAAAACAAAACAAAACAAAAACTTATCCAAGGATGCAGAAAGAAGTGATACAAGCCCATCTTTAACTTTGTTGGGTTGTGATCAGAATGAAAAGGTTAAATTCTTCATAAAGAATTCCTAAATGCAAACCCACATACATAAACATTTGTGGATGGGATTCAAGCTTAAATCAACAAAAACAAAATACACAACTAAAATTTGTTTAAAGATTTTATTTATATATTTGAGAGAGAGCGAGAAAGAGCAAGCAGGAGTGGGGTGGGAGGGACAAAGGGAAAGGGGGAAGCAGCTTCCTGCTGAGTTGGGAACCCCATGAGGAGATCATCTAAGGACCCTAGGATCATGACCTGAGCCCATGACTGACCCTTAACTGACTGAACCACCCAAGTACCCACAGCTGAAATTTTTACATGATCTCTGGTTGTTAATACAAAAAGATAACTGAGACACTACATATTATCTTTAGATAAAGAAACTTTTAATTTAGTTCTCCAAGTATTTTTGTTATCTCATAATCAAAAATTGCTGAACATATGAGAAAATAAGACATTATTTATAAAAAGGGAACAAAAACTTGAAGTGTGGGCATTTTTAAATGGTGAGTATATGAATAAAATAATTTTAAGCTGCAATAGGCATAACACAAATGGAAACTAAAACAAAAACGACATGCCATTATAGACGTACCACCAGGATGATTAAGTGAATGAGTTTGAATATATTCAACAGAAGGAATAATTATAGAATCAAAAATTCCATTAATGTAGATGCCTGGAAGTTATAAAGATGTTTCATGTACTTGAGAAATTAGACTTTTAATACTTTGAAAAAATAAAAGAATTGAAACTCTGAAAAAGGAGAGACCTCAATATTGATATTTATGAAAAACAAAACTCATAGAGAAAGAAAATATAGTAGAGAATTTTGAAACTAAATAAATGAATTAAATAGCACCACTGTGAACAGACATAATGAATTAGAGAATAGTTGGGAAGGTACCTGTAGCACAGCACATAGTGTTAAAGTGATAGTACATTTTAAAATTCAGAGATTATAAAGGTCCAATATAAGCATAATTGAGATTCCAGCTGGATAAAATATTTTTTAAAATTATGATAGAATTAATATATTCAAAGATATAATGATTAGTAATGTTGCTAAAAGATATAAAATCTTATATTAGTAAACCAAAATGAATCCCCAGGAGAATGCATAAAAGAGAATCCGTACATTAGCAGTCATATTGCAACTTGAGAATAGTAGATAAAAAAAAGAGAATAACTTAAAGGAAATCAGAGAGAGAAAAGGAGGGTTCTTATAAAGAATAACATTAAATTGGCAAAATTCTTCTCAAAATCAACAATGAAATTGAAAGTTAGTGAAATAATATGTAAAGTGTTAGAAAAAAAGTTATTAACCTAGAATTCTATACTTAATAAACATATTTCTCAAGAGTAACAGAAGACATTTCTATGTAAAGAAATCATATGTTTTGGGGCACAGGGGTGGCTCAGTTAATTAAGCACTGGACTCTTGGTTTTGGAACAGGTCATGATCTCAGAGTCCTGGGATGGAGCTCCGCTTTAGGCTCTATGCTCAGAGTAGAATCTGCTTGTCCCTCTTTCTTCCACTTCTGCTGCTCCCCTGCTCACATGCACTCTCTCTCTCTCTCTCTCTCTCAAATAAAGAAATAAAATCTTAAAAAAAGAAATCATATGTTTTAATTATTAAGATCTCATTAATGAAATATTTAAAAACCTATTTCAAGAAGAAAGAGAGGTGCTCTGGCTCTTAAAAAATTAAAAAGCATTACACTTGAGAGTAAAAGATTGACTTACTTGAATTACAAGACCACAGCTTATTTTTTCTTTTTTTAAAGATTGATTTATTTCTTTGAGTGAGATTGTGGGTGTGGGGGCAGAGGGAGATGGAGAGAGAGAAAGGAAATCTCAAGCAGACTCCCCGCTGATCTTGGAGCCAATACAGGACTCAATCTCATGACCCTGAGATTGTGCTATGAGCTAAAAACCATGTAAAAGGCTCAACTGATGGATCCACGCAGGTGCCCTGGATTACAGCTTTTTAAATTAGTTTTTTGGTGTAAAAATTGAAGATAGGATCAAAATATTGGATAGTGATAATATAAAACCTGAACTATCAGTAGAGAAATAAATGTTTTAAATGTTTTAAAATAATACTTTACTTCAAATTCCCAAAGAAGATGGAAAATATTGTTTTTAACTTAGCTATATATGAATGTGAAAATTCATAAATTTCTAATAATTGAAATGGAATGTTAATTTCCAAACAAATTGAGAGAAATAACTTGCGATATAAATAGCTGCATAAGAGTAGCTAAGAAAGTGGTGCATAAAGTGAGCAAGAAACGAGAATAATATTCAAAGAAAATGGATGAAACTAAAGTTCAAAATGTGGTGTCAGAAATGGATTGGAGTTTCTCCTTCACTACTAAAATAGAAGTGGGCTACAATCTCAGTTGTAGTTGATGAAGACTGTTAATTCTAAAAGAAAAAGAATGCAGCCACATGCTTTTAAAATGAAAGACAGCAATAATATAATATACAATATAATATGTTGCCTAAATTGAATTTAAATAAAAATAAAATAAAATAAAAATAGCTGAAATATAAGGACTAAACATCAAAGTGAATATATGAAAAATACATGTTCTAGGCAAGTACTAACCAAAAGATGGTGGTATAACTGTATTTATATTCAACCAAATAAACTTTAAGACAAAATTTTAGGGAGGCCTGGGTGGCTCAAGCCAAAGGCCTTGAGCCTCTGCCTTTGGCTCAGGGCCTGATCCCAGAGTCCTGGGATTGAGTCCCACATTGGGCTCCCTGCATGGAGCCTGTTTCTCCCTGTGTCTCTCATGAATAAATATATAAAATCTTTAAAAAAAAGACAAAACTTTACTAAACATAGCAATATGTGCGTGTGCATATGTGTACACATTGCTAAAAGATTCAATTCAAGGCTATTACAATTTTTTAGCTTTTATTGTACTTAAAACATAATAGTTAATACAATTATATAATAAATAATATCAAATAACTCAATAGTAAAAACAAAACAAAACAAAAAACAAGCAATTCAATTAAAAGATGGGCAGAGAATCTGAATAGATATCTTCCCAAAGAAGACATACAGATAGCCAACAAGCACATGAAAATATGCTCAGCATCACTAATTATCTGGGAAATATAAATACAAACCACAACAGTATATCACCTCACACCTATCAGAATAGCTATCAAAAAGACAAAAAATCTGGGATCCCTGAGTGGCTCAGTGGTTTAGCGCCTGCCTTCCGCCCAGGGTGGGATCCTGGAACCTGGGATTGAATCCTACATCCGGCTCCCTGTGTGGAGCCTGCTTCTCCCTCTGCCTGTGTCACTGCTTCTCTATATATATTGGTATCTCTCATGAATAAATCAATAAAATCTTTATTTAAAAAAAAGACAAAAAATGAGTATTAGAGAAGCAGAGAAAAGGGAACCCTTGTGCACTGTCAGTGGGGATATAAACTGTACAATCATTGTGGAAAATAGTATGCAGTTTCTTTAAAAACAGAACTGCTGTATGATTCAGCAATTGCTGTTCTGTGTATTTATCTGAGGAAAATGAAAACATTAATTTGAAAAGATATATGCACTCATTGCAGCATTATTTACAATAGCCAAGATTTTGAAACAATCTAAATATCCATTGATGGATGAATGGATAAAGAAGATTGGTATCTGTTGGTATATAGACATATATGTATTTATGTACACACACACACACACACACACACACACACACACACAATGGGATGTATTAGTCCATAAAAAATACTGAAATCTTACTATTTGAAGTAACATGGATTGGGACACCTGGGTGGCTCAGCGGCTGAGCATCTGCCTTTGGCCCAGGGCGTGATCCCAGGATGCTGGATCGAGTCCCACATCAGGCTCCTTGTGGGGAGCCTACTTCTCCATCTGCCTATGTTTCTGCCTCTTTCTCTCTGTGTCTCTCAGGAATAAATAAATAAATAAATATAAATATCTTTAAAAAAGAGAAATAACATGGATCGACCTTGAGGGCATTATGCTAATGAAATAAATCAGACAGAGAAAGACAAATATATGATCTCACTTAAATGTGGAAACAAAAGGGAAAAAAAAGGCTCACAGATGCAGAGAACAGATTGGTGGTTGCCAGAGGTGGATAGGGAGTGGAGGGTGGGCAAAATGTGTGCAGGGGGTCAAAGGTACAAACTCCAGTTAAATAAAGAAGTTATACAGATGTTATGCAAAGCATGGCAACTATAATCAATAATACTGCATTGTATATTTGAAAGCTGTTAAGATAGTAGATCTTAAGAGGCATCATCACAACAAAACAACAACGACAATTTGTAACTATGTATGGGGATGAAAATAAACTAGACATACTGTGGTGATCATTTTGCAACAAATCAAAATATCTGAAGCATTAAGGTGTATATCTGAAACTAATAAAATGTTAAATGTCAATTTTACCCCGGTAAAAAACACTAAATACCAAAACTTGGTAAACAAAAGGATATTTAATAGCTGTTAGAAGTATTATTTTAAGAAAAGAGAGAATGAAAAATTAATGAGCTAAGCATCTAAATTAAGGAGACTCAGACAAGCTAGGAAAACATATAAACTGTTAATTAGACAGATGTCATTGGATGCCAATTTCTTAGATGATCTGTTCTCATAAAGGAGGACATTTCTTGGATGTATCCAGGTAAGGTAACATTCCACTCAATAAGGATATACTCTTTAAATAATTATCACAGTATGGAACAAAACATTTTTAAGTAAAAAGACGAGAAAGACAAAGGCAACTGACCGAGAGCACAGAATTCACAAAGCAGATGGTACATTGTAGGGGCATCTTGTACACAGAGAGAAGTGCCATTTTATGTGACATAAAAAAGTGGTGAAATTCTGTTTCAGCTCCTTCTGGTGTAAAACTTAGTTTTCTTAAGGTTCAGGTCTACATTTATTGATAGACAAAAGCTAAAGTTTCTTAGATGTGGAATGAATCTTGACTCAAAATGTGCTAACCAACACAATATGGCAGGAGAAGGACAAAGTTGAAGGACTAACACTACTCAACTTCAAGCCCTACTGTAAAGTAACAATAATCAAGATAGGGTGGTATTGGCAGAAGAATAGACGAATAGATCAATGCAACAGGACAGAGAGCCCAAAAATAGACCCACATGAATATATTCAACTGATCTTTGACAGAGTAGCAAAGGCAATACAATAGAGCAAAGATAATCTTTTCAACAAATTGTGCTGAAAAAAACTAGACAACCTCATGAAAAAAAAAGGAATCTAGACACAGACATTATACCCTTCACAAAAATTAACTAAAAATGGATCATAGACATAAAATTGTAAAATTCCTACAAGATAACAGGGGAGAAAACCTAAATGACTTTGGGTATGAATATGACCTTTTAGGTACAAAACCAAAGGCACAATCCACAAAAGCTGAACTTCATTAAAATTAAAAACTTCTACTCTGTTAAAGATAATATCACGAGAATGATAAGACAAGCCACAGGGAGAAAATATTTGCAAGAGAGACATCTGATAAGAACTGTTATCCAAAATATACAAGGAACAAACAATCTGATTTGAAGATAGGCCAAAAATCTTACCAGACACGTCACCAAAAAAGAGTTAATGCTGTTACATAAACATCTGAAAAGGGAAAAAGAGCTCCACATTATATGTCATCAGAGAAATGAAAATTAGCAACAGAATATCACTACACACGTATTAGGATGGCCAAAATCTGAACACTGTCAACGCCAAATGTTGACAAGGATATGAATACAAAATGGTACAATCACCTTTGGGAAACAATTTTGTAGTTTTTTACAAAGTCAACATACAGTAGTCCACTGTTATCCATGGAGAATACATCACCAGAGCTCCAATGGATGATAAAATTTAATTTATAAGTTAGGTACAATAAGATTAACATTAACAATTAACAATAAAATAGAACTATTATAATAATATAATGTAATAAAACTTCTGTGAATGTGTTTTCTCTCTTTCTAAAAATATCTTACACTGGAGTGTGCTCACCCTTCTTCTTGTGGTGATGTTAGATGATAAAATGCCTCTGTGATGAGATGGAGTGAGGTGAATGACGTCAGTGCTGTGATGTGACATTAGGCTATAGTTGACCTTCTAATGATACGTCAGAAGGAGGATCATGTGCTTCTGGACCATGACTGACCACAGTAACTGAAACTGCAGAAAGTGAAACTTTGAATGAGAGAAGTCTACTGTATGATCCAGCTATCTCATTCCGGACTCACAGGAGTTAAAACATGGTCACACAAAAATGGACCCACTATTGTTCAGAGCAGCTTTATTCATAATTACCAAAATTTGGAAGCAACCAAGATGTCCTTCAGTAGGTGAATGAATAAATTGACTGTGATACAGATATTGGGATGTTATTTGGCATTTAAAAGAAATGAGCTATTTCAGTGGGAGATAAAGGCTTCCAGTTATTAAATGAGTAAGTCACAGGAATAAAAGGCACAGCACAGGGAATAGAGTCAATGGTATTGTAGTACGTTGTATGGTGACAGATGGCAGCTACAACTTGTGATGAGCACAGCATAATCCATAGAGTTGCTGAACCACTATGTTGTATAACTGAAACTAATGTAACATTGTAGGTCAATTCTACTCAAATAAAATTTTAAAAAGAAATAAATGAGCTACCAAGTCATAAAAAGACTTGGGGGCAATATCCTTTAAATGCATGCTACTAAGTGAAAGAAGTCAGTCTGAGAAGTCTCCATATTATATGATTCTGAGTATATGACATTCTGGAAAAGGGAGGGGGGAATGAATAAGCAAAATACAATCATTTGTAGCAAGTTTTTGAAATATGGTGCATATTATTTATATACACATATATATAATATATAAAGCGTGCATTATATATACAATTGAATTGAATCTCAAATCAGGCAATACATTTCATCATTGCCTGATTTTTATTTAGATCTCACAAAATTTATGATTGAAAAATTAGATTTACATATCCAAGTTATTCCACACATACTTAAATTTTCCACCAGATATTCTATCAATTATTTCATCAAAAATTTTTATATCGATCACATTTTGAAATGTAATGATCAGTTTAAATTTAAATTTATATTAATTCAGTTCATATTAATTTATATTAATTAAAACATAGCATAGACTTAATTAATATTAATATTAATCGACTACATAAAGTAAATTAATATTAACTGATTGAACACATTTAGAAATTCAGTACTTCAGTAGCAATAGCCTCTTTTTTTTTTCTTGAGTATACTTGGCACACAAATTTACATTGGTTTCAGGGGTAAACTTAGTGATTTGGCAAGTTTATACATTATTCTATATTCACCTCAAGTGTAGCTGCCATCTATCCTATTACATCACAATTTAATATCATTGACATATTCCCTATGCTGTACCTTTTATTCCCATGACGTATTTATTCTCTACTGGAAGCCTGTAACTCCCACTCCCCTTCACCCTTTTTGCCCAATCCTCCATCTCTTTCCCTTCTGGCAAACATCAGTTTTTCTACTGTATATATAGATGTGATTCTGTTTTTCATTTAATTTATTCATTTATTCGTTTTTCTTTAAGATTCTATTTATGAGTGGAATCATTTGGTATTTGTCCTTTTCAGTCTGACTTATTTCACTTAGCGTATTACTCTCTAGATCCCTTCATGTTGGGCTTTTAATAGCCATATGCAAATAGCCTACCATATTGAAGAGTGCAGGTGTACAACAGCAACCATATTTAATGCATTATAAACAGAATTTCAAATCCTGTAAACACCTTTCAATAAAGCTACTATTATTCCAGTTCTACATGACTGGATATCTGTTCTCTTTCCATTTCTTACCATTACATACTTACAGTATTCATCACAGTATTCTGTCTTTTTCAGAAAATGTGGAACTTCAGAAACTTAATACACCAAATAGAGATCAAACTATTAAAATGGAAAAGGACTGGCTGATGGAGGAGCAATCATAAGCCCTATATTTTGTTGAAAAAAGAAGAAGAAGAAGAAATAAAAGAAATAATCAAGTCAGTTGTCTGCAACATTTATCTTGCAAAGG
This sequence comes from Nyctereutes procyonoides, assembly GCF_905146905.1. Classification (NCBI taxonomy): domain Eukaryota; kingdom Metazoa; phylum Chordata; class Mammalia; order Carnivora; family Canidae; genus Nyctereutes; species Nyctereutes procyonoides. The sequence continues at coordinate 60,967,098 of NW_026575051.1, forward strand.
GATGATGCTTGTTTAATTATTTACGCAATATACAGAATTGTAAAACAGAAGAAATTACGTTTATATAGTCCTTAAATTCTTTTTTTATCTAAAACTATTTCTTCTTTTTTCCAGTGAATCATGATATTTTTGAATTTTATTTAAATTCAATTAATTAACACATAATGTATTATTGGTTTCAGAAGTAGAGGTCAGATTCTTCAGTCTTATGTAATACCCAGGGCTCATTATATCACATGCCCTCTTTAATGTCCAACACTCAGTTACCCAGGCCCCCAACCTCCCTCCCCTCTAGCTAAAACTATCTCAATTGGAACTTAAGAATTTGCCTATTAGTGTATCACAAAGCAATGAACCATAAAGTCATTTCTATTATCTCTTAGTTTTACTGATACATATATATATATATATATATATGTATAAATATATTTTATTTATATTTCCTTTTCTTTTCCTAAAGCTTCTGGTTTAAAAGAAAATGATAACCAAATGAAACAGCATTATTAAAATTGTTTTACAAAGTTTATTGAGATGTCCTTAACATATTGTACTACATTAGCTTTATTTGACTTGGGTATGAGTGTATCTTATATTTAGTTCACTGATTAATGAAATACAGGTATTTTACTCAACTTGAATTCTGGCTTCTGTTATCTGCATTTTCTTTACTCTTCTGCCTTCTTTCATCTAACTTTCTAATAATCCCTAGGAGTTATGCTGTTCTAAACCTGAGACTCATCTGCAGCTGTGAGCTTGAGTCATATTCTACAACAGACAACTTACTGCTGTCTTTGCTGGTTGTACCAATCATATCCTCAGAGAAAAGGTAGTTGTAAGATTCTAGAAATAAGGACTTCTTCCAATTTCTTTAATTCTTTGGCCATTAAAAAAAAAAGCAATAAAGGGATTAGCCTTTTCCTTCAGTTATTTTTATGCCTTAGTTGTTTCGGAATTCAGTATGCAAGATCGAATAAGACTTGGTAAAAACTTTGCTTCTATCCTAACATAATAACTGTGAGAAGGGGTTTAATATACTTTTGGAAGAAAGATGTCATCTTAAACTGAGATCCTTCTGTTGAGTGAATGGCATTTTTATAAGACATATTCTTTTGCACAATTTAATACTTTCTATATATTTCTCCCTGAGAGCTCTCTTTCCGAGTGAAAAATGCAAATGAGGTTTATATTTGTACTTTGCATGGTATGTGCTTGTTACATTTAAATATCCTCACAGCCTGCCCTAAGATCTCAATGTACTGTCTTAATATAATTATTTTCTTGGAACATATCTACAGGTGGAGTATCTTGCTATAGACACTGTCTAGCTTCATATTACCTTTTAACACTCATCTGTCAGAATATACCCTTAAGGCAAACTTTTGTAGATTTCTTTCTAAAGGAGAGTAAAACACCATGGGAATTTAAATTATATCCAATATATTATTTAAAAGTTAATTATGCTTGTGATTTCTAATTGATTTCTTAAGATGGTAAAATGAAATCAAGATGGCTATGATGTTCAAAGAATTAATATTGACATCCATATTTTTTCTTCTTACCTTTATTCTCTCCAATATTTTGTTGTTGTTGTTCATCTTAGAACCTAAGAAACATCTGCTGGAAAAGCAGTATCATAGCTAGAAAGGTAAGAGTGCTGGGTTTGAATACCAGCTCAAACATTCAGAGGCTTTGTGGATAAGTTAGCAAACAACTCTAAGTCCCCGTGTCCTATAAATAAGAATAACAATAACTTTCTGCAAAGGGCTATTTTAAGGTTTAAAAGTAAAGCCATCTGAGAAGTTCCTGGAATATAGCAAATATTCAATGTGTTTCTTATTATTAACAGAGTGGTTGCTATAAACTAAATGTGTGTACCTCTCTTCTTAAATTAGCACGTTGAAGCCTTATCTCCAATGTGATTAGGGGGATGGGGCCTTTGAGAAGTGATTAGGTCATGGTGACAGAGCTCTCATGAATGGGGTTTGTGCCCTTATATTATAAAAGAGATCTAGAGCTCTCCCTGCCCCATCTGCAGCATAAGAACATAAGGAAGAAGTCTGTCTGCCCCAGGAACAGGTGTGTGACCCTTATCACACTTCTAGCCCCCAGAATTATGAGAAACCAATTTCTGTTGTTCAGAAAGCTACTCAGTCTATAATTTGTCACAGAAGCCCAAAAAGACTGACCGTGATTATTTGAAAAAAATTAAAATTAAATGGCTATCATTTTTAAATAGCTTATCTATATATATTATTTTAGGAGAACAACTGGCAATTTCAAGGAATACTGTATGGACACAAATCAAAGATGAATAAATTTGTGCTAAATGTCCAAGCCTAAAGGAAAATTATCAATAACTATTGGGGAGAAATCCTGCTACTGTTAAATCAGTTTGTGTAAGCATGCATGTGCATCCATGCCTGCATTTTCTTTTGAAAGGCAAAATGTGAATTAAATATTGATATTGCTGAATGTACGGAATGGGAAACATTATCTAACTTCCTGTTGGATTTTCTAAGTGAATAAAATTTATAAACAAATCATTTCAATGTATTCCAAAATGTATAATGTTACACAAATCTACCTGCTATCTAATTTAACTCATAGGATCTGTGATATTTTAGAGATAAAGAAAGACAATCATACCCCTGAAAATAATGCTGAAGTTTAAAATGTATTAGTCTTAGCTATTTTCAGGTTTACATTTATCAAGAAACTGCTACAGATAGGCATGCTTTCTCCAACATCAATTAATTTTGATTAACCACAATATGCCATTGTATTTTGTAATTTAAATGCCAGATGCTTAAAGACCAGGATTTATTAACCTACCTAGTATTTAATAGCCTTCGTTGGAATCTTTAAATAATAGCTAGATAGGTCTGGATAAGATTAAGCTAGAATTTCACTGTATTAAGCAAAGTAGCCCAAATTCATCCTTTTTACAAAACTAGTTTAAAGAGTTTGTAAAGTATTTTATTTACCTTTCTCTTTGGAAATAAATGCATTTGCTTTCTGTTGTTTTATATTCAAAACAATAATAGGTATGTTAAATTACTTTTAATTGAATTGCATTGCGTTTAATTGTTGGTAATTAAAATAGTAGTTCCTAACATGCTGATATTCAAGTCTGAATTGATGCTGTCATAAAAATAAAATTAAAACATTTGAGGAAAGTTACATTAGTTATGTGTAATTTTCCTTCTTCAACAAACGATTATGGAGAAATGTCATTTTATGAAAACAATCTAAACTCGTATATGGCTTCAATAAATCACTTATATGTGAAATCTTAAAAAAGCAAAACTCGTAAAAACCAGGAAATGGTGGTTGCTAAAGGCTCAGGGTAGGGGAAGTAGGAGAGATGCTATTTAACGGTACAGACTTGCAAGTAATAGATAAGTAAGTCTTAGAGATCTAATGCACAGTATAGTGATTATAGGTCGCAATATTGTATTTTAAACATCAAACATGTTAAGAGACTAGATCTTAATTATTCTCACCACAAAAAGAAATGATAACTACATAATATAATCGAGGTGCCAGGTAGTGCTAACAATGGCACTCATACTGCAGTATAAAAATGTGTCAAATCTATATGTTGTATACCTTAAACTTATATGCTATTATACGTCAAATTTATTTCAATAAAAAATAAATTCTCTCCCTGTCATATGAAATCTGTACTTCAAATGAAAACAGCATGATGAATACAGAGTTGAAAATAAAACCAGGTGATCATTTTCTGATATCATTCCATGAACTGATATTTACATGTCTCATGATATTTTTATACACTTTGTGGTTTTTAAAGTGCTTTTTTTAATGACCTCATATTATTTCAAAACAAGCAGACAAAAACCACTGAGAAGTGGGAGAGTAGTAAGAACATAGAGCTCGGAGTGCTTAAGTGAATTGCCAGAGGCTAAAAACAAAAACAAAATGAAGAAACTAAAACACCGTCGTCATCCACCTGCCAAGGATTGTAGCATTTATGGAGGACATTTTATACAGGCAAAAGTGATGGTTCTTTCATAGTCCAGAACTTGAGGTTGTATTCTTATTCTATGATGTAAATAGATCTAAGACTGCACAGTCATTTAAAGATTCTAATGTTTAATCTCATCTTTATGACATATATTAAAAAAAAAAAACTCGGATTCCTAGAACTTTTAGAGACCCTGGATATTATAAAATATAAAAATGACTCATGCTTTATGACTCACTAAATATTATTTCCCTTTTCGTATGTGTGTGTATAAAATAGGCTTTTCATAATGTTTCTAAGCAAGACTATAATAAAACTTTATAGAACATGATGATGCCATTGAGAAAAATGTAGCACTAAATGAAAATATTAATTTCAACACTGGGTCTATTTCTGTCATGTGTTATTTTGAAAAGTTATCCCTTTCTTCATCTAAGAAATGGCAATAATAAAACCTATTAAATTCTTATTATGGACATGTATGTGGGAGTGCATTTGAAAAAAGATATACATTGAAATTATTAAATAAATATAAGTCGTAAAATATTTTATATGGAACTGATATTAATATTCATGAGCTATCTCTTGAGTCTGTAATTTGCAAGCACATTCACATACGTTTTTCTTTGATCCTTATAAAAACTCTGCTGGAGTGAAAGCTTTACTTTTATTTCCCATTTAATGATGAGAAACCGATGTTTCAAAAGGTGAAGGAACATATGCAAAGTATCTCAGATTGTGTCGTGAAGGAAATTGAACCCCAGTGTAGTCTCTTACATTTTAAGACTCTGAGGAACCTACTTGCTCTTGTGGCAATAAGCTCCTTATCCTAAGAATTAAAACTAGCATTATTGAATTATTTGTTCTGTTTTATATCCTTTGCTTTGTGTTACCAGAATAAATGTTCTGATGCTAAGGGATAAAAAGGATCTTTCAGACGCAATTTGCTCATGCTGTAATGCAATAAGCATGCTTTACTTTTCTCTTATCCTTTGCCTTCCTCTGTTACAAAATACTTCACTAAAGACACAATAGAGTGGTCTTCAAGATGGTCACATAGAAAGGCCCCGAACTTATCTCCTCCCACAAACATGACAAATCTATAGCTACATAGGGAGCAATTCCCTCTGAAAAAGACCTACAAACTAGCTGAACAGCTCTGCCACAAAAAAGGATAGAGATGAGTAGGAGAGGCAGACATGTGGCAAAAAAGGAAAGAAAAAGAAGAAAAAGAAAAGAAATGAAAAAGAAAATACAAGAAAGAAAAGTCCCCAGGATAGAAAACCACAGTCAGGAGGGATCTCACAAATACAGAACTTCCTCTTGAGTAGTAGAACGTTTATGGCCCACATCAGGCCCCCAGCCCTTGTGGACCTGCACTGGAGAAAGAAAATATCTGAATTTGAAAACCAACAGTGATGTATGTCCAGGAAAGCCACAGGACTGTACAGAATGGAGACTCCACACTTAAATGGTTCATGCATAGACTCAGTCACTGCAGAACCCAGTTCAAAAACAGTAGTAGTTTGAAAAGTACCAAACCATAAGTGAAGGAGATTCATTTGCTTTTCTTAAAGCATCTGCTAGATGGACAGAAGATTGTTGGGACTTCTGCAGGGATGGAGACCCTGGGGGGCATCCTCTACCCTCCTAACAATGGCACTGCCAGGCATAATTTTGGAAATCTCCTTCTAACCTGACAGCATTGGTGGGTGCACCCTGCCCATAAACACCACTCTGCTATAGCTCTGCCTAAGCTGGTCAACACACAAAACCTACACAGTAGAGGTCTCTTGAGCACCTAGCTCTGATTGCCAACCAGGATTGTGTTTCTGAGCTCTATAGGTCTGAAATAATTGGAGTAATGGTTCTTGGTAAGCTAATGCCTCCAGGACACAAAACAGACAGCAACTGAAACACACCCCCAGTCTTCCTGTGGAAAAAAAACAAAAGCAAGAAACATCTATCTACTTGACCTAAGTTTTAGCCTGAAAAATATGCTTGAGAATTGCCACAAATCAGAGACTAAGAAAGTATAAGCAAGGGGATACCATCTGAACTCTCAGTTGGCTTCATCATATTTCAAAAGTACCCCTAATTTTGTGACTGTAGCTAAGGAGACACTTGAAGATCACCTGGTCTGGAAGCCAGAGGAGTTTAAAGTTGCAGCTCCACAGGATTTATATAATGCATACCTTAAACACTGGGGTCTTAGAGGCTAGCTTCCAATAACTGAAACCAGATCCCTCTCCATGGAACACTCACCACTCTTGACACACCAATAACAACTAAGACTTACCAAGAAAACAAACAAACAAACAAATAACAACAACACAGGCTACTTACACAATGAGAATAGTCTGAGGGACAACTAAGAGCAAGGGCAAGGTTAAATGATGAGGTTAATGCCTAATACATAGACACAAACACAGAGATTCAAGCAAAATGAGGAGACAAAGAAATATGTTACAAACAAAAGAACAAGATAGCACCTAAGAGAAAAACTTTAATGAAACAGAGATAGGTAATTCACAAGATATAGAGTGCAAAGTAATTATCAAAAATATGCTCATCAAGCTCAGTAGATGAACACAGTGATAACCTCAAAAAAATATAAAATATAAGAAAGTATGAGACAGCAGTCACAGGACTGAAGTGTATAATAACAAAACTGAAAATTACACTAGAGGGGCTCAACAGCAGACTAGATGTAGCAGAAAATAGAATCAGTGAACTAGAGGACAGGACATTGGAACACACCCAAACAGAGCAGAGCTTTACTGAGCCTTCTGTATCCACACTGACAAATAGTAATGTTCTTTGTATTACAGGGGAAGGAGTCCTTAATATAGAAAATTATTCTGGTTCTCTAATCTAAACAGGCTCCCTGGACATGAGTTTTAACTTCTCACTCAGATTAACACAAATTAAGTATTCACCAACTATATCAAAAGAGTATTATTTTTTTTAAAAGCCTATGCAAGTGAATACTATTTCCACTTCTGTAACCATCTTCACTCCAATAAAACAGAGATGATGAGCAGTGCTTACATGAGCAATTTATCTATACTGAAGTTTTGGAAAGTATGCATCAACTATTTTTTCTAAATATATTTTTTAAATATTTTATTCATTTATTCATGAGAGACACAGAGAGAGAGAGAGACAGAGACACAGGCAGAGGGAGGAGCAGGCTCCATGCAGGGAGCCAGATGTGGGACTCGATCCCAGGACTCCAGGGTCATGCCCTAAGCTGAAGGGGGATACTCAACCACTGAGCCACCCAGGTGTCTCTTTTTTTCTAAATATTGAATTGAAATTTTCAAGCTGGTTCACCCTTAAATCCTTAATTTCTACATTCAATGCCATGCAATTATCAAATATATAGTCCAAAGTATATTATCTTGTCTTCAAAATTAAGGCAGAAAAAAGTTATAGTGTAACACATGCATCCAATGATATATAATTCTTAGTAATCAAAAAAAGCAAAAGTGAGCTGTGTGAATTACTTGACTAAATTTTGCCTGAATCCTGAAGCATGGATTGTCTGGCAAAATTGGGAAAACTGATTCTATCACGAGAAGTTGCACTTTAACAATTTCTTGGAGGGGTCATCAGTGGACAAACACTAGAATACAGATGGAAAGAATGTATTGTTCATTCAGACACAATGGGATTAAAGAAGCTAACACCAAAGCAATGTTTATGCTATTCCTAATTCCACAGTGTTTGTGAAATGATATCGTATTCTGAAACAAATGAGAAAAGTTTCCACATATGTGCCAGTTCCTGGTAAGACTTTTACAATCTTGACATAAAATATGATTAGAAAACGAACATTAACAATCAATGTTGTATGGAAATTTTTTTTATCAAATAAATGTACATAACATATTTCACAATAGTATAAAGCTTGTTAAGGCCTGTCTAGTTTCTAAAAGAAGTGCTGTCACTAGGTTTCCTTCTTCAAGTTGTTATCTATGCAGCATTATCTGTTATTAAGATGTTATAATAGAAAACACAGGTATTAAAAAAAAGAAAGCACAGGTATTGAATACTCACATTTATTTTTGCTCATTTCTGAATTCCCACTAAAGTGAAAGCAAAGGAACAAAGAGTCAAAAATCCACCAGTTTCTAGAGAAACTGAGAACAATGAGAGAAGTGAACACAAGATAGAAGATGGAAACTGAATGTAAAAGTGAGAGCTGTACTAATGACAAAAGCCAAATCCTGTTTCTAGAAAGAGATTTCAGTGGCAGGCAACCATTTGTATCTTAGAAACCCAGAAAGTTTCACTAAATGGAATAATCTCTGAATGTAAGAGCAGAAATGAGTGTAAAATCAGGAGGGATGATTTAAATCTGAATAAAGAGGCTTAAGCCCTAATACCTCTTTCCTACTAAATCACTCAGTCAGACCCACTATACTAGCTCGAATTGGGGAATTCACTCTTTACAGATAGGAAACCAAACACTAGGGCATGTGTAAAAAGAGCGTAGGTAAAAGATAAGCAACTGGGTATCAGCTGGTGATTGGTGATCTCCCTAGTCACTTTCCCATGCTTAGCTACCAACTAAGCTTCAATTCCCCAGGAAGGGAGTTAAAAGATTCACCTCTGGAGACACAGATCATACAAAAAAAAAAAAAAAAAAGGTTTCTCATCGTTGCATTTTGGAGAAATCAATTGAAGTGTTTGGCTCACAGCAAACCAGCCTAGAGTGAAACCTACCAGTAGACAAGATTTACTCATGTACAAGAGAGCTTCCATGCAACCTTTTTATGACCTTTTAAAAAAAGCAGCCGTCATGGTTAATTTTATGTGTCAACTTGTTTGGGCTAAAGGATGTCCAGATAGGGTAAAACATTATTCACATTACTTCTGCATTTGTCTGCAAGGGTGTCTCCTGAAGAGATTAGCATTTGAATTAGTGGACAGGGTAAAGAAAAAAATTGCCTTCACTAATGTGGGAGAGTATCATCCAATCCACTGAGGTCCCACATGAAACAGAGGTAGAGAGAGGGCAAATTTGGTCTCTCTGCTTGAGCTTAGGTACCCATCTTCTCTTGTCTTTGAATATCATCACTCTTGGTTCTTGGGTCTTTGGACGGAGACCAGGATTTACGCCATTGCACCCCTGCCCTCATTTCTTGATTATTTGGACTCAGACCTATACTATCATCTTTCCTAGTTTTCCAGCTTGCTGATGCAGATCATGGGGTGTTTTAGTCTCCATAATCATACGAGCCAGTCTCTCATAATAAATCTCATTTTATCTATATCTGTGTCTGTATCTATCTATATCTATTCTATCTATATCCAGGTTTATATAGTTATAACCTATTGATCTATTTCTCCAGAGAACCCTAATACAGACTCTTAGGACTATTTGCCCTCAAATTTGTTCCTCACCATTTCCCACTTTGCTGGGAAATTCTCATATCCACATATTCTCATTCTCATAGACTGCATTTGCTAGGTCCCCATGCTGGTAATTCAGCTGCATTCCATTTAAGTGGTGTATTGTCCTACAAATGCATCATAAGATATTCTACTATATGTATAACTGATCCCCTGAACTAATTCCATCTGCTTAAAGTTTGTTGATGTTTCTGGTTGGAATCTGACTAAAACTATATAGAATAGGGATCACCAGAAACAGAAAACCCACTAGCAAAATTTAATTAATTAATTAATTAATTAAAGAAAACAAAATTCACTAGCATGAAAGCAAAGACAAAAATAACTTCAGAGGGAAACAGGGAAAATGAACAAAAGAAAATCTCATATAAAGTATAATTCATATTCATTAGATAGATAAAAGATACTGCATTTATTAAATAATACTAAAGGGTTCTATACAAAGGAGTTTTCAAAAAAAACCAAGAAATTGTCTATGTCAATTAAGTATATGAATTTAAGAGAAATTAATGTGGAACTTGTAAGATTAAAGTTGAAGAAATCATAAAAAAACTGAAAAAAGACAAAGAAAAAACATGAGAGAAAAGAGGGAAATATTATATAATCAAATTAGGGAATGAACCATTTGATTAGTAGGAATTTACAGAAAGAAAAGGAAAACTCAGGTAAAATTCATTTTTAGAAATTAAACAAGAAAGTATTCAAGAATATTAGTGTGGAAGTTCAGTTTAAAAGAATCCATATAGGGACCCCTGGGTGGCTCAGCAGTTGAACAAATGCTTTCAGCTCAGGGCATGATCCCGAGTTCCTGGATCAAGTCCCACATCACCTCCCTGAAAGGAGCCTGCTCCTCCCTCTGCCTGTGTCTCTGCCTCTCTCTCTGTGTCTCTCACGAATAAATTTTAAAAAATCTTAATAAATAAACCAATCAATAAATGAAAGAATCCACATATTGCCTAATAAAAAAATGAAAAAAAAATCCATACCATTCAAAGGAATTATTCTGAAGATTTAGATAAAAAAGTTCTAAAAATTTCCAAAGAGAACAAACAGGTTCTACACATCTAATTAAAGTCGGACTGTCACTTGACTTTGCAATAGCAACTGTGGAAGCTAAAAGACAAATAATATAGGGAAATCTTCACATTTCAGAGGGAATATGAATTTCAACTATATCTGGCAATTCCAATTCTATATACATCAAAATAATTTATGAAATGTGGAGATGAAAAAAAAAACTTTTGTGAGGTGTATAGGGTCTCAAAATGTTGTTTCCTCTGAACCCAGAGAACCTGATGTGGGGCTTGATCTCACGATCCTGAGATTATGACCTCAGCCAAAACCAAGTGTTGACCACTTAACTGACCGCACCACTGAGGTATCCCCAAAAAGATAATTTCTAATGCCATTTCCAACTTTTAAATTCTAGGACACCATGAAAAATTCAAAATACAAACATTATAAAATATAACTATTACAGAAAAAAGTTAATTTTAAAATATAACTATTACAGATAAAAAGTTAATTTTATTTTAAAGCTATTTTGCTCCAACTGTGTTTTGCCCATAACTCAGAATTAGAAAAATATTCCCAGTCATGCATAAAATTCATTTCATGGGGGAAAATATTTTCAATAATATGCTAAAATGCATAGCTTATGATAACAAACATTTATGCATATTCAGATGCAATAATTAGATTTATGCTTATAGTTTCTAAAAATGAGTGCAGCAAATTATCATCAACAAGTGAAGTGAATTCAGAAGGCTGCTACTGATGGAATAGTGTCCTTTAGCCATAAACTGTTAATGATAGCTATTTGGGAACTTCCAGTACTTTCATTCTAGGAGAAAAACAAATGTGACCATTTCATTTCTTTACTATATTAGATATGCTCTTATTCCTATTTATATCTTTTTGTTATTATCATTTTTCCTGCAATTCTCATCATACACTCATAAGCAAAAATTTAGTGTATATAAAAAGGCTACCCCAAAACTTTAATATGAATATAGATTAATATTTATGTATTTTCAATGCTAACTTCTCTAAGGTAGAAAGCACAACATAGACTCATACTCATAGTCTGGTGTCATCATAGTATTATGATATTCCTCATAATATTAATGTGATGTTTTTGCATATAATTTGATCACTTTCAAAATACTCTTTATTACACAGAGGAAGACTTAAAATATAGTATTTCCAGAGAACATATACCATATTAAATGACCCTGTAAGTCACTATTCTTAATATCCATTGTAGGAGAACATTTTATCAAAACTAAGTATGATTACAAGTACTCACACTATAGTTTTATTTTTTGTTTGTATGAGATAAAGTTTAAGGAACAATACTATTTATAATATTATCTGATTTAAAATAATTTCAACATTAAGTTCAAGAGATAGAATGCTTTTCCAAATTTATTGTTATTTGTCAAGAGACATTTTTTATTTATGAACAATTTTGCATGTCCAAAAATCTACATAATTAATGCCTTTGTTTCTTCTTTACCCAGCTAATATAGAAAAAAATACATATATTAAGATCGTGATACCCAGATCCTTTGGGTTTACTATAGTCGCTGTCAACAAGTCTATAGATTAGGAATGGTGAAGATTGTTTAGCATATTTGTTGTTTGGCATGGGGCAAAAAGACTTCAGGTCAAGATCTGTTAATAACATTAAAATTTCAGACATTAGGTGTTCAACAATAAATAAAATGCCATATGGTGAGTCAGGTCTCTGCAAATTAACTGGATCTTTGAGAGTGATCAGCTTCATATTAAATTAATATGAATAGTTACAGTATTGTGATGGGAAAGCAATGGATTTGGTGGGAGAGGACTTGAGAATCATGGTGAATTTTCTATGCAAAGCTGTCTGCATCAGGTATAAACTGATACATTTTGTGATTCTTGAGGCATATTGGGGATCACATAATAACATAAAATGTCACTGCCAGATTCTATCAGATGATTCTATTCCCACCTGGCCCTAGAGATCATTAAAGTGGGAGTGATCAATCCCGCTATTTATAAAAAACTGAAATATTTAATATATAAGGCAGTTCCTATATTCATTAAAAAACAGACTGAAGCCCTAAAATAATGTGTTCCAGTAAGGCTCTGTGGCTAACATCATTCAATAAAGATAATCCTATGATACCTGTTTTAATATGACACTTTACAGATAAAATGTAATGGCAATTTCCTATTAGGGAAATGCTCCACTTTCTCTTGTTAACAAAGTGAGACAGATACTTGCACTAAAAACAAAAAAATCCAGGGGCACCTGGGTGGCTCAGTAGTTGAGCATCTGCCTTTGGATCCTGGAATCAAGTCTTGTATCAGACTACCTGCTGGGAGCCTGCTTCTCCTTCTGCCTATGTCTCTCCTCTCTCTCTGTATCTCTCATGAATAAATAAAAATATATATATATTTTTTTTCAAAATGCAAAGAAAGCACTAACACTATGTGTAAATCCTTCAGGGAGTAGAATGGAATAAGTTACAACATATATACATATGGGGCAGCCCCGGAGGCGCAGCGGTTTGGCGCCGCCTGCGGCCTGGGGTGTGATCCTGGAGACCAGGGATCGAGTCCCACATCGGGCTCCCTGCATAGAGCCTGCTTCTCCCTCTGTCTGTGTCTCTGCCTCTCTCTGTGTGTCTATGAATGAATAAATAAAATCTTTAAAAAAACATATACATATGGATATATAACAAATTTACTAACATTATTGACATATATAACAATTTTACTAACATTACTGACATATGGAGCATCAGATGAGATAAAGAATGAGGAACAGTACTGTGGCTGGTTTTTGGAGAGTTTATTTATCTTCTAAATGGCTATTAATTGAACATGTGGGGATATTTGCATAATGCAAAAGCATAGATCATAGAAGTATTATTTGAAGAAAAAAAAAGAAGGAACAATTGCTGTGAAAATGTTCCAGTTCTTTTATATTACACATTTAATTAGAAAATTTTAATTATTATCATAAAATTTGATCTTAAGCTCAAACAAAAGTATTGTGGAAGGACTAATCACTTACTGTAGCAATCATTTGAATTCTCATGCATTCCATTGGGAAAGATCAGTGATATTGACTGAGGAATTTTGAACTTATTTAAGGTGTAATTTGAACCAAGAGAAAAAGAAAAAGAGGCAGATAAGTGCTATGATACTTTGTCACAGAAAATATACTTTCTTAAACCATTAGGGACACACATATGCATTATCAAGATAAGGGCTTAAAATGTATTTACTAAAAGAAAAGCAATAGTCAATATAAATACCAAATATTTAAACATTGGAGGGCACCTGGCTAGCCCAGTCTGTAGAATAAGTGACTCTTGATCTCACGGTAGTGAGTTCAAGCCCCATCTTGGGTGGAGAACTTACTTTAAAACAAGGCAAAACAAAACAAAACAGAGACGCCTGGGTGGTTCAGTGGTTAAGCGCCTGCCTTCATCCCAGGGCATGATCTTGGAGACCCAGGATCGAGTGCCACATCGGGCTCCCTTCATGGAGCCTGCTTCTCCCTCTGCCTGTATCTCTGCGCCCCCTACCCCCTCTGTGTCTCTCATGAATAAATGAATAAAATCTTAAAAAATAAAATAAATAAAAAATAAATAAAAATTGTTCACACAGTACTACCTAGACATTCTAAATTGTGAGGTTAAAGTAACCATAATGCCTACACTCAGTAAAAAGTGCATTTTAAGGGGAAGGGCAGGCAGACAACAGAAGGGTCTGATTAAGTTCATGTTCAAAAGCTGTATATTATTTTAGCACATTGCTTACAAATAAAATATTAAAAAAAATTTTAAAAAGGACAGCTCATCTAAGATTCATGGCCAACTAAAAGCTAGCAAAGGAAGTATAAGATTTACAATTTTAGACACTCCTCATCTCTTAGGTGCTCACTGATATAGAAGAGGGAAATAAAAGCAATGGCATGCCAACCAATAAGGCAGAAGTGTGAGGTCAAATCTGAAAAGAACGAAAATGGAAAACAGAACTCTAAGGAGCTGAAGCATCTGAAATGAAAGAGGTGGACCAGAGTAATTTATAGAAGTGTCAGCACTAAAACAAATATATAAATGATAAATAGATAAATAAATAAAAGACTGATAAGAGATAGCAAAAAATGAATATAGTGAGGAAGATAAAAACAAAATTCAGAACATACAAACCTTAAATATCAAATTAAAAGATATGAGTCCTGATGAAATTAATTGTAAGTTTAGGAGGTAAATTTTTGTGTGTGTGTATGTTCATATATACATATATAATCATAAAAGCTTAAGAGACAGAGTGTTTATATATATGTATACATCTATATATTTATATGTATGTACATATATATACATATACACATATGCATCCACACAGATACACACGTGTTCATAAAAGTTTAGGTGATCGAACAATATGTATATATGAGCATATGTGCATATACGTATATACACGTACCCTTCAAAATAAAACTGACCTTATACAATTGAACGTTTTCCTTCATTCTGTATCAACGTTTTTCTTACGCAGCTCTATCACTTTTCAGTTCACTGTATAATTTACATATATAGTTTTCTTTTTTCAAAAAATATTTTATTTATTTTTATTTATTTATTCATGAAAGACAGAGAGAGAGAGAGGCAGAGACACAGGCAGAGGGAGAAGCAGGCTCCATGCAGGGAGCCTGAAGTGGGACTCCATCCTGGGTCTCCAGGATCACGCCTTGGGCTGAAGGCAGGCACTAAACTGCTGAGTCACCCTGGGATCCCCTATATATAGTTTTCTTTTTTGTTGTCCACTAGCCCGGGACTTCCATCCATTTGACTAATTTTAAGTGTTTTAAAATTTGTATATCCCAAGAAGCTTGAATGTATCAGGTACTCAATATTATTTGCTTTTATGAATGAATTACTTAAAAACTGACAAGCAATTGCCAAGGTTATTTAGCAGAAATGAAACACAAGCCTCCTATAGGTAGTTAGGCTAGATTAATGGTCCAAAATGTCCAGACTGTCAGCTGGGGTTGTAAGATTACCCCCAACGAAGGGGAAATGAAAAAGACACAAGAAATGTATAGAATCCTCCATAACCTTGTGCTTATACAGTTTAAGACCCTATTTTATCATAACATCATAGTCTTTTCAAGCTTTGTAGTAATAAAATGCTTGTTGTTTTGGGAAATGTTAGTTGTCATGAGGAAATAATGCAACAATAAAATGTTTGACAATCGTGTATCTGTCTGCAATTTTAATTTTACAGATTTGAGAAAAGACGTTGCTGGGAAAATGAGATCTAAAAGTAATCTCCATAGTTTCAATAGGCAATG
Organism: Nyctereutes procyonoides; assembly: GCF_905146905.1. Lineage (NCBI taxonomy): Eukaryota > Metazoa > Chordata > Mammalia > Carnivora > Canidae > Nyctereutes > Nyctereutes procyonoides. The sequence continues at coordinate 60,982,865 of NW_026575051.1, forward strand.
CTCGCTCAAGGAAAGGGCATAGGATGCCATTTAGCAAAGAGATATCTGAAGAGCTTTGCTGGTGTCTTCAAGGGAGGTTCTTCTTTATTCTCCTGAATCCACACAGACCAATCTACATATGGCTGGGGTCTTGTGGTACAAGGGACCTGAAAACAACTTCTGACCAAACACCGAGTTACTCTGACTTAGAGGTGACTTTAAAGAAGCCAGACTTAAAAGTCATATTGTCACTCCTGGTAGTCTGGGAGACTGTGCAATCTTGAACTTATATCCTCTTGGTAGTAATCAAAGAAACTCTAAGGTACTTAAAAAAAAAAAGTAGTTTGGGGCCAAAAAAAAAAAAAATCAAATTCCCTATGACCGAAAACTATAAGCACACACATATCCAATGTTAAGATAAAAATCTAACAGTCTAAAGGGGCTTATGCACAATCTTTGGTCAATAAGTGGTTTATGATGATACAGAGATGACCAGAAGATGGCCAGACTAAGAAGTAAACACAAAGGTAAGAGGAATTGAAGGAAGAACACCAGAAACTGCATACTACAGGGGAAATATACTTCATAAGAATTCCTGATCCAAGTCACAAAATAATCAACAGAAATTAAAAAGTTTGAACTAAAGAAAAATGAAAATACCACTTATCAAAATTGGTCAGATGTAGCCAAAGCAATGCTCAAAAGGAAATATCTGTCAATGATTGAGTGCATATATTAGAAAAGAAGGAAGACAAATAGTCTTACCTTCCATCTGAGATATAGAAGAAAAAGAGCAAATTAAATCAAAAGTGAACAGAACAAAAGAAATAATAAAAATTAGAACAGATCAGTGAAATTGAAAACAGGAAATCAATAGACAAATTCAACAAAACCAGAAGATTGTCCTTTGAAAAGATGGATAAAATAAATAAGCCGGGTTAATAAGAGAACAAGAGAAAAGACACAAGTTACTAATATGGAAATGAAAGAGGGACTATTACTACAGATTCCTTAGATATTAAAAGTATAATAAGAAAATATTGGGAAGAACTCTATGCTCACAAATTTGATAATCTAATCGAAATAGATCAATTCCTTAAAAGACACAATCTACCAAAACTCATATAGAAAAACAGAGTATCTGAATAGCCTATATATATATTTTAAGATTTTATTTATTTATTCATGAAAGACACGGAGAGAGAGGCAGGGACACAGGCAGAGGAAGAAGCAGGTTCCATGCAGGGAGCCTGATGTGGGACTCGATTCCGGGTCTCCAGGATCACACCCTGGGCTGAAGGCAGACACTAACCCGCTGAGCCACCAGGTGTCCCTGAATAGCTCTCTATCTATTAAAGAAATTGAATCAATAATGAATTACCCACAAAATAGAAAGCACCTAGTACAAATGGGTTAATCAGTGAATTCTACCAAATACTTAACGAAAGAAATTATAGGGGCACCTGGGTGGTGCAGTTAGTTAAGAGTCTGACTCTTGGTTTTAGCTTAGGTAATGAGATCGAGTCCTGCCTCAGTCTCTGAGTTCAGGGCAGTCTGCTTGGAATTCTCTCTTCTTCTCCCTTTGTCCTTCTTCCCCTTTGCTCTCTCTTTCTCTCTCAAATAAATACAATTGGTTTAAAAAAGAAATTATGTAATTTTTCTAGAATCTCTTCTGGAAAGTAGAAGCAGAGAGAATACTTCTGACTTTTTCTAGGAGGCCAGTATTACCTGAATACCAAAACCAAACAAAGACATTACAAAAAAGGAAAATAAAAAAACAATATCTCTCGAGAGTATAGATGCAAAGCTCCTCAACAAAATATTAGCAAATTGATTCCAAGAATGAATAAAAAGAAATATATACAATGGCTAAGTAGGAGAAATATGCAGGATGGTTCAACTTGAAAATCAAGTGATGTGCTCCATCCAATTAACAGACTAAGGAGTAAGATACATATGATTCTATCCATAGATGACCCTTGAACATGCTATTTAAGTGAACGAAGTATCACAAAAGACTGCATATTGTATTGTGTTAAATGTCTAGAAGAGACAAATCTACAGAAACAGAAAGTAATGTGTTTTTTTTTTTTTTTTTTTTTGGACTGGAAGAGAGGCCAACATGGGAGTATATATGAAGTATATATTAAGTTGTTTTTTTTTTTTTTGCTGTTTGTTTGTTTTATTCATGAAAGACATAGAGAGAGAGGCATAGGCATAGGCAGAGGGAGAAGTAGGCTCCAAATGGGGAGCCTGATGCAGAACTCGAACCCAAGATCCCATGATCATGACCTAAGCCTAAGGCAGATGCTCAACCACTGAATCAATCAGGTGCCTCTGAAATTTCTTTTAAATGTCCTAAATTGGACTGTAGTGAGGGTTTCAGAGCCTCGTGAATATATTAAAAATGAATCTGTGCTTTAATTTTTTATTTTAAGTAAATTCTAAGCCCAAAGTGGAGTTCACACTCACTACCCCCCAGTATCAAGAGTCACATGCTCTACCAGATTTTATATTTTAAATAAAAGAATTGTGCAGTATGTGAATTGTATTTTTTTAACTTTTTTTAATTTCTTTATGATAGTCAGAGAGAGAGAGGCAGAGACATAGACAGAGGGAGAAGCAGGCTCCATGCACCGGGAGCCCGATGTGGGATTCGACCCCGGGTCTCCAGGATCGCGCCCTGGGCCAAAGGCAGGCGCCAAACCGCTGCGCCACCCAGGGATCCCTATGAATTGCATCTTAATCAAGCTCTTGAAAAGGATTACCAGAAGGTATGTTTTATTCATTTTGGGGGGAATCGGTTTTTCATTTCATTTTATATTATATTTTTCCTGGTTTTAGTTAACTACTTTAAAATTGTTTCCACGTTTCATTTTCCTATTTTGCTATTCATTTTCTGTTTACTCAAATTTAATGCTTAAGCTTATTTAAACTTTTTATTGAAGTATGCTTGTCCGTTATACTCTTTCATTTGTCCTTTCAAAACAATACTACACATTATCCTGTGAGTGGAGTTTTGTCTACATATCATAATATTTCACTTAAATTTTTTCAGATTCTCTGAATAATCTTAACTTTGTGTTTTATTTTGCTTTGGTTCAATATTTGTTTAGAGATTGTATTTTTAAAAGTTTTAGAGTGGATAGATTTTTAAATTATAGTCATTACCAATTTTCAACTATATGTTGAAAATGTTGTGACCTAGCCTGTGCATTTTCCTCATCCTGTGTAGTCAAGTACATGAACGATTTTTATAAATAACCCATGTGATCACATTATGCAATGAAATCACATGGATCATTTTTTAAGCACTCTGAGCCAATTTTTAGAAAAAAAAATCATTGGAGGTTAATTCTGATATGAAAAGGACTGTGTAATATAAAAGTGTAGATATGAGAATATAATCTGTTGATTACTTATAAAGAGGCTACCATAGTCTGATTTGGGAGGTTAGGGAAATCTCTCTCTTCTGTAAATAGCCGATTGCACCTTACTCCTGTTACGCAGAAACTTTGGAGGGAAAGGGCCCTGGATGCCCTACGGTGTTTGCCCCAGGAGCACAGTCGTCAACTCAGATCTAAAAGTTCAGGGTAGAGTGTCAGGTTCGTCAATCATTAGACTTCCAGATCTCTAACAATAATTCCTCTCCCAGAGTCCAGCTGTACGGTCTCTACTTTACCACAGAGATTCAGATTCACTATGAGAATAAAATAGAGCAGATTTTAATGTAAGCACATAAAAGAGTGGCTAGCACTTGCAGGGTTATTTTTATATCAATTTTAATTAAAAAATCAAAATAAGCAGATTTTACCAAGTTTTGTGTTCCTCAATGGAGCCTTATTTGCTATGTCTTTCAAAGTTTTATGTGATAAAATTTTGTATTACAAGTCAACCAAGAAAACAGAGTGATTGTGTACTGTTTCTGTTTTTAATTTTGTAGATTTAGCATCCATTCTTTTCAATTCATAAAATTCCTTGATATAAAGTTGTAGGACAAGATCCTATTCAATATTCAGTAAGAATCCGGTTTGTCAGAAAAAGAGAGTAACTTCCACGTGAAGATTGATACAGTGATTCTCATTATAAAACATTCATAAATTTTGCATGGATAATTGTAGTGTTGGATAATGTCTTAACTAGATCAGGGCCAGCAGTATTTACAGAAAGGAACATATCCAAACTTAACTAAGGCAGTACGTAGTTATTTGCTTGGCAAAAACAGAGTGACAGATTAATACTTAGTATCTGTTTAATATTTTTCTGACTGGATGAAACAGACAGATTTCAAAATAGGGGGCAGTGAAATCCACATGTCTCTAAGGAAATTTTGCAAGAATGAAGAAATAAGCAGACAAATTCAAATTATAAAAATATATGATATCCGAATTCCAACAGCTTAATGGGCCATTTACTCCAACTTTTTTCCTTATTCAATGTTATATAATATCTTGGCCCACGTCATTTTCTAGCCTCTAGCCTTTCTGCAATATTTTATAATATTGCAAGGTAACAGAGTCAAGAGGATAGCTCATTACTTAGTCTTGGAGCCAACTCTAATTTTTTTTTAAATTTTATTATTTATGATAGTCACACAGAGAGAGAGAGAGAGAGAGAGAGAGAGAGAGAGAGAGAGAGAGGCAGAGACACAGGCAGAGGGAGAAGCAGGCTCCATGCACTGGGAGCCCGATGTGGGATTCAATCCCGGGTCTTCAGGATCGCGCCCTGGGCCAAAGGCAGGCACCAAACTGCTGCGCCACCCAGGGATCCCCCTTTGGAGCCAACTCTAAAACTTGAACTTAAAAACAGAATTTTTAAAAGACGTCCAGCAGCTAAAATCACATATCTGAGATAATTGAAATAAATTTTAGAAGGAACAGAATGGGCTAACTTTCTTAGGAAAAAAGTAGCATGTCTCAATGGCAGATAGCAGAAAACATTAAGAGTGAAGGTAACAGGAAGTTAAAATCAACTGACAAATCCAAAGAAACTTCTTGGTTAAGTGTTAATATTTGAAGTTATTTAATATAATTGAAATTGTTTAGAGCAAGAAGTCTCTTGCAACATCTTAGACCTTAATTTTAAAAATGAGAATGCTGAAATTCTATTATATTGGGTGGCTAAATAGCAGCATATATATAGTACAGACAGAGTTAGCTTTAGAATCAAGGGGCCAATTACCAGGTATGAGAACTTTCAAGCATCCCCTCATTATGCTTTCTATTAGGGAAGTTTGTTATAGATATTATTTTAAAATATTGGTTAGCTAAGGGAGTATACCTCATTTTCCTAATGTGGAGAGTTCCCAAGTTTACTGAGACATTTCTCATCTAATAATTAGACTATCTTCGCATATACAAAAATGTTTTGAAAATCTCTACTATTTTGCATTAAAAATACTCTCAGGTGTATTCTATTCAAATGAGGAGAGGGTTAAAATTACATAAATGTTGATGGAGAGCTTTCAACATACTCAGTACTATGTTATGTGCATCTAGTTATTCATTATCATACCAGGCAATAGAAAATGCTTGAGCATATTGCTTTTCATGTTACATACAAATACATCTTAGTCTTAGGATATCTCTCATATATTAAACTTCAAGTATTGGCAGTTTTTTTAATTGGTTTTGTTTTTAGAGAAGGAGAGAGAAAAAGAGGGGAGGGGCAGAGGGAAAGAGAGAATCTCAAGGGGGCTCCATGGCCCAGGGCTCGATCGCACAACTCTGAGATTATGACCTGAGCCAAAATCAAGTCAGACACTTAATAACCAAGTGAGCCACCCTGGTGCCCTATCAGTTATTTTTTTAGAGGAAAAAATTGAGGCATCTAAGAAGAAGAAGAAGAAGAAGAAGAAGAAGAAGAAGAAGAAGAAGAAGAAGAAAGTAAGAAGAAGAAAAGAGTAAAGAAGAAAGAAAAAAAGGAAAGAAAGAAAAACACGAAAGAAGAGATAGGAAATTGAAAATTCCCAGTGATTCGTATAAATTATAATAAAAGTGATACATGACCAAATACCTTTGTCAAATGTTGGGCAGTCAGAAAACAAAAAGAAAAATAATGCAAACAAAACGCCAAGAAGCAAACACATATGAAATATTATACACAGCTGCAAAAATCATGTAGGACTTTAGGCTTCTACCTATAGGTAACAGAACACAGTGACTACTACTGATAAACATTTTAGGTTTCAATTTTTTAATTCCAAGATATTTTTATGTACAAATACAATTTTGTTTAACTGTGTAATCAAAATAAATAAAATATACAGGAGTTTAAAAAACAAAACAGTTTACTTGCTCTTCTATAAAAAAAATTAGAAAAAAACTCTACCTTTACCATTGTTGTGAAAACTGGACTATTTCAAAAACGGAATAAAATAAGTCAAGAGATAAAAAGTACACCGTTGGGAATATATTCAATATTGTGATAATGTTGTATGGTAACAGATGGTGACAACACAATGTGGTGAGCACTGAGTAACGTCTAGAACTTTTGAATCACTATATTGTACTCCTGAAACTAATATAACTGTATACTAACTGGAAATAAATAAAGGCTTAAAAAAAAGAAACAATAGGTCAGATGTATATTAATAACTCAACATGCAATTATTAAACTCTTTTTCTTATGGTAAAAAATCTGAACAAAAATATAATTTTTGGACAATGTGATTTGCAAAATAAAAATAACATAAGAAAAGGTTTACTATGGGCATCTTATGATATTTAAATTAAAAATATATTTTACGATAATTTGTGATCATGTGGTATCAAGAAATATTTCTTTATTGTAACTTCATTAAAATACTCAATTAAAATAATTTTTTAAGAAAAACAATATAATTTAAATGAGGTGAGCAGGAGAATTGTCTTCATATGGTGATATATGTTACACAGTCATCATATAAATAGTACTAGAAGTAAGTTTGGTTATGGTATCTCTTCACAGTAGAATTATAAATCAAGGTTGTTTTCTTTTTTGTACTTTTTATATTTTCAAATTTCTTTAACAAGTATTTTTGCTTACAATAAAACACCCAGTAAATGTAATTGTAAAAGAAACAGGAACAATGAAAGCTGAGCTGGAATTAAGCTCTTGAATAGCTTAAATAAAGGATTGAGAACTGTGCATTTTATTTGATATTATGCAGAGAGTAATTCTACGTTTACTTGAAAAGGAGTATTACTTGATAAAAGATGTAATTTCAGAAGAAAAACCTGGGTGCATCATCAGAAATATAGTTTTGAATCATGGAAAATATTTAAGACAATGTGAACAATCCAGGTAAAATGTATTGAAGGCTTGGAGTGTGGCAGTGGTGATAGAAATAAGTTGAAGTAGAAAGAGGATAAAGAAATAGAATCGTCAGGAATTGGCACTTGATTATATAAAGGTTAGAAGGTGAGTGAGAGGTTAAACCTGACTTGAAGATTTTTTATTCCGTGACAGAAAGGATGGCAATGTTATTAACAAGGATCAGGAATAGGAGAGACAAAGGCATGAGGATGAAAGAAGATATAAAATACTTAAAATGTAACAATATAATCTGTCACTAGGTCTATCTCACTATTGAATAAAAAGAAATCTGAAGCCTGTTAATACAGAGTAAATGAATTTTTAAAAAATTGTTTTGACAGTTTTGGGGGAAGTAGAAATAATTAGTAGGTCTGTGACAAGTTCTAGAAATCTGAAATTCTACGAGTATGTTTCATAACCAAATGAACCATCTATTGTGTTTCCAACTGTCTCCTATTTAAAAAAACAAAAACAAAAAACGAATTCTGCATTTTTTTTCTCTTCCAAGGAGCAGACATTAGAACCAACAGTGTGGCCTGTGCTCACAGGTGGACTTGTTATAAAAATGCCTCTTTCACTAGAGAATAAACAGTTTAGGAATTCGTGTCAGCTGTGTTATTACATGTCTTAGTTATAAACTCATCATTTTAAAACTTAAAAAAATCCTTGCCATTCATATAAAATACCTCATAATATAAATTATGAAATGATTACATTTATGTATATTTAGGCACACAAATGCATCATCATTAATCATTCATCACCATCAAAAAGTTTTCATTAAGTACACACATCCATTTCCTTGCCCCAAGTATTTAGCAAAAAAGTTGACCTGGACCTCTATGATTGCTACCTGTATAGCCTAACACAAATAATATTTGCAAATCTTACTCTTTTCAAAAAAATATGGTAATTCAAATATATGGGTATTTGGTGAGTGTTAAGGGTAAGTTTGGAATGAAACCTTAAAAACCAACTGGAGAAAAAATGGACAGACTCAGTAGGGAAAGATGAATCAGTTAAATTCTATAATAAACATGGGAATGAGTCTAGCAAGAGGAATAATTTTTGAAACAGTCATGTTATCTAATGTTTAGCAGCATAGCTAGGAGTTGACTTCCAATTAATATTTAGAATGAGAGTTAACACACAAGCTATTTTTGCTCACTAACTTAAAAGCCCATGCAGAAAGTAAAAGGGTATTGAAATACTGCATTTTAGTATGTAGGTGAACTTGAAAATTCAGAAAAATCAATTAAAAATTTTAACAAGAGTTTATTGGTGATACATCATGAAATTATAGCAAAAACATAATAAAAATATAGTGTCTTACTTTAAGGAGTAAGAAAAGTCCAAATCTCTTCACAGGATTAGAATACATTGGGATGAGCACTGGGTGTTGTATGGCTGTGAGAAATCACTAAATTCTACTCCTGAAACCAGTATTATACTATCTGTTAACTAACTAAAATGTGAAGAAAAAATTGATACCAAAAAATAGAACATATTCACCTACTCTTTTTCTCTGTATATAGCTAAAGCAAAATACAAAGGCAATTGAAGGTCATAAAAAATAACCAGAGTGTCTAAATGAATTGAAGAGATGAGTAATTCATGTTCTGTTTAATCTTGTATTTTAGTGCATATCATTTGTTCTGAAACTTTGGAAAAATGATTATTTTAATGTTTCATATGTAAATGCATTATTTGAATTCTGAATTCCTTCAGCATTAGAGGTAGACTGCTGAATGGAAATTTTATTCTTAGTAACCCTCTTCTCTTAACAAAATGTTAAACATATAAAATTTGGCCAGTTAAACTCTCTTTTCTTACCAGTAAGAGAAGTGAAGTTAGATTTATATATCTAAAGTTGCAATTATTTCCTCACTGTTAAACTATGGTCAATGGGAAAGATTCTATAATGTTTTGCTCTTATAATTCCAGTAACTAGCACAAAGTCCATAGTGGGCACTCACAAGGGTTTATATCGAATAAATACATGCTATAAAATATTTCATTTATAGTTTTATATTTATCATCTTGAGAAAATTTACTACACAAATGTCACCTTATTCACTCCCCTCTCTAGTTTTTTAAAAGGGACACAGTTTTTTAAAAAGATTTATTTATTTATTTATTTATTTATTTATTTATTTATTTATTTATTTATAAGAGACACAGAGAGAGGCAGAGACATAGGCAGAGGGAGAAGCAGGGTCCCTATGGGGAGTCTGATGCAGGACTCGATCCCAGGACCCCAGAATCATGCCCTGAGACGAGGGCAGATGCTCAACCACTGAGCCACCCAGATGCCCCCAAAGGGACACAATTTTAAGGAAGGGTTATTACTTCATTAGTAGCTGTCTTCCAGCATCCCTTCTTTATCCCTACTCTGGGAAGAACAATGCTACCTATTTAAATTAATGCATCCCATGACATTTTTTCAAAATTAATATGCTTTTGGTATAGTTCTGGTCACAGTGACACACACACATTTCACAAATTCATCAATTTTTCCAATGTTTCATAGATGTTGAAAATTGGGTCATTATCATCACTTTCTAAAATGTCTCTGAAACTAAAATTTTTCATGGAATTGCTTGAGAAGTTGAGGAAGAAAAACAACCTTACGACCAAAACCAAATGAAACCAAAAAAAAAAAAAAAAAAGAAGAAGAAGAAGAAGAAGAAACACACACTTAAAGCAAAGAGAAATGGCTCAAACAGCAAGACCGACATGATGGTTTATATGTGAAGAATGTGTGTGTGGGGGGGTATTTAGCAACTCCACAACAGGAGCACTCACAGGATGGGGGCAGCAGGCCCTCTGTAGGCCTGGCTGGCCTCCCAGCACATCTGGAAAGCTAGGATGCTCAGGTCTCAGACTTCTGCTACAGAGAAGTGAGATGGCACAGAAACTGCAAAACCAAGGTCTAACCTTAAAGCCGCTTGTGGTAACCTGTGTGAACCTGAGAGACCTCCCCTTGCGGTACCCAAGATAGTGACTTCATGATCTAGGAATTGAAATAAAACCCCATCGGCAACTGGGAGCAAAGTTTACACTATTTATACTTATTTTGAGCCAGGTGTAATTTTGTTTTTGGCAATACAGGGTAGCATTGCTTGCGTGTACAAGAATGTGAAGTCACAATTATCCTTGCTATTTAAGGATTAGAATGGTACTATGGTCAAATATCCTTCTATGGACAATGAGTATCATGAATAAACTGACATTTTAATTGCAAGGAATCCCTCAAGTCACTTTAGCCAATAATAACCCAACTGACTTTACTAGAATCAGCAGTGCATTTCTAAATTGCCACACACCAGACTGTTCAGTAAACAGTTTTTGTTTTTGTTCCCGTGAGACTTGGGCAGTAAACACAGCCCAGCCTGTCTCAAGAAGTGAAGGGCTGCATGCATAAACCTGAACGGGCTCTGCAAACCCTGGAGAACCTTTAGTGCCCTTCTCTGAGCCAGGACTTGCTAAGCAAGGCTGGTCCCCTTAGCAGCTGCAGCTCTTGTTAGTATCTCCTACAATGTGGGGTCTTCATTATTTATAGCGACTCTAGTGGCCTGATGTGTTTGAGAAGAAAAATTAAAAGAGGAGGAGAAAAAAGAAGCAACTCATCACTGACAGCTATACTATGAATTCTTTTACTCCTGCAAAATGATAAAATAAATAGACATTGTGTACATGAAGTCTACTTAAATGCCATTTGATTTCCCTCTTCCGTGATAGCATTAAATATGTAGAAAGCCTCATTTAGTCTTTGCCCCCACTACCCCCACTCTCCTCTCCACCTGCAGTACAGGGAGGTAAAGGTTCTAAAACAACCCATGGAAGGTAACATTTTGATTTGTGTAGACAGTTCAGATACCTACGCGATAATGATTCCTTATGAAATCAAGAATTCTGGTGAAGAGAGATGCTATCATTCCCTTTATTTCAGAGCTCAAATTCCAGTTTCTTCAGGAACCAGTTTTGAGAAGGGAGCCAAGATTTGGTCTGTGACCTTCCCGGGGGATCCCCAAACCAAAGAGCTTTATTGGTTCATTGATGCCAGAGGAAAGGGAGCCTGCAGTATGTACTGATTCACCTCCAAATCTTTATCCAAAAGGCTAACTCTTTTTTGAAATTTAGGGAAAAAATGCATATTACTCTGGAAACGTTGTTTTGTCACTGAAATTTACTTTGCACTGCCCCCAATCTTCAAAAAAAGGGCTCTATTTTCCCAAGAAACATTTACACATTAAGGCAGGTATTTAATTCCATATTCATGTTAAAATTGAATTTCAAATTACGGGTAGGCTAGCAATTATATTTCATCTTTTTTAAAACTTTTGGAGTGCTATAGGTAGGGTTTAATTTTTTATACAGTCATTTCTTCTCAAACACATACTGAGTATTGCTCTGTGTTCTAGGCAGTTTTGAGGCAGCAAAGATAAATTGAATGATCCCCAAATTTCACATAGCCTAGTTGAAAGAAAAGGAGAAATTTGAGACAAAAAATATTTTTAATTACCTAAATACTAATAAGTTAACAGGGCTTGAACTAAGTTTTAAATATTTTGCAATGGGCTTGAACTAAGTTTTAAATATTTTGCAATTATTAGATTTTATGTTCTATATGAGAGATAAATGTTTAAAATATTAATTTATTATTCACAAACCATGTGAAGAATGCATTATCACAGATTAAAAATGGAGATTCATAGAAGTTAACTAAATATTACACATGGTCATAAAAATAGTAAATGGCATAAATATGTGAATTATATGAGTGAGATTCTCTGAAAGCTGAAGGGAGGGAAAATGTAGGACAGCTGGCTGCTCTGGAAGGTCACTGAAGACCTCAATGTAAATGTATCTTTAGGTCTTGAAAAAGATTTGAGATATCTGAATCCAATAAACCCTGGCTCAGCCATTTAGATACCTGTGTTGTTAGCCCCTGACAATTTACACTCGAAGCTTTTGGTTTCTATAAAGTTGAGATATGAATATTAACTATTTCATAGAGGTTTTCGGTGAAGATCAAACAAAGCAATGTAAAATCCTTAGCATGGGACACCACCTTAGCATGGGATGCTCAGCAGTTGAGCCTCTGCCTTGGGCCCAGGGAGTGATCCTGGAGTCCCGGGATCGAATGCTGTGTAGGGTTCCCTGCATGGAGCCTGCCTCTCTCTCTCTCTGCCTATGTCTCTACCTCTCTCTCTCTCTGTGTCTCTCATGAATAAATAAAATCTTAAAAAAAATAAAATAAAATCCTTAGCATGGTTCCAGGCCCAATAAATTTAAAAAATATTTACTATAAATGATGAGAAAGAGGCAGTAAGAGAAAGAAGTGAAACGGAAAAGATAGTGCTTATCTACAGAAAGATTTTGATTATCTTCAGGGAGTGAGTTGAAAAGGGTAGAAAGAGGAAAAGAATGGGAATAAATAGTAGGGATAAGGAGGTATGACATTTCAGTGAATATATCCTTTATATATCTCTGATTTCAACCCAGAATTAAAAGCTACCAGCATGTGGTGAGAAACTCAAAACAGAGTACAAGAGTAAAAAGTTAACCTAATTGAACTACAAATCAATAACATAATTGTACTGAAGGGAATGGAGAAAACAACGTATAACCTAAGAAACTTTTTAAAAGTAAAGAACCTATAAATAAATACTATAATGTATATAATAAAATTATTAACATAGACACCCAGGGAATGAATAAAAAGAGCTGATTACCTAAATGGTTAAGAAAGAAGAAAAGGAGAAAGCTCAATGATTGAATTAGAAGTATCAATATAAACACACGGCAAGAGTTTAGATAGATGGTTAGTTGACATATTAAATATAGATACAGATATTAGGGGCACCCAGGTGGCTCAGTCAGTTAAGTGGCCAACTCTTGATTTCAGCTCAGATGATGATCTCAGGGTCCTGGGATCAAGCCTCACACAGGGCTCGGTGTTTGTTGGGGAGTCAGCTTGAGGTTTCTCTGTCCCTCGCCCTCTCCTTCTGCCCTTCCCCCTGCTCTCAAATAAATAAATAAATAAATAAATAAATAAATAAATATTTTAAAATAAGTAAATAAATATAGATACAGATATTTAACTTGCGTGTATGCATGGATTAGTATCCATACATATTATTTCCTAGCTCTGTCTACTAAAAAGACCTGGTATTAGTAACACCCCAGAAACAATGAGCTCAACTAGTGCTAAAATCATTTTTTTCCTTCTAAATGTTCTTCAATTAAAAGACCAAAAAAAAAAAAAAAAAAAAAAAAAGAAAAGAAAAGAAAAGAAAAGCCAAAACCAAAAAACTAAGATTTCATGTTGAAATAAATGGTTGTATCCAGGGCTGGGGCAAGGGATGAGCAAGATTGGCCTAAAACATCTTTGGGTGCTAAAAAGTAAGGAAACTCTCATAAAAGGATGGAATCCTAACAAAAGGATTCCAGGAATCCACCTAAAGTAGAACCTACTGGAAAAAAATGATTTGAACAATAAAATAATGATAATGTTGAATTATAATCCATATATTCCAGTATGCATGAGTTCATATTGATATAAATGAATAATAAATAAATGGGAAGAAAGGAAGAATATTTTCTCCAGAAAAATTCCATTTTAAAAATTTAACAGGTAAGAGGTAATGAGGAAGCCAAACATTAGGCAAATACCACCACAACAACTGTTGCAGACAAGAGGTGCGAAGTGTTGTTAAAATTAATAAGTGGAAGTTTGAGGAGAAACAGAATATTTAGTCTCAAAGTACCTACCCTAAGATTCATATTAATTACAAAGAGAAATAAATTAATGTTTAAAAAGGATAAACCTGGAAGATACCAAAATAAGCAAGTGATCAAGGTTAACATCACCAGTCTTAAAATATTTTCACATCACAAAGTTTCTGACCTAAGCCACCAAAGAAAAAGCATAATAGAATTTTTGTAGTATTCTTTTCCAAAATGCACAAGCTCATTTTAAAAATGGGAAAAACAGCAATAAAAATCAAATTAGGAAAAGTTCTCCAAATAACTGACAAAAATTCTAAAAAGTGCTTTTCAAAAGTGTCAAGATCATGAAAGAAAAGTCAAGATGTGGCAACTCTAAAAATACTGAAATTAAATAAAACCAAGGAGAAATAATAACTAAATGCAACATGGGATTTCCTAATAGGAAAAAAAAAAAAGAACATTAGTGGAAAAAGCAATATAATCTGAATAAAACTTTAGCTTAGTGAGTAGTATTGTGACAATGTTAATCCCTGGTATTGATGACCTTAGCATGGTTATATAAAATGTTAACATTAGGGAAAGTTTGGTGAAAGGACTATGGGAAATCTCTATATTTCTTGAAACTTTTCGGTAAGTCTAAAAATATATAAAAATAACAAATTACATAAAAACCCACTCAGGAGATTTTGTTATGAGCAGTGCTTAGATTTCTTTGCTCTATGTGTCAGAATGTAACAGTGTAAGATTGAAGGAGTAGGCAAGAATCTAATCACGAGAACTCCTATAAGTTATGCCAAGCCATATAAAGTAGATTTCAGGTGAAGGAAATGACAGTATCATTTTTACGTTTGAGAAAGAGTTTTCTCACAAACTGTGTGCAGAGGAGCCTGCCAGATTCCAAGAGTTGAAGAGATGGAGCTGAAAGTTCCAGGAGACCTAAGCCATTAAAGTTTTTAGCACAAGAACTGCAGGGAAGAAAGCTGCCCACAGAGAAAACCCCAGAGAGCTAAGAAAGCCCTTCAAATGGCCAGCAGAATACTGATCGGTGTACACACATGAGAGAATTACCTGGGGATAGGTAAGGAGCTGTGCACAAGGATCAGACAGCAGAGAGTCTGGTGCTCGTGAGGGCCAGGAATAGTGTGTGTTCCTACCAGGAATATGGAAAATTCGTAATTCATGAGGCAATACGTGGAAAACTCAAGAAGGTCATATTTCATTGATGGGAAATAATTAGCTGCCTGGGAATGGCCCTGCGACTAACTAACCAATCATATAATATAGACCTGAAAGGAACAAGCTATGTCTAAGTAACGTAAGTGAATTCCAGAACAAAGATCCAGAACATTTACAGAAATATAAAAATATCCAACATATGATTCTGTGGAATTTACAGTGTTTGGCACAAAATTTTTTAAAAAAAGGCATGCAAATAAATAAGGGAATATGGTCCATAATAAGGGAAAAAATCGATTTAGTAAAATCAATCCAGAAATGACACCATGGTTAGAATTAAAGGAAAAATACCTTAAAATAGGTATTGTGATTTTCCATCTTATATTCTAAAAGTAGAGAATAGGGATCCCTGGGGGGCGCAGCTTTAGCGCCTGCCTTTGGCCCAGGGCGCGATCCTGGAGACCCGGGATCGAATCCCACATCTGGCTCCCTGCATGGAGCCTGCTTCTCCCTCTGCCTGTGTCTCTGCCTCTCTCTCTCTCTGTGACTATCATGAATAAATAAATAAAATCTTTAGAAAAAATAAAATAAAATAAAAATAGAGAATAAAAATATGTAAAAAGTCCTCAAATTAAACTTCCCTAATAAAAATATCAAAATACTACACAAAAATAAATGGAGCGATAATACTGAGTTAACAGGTAAGAAGACTCAGTATATTTAAGATGCCAATCCTTCCCACATTGATCTGTAGTTTTAATACAATTCCAGTGAGGATTCTACTATTCTTTTTTTGTAGAAATTGACAAGCTGTACTAAAATTTATATGAAAATTTAAAAAGCTGAGGCTATTCAAAAAAAACTTGAAAATTAGAACAGAGTTGCAGGATTAATGTTTTAAAAGCATATTCTAAAGCTATTGTAATCAAGACCATGTGGTATTTCCATAAAGACAGACAAATGGATCAATGGGATAGAGTATAGAGTCAAGAAATAGACTGGCACATAAGACTGGCACTCATTTGTATTTATTTTTATTAAATTTTTGTGTATTTTTTTCAGTTTGTTTGATTTTTATTGATGCTGATGTCAGGCCTTGACGTCATATTCGCTGCTGCTTCTTGGTCTTCAGGTTATCCTCGTGCTTGTTAAGCTGGCAGCCCATGGCACATGTCTTCTTGGGCTGCAGACCCAGGGGCCTGTACTCCTTACCTTTCTAGAATTTCCTAATGCTTTCTTTCTGAGTCTGGTTAATGATGGCGAGAACACAGGCATAGATTTGCCAACAACTTGGATCTTGGAAAGCATGGAAGCCCCACTATCTATTACTTCAGAGACAAGCAGCTAGGACAGCTCCACCCTCATGTCTTTCAACTGGTTGCACAGCAAGTCCTTCTTACTAAGAAGGTCTGGACCGTAATCTTGGCCATGTCTACACAATCCACAGCTGCTGAAGGAAAGAGGTGGAGGGAAAGGGCCAACTCATTTTTCACAAAGGTTTAAAGGCATGATATTGGAGAAATAATGGTCTTTTAAACAAATTTTCCTAGAACAATTAGATATCTACTTGCCAAAAAAAATTGATACATGCCTCAGATGGTAGACAAATGTTGACTCAAAAGGATCATAACCCTGTGCAAAACATCTAGGAAAATATAGACTAAAATCTTGTTACCTTGGACTTAGCAACAAAAATTTTTAGATACATGACCAAAGCCATGATCTATTAATAAATTTTGATGGGGACATCTGAGTGGCTCAGTGGTTGGTTGAGCAACTGCCTTTGACTCAGGTCATGATCCTGGAATCCCAGAATCAAGTCCCACATTGGGCTCCCCACAGGGAGACAGCTTTTCCCTCTGCCTATGTCTCTGCCTCTCTCTCTGTGTCTCTCATGAATAAATAAAATCTTTAACAAAAATATTTGATGAATTGAATATCTGCAAAATTTTTAAAAATTTCCAGCTCTTGAAAAACCACAGCTTTGAGAAAGAAAAGACAAGTCACTGGCTGGAATACAATATTTGCAAATCTTGTATCAGATAAACTGCATCCAGAATGTCTAAGGGACTCTCAAATTAGATAATAAGAAATGAAACAACTGACATAAAAAACAGGGGAAAAATTTGGACAGAAAGCTCATTAGCGAAGATGCACAGAAGAAAAATGCATGTTAATATGTTCCACATCACTAATGATTAGGGAAGTGAAAATTAAAAACACAGTATGATTTTTAGTGAGGACATGAAAAAACTGAAGCTCATACACTGTCGACTGCAACGTGAAGTAGTACAACCACTTTGGAAGGCAGTTTCTTAAGTTTTTACTCAAAACAAATGACATCATGTGCCCATGCAAAGACATGTACATGAATACTCATAACAGATTTATTTTTAATAGACAAAAGTAGAAACAGCCAATGTCAATGTCAATCAACAGGTGAATGGATAAGCATATGGTTGTATGTCTATACCATGTAATACTACTCAACAAAAAATTTACTATTGAGCTATTCAACAAAATGGATGTATATCAAAATATGCAGAAAGAAGCTAGACATACGCCATATGATTTTATTTATATTAGCATCTATAATATGAAAACGAATAGGTCACTATAGACAGATTTTAAACAGAACAGAAAAGAAATTCTATGAGGAATGATATTCTGGCTCTTAGGGATTTAATCCAAAAAGTGGCACATTTCACTTCTGCCCCCATTTCATTACCAAAGTAACTTACATGGCCACATCTAACATTAAGGGACAAGAGAATGTAACCATGTGCTCAGAAGTGAAGAGAAAAAATAATACTTGTCAATATTTTCAACTTTAACACTCTATTAACTCAGAGGGATATTTTACACTGAACAGCAAAGAAATTTTAACAGTTAAGTAAACTAATATACACAGGATAAGAGACATCCTCGTGGTATAGAAAAAAAGGACGATGTACTCATGCATCTTGTCCTTTAGGAACCTTTCACCAAATTTAGTTTACTGAAACATACTTGATTTTTTTTTCCAACTTTCTCTCTAATTCCAGGATAGGATAAGAGTGTGTGTTTGTTTTTAACAGTAGACACACATGAACTTAGATCTGATTTTTAACCACGTTATAACATTTATAAGTTGGTGCCAATAGGGAAGTTGAACAAGAAAGTTCGTGTTGGGGAATATTGGTTTAAATATCTATTTAGGGGCTGTCTTGAGATAATATTTGGATGGCTATGCAAACTAAGTTAAGAGTTTCAACGGCAGTATCTTACAGTCAGAGATGACTAAATTTAGTCCTGCCAGGGGCTGCCTTAGCACAAACTTAAGCAACTTCCATCATGTCATTGTCAGTATGCTGAAATCCACATGTGTATATTTTCTGATTTTAGGCAGAAGCGAATATTACATTCAGAGAGAAGGCCTTTTTACTGCTTTATTATTGCATAATGTCCTGGATATATTTGATAATGCTTACAGCTCCAATACACCTGTCACTGCACCTCACTGCTAAGTCAATGACAGCTCACTAGTCACACGTTACCAGCCAGTATAATGCAAAGTTTTTTTTTTCCTAGTCATTCTGAGTTAGCCAGTATTAAAAGCCAAACTCAGAGTTTTTCCAGATTAGCTATCTTCAGAGATGCACACCAACTAACAAGTTTGATTTTAAGAAGTTGTAATGAGTATTGCACTGACAGAAGTACTTCTATGTTTGGCTTTTTTTTTTTTTTTTTTTTGAGATCATCTAACCTAGGGGTTCTTGAATACTGTCCAGCCTCCAACAGAAGACTTTAATTCTCCCCAGAGGATGTGCTTTAATCAATGCCCAGTTTACTCTTGCTTACCTTAGTGCTAGAATTATAAATTAAATTATTAAGCATTAGAGCTGGAAATTACCTTAAAAGAAAAAAATATATAAATTAAGCCTTGTATTTATGTGCTTTTACAATCCAGTTGAGTAGGTCTAATAATCCTCTTTCTACACTTGGAAAAACTGGGTTTAGTAAGAAGCAGAAGTGGGATCAGATTTCGGGGTTTCAGCTTTCTGGGTTTTGTATAACCTCATTTTAGAAAGATATTCTATTACAGAGTAAATGCAATCATGCGCTTAAGTCGTCCTGTTAAATCTGAGAAAGTCAGGGCAGAGACATTAAGTAATTTTATAAAGCTTGCATAAAATGATAACAAAACAAAGCTGTTTCTTTGTATTCCAGGTAAGTATGTCCCAGAATCAAATCAATATCCCAGCTAAGTGTATTCTTTTAAAAGTAATCCTTCAATTAATTCAGTATTTGACCCACACCTAACATTAATTAAGCCCCTACCACCTGTGAGGCTCTTATTTTTATTGAAATACTTGACATACAACATTGTGTAAATTCAAGGTGTACAACATGTTAATTTGATACATTTATATGTTGTAATATGATTGCCATTGTAGCAATAATTAGCATGTCTACCATGTCACGTAATTGTCATCTATTTTTAGTGGTTGGAATAATTATGATCTAGTCTCTTAACAGCTTGATGATTAAAATTCAGTATTGTTGTCTATAGTCACCAAACTGTGCATTAGATGTCTAGGACTCATTTACTGCTCACTAAAATAAATTTGTTGACATTACATCTTTAAAAAAGACCGTCTCTGTGTACCCTGAGCTTACAATTTAATTGAGGGAAGTAGTGAATGAAAACAAATACCGTTTCAGGTTGTTGTAAGTGGTATGAAGAGAAACAAATGGAGTAAATGAATTGACATACTATTTTAAATAGAGAAGGATTCTCTGGATGGGGGAACATTTGAATAGACATAAAAACTAAAGAAAATAGTAACATTATGAGGAAACGTAAAGAGAATTTCAGAGATGGAAGAAAAAAAATGCACCCCCAGCCTACAGGCATTATAAAAATCTGTCTTTGGACACAATGTATTTTATAAATAAGTGGCCTTTGAATGAATCCGTCTTCCTTTCTCTTTTACACACACACACACACACACACACACACACACGCAGTAATACCATGTTTTTATTTGTGAGGCGGTTATATTTGTCTATGTTTGCTTTAATATATATAGAAATAGTTTCATTGAAATATTTAAATTACAACTCAAAATTTTATTTTATTTAAAGATTTTATTTATTTATTCCTGAGAGACACACAGAAAGAAGCAGAGACATAGACAGAGGGAGAAGCAGGCTACTTACAGGGATCCCCATGTGGAACTTGATCCCCAGACCCGGGATCACACCCTGAGCTTAAGGCAGATACTCAACCACTGAGCCACTGAGGCATCCCTCAAAATTTTATTTTTGTAATGGGGTTTAAAGTGGCATGTTTTCTTACTAGAATTCAAAACATCAACAGTGAGATCAAGTCATCAATAATTCACTTAATATTTTAAATTTTGAAATCTGAGATTAATCTTGCAAAATTTCTAGAAGGATTCAATGTTGGATAATTTTAAATTATATTATAGAAAGAAATTATAACATTTCCTGGGTTAAAAAGTTAGGCTTGAATTTGGAAAATAGATAAAATTGTTCGATGACGTATTGTTTGCTGAGAAGTAGGAATTGTCAACTAAATTAGGAAGTTATTATCAATCCCATTTTTACCATGAACTTATGAAATGCGTGATTGCACAAAATAGATATAATATCACCAAATATGATATACTCTAGGAAAAATGTCATATTGATATTTAAGATCATTGTATATTAGAAACATTAGCTGTGCTGCAATATTTCATTTCCAGATTTCCTCATATGACTTAAGGGGAAATAACCACATAATTTCCACACTCAAGAAATCCTGTAGAATATAGTAGATACTACAACTTGTATGTGAAAAAAATTATCCTATAAAATTCTGGTACATTTTGTCCAGATAGGAAATTTTCTATTTGGGAATTTTCATTTCTCAGTAACAAAAAAGCTCTTAGAAGTTCTAATGTTGTACCAAGCTAAAACTAATACATATTAGATTTACATGTTAGCTTCTCTGAATATGAAGACATCTTTCTTCCTAGCAAATAATGTGTATGATATATAATATTTATCTTTATATAGCTCCATTATGATATTTTCCAGTTCTATTGTGTTTTAAAATTTTTTGCAATATTTTTTATAATCTAACAAAAGTATCTAATCTCTAGGTAGTCAAAGAGGGCACAGAATGTATTTAACAAATAGGAAAATCAACAATAATTGTAACTATACCTAAATCTGATTATTGTTTTCATTTTTGAGCATTTATAATGTGCTAAGTGCTTTTTTAATAACATGTGTAAATGTTTTCTTTCACAATAATGAAAGAGATCTTCCCCACTTATGACAGGGTTGTGTCTTGAGAAACCCATCATAAATTGAAAATATAGCAAGTTAAAATACATTTAATACACTTAATCTGTGGAACATTGATAGCTTAGCCTAGATCACCTTAAACTTGCTCAGAACACCTACACTAACCTACAAATTAGGCAAAATCATCTAACACAAAGCCTATTTTACCGTAAAGTGTTGAATATCTCATGTAATTTATTGACCACTCTACTGACAGTGAAAAACAGAATAGCCACGTGGGTTTTTTCCTTTCCATTGGGTATTTGCACTATGTGGGAAGCAGGTTTTTCTATGCGGGAGCCACTTTTTTGTACAGGGGTAAGTTGGGGTTTTCAGGGAGTCCTGTTTGGTGCCTCCTTCCGTATTTTCTTTCCTCAATCTATGCAAGCGGCTCTGGCCACCATCATCTCCTCGGATGCCAGAGGGCTGTCACCCTAGCTCTTGAGCCCAGGGTGGTGGAGCCTCCTCGGAGGGGACTGCAGTTCTCTAGCACGGCCTGAGGTACAAGGGTGTGTGTGCTCCACACGGTGGAGGGCAGGGGGTGTGAGGGGGGAGGTGGAGAGGACCGTTGTTGCCCTTTGGAGCTTGGTAGGAGGGTGGACCCCAGGGCTTGGCAAGTGCCACTTCCGGCAGGTTGGAAATTTCCAAATAAATGCTTGTTTACTGGTGAAAAAAAAAACTTGTTGTTGTTGTTGTTGTTGTTGTTGTTGTTTTTTAATTTAAAGGGGATAGGGTGGACAAGTGGCAAAGCCAGCTAGGAGAAAGATGGGAGTTTGAAGCTGATTCCCTGTGGGAAAAATCTTCCAAATCTATTCACCCATCTAATGGCTGTTGCTTATTTTATTTTTCGTCCAAGGGAAGTGGTGTTAGACCAAGGTAGGGAAGACAGTGGTGTACCAGAAATGACCTAAAGGGATGTCCTTTCTGCAGAAAGCTCTTAGACTCTATCATGCCTTTCGTTTGGATGCTATGGCTGCACCCACACTTTGGGGACTTCTCTTGCTATCCTTATAATTACTAAAACAGACCAATTGCTGGAGGTTAACATTTGGTTATTAAGATGTGTGATCTGACAGTACAGAGAGTCACTTCCCACAAGTTTTTAAAACAAGGTTTGTGAGGAGCTCAATTTGTCAGCATGTCATCTTAAGAAACAAAACAAAAACAAAACAAAACAAACAAACAAAAAACAGAGTAGAATGTCAGCAATACTCTCCTAGGCATTAAAGACTAGGTTGCACATGTATTAATTTTTTGCCCTCATGATCTCTTCCATTGACCAGCATCATGAAAGAGGATCATACTTCATAATACTAGCCCAGGAAAAGATCAAATTTCCAAATTCCAGCTATAATTTTACAGTTAAAACCACTAAATTAAATTTTCAGAAATCCAAGTACATGACTTTCAGCCTCCTTCCACAAGACAGAATTACCTGCACAGAAAAACCATTTCTCACTTCATCCTCAAGACTCTAAGACTAAGCCCCAATATACCCCCAGGCAGGAGGTCAACGATAAAGCCAAATTATGGTTGATTGGGAAGATCGTTTCATTCTTATGTATAGTTTGTGTGTGTGTGTATGTGTGTGTGATGCATCATAAAAAAAAGGCAAAATTATTTTTTGTTTGTTTTGTGAAGCCACATTTATAGCTGCATCGCTAAACAGTGTGGACAGGATTCATTCCAATGCTCTGGGAACTGCAAGAGAAGAAAACAAAAAGTTCTAGAGATAATGGTTTTTTTTATTTATTTATTTAAGACATGTTTATTTTCTCTCTCCAAAAATATACTATTTGGGTTTTTTTTTTTAAGATTTTAATTATTTATTTGTTCATGAGAGACACACACAGAGAGAGGCAGAGATATAGGAAGAGGGAGAAGCAAGCTCCCTGCAGGGAGCCGGATGCAGAACTCGATCCCAGGACCCTGGGATCACAACCTGAGCCAAAGACACATGCTCAACCACTGAGCCACCCAGGTGCCCCTAAAGTAAGCCATTTGACTAGAATAGAAAAGAAGTCCACCTGAAGTTAATAGAAATCTTCTAATATAGTTTATACTCATTAAGCCCTATTAAAGACTTGTGCCTAAGTTTAGAAAACTACACTTATAATTGTTGAAATGAAGAAGAGCTCAGATTACTAGGCATGAGCTATCAAATATAGGGACAGTTTCTTCTTATTTAACCTAAACAGTGAGGACTAAAATAATGACAATCTTATGTTCTAAGTTTTCTTTCTTAATTATTAAAATAATTGTGCAAAATGCCTAAATTGTAAGCACAAGATACCACATATCACAAATGGTGACAAATTTCATTATTCCTTTTTTTGTTTGGTTGGTTGTGTCTAACACTGCATCCTAACTCTCAGCAGTGATGATTTCTTACTAGATAGAAGGAAAGATAACCCAAGAATGACAAAACACTGGAGTAAGTTATTAGGATAAGTTTTTCAAATATTCAAGGAGAACAATAACAAAAACCTTAGCTTGCATAATTTATACATCCATCTGTCTTGAGGCAAGAGGTTTGAACAGAAGATTTCTCAAAACCCATTTGAGCTATTTGATTCCATTCACCAAGTAATGGTATGAAACAACACCATCTCCTTTCACTTCTGTAATACAATTTAATGGATTTAATGCTCGGTACCATCTTCAAGCCAAGCTTTCCAAATACCTTTCTTGTTTTTTTTTATCTTTTTTATGGATACTTTTACTGTGTCTCTAAATGTATGGGTGTTTTTTCTGATTTCACTGTTTTTAGCTTATTATGTCTACATTAGACTCCAGGTAAAGATATCGGCTAACAGGCAAACACTGAACTAAATTTTCTTAACCTTTGGGTTGTTCTCACAGTCTGTCCTTCTCTAAATATCTGACTGAATATTAGATCACATATATGCTAACGACTGACATCATTAAATATGGTGGTAATGGGTCTGCTTCTCTTACCTTCTTTCCAATAGAGCACACTGCTTTTTTTAAAACTGAAATAGAGAAGTTCTGAGTAATTTTTAACTCATTTCAATCTTTTTCACAACATATCTAAGTGGCTGCTAAATATTGGAATTTCTGCTTAATTTAACTTCCCTTGCCTTCCCTTCCTCTCAAGAGCTAGCACATGGGCTAGATATAAAAGCCATCTTATGTAGTTAAAATCACATATTCATTGTGCGAAAGATTCTTTGATCCTACTACATGGTATCATTCTGCAATTTAGATGTGTGTGTGTGTGTGTGTGTGTGTGTGTGTGTGTTCTCTTTGCTAAGATCATATTGTTCTCCTTAACATGGTCTGGTTGGTAATGTAGAATATACTCTCCACATTATATCCTGATATCTTACTCTCTTGTCCTGAGTTTTTCTAACAGTGAACAATGTTTTATTTCCATTATTCATCATTCTATTCAGTTCCATAGTCATCATATATACTTTTTCATCTTTTTTTTAAACAAAGTTTTTAAAAAGATTTTATTTATTTATTTTAGAGAGAGAGTGCACATGTGTAAGTGAGCAAGGGGTGGAGCAGAGGGTGATGGAGGGAGAATCTTAAGCAGACTCGGAACTGAGCGCTAAGTGTAGAGCCTTAAGGGGGGGGTATGTTTGATCTCACCACCTAAAGGTCATGACCAGAACCAAACCAAGTCTTCGATGCTATCAGACTGAGACACCCTGGAACCCTTGTACTTATTCATCGTAAGTAATGATAATCATAGATAAAAAGTCCTTTCCAAAATTGTCTTAAACTTTTTATACGCTATAATTATATCATTACACAATACTATCTTTGGTTTGTAAAATAACATAAGGCTCAATAAATTTTGCAGGGAAAAAAACCTAATTTGTCTCTCTCGTTTCTTCTTTCCCTCCCTTTTTCCCTCCCTTCCTTTCCCCATTTGAATGTAAAAGAGAATCCTAGAAAGCCCATATTGGAATTCCATGATTTAGGGGAAATCATCATAGAGTTTCCACAAGGATTTGTGTACAATACTGAAAGTTTTTTTTTTTTTTAATTTATGATAGTCACACAGAGAGAGAGAGAGAGAGAGGCAGAGACACACGCAGAGGGAGAAGCAGGCTCCATGCACCGGGAGCCCGACGTGGGATTCGATCCCGGGTCTCCAGGATCGCGCCCTGGGCCAAAGGCAGGCGCCAAACCGCTGCGCCACCCAGGGATCTCCTGAAAGTTATTTTAATGTGATTTGAGAAATATCACAAGACCCTTGATGAAGCTGATATTTGTGTGGGTCTATGTAGGTGTGTGTGTGTGTGTGTGTGCATATAGAACCATTTTGAAGTTATTTTCCTTTACAATCAATAGCTTGGACTTAGGCTACATACATATATGTCGTTTTCATAAGAATAATCATTTCCTCTTTTGTATGAGATTCTTCCTCTATAGTACACAGTACCCTTCCTGCCCCATCAATTTACCCTTATCGCTTTCACCTTATCAATTTATTTTACCACTTTAATTATATGATACTTAAACTTAACAGAAAAGACAAGATGACTAATAATTCAATTTTTTAAGTCAAAATAGTCTATACTTTCAAATAATTATGTTTTTTGAATATACTTATTTTTTACCTAATTATGTAGACATATTTACCTAATTATGTAGATATAGCCACTTACATATAGGGCAGACATCTATATAGAAACTGTTTCCTATGTATTGAAAAGCCATTGTCAGGCTTTGCTCTATTGAAATTTAACACACTTTAGTAAATCTCATCTTAAAAATGCTCAATAGTTGCTTCCAGATACACAATAAGAAAAAGCATTTTTTAATCTTCACTTTAAAATGTTCTAAATTATTTATTTGTCCCCTTTAGTCACATCTACTGTCAACAAGTTTAAAAGTAAATAAGTATCATTCAATTGAAATAATATGATAAACACTCATTAGAATACTTATTGACAGACTCCTTATGCAATGCCAGAATTGTATTTTTTTTCATCTTTGACAATTCCTCCTATTTATTAAACTAAGAGTTTTTTGATACACAAGTTCACAATATTTTACAAAATCCATGTAACTTAAAGTTTGCTGGAAGGATGGAAATAACAATGGGAACCATGAGTTCACATGAAATGGCTTTATTAAACAACATTTGATGGATCCCTGGATGGCTCAGTGGTTTAGTGCCTGCCTCCAGGGTGTGATCCTGGAGTCCCAGAATTGAGTCCCACATCAGGCTCCCTGCATGGAGCCTGCTTCTCCCTCTGCCTGTGTCTCTGTCTCTCTGTGTCTCTCATGAATTAATAAAAAAAAATCTTTAAAAAAACATTTGATACATGTCAATTCAACATATTTCATATTCAAGAAGATTAAAATGTGTTTTTTTAAGTTGTTGAAACTTCAAATAAATATTAAAAAGCATGGAAACTTAAAAAAATTATTTTCTATATTGATTTTCTAAGACAAAGCTACAGTTTTCTCATTCTGGTTTAACTATTGCAGTAGACTCCAAACCCCACAATCCAGCTCGAGCCAGCCTTATCAACTTATCTGTTGTCACTATTCCATATTCTACTTTATGTTTCATCCACACTAAACCCAAGGTCATTTAAAATATGCTTTATTTATGTCTCTTTCTTACACCGGATATCCTTAGTTTCTAAAAACTTTTATTCTCTTCTTTTCTTTACCACCTGTCCAGTTTCTACTTTTTTAAGTCCTGGGTCAAGTGTTCTTTCTATATGCACTTTATCCATCCTGACAGAGTAATGATCTTATTTATTACTCTGGTAATTTGTACACACACCCCTACCATACTCCTTCTCACAAATTTAGACTTTGCTGTATGTAAAATTACTACTCCCAAGTAGATTGTAAACTTCATAAGGGCAATGACTATAATTGAAGCATATTAATAATATTATCACCTTGACAAAATGTGAGGCAGATCATTTTCTTTCCTTTGCTACCAGTATAATTCAGCCCAGGTGACCAAAAACTGTACATTATAAGACCTCTGCAACTCGAGACTCATTTATTAAGATAGAAGCCTCTAGAACAGATAACACTTCAGGTGGTTTTCTTTAGGATCTTCATTCTCCCCTCTTAGTGAACATTAATTATAACTGGGAAACTCTGAAAAAAAATGTATTAATGCTTAGGCTTTACCCAGACCAATAAAACACTAAATGTAGAGTCTAGGCCTGGGGAAAATTAGCACCTTGAGCAGGGCTCGTTGACACCAAACTGCTGCGGCACATGAAACTGTGCACATGTTTGCCTCTGGAAGCTGATCTACACTGGGTTGGTTATAAAAGGACTGTCAAGGAAGGAAAAATTTCCCCTATCATCTTAGCTTCAATGTTGGGGGGTTGTGAATTAAAGTTATGAAGGTCAAATTAACAGGAGAAAAAAAAAGAGTCTTTGTATGCATATGAAAGCTAACTATAGAAGTAGCTAGTTCACTAAATGGTTAAAATTGGAGACTTATAAACCTAAATTAGTAGGAGAAAAGGAAAAGATAGAAAGGCTTCTATGAGAAAAACAAATGGGTCTCTTTAGAAAAGACAAAAGGATTTTCAGAAGAACAAATAGGAGATAAGAGTTTGTGATATCCACTTCTGAAAGTAAGAGTGGTCTTTCCTTCTTCATGGCCAAGAAAGTCCCCTGAGAGAGGACATATGGTTGATTTACTCTAGGTCTTCTTCCTGGGAGAAGACTTCTCCAAAGAGACAATTTATGACATCCTCATTTCCAATAATTTACTGTTTTTAATAAGAGAAGGGAAGACCCAAGAAGGTTTCTTTCTTAAGTCTGTTGAATCTCATATGCCTTCAGCTCAGTCATTTTCATATCAAACATGGGACGCCAAGCAAATCCCCCAAAAGACGAAATCTCATGCTAAAGTGAAATAAAATGGGACTACACACTGTTTACCACAAATTCTCAGGCCAAAAAGAGGAGACAGAGATAAAATATTGCAGCAAGTATTGTGTTCAAAGTCTACGCGTGCCTAACAAAAATATCCATAAGACAAGACTATCAAGGCTTCTGAAATCATGTTACAGAGATTATATCACCTAATCCAGTATACCTCTCATCTGTTGACTTAATTTTTGTCACAATGCCTACTTTTCTCAAGTCATTTATCCTCAAGAAATTATTCTCCCAAAATGCTCTGCATATCCTGGGACCACAACACAAGTCATTCTGACTCTCGAATCCTTTCAACGCATTGATCCTGAAAGAATTTATTTATGCCTCAATCTGCAATTGGATTGACTTTTGATAGATCTGCAAACTTCATAAAAGCAGATAATTTGTCTGGCTTATCTACTATTTTATTTATTTATTTTTATTTTTTAAGTAGGCTCCATGCCATGTGGAGCCCAACTTGTGGCCTGAATTTACGACTCTGACATCAAGACTGGAGATGAGATGAAGAGTTGGATGCTCAAATGATTGAGCCATCCACGTATCCCACTTACTATCTTAAATCAGGTCATGTAAAGGCATTCTTTGCTCTTAGTAAGCAAGTTTTGAATGAATGAAGCCATGTTAAATAAATTTTTTTTAATGTGTAAATGCTCAATAAATGTTGATTATTATCAAGGAAAATGACACTTTTAGCATCTTTGTCAAAGTTTCATTAGCAACTTTCTGCCTTTCATCATGAAATTGTATACACTATACTGAGATAATCTATTTAAGACTCAATATCTCAAAAACAAATAATCTAGTTAAGAAATGGGCAGAAGACATGAATAGACATTTTTCCAAAGAAGACATCCAGATGGCCAACAGACACACAAAAAGATGCTCAATATCACTGATCAGGGAAACACAAATCAAAATCATAATGAGATACCCCCCCACATCTGTCAGAATGGTTAAAATGAACAACTCAGAAAATAACAGGTATTAGCAAGGATGCAGAGAAAGGAGATTTCTCTTGCACTGTTGGTGGGAAGGCAAACTGGTACAGCCACTCTGGAAACAGTATGGAGGTTCCTCAAAAAGTTAAAATAGAACTACCCTCAATCCAGCAATTGTAATTCCAGATACTCACCCAAAGGATACACAGATACAGATCTGAAGGGGCACATGCACCCTGATGTTTATAACAGCATTATCAACAGTAGTCAAACTATGGAAAGAGCCCAAATGTGCTTCAATCAATGAATAGATAAAGATGCGGCTAATATATATATTTCTATTATATATAGAATATTACTCAGCCATAAAGAGAATGAAATCTTGCAGAGCACCCCAGTAGCTCAGTAGTTAAGCATTGGCCTTTGGCTCAGGTCGTGACCCTGGGGTCCTGGGATCGAGTCCTGCATCAGGCTCCCTGCAGGAAGCCTGCTTCTCCCTCTGCCTATGTCTCTGCCTCTCTCTATGTCTCTCATGAATAATAAATAAAATACTTTAAAAAAAAAGAATAAAATCTTGCCATTTGCAATGGCATGGAGGGTGCCAGAGTATATTATGCTAAGCCAAATAAGTCGGTAAAGACAAATACCATATGAATTCACTTATATGTGGAATTTAAGAAACAAAACAGATGAACATAGGGGATAATAAGGGAGGCAAACCGTAAAACACACTCTTTACCTACAGAGAACAAACTGAAGGTAGCTGGAGGGAAGGTGGGTAGAGTTATGGGCTAAATGGAAAATGAATATCAAGGAGGGCACTTGTGATGAGCACTGTGTGTTATATTGTAAGGTATGTGTCACTAAATTCTACTTCTGAAACTAATATTACACTACATGTTAACAAATGGAATTTAAATAAAAATCTGAAACAATAAAAAGACTTTAAAACTATGATAGTAAAATATTTTCCATACTTAAAATTAAGCTATTACATATACTTTAATTCAAAATTATATGAAAATATATTAATTAAAATATCAGACCAGCCAGGGAGCACCTGGGTGACTCAATTGGTTAAGCACCTGACTTTTGATTTTGGCTCAGGTCATGGAGCCAAAATCAAAAGTCAGGTCCTCAGGTTGAGCTCCAAATCAGGCACTGTGCTGAGAATGGAGCCTGCTTGAGATTCTCTCTCCCCCTCTCCCTCTGCCCCTCTCGCACTCACTCTCTCTCTGAAAGAAAGAAAGAAGGAAAGAGAAAGAAAAGAAAGAAAGAAAGAAAGAAAGAAAGAAAGAAAGAAAGAAAGAAAGAAAGAAATCAGGCCCAGAAGAAGCTTCTATTTAAGCCCAGGGCACTATTCTGGCTTGAAAGTCTCAGTGAAATTAGTAAATAAATGCTCAGAAATTCTCTGACCCCTTACTTTAATCCATTTCCCAAAATGTAAATAGCAGAAGGAAATGCGATTTAGAAAATCAGAAATAATTTACAAAAAATATAAAAGTTGGGTTCTAGGCTATTTTTCACAAGATTCTGGAATAAAAATATCTATTCATATTATCAGAAAATACGCCAAGCTTTCTGATTTAAAAACCGATAAACACTACTACATAAATAATGGTTTCAGATTTTCCAAAATGTAATCCACTATAGCACATACTCTTAGAGAATACAAAGAATATTCCCTAGCTGGAAAACCATTGGTTTACATGTCCTGAATCAAAATCCTATCCTGCCTCTCCACCCACATTGTCATTTTAGTCTTTGATCCTTGATGATAATAGGTTAGTAGAATACGGAAATAGTTTGTCTTTCTTCAAAAGGACTTTGTAGCTCTTATTGTATGGATATACTGCAGGTGGTAATTTAAAATAAGATGGAGTAATCTATTATTAAGAGTCATTAAGCAAAACAATAATTGCACGAAGGATCTTCCAAATTTACACTATAATAAGAAATCGTAGGACTTCCTTGCATTTCATTTACACAATTCTTAACTAGGGAGAGATTAAATCCCTTTCTATAGGCAAACTACTTCCCAAGAACAATTACAGAGCTGAAACTGTCACTGAAATTCTGCTTTCCTCAGCAATTCAAAATAAAGGTTCATAAAGCACTTGGTCCCTGTCAACCTATTATTTAGTATGAGATTTAAAGCTGTCACTGATGTTACATTATTAGGGTAGACGGCTTGATGTCATGTTGACACTAAACCCCATCTAAAAGCTTCCAAAAATGTTCGGGGTGTCTTGTTCTGACATTTACAACCTTTGATATAGTCATCGGAAGTGGTCTTTTAACAAGCAGAAACCAGTGATTTTAGTGCATTCCGTAATGTGAGAGAATTGGGGCAGGGACATTTGTATTCTGGCGTTTTGTATCAGAAAATGCACGAGGTAATAGTTGTGAGATGAGTGGGGTATGTGGCAATGCTCTGAGTGAGAGTCTGGACAGAAATTGGAAAAAAAAAGGCAGAGAAAAGAGAAATAAATAGTTCAAAAGTGGATTGGACCAAGAGATCTTTCTGTGGTTGAGTGAGAAGGAGAAATCTAGGGCAATTGCAAAACTTCTTGTTTGTAGGCTGGGTAAATGGACATGGTATTAATCTTCATATACTGATGGGCTAGGATTTTTAAAAGAAAAGCCTAGAATTACTGCATCAATTCAAGAAGGTCTAGGGCAGTTGTCTCGATGTGGCTTTACCCTATAGATTATACGCAAATGTGGTTTCTCTCAACCTCAATTTGCTTTGCCTTCTTTTCCACTGGCTCTGGGGCATATAATTTGAAACAGCTTTTTCTCTAATCAGAACAGTGAGACCAGAAATTTTATTTACACATTTAGCTCAAGCGTCTCAAGTCCAAGAAAAAGTGCGATCTGACCTAGCTTACTGATATACTTCAATGTAGTTTTGACATGCAGGCCTTTATTGTGAAGTAAAAACAAAACAAAACAAAATGAATAAAAACATCCAATGTCATTATTTGAGAGTAAGTGGAACTGGAGATGAATCAGAACAGTTTCAAATTATTTATGGTGAAGAACCAGATATTTATTTTGAATAAATCTCTAACCGGGTGCAAACTCCTATTTATACAAAAATATAATTAAAATGTGAATTACTAAAAAAAATGAAAAAAGAAACATATAAAATGCAAACCACCCAATTTTATATCACTATAACTTCTATTTGATATAACGTTAATCTGCCAAAGGTTTTTAAATATTTTGACTGCTTCCCCTGTGTTACAATGCATGGAGGCAAATAGTTCATAGACATTTTCTGGCCTGCCAGACACAGTTTGGGTAGCACTGGATTGCAGAACCTGAATCCAAAAGAAACATGTAGAAAAGCAGTACTGAGGACAGAAAGAGATATGACTGGGAAAGTACATGGAATGTTGTAATAGCCCCGAATCACAGCTGGGATAAGGAAATAAAACTGTAATGTCATTATTTTTAAAAATTTTTACTAGCTAGTTCTCACAAACTGGGGGTGGGGGGCGGAAAGTTGATACAGCTGGAGTTGAGATTTTGTCTATTTTTGACTATGTGGAGGAAAAAAAAAAGGTATTTTGGAGAATAGAGATAGGAGAAGTTGAAAGACAGGAGTAGGACTTCTGAATCTAAGATTAGAAGTTTGAATTTCCTGTCATACTTTTAGATCTTCATTACAGAAAATTTTTGGAATGATGCTATTCGGTTTCCTAAAATACCGGCTTGCATTCTTACATAAATGATCACCTGCTCCTCTTTCAGCTTACATTTTCTCTTTCTATTGCTGCTAGAAAGTTGTCCAACAGCACATACATTCCTGGTCCTCCACTCAAAGAGTAGACCCTTTCTCAGATGCAAATATTTACAAAAGTAATTACACAGTGTGGCAGAATATTTGTATTTCTAAATGCACCTCATGGAGGAAAGATGACCTGATATAAGATTATTGACTGACACTCATTAAACTAGTATTAGAAATGTTAGAGCTGAGAAGTTTTTGACGTTTCCACCTCCATTTGGGGAAAACTGTCTTCAGTATTTTTTTTTTAAATGACAAGTAAAATTTAATATTGAATTGCAAAGAATTTGAATTCTTGACAGATTTAATAATTTTGACAGCACCTAATTCAAATGGAGTTTCACAGATCTCTAAGGACTACAAAATAAAGAATCTTAAATTATTCAAATGGAAGAAGACCTGAAAATAGAATAGGTGACATTTACCTGACTTGCCAACCTTTGAGGCCTATTTATGATCACTGAAGGACCTCTTCATAGAAGTTTCTCTCTTCAAACCATTACGACACAAAGGTGTCTCCTGCAAGAAAGTACCATCTATCAAAGTGACAGATGAAAGGGCAGCACATATCATAGAGATATTTTACATTACTGATTCCAAGAATTTCACAGGGAACTGTGGAGCAATTGATCGATTCAGCTCAGTGTTTAAAAGAAATTGACAACAAATTTAACCCTAAAGTTTTGAGTTTTGGTGTGGGCTTATTCTATGTATATGGTTATATATATATATATATATATATATATATATATATATATATAGTTCTAGATTTAGATAAAAAAATAAGGTACTAGTGCTAAGTGTTTAACTCGAAGAGGGTAATTTACTCAAGAAAATTATGTAAGCCAAGCTAAAAACAGTAATAGCACTAATAGTTGCAGTAACAATAACAAATGCTCCTGGCACATTTCCCAAGTGAAAAGCACAGTACTGAAAGCTCTACATATATTATAAGGTAGGTATTTTATCCTGTCAGGTGCCCTCCTCAGTGCCCATCACCCCATCCCCCCACCCACCTCCCCTTGTTCGTTTCCCAGAGTTAGGAGTCTCTCATTTGATACACATAAATTGCCATATGATTATCACATTCTCATTAGCTAATGCCTCCAACACATTGCATAATTAGCATTTATTTTGGAAGTGAGAATATTTAAGATACAGTCTCTTAGCAACTTATAAAGTATGTAATCCAATATTGTTAACTATAATCCCAATGCTATACATTAGATCACCAGAATTTATTCATCTTCTAACTGGAAGTTTGCACATTTTGACCAAAATCTGCCTTTTTTCCCCACCTCCAGCCTCTCCTGCACTATTGTTGGGAATGCAAACTGTACAGCCTCAGTGGTACAGCCACTGAGAAAAACAGTATGGAATTTCCTCAACAAGTTAAAAATAAAACTATCATAGGTTCCAGTAATTATGTCACTAGGTATTTACCCCCAAAATTCAAAAAACATTGATTCAAAGGGATTCATGTAAACCAATGTTTATAGAAGCATTATTTATTGTAGCCAAGTCATGGAAACAGCCCAAGTGTCCATTGATAGATGAATGGATAAAGAAGCAGCATATCTACAGTCGAGTATTAGCCAAAAAAAAGAATGAAATCTTGCCATTTGCAAGGACATGGTTGGAGCTACAGAATATAATGTTAAGTGAAATAAGTCAGAGAAAGACAAATACCATATTATTTTACTCATGTGGAATTTAAGAAACAAAACAAATGAGCAACTAGAGAGAGAGAGAAGCCAAGAAACAGATTTTTTTTTATATAAATTAATTTTTATTGGTGTTCAATTTACCAACATACAGAATAACACCCAGTGCTCATCCCGTCAAGTGTCCCCCTCAGTGCCCGTCACCCATTCACCCCCACCCCCCGCCCTCCTCCCCCTCCACCACCCCTAGTTCATTTCCCAGAGTTAGAAGTCTTTATGTTCTGTCTCCCTTTCTGATATTTCTCGTACATTTCTTCTCCCTTCCCTTATATTCCCTTTCACTATTATTCATATTCCCCAAATGAATGAGAACATACACTGTTTGTCCTTCTCCGGTTACTGTGGCCAAGTTCAAAAAGGGTGTTGCCTGAGTTCTCCTCTGGGATTTTAATGGAATCTTGTCTCACATTTAGATCTTTCATCTATTTTGAGTTTATCTTTGTGTATGGTGCAAGAGAGTGGTCCAGTTTCATTCTTCTGCATGTGGATGTCCAATTTTCCCAGCACCATTTATTGAAGAGACTGTCTTTCTTCCAGTGGATCGTCTTTCCTCCTTTATCGTATATTAGTTGACCATAAAGTTCAGGGTCCACTTCTGGGGAATGTCAATTTTACCCAGGGCAATTTACACGCATAATGCAATCCCTATCAAAATACCATGGACTTTCTTCAGAGACTTAGAACAAGTTATTTTAAGATTTGTGTGGAATCAGAAAAGACCCCGAACAGCCAGGGGAATTTTAAAAAAGAAAACCATATCTGGGGGCATCACAATGCCAGATTTCAGGTTCTACTACAAACCTGTGGTCATCAAGACAGTGTGGTTCTGGCACAAAAACAGAATAAAGAAACAGATTTTTAATCTTTGAGAACAAACTGATGGTTACCAGAGGGGAGGTGAGTGATGGGATAAAGAAAATAGGTGACGAACATTAAGGAGTGTACTTATTATGATGAGCACTGGGAAACATACGGAACTGTTGAATCTCTATACTGTACACCTGAACCTAATACAACACTGTGTGTTAATGACACTAGAATTAAATTTTTTTTAAAAAACTCTCAAAAAGGAGCTTTGATAACATTTTCACAAATATCATATATTCTAAATGTTTTATCTGAATGTGAGAATTATTATTTTATATTCTAAATGGTTTATCTGAATGTGAGAATTATTAAGCCTTTCCTTGAGACCATTGAGAATTTCAATAATTTCATGACTTTCTGAATAATTGGTTCTTCAGACCCCAGTCTGCAAGTCAAGTATGAGTGTTTATGTTTTGTAAGTAAAGAAAATTTAAAATAAATACTATCCATTATGCCATACACACACAAAAAAAATCATTCTAAATTTCTTGGAAAATTTGAGGGAGAAGGGAAAAGAAGGAATGGGTATTATTTTAACAAATATTGTGGGAGATGGGGAAGTATGTATCAGTGGAATTCCATTAAGATGTTGTCCCTAAGTTACATTATATGAGTTGTAGATGATTCCAAGTCAAATGGAGACCAAAATAAGCTTGTGAATTACGTATTTTGTTAAGTAAGGGTTCTAAAAAGCAAACACACAATTACACATACACACACTCATATACACATATTTTTCTGTGTCACTAACTGAAGCATATTTTCAAGACCAAGTATACAGAAAGGATATAATTTCAAAGCAAAGCATGTATCACTCAGTATACAAATCTGTTTGACTCCTAAATTAGGACAGTGACATCAGATTGCCGGAGAGAGGGATTCCTTAAAATAATTCCATAACAATTTATTGATATGACCTCATCTCCAGAGATTGGATAGAGAGTGTCTGAGTAGCGAAGGACATCTGGCATTTGGCTTTATGAAAAAGCTTCTGCAGTGACTTTGTTCTTTTCATTTTGACAAGAGTTAGGTTAAGCATTATTACTATCAGCAAGCAGTTTCTGATTGCTGAAATAGATTACAAAACAAGTATGGTTTATGAATCGTTGACTTAAATAAGTCAGTAGACCCTAAAAGGCAGATTTGCAATAATATAAAATAAAATATAACTTTAGAAATAAAAGGACTATGAATATATCACAATCAATTCTTTTTTTTTTTTTGTAATTTAAGAGTTCTGCCTCCATGTTCAGCTATTTTTAAAATATACTAGATAGTCTTCTTTTAGGTCCATTACAATTATTCCTGCACTGTAAAATACATCAGTGTTGGGAAAATTTTACTTCCTTTAATGATAGGAGGTTTTCCTTCCCTTGAAATATAATTGTTACAAAATGCTGCACAATACTTTATAAATAAAGAGCTGTCTTTGTGTGGTCTCCATGTTACCCACAATTTGTCCTGTCACATGAAGGAGAAGACCTTCATAATATTAATAAATCATACTGCAATGGTGATGACTTAATGGAACGAGAATTAAAATTGCATCTAAAAATGTCTGAAATAAAAAGGAGAATCTACATGAGTTAATCCTTTTTCTCAACAATAATTGTCCACTTCTCAATCTTTCATTTTTCTGTAATGTTAGAAAATAAGAATTTAGGATTTAATCATATGCTGGATACTATCAATAACATTCCTTGTATAATGTCCTGATGAGAAAATACTTTGAATAAGGAACAACAAATAGAAAGGAAAAGAATTCGTGATGGAAATTTAGAAAGAGGAAACTAAGATATTTACTACACTTTCAAACAGAAGAAAAAAAATGAAAGTTTAATTTTTTATTTGGTATTATTTTAATTTTTACCTTTTTAATTTTCATTTTAACATCTTAAGAATATGCCAACCATTTATCACAAATTGTTGCACTTCTTTAATTTGCCATCTACATTTCTTCATGTATCCTTCAGAAATATTGTGATCAATGTTAGATATCAACACCCACATTATTTGTTTGATTATACCTAGGGCAAAATCAAGAGCTGAAAAGGAAAGCCAAGGAACATGAGATAAAGATTCAATCCAGGTGCTTCTTATGTAAGTTTTTTACTAAAGACTGCAATTTAATTCTCAAAGATAATGAATTCTGCACTCTTGAAAATCATATGATTTTATAGGTTAATGTAGATGTCTCATTAAATGAAAAATGTTGCCCTTTACTTTAACTCATTCCTCCTATACCTCTGATCAGATTCAGTTTTCCCCCTAGAATCCTAATGAAGATACTGCATCCAATCGCTTTCTTAATTCCTTCCTCACAAAACTTTCTTGAGGGCGGATAAAATGGAGAGTTCACCTTTTGACAATATACTAAAATGAGAGCATTGTATGTATGATGGACAGGAAACTTGAATTAATTTACAATATTAGTTAATTAAGTCTTCAGTTTCTCTCACCTGGCATAACCTAAAATTAATTATTGATAGCAAATGTAAGAAACTGTTCCATTTTCCAAATAAGTTTTTTTTTCAGAACACTGTGGAACCGTTCATAAAAGTATCAAGTACTCTACCTCATTTTATTTTTTGCTAGTTTCTACAAAAACTCAATGATTTGGTTTGACTCTTTGTTGTTTTTCATAAATATTTATGTATAATATCATTTTCCTTGTAAACAGGATGTTTCCTGCCCAAAGGGAGGAAAAACAATTTGTGTGTTAATTTTATCTCACTGGTTTTGTTCAGCTTCAGTAGTTGTGTATATAAAAGAAGAGATTAGATAAAGGGGAATACAAGCAACCCCTGTTGCTCACGTAAAGAATTTTAATTAGCATGATGATAATTTTGCAGCAATTCAGGTATATTCCACCCCCTTGCTCATAGTACCAACCAGCTGCTAAAGGGTTCCTGTCAGTAGTCCTTCAATATTTATTTGGTTTAGATTCTGCTGCCCCCTACAGAATAACCAAAAGCATTCGTGAGTTTGGAGTGTACCTTGAATTTCAGGATGAAAGCCTTTCCTCTCTTCTTGAGATTCTGATATTAAATAAATTTTACATGGTAATTATCACTACCATTGACATATTTTGCCATACTTGAGACAATCTTTAATTTTAAGAAGAACTTAAAATCAAAATAAAAAAAATTAAAAAGTATTCCTTTCAATAATTTCTCCTGTATTTCCCACATTAAAAAAAGAGTGAAATCTTTTAAGAGAAAGATGAGTGACATTTGCAATTTATAAATAGTAACTTCAGTGTATAATTATGAAGCATTTTGTCTTTGTTTTCCTATTTGATGACAGACGTCTTATTCTCCTTAGTGTCTAAGAGGCACAAATAGGCCATGAGACTTCAAAAATTCCAATCTATATCAAGAAACATTAAAGCTTTACTATTAATAAATATAAAATGCTCCTTTCATTGAAAATCATATTATTGATTTATCAAACTTCTTTTTTTGGGGGGAGTCTTCAAACAAATAAACTGTTTACCCAAAGTAGAAAAATTTAGGTTAACTACTAATTGATAATTCAACATCTTCTATTTCCCCAAATAATTCTTACCTAAAAATAATGTAACATACATGGTAAAAACTAGTTTATTCTATGTATTTTCATTGGCTTATTCTCCTTGCTGGAATAACCCACAGTTATGAAGACATAAAGGAAATTATCAAAGGTGTTATTAAGTATTCAAAAATGAAATAATCAGCACCCCCAAATAGTGACTATTAATGGTGAAACACTAGGCCAACAGTCCTCCTTCACTGCAAGAATATCCTCAGCATCATTATCTCACATCATCTTCAACTAAAACAAGTCCCTCAAGAGCTACAGAAAAAAAATCTTTGTTATGTTAAAAACAAATGGAATGTTTTATTAGTGGTAAACATTTAACATTTTCCTTTTTATAAAATTAATATTTTGAAACAAAATTGTAAAGTGTTCATGAGATATTTAAGATAATTACTATTTACTAAAAATAGAAAATTGCATGTCCTCTATTTAAATATAAAGCCAGAGTCTAAGATGTGAAAGTGTTTTGTTTTGTTTTTTTTACAAAAAAAAAGTATAGATCTAAAAAGGATCTGGAGCCCAATGTGAATAATTTCACTCTACTTTTTTTTCACCTCCCACCCAAGAAATAGATTTGTTTATTCAAGGATAAACACATTCAGTGTTCACCTAAGTGGCCTTTTTTATCTCCAATGTACATCAAAGACTTTGCATGTTTACTGCCTTACAAAACATCCTTTTAGCTCCTAATATAGGGTTATCACTGCTAAAAGCCTGTGAAGCAAATTACCACTCTCTGTCTTAATTTTAAATGACATTTCTTTTTTTAAGAGAGAGAAAAAGAACATAGGAAATAAAGACTATACAAACCACACTAAAAAGGAGTACATGGTTTTTAAACCGAAATACTTTCCTTCTTTGTCCTTTGCATTTCTAAGTAAATTTTATTTTTTTAAGATTTTTTATTTATTTATTCACGAGACAGAGAGACAGAGAGGCAGAGACACAGGCAGAGGGAGAAGCAGGCTCAATGAAGGGAGCCTGACGTGGGACTCGATCCCGGGTCTCCAGGATCACACCCTGGGCCGAAGGCGGCGCTAAACCTCTGAGTCACCCGGGCTGCCCTCTGAATAAATTTTATCGACTTCTATAACAAAAACAAAAATATAAGGAAAACGTCTTAGTTGGTAAAATTTTACATGATTATCACTAAATGTTTCTGTACTTCATAAAAGTAGGAGTAGTATTTTCTTTATAAACATATATTTCCTTCCAAGAATAATATAACAAAACTATAAATCAAATTTTTGAAAAACTACCCACAAAGGTAGATAAACTTTTAATCTCAGGAGAGAAAATAAAATGAAATTAATTTTAACTCTTTAAAAATCAAATACAAATCTCATATCCACCTGAAAACAGGCATGTCTGAAATTATATATATTATTTTAACCACATAATTACAGCCAGGAACAATAAAATTTTAACAGGTAGTTTTTGTTTTGTTTTGTTTTGTTTTAAAGATTTTTATTTATTCATGCGAAGCACAGAGAGTCAGAAACATAGGCAGAAGGCAAAGCAGGCTCCAGGCAGGGAGCCTGATGTAGGACTCGATCCCAGGACCCTGGAATCACACCCCGAGCCTAAGGCAGATGCTCAACCACTGAGCCACCAGGCGTCCCAATAGGTAGCTTTTGTCTTGGGATTTCCCATAATTCATAAAATAGTAGGCTTTTATTCAGGACTTTGGTAAACTCTTTCAAAAACAGAAATATTTTCAATAGGCTTTGACACTGCCCATATTCTTTATCACTAAGTACCAGTCTGTGTTCCAACTCTTTATTAGCAATCTAAATTTGTTTGTTAAAGGACATATTCTTAGAAAACAAATGCTATAGGGGTGCCTGGGTGGCTCCATTGATTGATTATGAGACTCTGGGTTTCAGCTTAGGTCATGAACTCAGGTTCATGAGATCCAGCCACATGTCAGGCTCCCCTCTCAGTGGGGAGTTTGCTTGAGATTCCCTCTCTCTCTATACTCCCTGCCCTGCTCATGCTCTCCCTCCCTCTCTATAAAGTAAATGAATCTTAAAAAAAAAAAAAAGAAATGAAGAAAACAAATGCTATGTGTGGTCTTTTCAGATATATAATTACAAAATAACTAGAAAATACATAATTTCAGGCATAATTTTTATTTAATCTTCAGTCCAATTTTAAATCACAAGATGACGTACTTTCCTAACACCTTTTAAAAGTAACTGAAGTAAAATTTACACACATCGAAATGCAGACTTAAAATGTGTAGTTCAAGAAGTTTTTACAAATATATATATGTACATTTAACACTTCTATCAAAGCATAGTACATTTCCACTTGCCAAACTTTACCCTGTGCCTCTCTTATGGTTATTTTAATCTTCCATGGATGACAACTCTTCCCTATTTTCTTTCTTTCTTTTTTCTTTTAGGTTTTATTTATTTATTCATGAAAGACACACAGAGAGAGGCAGAGGGAGAACCAGGCTCCCCTGGAGTAGCCTGATGAGGGACTTGATCCCAGAACTCTGAGATCATGACCTGAGCCAAAGGCAGATGCTCAACCACTGAGCCACCCAGGCATCCCAACACTTTCTGTTTTCATCTCTGTGTATTAATTTTGATTATTTCTGAGAGTCATATAAGTAGTATCGTGTATTACATACTCTTTTACACTGGGTTCTTTTTTCAATATAGTGTTTTTGATATTTAAAAATGTACCTATCTGTTGTTTATTCTCCAATTTTTATAGATGAATCACCATCTGTTCTATGAATATGTCATAATATGTTTATCCATTCTTCTTTTAATGGACATTTCAGGTGTTTCCAGTAATTTTAATCATAAATAACTATAAAAATTAGTAAAACCTTAATAGATATTAGTAAGAGTAATGAATCATTAGCTAGTTTCACTTTTAAATTTTTAAGAAAATTTCAGTTTTCTGAAGTGGCTGTAACATGTTACACCACGAAGAGCAATGCATGAGAATTTTAGTTGCTCCATATTCCCCTAGAAATTAAATCTTTTGAATTCCATCTAAAGCTGTATCTAAAGTGGTATCTTTAATTTGTTTTTCCCCTGAGGAGCACCTTGTATCTTTCACTAGTATTTCTCAATAAGCACTTTTCATAAGTTTACTGATATTTTATGTATCTTGTTTTACTGTCTTGAAACCTTTATTTAAAATATTGTCTTATTATTGATTTGTATATGTTCTTTATGCATTCTTCTCACACATTTTTGTCAGATACCTTTATTATGAATATTTTCTTCTATGTATAGTTTAAATTTTCATTTTCCTAATACTGACTTTTGCTGAACAAAGTCTTCTTGATGAAGTGAAGTTGATAAAATTTGGCTTTAAATATTTAAGCTATTTTTGAAAACTTAAACTGTCATGTACCCACAAGACTTGAAGATATTCTTCTTCTAGAAACTCCATAGTCTTGGTTTTTATGTTAGGAATGTGATTGATATCAAATGAATGTTTTGGTATGGTGTGAGATGGGAAATGTTATTTTTTTACGTGTCTATTCAGCTCTTCCAGGATTCTTTGTTGAAAATAACTTTTCTTTTTCCTTTGAGTTGTTACTGTGCTTTTGTTTAAGATCAACTGGCAATATATATGTGTGTGTATGTGTGGAGGTCTATTATCTTGACATTTTCTTCTTCCACTGAACTTTTGTCAGTCCTCATGCCAATACCACCATGTCCTGATTACTTATAGGTTTGTCAAATAAGATATCGTTATTTACATTTTCTTTTTTAAGATTGTTTGGATAGTCTAGGTCTTTGCATTTTCAAAAAAATTTATGATCAGCTTATCAATTTCTACAACAAAAGCTTATCTGTATCATGAATAGGATGTTTTAAAAAATATATCAACATATAAGGAATTAATCTAAAACAATAAACATGGATTATTTATATTTTAATTTCTTTCAAAAATGCTTTGAATCTTTATAGTTCAATAGATTAAACACCTTTTATTTATTTTGTTTAATTTATTCTTGGTATTTAAAATTTATACAAAATTTACTTTCCAATTGTTTACAGTTAGCAAAGATATATCAAATTAATTTTTGAATATTGACTTTGTAGCCTCTCTGAAATCACTCATTAGTTATCAGTTTTTCTTTACATACTCTTTTAGTTTGTTGGTATATAATTATTTTGTTGACAAAGAGAATTTTATTTCATTTCAAAACCATATGCCTTTTATTTCCTTTGCTTGCTTGGTGGTTGCAGACTCCATGTTGTTGCTAATTATAGAGGAGAAGTGCTTGGTATTTTAACATTAAGTGGGTTTTTAATAGATCTGCTTAATGGACTACAGTTATTTTCTTATTTTGCTGAGAATTTCATCGTGAATAGGTGGTGGATTATGTGTCAAGTGATTTTCTTGTGATTATCACAGGTATTCTTTTTAATTTTTATTTTGTAAATGTGGTTATTACTTTGATTTTCAAATGTTAAACTTACCTCCCAGCAACAAAACACACCTTGTCATGATTTTTTTTTTGTCAT
Source organism: Nyctereutes procyonoides (assembly GCF_905146905.1). NCBI lineage: Eukaryota > Metazoa > Chordata > Mammalia > Carnivora > Canidae > Nyctereutes > Nyctereutes procyonoides. The sequence goes on from NW_026575051.1 coordinate 61,026,705, forward strand.
TACTAGATATTTTGACATTATCTTGTTAGAGTTTTGCATACTATACTTTGTGCGTGTGTGTGTGTCCTATACTTAGGAATTTGTGGTTCAATTTTTTTACATCTGTCAAATTTTTATATCATGATTATGCTAAACTCCTAAAACTAGTTAGGAAGTATCCCTTCTTCTACTTCTATTTTCTGAAAAAGTCTGTATACTATTAGTATTGCACTTTTTAATTTTTTTATTTTAATTAATTTTTTTTTGAGAGAGAGAGAGAGAGAGAGAGAGAGAAAGTGAGAGCAGGGCTGGAGAGGGGTAGAATGAGATGGAGAGAATCTTAAGCAGACTCTGCTAACTACAAAGCCTGACAGGGGCTCAGTCTCACAAACCTGAGCTCAACTTACTGAGCCACATGGACACCTACCTCAACCTTTCTTTAATAATTATTCTTATTTATTCATGAGTAACACAGAGAGGCAGAGACATAGGCAGAGGGAGAAAGCAAGCTCCTTGTTGGGAATCCAATGAGGGACTTAAACCCAGGATCCCAGGATTACAACCTGAGCCAAAGGCAGATGCTCAACCATTGAGCCACCGAGGTGCCCTCCTTCCTTTAATTTTTCATAAAATTTTCCATCAAGCCATCTGAGTAACAAGGTTTATTTTGAGTAAGATTATTATTAATTCAAAAATTAATAGAAAAGAACTCTTCACTTTATTTCTCCTTGTGTACATTTTATTATATTGTGATTTTCAAAGAATTTTTGCATTCCATGTATGTTGTCAAATATGCTACCATGAAATGTCTTCATAATATTTCCTTAGGGCACCTGGGTGGCTCAGTTGGTTAAGCATCTGCCTTGGGGTAAAGTTATGATCCCAGAGTCCTGGGATCAAGTCCTGTGTTGGGCTCTCTCCTCAGTGGGGAGCCTGCTTCTCCCTCTCTTCTCTACTTATGCTCTATCTTGTTATCTCTGACTCTCTCTCTCAAATAAATAAATAAAATATTTCTTAAAAATTACCTTATTATTCTTTTAATATACACAGTATTTGTAGTGATTTTGCTTCTTTCATTTTCTGGTAGTGATTATTTGACTTTATTAATTTCTTTATTGTGTCCTTTTTAACTATTACATGAATGTATGTTTTTGTCATTATTATTCTTCCTTTTTTTGAGGGGTTAATTTGTTCTTTTTTCTATCTTCTTAAAAAAGGCAACTCAGGTCATTGATTTTATAATTTTATTCTTTCTAATATACACATATCAAACTATAAATTTCCCTTTAAGTACCTCATTAGCTATATTCTGTAAATTTTATCACGATACAAATTGTTATACTGAATTTGAAATATTTTCTTTTCATGTCTAATAATTTAAAAAATATATATGTTCAAGACTGTGTGGCAGTTTGCTATTGTCAGACGTAGCTTCGTTATTTGGTAGGGCAGATCCCTTTTGATTTTGAACTTTATCTAGTGTGACCCTTAGTCTAGTAAGGCCACTCTATGGCCTTCTGTGGGCTGCCATGAATGCTCAAGATCTTGAGGTCTTGTCACTTGTTTGGTCTAGCACTCTGACTTCCAGCTTTGCTCTACCTCTGGTATCTCCCTTCAGTTCTTATCTCTGTAGCAGGGGATTTCTGCTGAGCCTCACCAAGTCTCACCATAGACTTGTATAGCCCAGACTCCACCAAGGACTCTCAGGGAATCCCTAGGCAAGTACCTGGTATGCACTTTTGGCACAGCTCCCTGCTCTCAGTACTCTGCTCTGAAAATCCCAGTTCTTCTGCAACTTAGAGCTCCTCTTGAGTTCAGACAGACTGATGCTCTTCTTGGCCAGCACTTTTCCTCTCTTCTGCAGGAATATGTGGCATGTGTAGAAAGCCAAGGCAGAAAGCTGGGGCATGTGTAGGCCTCATCTTTTATCTTTTCCTTCTCTCAAGATCATAGTAGTAAGTGGTCTTGTAGTCAATGCATAGAAATACTCACCTCTGGGATCCCTGGGTGGCTCTGTGGTTGAGCACCTGTCTTCGGCACAGAACATGATCCTGAAGTCCTGGGATCGAGTCCCACATTGGGCTCCCTGCATAGAGCCTACTTCTCCCTCTGCCTGTGTCTCTGCCTCTCTCTCTCTGTCTCTCATGAATAAATACAATCTTAAAAAAAATAAATACTCACTTTCTATATGTTGTTCCGTTATATACTTGTTTATGGCAGCCTGCCAAGTATAGCACCAGTTCCTCTGTCATGACCCAAAGAAGAAATCTTGCCTTTTTATTATAAGCAGCAAAATTATAACATATAATACTTATTACCATGTCAAAAAATATTAGTTGATAAATGTGAATTGGTAATGAAAAATGGATTTATGACAATAGCTTATTCAATAAATCTTTCCTGATCTCTAATGGCTCTGGTTTAGAATCCGGCTTTGCCTCTTATAAAACAGAATGGTCTCAGGAATGTTACTTAGCTTCAATTTCCTCATCAGGAGAATGATAATGAGAGAGTGGGCATTTATAACATAGGACTATGATGAGAATTACAATAGTACAAATAAGAATTACAAAATAGGGCCTAAAATTTAACTCTCCATAAAATTTAGTCATATTTATCTCACGAAATACCAATGTCTCTTTTTCTTTGAAGCCTTTTGTTTTCACATCTGTAATGTAAAGTGAATGAATTAATTTTTTTCTAGTTTATTTCTTTTTAAAAATAATTCTGTGATATTCAGAGCCTAGAGTTATCAAACCATATATTTTCATTATGTAGCTCTTGAAAGTTGGAAAATGTCCCCTTGAACACACACAGTTTGTATAAAGCTGCTACTGGTAATATTTTTTTCCAAAGAAAAAAATGATTTTTAATGAGGAGAAAAAAAAGTAATGAGAAAAAAAAGTGAAAACTATAGTGATAACAAAAATGCACATGGCACTAGTTGAGTCCAAGTAATGGCTTAAGTTCAGCCCTAAAGAGTGATGTTGAACCAAAATGAATAGACACAAATATCATTGTTCATTCCATAATAAAGACAAACAAGCTTCAGTTCGGTTACTTTTTAAATTAAATTCCATACGCATCTCTTAAAAATCTATTACAGATTATTTGTCATGGGCATTTTCTTCCATCAAGGGCAGCCTAGACTCATAGGCAGAAAGAAATAATTATTCATTTATTTCAGTCACTCAGTGAACAATTACTGAGTGACTACTATATGTTATACACATGTTATACACATATACTATATGTTATACACAGCTAAGTAGACAACAGGAACAAAAACAAAACAAAATAAAACAAACAAATAAAACAGAGAAAGTCCCTGGCTCTCTGGAACCTGCGTTGTAGGGAGGATACACAGAAAACAAAAGATAATATACAGTATAACGCCAGATAGTGATAACTACTCTGAAGTATCATAAGGGCAAATAAGATATCAAATGTTACTTTTTTGTTGATAATTTCCAAATAATATTTACAGTATTGATATTTTCCCCTATTTCCAGACATATATTGGCCACTTGACTCTTAAGAGATAAGGGTAAATCCAGCATCTCTAAAACAGAACTTTGACTCCTCCACCCCCAAATCCACTGTGGCTCCCTTCATGCCCATTGCAGTAAATCAGTCTGCCAGCCATCAGGATCTTTTCAGATCTAACTACAAAGTATATTCCAAATTGTTACTTGGCTCCATTTCCTCAGTGGTGTCCTAGCCCAAGAAGATGGCATTTCTGACCTGAGCTTCTGCAGTGGTCTCCTTGCCTCTACTCAAAACCCCTCTCAGTTGTTCTCCTTGGAGCAGCACAATGATTTCCTTAAATCAGATCAGCTCACATCACTTCTTTACTTAAACTCTCCAATTCATTCTCATTGCAGTTAGCATGAAAATTCAAATTATACAATTTGAATTATACATGAAAATTCAATTTATATGTAGCCTATAAATTCCTGTATGATCAGGATTCTAACATTCTGAACTCATTTGGCAACACACTATTCCCAGGTCACTAACTTTCATTCGTACTGGCCTCCATTCAGGCCCTTCCATTTATAAAATGTGTTCATGTGTCAAAGCTGTTGTTGCTGTTCTCTTTGACTATGAAGCTCTGGTCCTACACTATTGGCTCACTGATTTTTTTTTTTTCATTCAGCTTCATTCAGTCATGACCATGCTGTCTTAAGCACAATTCTTACCCCACACTCTGTCACATTACCCTCCTTATTTTTAAGTGAAGTTATCATATTTATGTTTTATTTACTTGTTTATCTTTTGCACCCTCTCTAATGCCCACTACAATGTAAGTTATTTGAAAGAAGAACCCCAGTTTATCTTACTCTCCAATGTTCTAAATAATGGGTGCTAAATAAATGCTTGTTTACTAACATAAACTGGACCATATATGCCACCATAAGTTGTAGAGAATTAGCATGCCTTTTAAACTGGGGAATTCTATGAAAAAATCTGTTTTTAGAGAGACAAATATAGCATAATATTAAAAATCTACCCTAGAGATGTAAAACAGCTTATAAGACTTCTATAATAGTATATCTTAAAAGTAATGAACATTTGAACTACATCGGTAGTGTTGGGAATAGAGAGGGAAGAGATGAGTCAAGAATTATTTCCTAAAATGAAAAGTGAAAGGAGCCTCATGAGGGATATATTTTAAAATACTATAGAGTCAGAGATAGAATAACAGAGTGTATTAATTGCACAGCAAATCTCAGCTGCTTCCTTTCTTTCCCCCTCCACATTTCCACAATTCCTTTATTGAAACCACATAGTAATGTTTGGGTGAAACTTTATGATAAAAATGTTGAGATTGTCTACAATAAAAGGAAAAGGAAATCCAGTACAAATTTCTTGATATGACAGGAATACTAGCCAGATTAACCACTAGGACATACTCAGTTGAGAGATTACATCAGGAATTCTGATCAGATTGCAAAGTATGCAAGTGAAGCAGGTTGTGGAATCCACTTCCTCAATTAGTATTTTCAAGAGTTATTTGGCCTAGGCCTATTCTATTGGATCCTGCCATGGTGACTTTCCTAACTCTTAGGAGTTATCCTTGTTAAAATATCTTAGTAACACTTTCCACTTCAAGCTGTTAAGGAGATCAGGAGGGGAGCAAAACAGGTATGAGGTCTTCTGTGTCAGGGTTATTATCTATGAAGGCAGGAGTGAAACATGCCTACAGAGCAATAAAACAGTCCTTCTTCAAGGGGCTTCTATAATAATAAGGCAGGTGAGAAGTATGAGAACTGGAACTAAAAAAAATAGAGTAGTCATATAGAGGAAAGAAAAAGAATGAGAAATGGTTCCAAGGCAGAAGGAAAACAGAACTGGGACATATTTTATCAGAGAGAGTGGGTAGTATAAAAGGAACAAATCTACATTACAAACACAAATTTGTACAAAATGAAAAACAGACACTCATTCCAAAACTCATGTTTATAACATTTTACAATACACATTACAGACTGACTCCCAACCCAATGAAAACCTCAGAGTAGAACTATGGCATTAAAATAAATACTCTAGGGGCACGTGGATAGCTCACACAGGCATCTGACTTTTGATATCAGCTTAGGTCTTGATCTCAGGGTCTTGAGTTTAAGACCTGTGGTGGGTTCCACATAGGGCATGGAGACTACTTAAAACAAAAACAAACAACCCCCCCCCACAAAACTCTAAAATATGATACCCATATACCTTCAGTTATCCCTGGCAACTACACTCCCCCTACACACAATACTCAGATAAATGCATTTGTCAGTGTGTTATGTCTCTTATCATGGACATACAGCAATTACAGAGAGCTACACTATAGGTGAAGAAATACAATTGACATATTATTGACATATAATTCCTATTACACCTTTAGCTTCCAGTAAAACAACTACAATATCAATAATAAAATGAATATATACCTTCCTGACATTTTGAGGAAAATCGTAGGAGTAACCGAAAATGATCCTATAATTTGAGAAGTGATACTATAGCTTCTTCTGACATCGATCTTGAATGTTCGATCCTGTCACTGTTCATCTTCTGAGAATTTTCCCAAATATAAATCATTAAAATTGTTATTTTTTACATAGAATTTTAGAGTAATAACTTAATTAAAATGAAACAAAAAAATATAAGTAGAAAGCTAAATTGTATTGGTAAATGAGATACAACAAATGGTAACATAAATGAGTTGCTTAGTGATATAAGGCTGAGTAGGATGAGAATGAGAAGCATTGAGTAGCCAGGAGATTTAAAAAAACAGATGAAAGATGAAAAGGGAATGATAATTGAGATTTATTTATCCAGATTTTTTTAAAAGATTAGATGGAGAAGTATGACTTTAAAGTGATTGTTGTCATGAAAAAAAAAATACAGTTGAGTAGTAGGTTTATTTCTCTATTATTATAGCATTAATCTTGGTGCTTAATTTCAACATTTAAAAATACATTATATATTTAAAAGGGTAAATGAACTATCATGCAGAATAGACTTAATTTGTCCATTTGTTCTATAGCTCAATGCCATTCTGAAACATTTTTAATTAAGAACATGAAATGAGTCATTAACATTCTGCTCTAAAAATAAGTGACTAATTACAGTATGTTGACAAAAGCAAGTATTTTATGCATTGCCACCAAATCTCTTCAAAAGAAGCAAAAAAAAATGGATTCAAGAAATTTTGCTTCAAAAACTTGAGGCAATAAAATGTTCATATTTTTAAAAACTGGAACTCAAAATGATGTCATACCCAGGGGTTTCACCTACACACAAGTGTTAGAAGTACATATTGCTCCCATTCCAAGAGTACACATTGGTTAATAGTTATAAAGAGCCTACTTTTCAACCCTGGAGTAGAAAGTCTAGTTTTTATGTAGGCAATATTTGCAAACTTTCCAATCACCTTTATTTATTCATATAAGAAATCATGAGTCAAGTTATTCCGTTCTAATTTTACAATCAAAATTACTGTTATAAAAAAGCTAATAGGCTCTCTCAAAATTACAAAGGAGGTTGACAATAGGTCTAGAAATATAATTGAAAATGCTATGTATTCATTTATGACTTATCTGCGTAAAAATTAAATATATGGCTTCTAGAAAACTTTTGGTGTCTTAGAATCAACAGAAAATTGTACTACATTTGCAAAACAATTTGTGAACATTTTCATTGCCTCTCTTTCATCATTTTCCCCTTCGAATAGCCTACCTCTATCTAAATTTCCCTTCAAACCCTCACTATAAATTCATCTACTAGACTTTGTGAAACATCCAGTATCCCAGAAAACTCATGACAACCAATGAAAAACTTAAAATAAGAGGATATGAGACAAAAACATGCAAGACACTACCATAAAAAAGTCCCTCTAAGTATGGATGTACATAAAGGCAACAAAATCTAAGTTATTTGGTCAGGCTGATTTTCTATAACTCATAAAGATAGTCTTGCAGAGATGGTACTCTTGGTTTCACATCATTCTTGGAAGCAGAGAACACTGTTTGATTCACCAAGTCCTTCTAAAAATATTCTTAGAAACTCATTATGGACATGACTAACAAATTTCTCTATTAACCAATTATGCAAGATTAGTCTATGCGTGTGTGTGTGTGTTTGTGTGCATGTGCACATGTCTATTACTTACATTATCAGTTAAAAAGAAATTAAAAAAAAATAATTGGTCACATTAATGATCTATCATATAGGCAAACTTTAGAAATATTACTCCAATCTGTCTGTATGGTTCAAGATGATCACTTTCATTCTCTTCTGGTGGAAATATTGCTATAGCCATTTGGCAATAAATTAAGCAACTATATAAACCTATATGAAGATAATTATATCAAATATATCCTTCTAGAAAACTATTCTAAGCATGAAGTAGTGTAGACTGGACTTCTGTCTGTGTGGCAGAGTGAGGATCACCATAAATCTACTTTTCCAGAAAAATAACGAGAACACTGGCAAAAATTGTCAAAATCAGTATTTTTAGGACTCTAAAAAATTAAACAAAGGCTTTCAACAATCAGAGCACTTCAGAAAAGTGCTGCACTTGGAGCAGCAGGGTTTGTGGCACTGCAATTAGGCCTACTCCTATCTCCATATGTGTACCTCTCGGCACCCTGTAAAACCAGCAGCCTTACATTGCATGCCTTGGAAGGGGTGACTGGTATTGAAATCCTTCAAGAAGAAATCCAACCCGAGAGAATTATCACTACTTCAGTCTGTCTCTCATCCCTCTGGAAAAGCCCATTCTCTAGATGTTTTCATTATTTGATTTGTCTGAAATTTCAATGGAAAATCCTTATATTCAGAGTATTTGTCAAAAATAATCAGTGGCTGGTGCCTGGCTGTCTCAGTCGGTGGAGCATGCAACTCTTGATCTCAGGGTTATGAATTTGAGCCCCACATTGGGTGTAGACATTACTTAAATATAAAATCTTTTTTTTTTAAATTTTTATTTATTTATGATAGTCACACACAGAGAGAGAGAGGCAGAGACACAGGCAGAGGGAAAAGCAGGCTCCATGCACTGGGAGTCCGACGTGGGATTCGATCCCGGGTCTCCAGGATCACGCCCTGGGCCAAAGGCAGGCACCAAACCGCTGCGCCACCCAGGGATCCCTAAATATAAAATCTTAAAACAAAATCAGTGGCAAGGGTTTTCCATCATGAAGCTGTGATACCAGTTGGTTAAAACAAGATCCTGGGCAAAAATATCTGGAGAATTAAATGTGTATAGGGGATTTTGAAAATCTTCAACAAAGGAGAATGTAGAAGGCTGAACAAGTGGAGCATATATGCAGAACTGTGCATGTGGTCAAGAGAGACCTGAGAGTGTACCACGGTCCCACTCCTGGCTGACCTGAAGTCTTGCAAAAGCAGGATGTGAAGGCTTTAAGGCAAATTTGTAAAGTCCCCAAGCACTGCAGGAATGCCCCAACACACACACACACACACACACACACACACACACACACACAGTGCACTCAACGATGGGTGGGAGACAGTTAGTTTCAGGCAGTTAAGGAAAATTGTGACCAGTCATCTGACCAGTAAGCTAACTGAACACAGAATTCGGCAGCCATCCACTTGAAGAAATGCAGTAACTCTAAGAAAGTTAATAAACAACAAAAAACAAAAAAGCAGTAGCAGCAGCACTACCACCAAACTCTAAGTAAGGGAAAGATCATTACCAGGGCTGCCACATTATGTTATCTAAGATGCACAGTTTGGGCACAAAGTTATGAGGCATACAAAGAGCCATATGCATATACACAGAGAAAAACAAAATTAATAGAAGAAACTATCCCTGAGGGGGTGCAGATGTTGGACTTGCTAGACAAAGACGTTAATACAATTATTTTAAATATGCTCAAAGAAATAAAAAAAAAACTGTGCCTCAATAACTAAAGGGATGCATGACAATGACGTCTCACCAGATACGGAATCTCAAAAGAAGAGAAATTATGGGAAAAGAATAATCAAATAGAGTGAAGCAGTGTTATGCTCAAAAATTAAATAGAAAAATGTGTGTGACAGCACTGCTCATAATTAAGGGAAAGTAATGGAGATGACATTAAAAAAAAACAGGCAGTTTACTTTCCTTGCCTGGGTGATAAGAATGGAGTCAGATATTTCAAAGAAGTGTAATTATTCAGTGAATTTATGTTTGACATTCTGAGCTGAGATAAGGGCTGTGTGCACACATCTCTGTGCAGAGTTAAATAATGTGGATGTGAATTTTAAAAGCATATAATCTGTTGATCAAGGGTTTAGGGCCATTCACACACATTACCTGAATTTCATTAGTCACCTCTACATAGCTTTCTTTGTTAAGGATAAGAAAACAATAACTACAGTTATTACAAAATTATTTAAATACTCTCAAGTCAGAGGAAAGATAAAAGGACATGTGAAATGTTATGTCCTCTCTACTCTGAAAACTCCTCGTTTCCTTCTTAATCTCATCTCTCCTCACATTCTTAATCAGAGGGAACTAAAAGAAACTATTTGCCACTTTCACAATCTTCCTGGAAATCTAATCAGCCAGGTCCAGAAATTTATTAAAATCCTGATGTCCATATTATTCTAGAGGATAATATCATTAATATACCTCCAGTACATAACTTGGTCCTCTTTTCTCCAGCCTCTCATAGCAATTTCATCACTGCTTTTCTGCCTTCACCAACAGTCTGCTCTTGTGCCCTCTGTTGCTAAATGCTTGATCCTAAAGTCAAGGCCCCTTGTTTGTTGCAACGGCAGCCCATTTTTGTTAGCAATTTCTATTTCAGTAATGATTCCTCTGTAACAAACTAGCATCAAAATTACTGGCTGAATGGAACAATGACCTTACTTCTCAGAAATTATCAATCTATGTGAGGCTCAGTAGGTGGTTCTTTTGCATGTCTTGCTGGTGGTTATGAGAGCAGCTATGTTTAGCTGGCAAGTCTTCTGCAACTATCCTTCATCTGGGACAGTGAGACAGCTGGATTTCCCCCTTATCCCAAGTAGTTTTGCCGCATCTCTTTCTCAATATGGTCTCTCCACATGGTATTTCTATTTGGAAGCTCCAGCAGAATAGCTAACTTTGTACTAGAGGATCAAAGAAGCTGCTTAGCCTTCATAAGGCTTCAGCCAGAACTGCCACATTGTACAATCTAGCGCATTCAGTTGGCTAAAGCAAGTCCCTGGCCCATCGCAGATTCTAGGGAAAAGGCTGTATAGGGGTATGAACGCAGAATATCTGTGGTTCATTGATAACACACCTATAATCAGTATAGCCAAAGGTGTATCATAAGCCTAGAAAAAAAATTGCTACAACACTCAAAAATACTCAAGAATATTTCCTGTGTTTTTAAATTTGGTTATGATAGGATTTGGGAGACAATTAGGACAAGAATGGGATGAAAAATTATCACAATTAATTTCCCATTGAAATGTTATTGCTTTATAATACAAAAATCTTTATAATACTAAATAACACATTTTCGATAATAGGAATAATAATAAGTAATAGAAATATCTAAATTAGTCTCTATACATCACATTTAACTGGCTGTTAACTCCCATAACACACTACTTTTAGTTAATAATAATTTAAATGATTTTTGTTTCTTTTGTTTTACTGGTCTGATGGGAACAGTTGTTAACTAAAATAAAGAGAAGAAAATGAATTAAATTGTTATTTGGCAAGTAGGAATGAAACCTTTACTGTATAAGTCAGCAATGGAATAATCAAGTCATGTATTTGACCTCTAAAATGTCACTTGAAACAAATGGAATCAAAACAAACTGTGACTCCTATAAATAAATACATTAATGGCTTGCTTCTGAGTCAACAGGAATATTAAAGATGAATGGCAATACCTGATTATGCATTTCTGAAATAGAAAGAGCCATCTTATGTCCTGTTGGGTAAAACAGTGCATTACTCCAATTTTCACAAATGTTTTCTTTTGAGGATTCATACTGTGTTTACAATGATTTCATAATTTTCTAGCTCAATTTCATGCTGCGACTTAAATATAAGTGTGGGCTAATGGAAAAAAAAAAACTGAGGAGAAAAAAAAAATCCCACCACATTAAACTAAGATTCAGAAATATATAGATGAAAAATTCTACACTAACTTCCCAGTTATTATTTTTGTTTTATGTAACAAAATATTTATTCTGAGTCTAAATGGATGGTTAGAGCTACATATATTGAAGACACCTACTTAATACTATTTCAGAAAATAATAATTCCCAAGAATATGGCCATATAAAGAAAACAAGTTTATTATGTAACTATGAAATATGTCCTGGAATGTATTTTATCTACAGGAATATTCCATAAAGCAATTAATTAATATTCATTTCAATGTAACAGGTGGGTTTGTCTGAGAACACAATCAAAACACTAAATACTAAAGTCTAAATGTTTTGTGAAAGGAAAAAAGAAATACATTTTATAAATCTATGAATTTGTATAATAAAGGAAAGATTTTGCAATACATGCCACCTTTAAGAGAGAATACCAAGAGCACAAAGTAATAAAATACACGTGTTTTTCTTTGGGGAGGGATCAGGAAGTTCCAATTGATAAAAATGTAGGGTTGCTTACAATGATGAATGTTAATAACATAATATGGAAAAGATTGAAGTAAAAAAGAAATGTTGGTTTAAAGAGCTTCACTATTGGTGATAGTATAACCTGGCATCTTACAGGTCTTCTGAATAGTGGCCATGAAATTCATAAGCTTTCTTCTAAAATACAATCAAACATATTTAATCTTTCCTGGTGGCAGACACTACATTCCCAGTATGATTCCTATTGTTCTGACTTGATACATGCATAAGTTATAGCTTTCAGACCACACCAATACCACAATCCCAATAATTGGAAGGACTTAATGTTTAAGATAAAAGATCTTCTCTCATAGCTTATTCTCCAATTTTCTAGTTAGACAGTGTTGAGAATGAATGGCTTTAGATCCCATTAGTAGTGATCTAATAGTAGACACCTATTCCATACAACCATTCTTCTTCATGTTGTCCTCTGGGAAATAAATGTCCAGAATATAAAGTGATGTAAATTAACACATTTTTTGGTCTGACTTTGGCCTTAGAATTTTATACATTCACCTGGGATAAACTAAGTTCCAGAATAATTAAATTTACCAGCTATGCTCAGAATAAGAATCAAACCAAAGAGAAAGTATCTATCTGTGACTTAAAGAAGTCTCTTCCTTAACAATCAGCCTATGACTTTCTAGAGATTGCCTTGGGTGAGAAGAAGTCTGAGGGATGAAGGAAAGAAAGAGAATAATGGAGAACACTTGAGTAAAATCTGATTAGGAAACACAGGAAGTAGTCATAGCTCAATCATAATCAACTCAATTTTCTTTTTTTTTTTTTATTTATGATGGTCTCACACACACACACACACACAGAGAGAGAGAGAGAGAGAGAGGCAGAGACATAGGCAGAGGGAGAAGCAGGCTCCATGCACCAGGAGCCCGACATGGGATTCGATCCTGGGTCTCCAGGATCACGCCCTGGGCCAAAGGCAGGCGCCAAACCGCTGCACCACCCAGGGATCCCTCAACTCAATTTTCAATGTAATCAAGCCAGTTCAGAGATAACGCTTAGTAAGAAATCCACTCATTAGCACAGTGGGCCAATATAATATCCAGGGAGGATCCCTGAAAGTGAGATATGCTTAGAGGACATGTCAGCCCACCACATACAAACATCCTTAACTAAAATAATTTAATTTCATTAAATACCTCTTCTGAGTATCCACATAGTTAAATGAGGAAATTCATTCATTTGAAAAAATTATTTATCAATATTCTGATTTTCAAAGCAATATTGACCATTTACTTTATGCAAATTATTAGGATAAATCCTCTGATCTACAAGATAGGGTCTTTTTAAAACAGGACCATTAAGATTTGACTGATATAAAATAAATTGCACATAATTAAAGTTCACACTAAATATAAGTTCTGATGTATATAGACACCCAGGTAACTATAACAAGTTTGATAATGAACATATCCATCACTTCCAGAAATTTCTTCTTTCCCCTCCCTGCCAGCCTTTTGCCCTCATCCTCCAGCAACCACTGATCTGCTTTCTGTCACTATCAATTAGTTTCCATCTTGTAAAATTTTATATAAATAGAATCATATAATATTACTCTTTTATTATGTAATATTTTGTGGACATATCTGTAGCACCTACAATCTTTATTATATATGTTACAATTATAATACTAATGATAATATTACCTAATTAGTTGTGTGATTACTATGTCCATGCATTAAGCTACCTAATTTTATATGTTTTATTTCATTTAATCTTCACAGCAACTCTAAGATATTAGTGCCATTATTATTTTTTAAAGATTTTATTTATTTATTCATGAGAGACACAGAGAGAAAGGCAGAGAGAGAAGCAGGCTCCCAGCAGGGAGCCTGTTGCCGGACTTGATCCTAGGACCCCGAGATCATGACCTAAGCCAAAGACACTCAACCACTGAGCCACCCAGTGACATTATTTTTAAAATTTTTCCAGAGAGGCAACTGAGGTTTATATGTAAGTAATATATCCAAATCACGTAAGTGATTAAAACTGAATCTCTGTGGTAACAGATATCCAGATCATATCTATTACATAAGCTAATTCCCTATGCTTCAGGAGGGAAAAAGTAAGTTTAAAAAAAAATTCTCTTGAACTCAACAAACAAAAATATTTGTCAAACTCAAACAAATAAAAATATTTCAGGGACTATCAACATTTATTTATGATAGGTAAAGTGCACACTTCTGTATTTAGTGGCCAGCAGGAGGCCAGGAGGACTTAAGTGACCCATCCTAGGTCACAATCATGTCCACTAAAGAATGAGAGCAGAAAGGAGAGCTGAGAGTAAATGCACAGGCAATCTGGGCCATATGTGGGAACCAGGCAGCAAGTGTCTGCTATTGGTGAAGACACAGGACAGTTGAACAAGAAGCCTTGTTAGTTAGACTCAGATGCAGTGGCAGCTAAGGAGGATTACTAAAGGGAAACTCAAAGGTACTAAGATCTTGCAGCAAGTATCTGGCATCAAACCTTTCTACCACTGCAGAAGTAAAGGATACCTGAAGAGTGACATCTTTGAGGTCTGTTGATGGCTAATGGTGGGAAAGAAATGCATCAAATTTTCTGATCACTCAGATCTCACTCACTGCTAAAGAAAAAGTGTTACCCCAGCCTCAAATAATTTGAATATTGTTGTAAACTACATGTAAATGAAGCACAATAATATCGAGAACCAGTCCACTACAGACTTGTTTTTTGTTTTTTTTTTTAAGATTTATTTATTTATTCATGATAGAGGGGGGGGGGAGGGCAGAGACACAGGCAGAGGGAGAAGCAGGCTCCATGCAGGGACCCTGACGTGGGACTCGATCCCGGGACTCCAGGATCGCACCCTGGGCCAAAGGCAGGTGCCAAACTGCTGAGCCACCCAGGGATCCCCTACAGACTTGTTTGACTCAAATATCTCAACCAAACACCTGGCAAAAGAAGCATTCCCTTTACCATACTTAAATATTACTTACAGTAGAATTTTGTACATAGTGGCTAATATTCAATAAAAATTTACTAGACAAGTTAAAGAGACAAGAATGTATGATTTATTATCAAGAGAGGAAATAATCAATAGAATTGGAAAAAGAGAGTACTCTAATGCTATAATTTTCAGAAAGGGATTATAAAATGGGATAAATCTGTCATTTATTTTTAGTTAAAATAAATATGTTAAAGGACTAAGAGTAAAAAGTGAACAGGAATATGGACAATCTGGGAATTTCTGCAAAGGTATGAAGCCAAATATAAATTCTAGAAATGAAATGTGTGATATTGGAGACAAAGAATTCAACTTAACAACAGACCGTATACAGCACGGGAAAATTCATTTACCTTGAAACTAGACCAAGAAAAACTATAAGAACAGAAACCAAAAAGGATAGTGTGAAGAAGAAAATGGAACAGAGCATTCTGAAGTTGGTAGGATAATATCAAATGGTGTAACATATGTGAGATGGGAGTTTAAGAAGGAGAAGACAGATGTAACAGTGCAGAAATAACATTTGAAGAGAGAATGGCCAAGTTTTTCCATATGAATGAAAAACATAAACCCACAAATCCAAGCAACTCAGCATATTCCAAAAAGAGTAAATACAAAGAAAAATTTAGGAATATCAAAGTAAAACTACCAAACAACAAAGAAAATAAAAACATCTTGAGAGCATTCAGATAAAGATGTATAATATTCAGATAACAATAATGCAATAGATGGTTGACTTCCCATAAGAAACAATGAAGACCAGAAGGCAAAGAAATGACCCTTTTAATGCACTGAAAGAAGAAAATTATCAACTTTGAAATCTACTCAAGAAAAAAAAACCTTTCAAAAATGAAAGGGTAAGAAAGAGTGTTTTACAAAGATAAATAGTGTAAAAATTCAGTCCCAGGAGTTCACGATCAAAAATGTTATTTAGTTTTCAGGAAAACTGATGCCAGGCAGAAGATGGGTTTGCTGAAAGGAATAGAAAACTCCAGTAAGAGTGGACACTATCTATAAATCAATTTTCTGACTATTTATAATTAAAACCAGTTCAAGACTATACATTGCTTAAGCCCAAAATGATAAAAATGAAATACTGGTTACAGTTTATGTAGGAGTCTATATATCTGACAAATATCTGACAAAAATAGTTCAAAGGTGGAAGTGTTGAAACTGGAATTGGAAATGCAGCTCTGTAAGGCTCCTAATGGTGTAACAATTATATTGTTCATGAAGCTGTACACACTCACACACACACACACGTTATGAGACATATAAAAGATTATCAAAAGTGAACAAAAGAAGAAAAATAAAACATTGCAAGTAGATAGATGACAAATAAAAAAATACTAAAGAAAAAAGAAGCAATTTAGGGAAAAAATAAAGGAATGAAAGGATCAAGAATCACAATGAGAAGCCAAACATAAAAATGGAAATCTTAAATCTAAACATATAAATAATTGCATTAATCCTAAAATTAAATACAAATGGAGAAACATCTCACTAAATGTGAGATTGTCAGACTGAATTAAAAATATAAATAATTAACTGTGTTTAAAATGACCCCAATTTAAGAATATTCTATTTCTGACCCATATGAAGTAATAGGGACTAGATGTATGTCCCTTGCCAAAGGCAGCAGCACTAACAACAAAACAGGCAAAAATACAAAACAATGGCTACCAAGATACTGAATATCAGTCAACAAAGGACAGTGCTTCCTGAAAAAAAGGAAACATATGTGATGAACCCTACATGCCTGAAGCTATTGCCTTGAAATAGTTCCCAGGCAAAAAGAAGGGGACCCAGGGAAGCCTGGCATACTTTCTGCATTGATGAGATGGAGATTTGAGTTCAGGCAGACCAAGTTAGCTACAGCATGTAGGCCAGAGTAACAGAGGAGAGAAAGTGCACAAGAATAGAATTCTGGAGGTCTGCAGAGGATCCTTATCTACTACTCAGCAGCAGCAATTGGTACATGTATGACAGGAAATTATCCACAACTAGGGGAAATAATTATCCAAATAAATCGAGACAAAAATGTTCAGCACTCAGAGACTCTAATCACCTCATAATTCAGGGGGCTTTAGAAGGAGTATTCAAGAAGGTCTTACCTTTAAAGTTGAGGATATTTAAAGCTAGACAAAAATGGTTCTGGCCATTTTTAACAATCTCAAAAGAAAAACCTAAAAGGACCAAACTGACTCCACCTAATTTAGCATCATCCCAGAGAAGTTAGGGAAAAGTTCAAGAATATTTATAGGAATACAAAAAATATAGATCCTTCAACAGGGTACAATTCATAGTGTATGGCTTCCAATGAAAAGAAGTAGAATATAACCAACCATGAGAAAAATCACTTGTATTGACACAGAATTGAAAAACATGCTAGGATTATCAGACACATTAAAATAGCTATTGGCCTGGATTCCAGGTGTTTGAAAAGTTCAGTAGAGTCATAGATATTATTAAAATATTGAGATTAAACTTTTAGAAATGGAAACTAAAATGTCTGAGGTGAAAATTCAGTGGATAAGACTGATGGCAGATCAAACATTATAGAAGAAAAGATGAGTGAATTTGAAGATGTGGCAATAGAATTTATTCAAAATAGGGACACCTGGGGAGCTCAGTGGTTGAGCATCTGCCTCTGGCTCAACCACTGAGCCACCCAGGCGTCCCAACAGGTAGGATTATGCTTTAACAAATAAATTCTAATTCCGTGGACATTTTTAGTCTATGCAATTGGAAGGGTGAATTTTGATGAATAGTTAAGTCTTTTCTGCACAAAGCCTCAGATAATTTCAGTGGAAACTTCTTAAGATGAAAATCAGAAATTTTATTCAATTAAAAATTTGGTATATTTTTCACTACCTGGTGGAATCATGACCTGTAATTACTGTAATAAACCACATAATTTGTATAGTCAAGACAGAATGTTATGATTAACCTTCATAATGGGAAATGGATCAGCTCACATTGAATAACTTATGTGTAATAGCCATTGTGCTATGTTTGCTATCTACCCTACTTAGTTTATTTATCCCAATGATCTTATAAAGTAAGTACTATTTTGTATCTATCTCCTACTTAATTTATTTATTCCAATGATCTTATAAAGTACGTACTATTTTGTATCTATCCTAGAAGAAAAATTATTAAAATTTAGTTAATCCTAGTGTTCCTCTGACAATAGTTATTTTCACCACTGTAGTGTTACATTGTAACTCTTTATACTTCAGAAATAGTAGCCAACTGACCTCTGAATTTCAGTTCTTAGAAGAAAATGGAAGATTATTACAAAAAAAAATGGAAGATAATACTAAGGAAATTTACTCATTGAAGAATTGTTTGGGAGAACATGATAGGAACAATAAAGAGCAAAAGCATTTCAAATAGTTTGTAAAAGGTGTGTGTGTGTGTGTGTGTGTGTGTGTGTATAACAGAAAGGGAAGAGAGAGAGATAGAGAACCTCATGTGTGTTAGTTGAAGGAGTTTCGGTGGAGCTCTTGAGAAACTGGTGGTTATAATCTCCTTGGATATATTCACATACAATAAACAGTGATTCTTGTATAGTGGAAACTCTTAAGAGAAGAGACTCATTGGCACATGACTACTAATTTTCTTCTCACTTCAAATTCTTGAAATACCTAACAATAAACTCCATGTTGTTCCACGCTATGTTGTAATTCAATTTAATTAATATCAATTAAAATTTATGGATTTCCTACCATAACAGTACAAGTCCAATAAAAACCTGGGGCACCTGGGTGGTTCAGTAGGTTAAGCATCTGCCTTCTGCTCAGGTCCTGAATTCCAGGTCCTAGGATCAAGCTCTGCGTCGGCTCAGTGGGGAGCCTGCTCCTCCCTCTTCCTTTGCCCCCACCCCATGTTCCTGCACTTTCAATCTTTCTCTCTCAAATAAACAAAATCTTTATTAAAATGTTGGAAACTACCTCAGTTTATTTTAGCAGAGGGAATTTAATACACAGAATTACTGACTAAAAAAGGCAGAAAGAGAACACTAAGGTATGGCAATGGCAGCACCTGAAGGAAGCAGATTTCTATTGTAGGTATAGGGGAACAAAAGGCCGAGGGGTCCCCTGGGACAGAAACTCATAATTCTGCAAAACTGCTAGTGTCTCAGATGTTTGTGATGCTTTTTTCTGAGCAGGAAAAAGGAGTCCCACAGACGAGAACCAAGGCAAGTGAAGAACTAGTGATGGCTGGTCTAGTGTTGATTTTTTTGAGGGGTACAGTAAGGCTGTTCTGAAAGGACCATAAAAATGCAAACAAGTCACCTGCTGTTACTATAGAACTAACTGCTGCTGCTAGAGTGAAGCAGCATTGCTGGCAAGATTATGACAAAAATAGGGGCACCTGGGTGGCTCAGTGGTTGAGCATGTGTCTTTGGCTCAAGGTGTGGTCCCGGGGTCCTGGGATCGAATCTGGCATCAGGCTCCCCACAGGGAGACTGCTTCTCCCTCTGCCTATGTCTCTGCCTCTCTCTGTGTGTGTCTCTCATGAATAAATAAATTAAAACTTTAAAAAAAAAGATTATGACAAGAATAGTTTCTTATTTTCCATTGTCAATGTAACGCATAATTACAAAGTTCCTGGCTTTGAACATCACAAGTCAATTATCTTGCGGTTCTAGAAGTCAGAAATCTAAAATGGGTCTTACTGTTGAAAATCAAGGTGTTAGCACAGTTGCACTCCTGGAAGATCTACGTGAAAATCCACTTCCTTTCCATGACCGGTTTCTATAGGCCACCTGCATTCCTTGGACTGTCTCTCCTTTCTCCATCACCAAAGCCTATCAACCTCTGCTGCCGTCGCATCTCCACTCTCCCTTGGCTTCCATTGTGGCATCTTCTCCGATTCTGACTCTTTCTCTAATTTGAGGATGTTTGTGATGGTATTTGAGCTCATCAAGATAAACCAGGAAATTTTCCCACCTCAAAACCCTAAATGTAAACACATGTGCAAAATCTCTCTTGCCACATAAGGAAACATGTTCACAGGATTCAGTAGTTAGAATATGGGCATCCTTTGGGAGAGCAGGTCTGTCCACCACACATAGAAAACCGACAAAACGACTAGCTAATAAACAAGAACAGGAATCCCAACAACAGGAAACAAACAAAACCCAGGAAGCCATTTCCTTCTCCAGCCTGACAACCTTGCTGCGCAACCCCTACTGGTAGCAGCTGAAACAGGAACTCCTAGACAAAGAAGAAGTGTTGTTTATTGATTCCCAGGCCTAGAATCATTGTTAAGCCGACAAAATAAGGGTCTATTTAAAGCTGAGAAACAACAGCTTAGTAAGTACCATCACTTGGCATTGCTAGACAAAAGGATATCAAACGCAGAAACGCACACACATACACGCGCATACACAATGCCTTCAAGAGACTTCAATTGTACCAAAGAAGTTAGGAAAGTACAAAAACAAATGCAGTAAAAACAGAAATTAGATAAATGATTCAATAGAGCATGTGAAAAAAAATGTAAGGAGAGCAGAGAGAAGAGAAAAACTGATACAAAACAGTGGAAAAAGTGTGTACTATAGAACAGGCAATATTGTCTTTTCTCTGGTCTTTGACCAAGAATAGGCATGCTATGTGAAATAAGTCAGGAGAATAGGAATGTTTTGTAATTATTATAGTTTTTTAAATCTTTGTTAAATGCAAGTTAAGTATTTATCCCAATATTTTATGTTTTGATTTCTATTGACAATACTAAATACATGCTTTCCAAATACTTTTCAGAACATTTGGAAATGTACAATAAGCTGGATGCTTAATATAAATTTATGTGATGAATTTGAATCTTTAAACCTGGCATTATTTTTAAAAAAATTTTTTGAAAAGATTTTATTTATTTATTTGAGAGACAACATGAGCAGGAAGGTAGACAGAGGTAGAGGGAGAGGGAGAAGGAGACTCCCCGCTGAGCAGGGACCCTAATGTGGAACTCCATCCCAGGACCCTGAGGTCATGACCCAAGCCACTTAACCAACCAAGCCACCCAGGTGGCTGGTATTAGTATTTTAAAGACAAAATTTGAGAAGTAGATTCCTAAGGGCACATAAATGTGACAGATATTTTTTTAGACTAGATGGGGTAACTGGGTGAGGGACATTAAGGAGGGCACCTGATGTTATGAGCACTGGGTGTTATATATACAACAAATGAATCCCTAAACTCTGCCTATGAAACTAATAATACCTTATATGTTAATTGATTTTAAATAAAAAGAAAAAATAAAAAAACTATGTTATCATTAAAAACAAGCATAAGAAATATCAGTAGTTGATGAAAAGAATGACAGGAAATTCCATGTTCAAAAGCTTACAGACATTATTTTCACTTTTTCATATGGCTTATGTGTTTACTATACATGCATTTCCAAAATTTCTACATCTCACTATTGCACAATTGTAAGTAAAATAAAGTAAAATATTCTTTTTTAAGATTTTATTTATTTATTCATGAGAGACACAGAGAGAGAGGGTGGCAGAGACACAGGCAAAGGGAGAAGTAGGCTCCATGCAGGAGCCTGACATGGGACTCGATCCCGGGTCTCCAGGATCAGGCCCTGGGCCAAAGGTGACACTAAACCGCTGGGCCACTCAGGCTGCCCAAAATAAAGTGAAATTTTCTAAGATAAAATTCTTTTACAAATCTACGTAACTTGAGGATAAAAATAATAGTTCTTTACCTTGAGCCTATTTTTATAGGTATCACATAAATGATATATTCATATGTAATAAAATGTTTATTATACATTTGTCAACTAATATAAACAACATATTTTATAGTAGTATTTATCTTTATTTGTTTAAAACTAAATACCTGCAAATAATATTCAAAATAATTACTTGGCATATTAAATTGTAATCATTTATGTTTGATTATATATTTAATATTTTTTAATTAGAAACATAACATAGAAACACAAAACAGGGGCAGCCCAGCAGTTTAGCACCTGCCTTCGGCCTGGGGCCTGATCCTGGAGACCTGGGATCGAGTCCCACGTCAGGGTCCCTGCATGGAGCCTGCTTCTCCCTCTGCTTGTTTCTTTGCCTTTCTCTCTCTCTCTCTCTCTCTCTCTCTCTCTCTCTCTCTCTCTCTCTCTCTCTGTGTGTGTGTGTCTCTCATGAATAAATAATAAAATCTTAAAAAAAACCCACAAAAACAGACATGTAAGTCTCCATTTTCCCATGAATTTCCATTCTCCCATACCTTTCAATTGTAAATTCCCTTCCACAGTGCCAAAATTAACATTGATTTTTTTTTTTTTTTGGATATCAGTTTGATGCAAATTGTTTTTTTGTGCAAGCATGGATTCCCACACTTTGGGTTCAGTTTTGCCTTTTTTTTTTTTAATGTTAGATTTATACAAAGGGCATCCTCATAGTATATACTTTCTAAGGCTAGGTTCTTTTACTGAGCAGTTTTTTCTAAGAGTTATCCTTGTTGTGTGTGGCCAGAGTTCATTACTTTCCCTTGATGGAATGTGTTTTGTTACAAGATTAAAAATGAAATATTTAATAAACATGCAATTTTCTGCATGAAGAAAAGTACTCTTATAACAAAAAATCTTTCAAATGCCATGGTCCATATATACATACAAGTATTTTTTTTCTAGGTTCATATAAATATGACTATCTTCAAATGTATTAGATAATGCCAATTTATTCAAGGTCGCAGTACGAAGGTGCACTCCTATAAGCATGGAGCAGAGTTTTCCTTGTTTCACCTTATCAGTATTCTAACTTAAAAAAAATGAATATTTGAGTGCTGTGGCATATCACTATTGTTTTCTTTTATGTACCACTTGTCACTAATAAAGTTGACTGTTGGTTCATATTTTTAATGTGTTGCTGTGTAGGGTTTTGTGACATTTTATTTTATCCATATTCTGTTGCTCTGTTGCTGGTATGTTTAGTCTTTTTTTTTTTTTAAGACTTTTTACTCATTTACTCATGAGAGACACACAGAGAAGCAGAGACACAGGCAGAGGGAGAAGCAGGCTCCATGCAGGGACCCTGATGGGGGACTCGATCCTGGGACTCCAGGACCACGCCCTGGGCAGAAGGCAGGTGCTAACCCATTGAGTCATCCAGGGGTTCCCTGTTTAGTCTTTTAATATTGTCTTTTTAAAAGTAGAATTTCTAGGGTAATTACCTGAGTAATTCAGTTGGTTAAATGTCTGACTCTTGTTTCAACTCAAGTTATGATTTCAGGGTCATGATGTATAGACAATCTGTTATATGAAAAAAATATAATTATACAAAAGAGACTCCTCAAAATACCTTAATTACTGGCTTTTTTCTTAGTTTTCATACATTTACTTCATAAACTTGATATAAAATAAATGGGTTAAAATAAAATAAAAATAGGGTTCAGGCTCATAAAACCGGACTGTGTCCAATGATTCTATCAAGTTACTCAAGGGAAAAATAAAATCTGATAAAAATTGGTATTCAATAATTTAATGTAGCATTCTAAACACTTTATTGGGACTTGATATTGTTAGTGTGCAACCTGTTGTGCTGACATTTGATTATATTTTTATATGACTGTGAAACTAAACATGACAGGATTTACTTTCCAGTTTGTTTTTCACATCCAAGGTTATTTAAGCCTTCATGGTATACCAGAAAGAATGTTCTGTGTCATGTATTACTAAATAAAATCTTATAGCATAACTAATTATTTATCTCATTACGTGTCCTGTCATTAATTTTGTTTTGATATTGTATTAGATAATAAAAATAGACTAATGCTAGCCTGTGTATTTTAAGATTAATATATCCAAATATAAAACATTTGTAGCTTGATATTTAAAGATATTGGAAATATATATGCATACATATGTACAGATAAAGATTATAAATATTTCTCTATGCATACATAGATATATGTATTCATTTTAAATGGTAACTCTATCTCATAATATTTAACTTTACAAATAGGACAGCATAAGATTTTCCTAAAGATATAAAGCAACTATTAATAATGCAAATTCTAACCTTGTACTTTTTATTTCTATTATTAACATTTTGCTTTGCATTCAAATGGCTGTGTGTTTTCAATAATCTAAACCAAGGAATAACATTTCCCCACAAAAATTGTGATAACAGAAGAGGCTAAATCAAATTCTTAAAAATACCAGTCATAAAAAATATCTGTACCTTACTTGAGATAAATGTTAGTTTACCCTAAAATTTCCAATCATAAAACTATCCAGATAGTTTGATATATGAAATTTTATTTTTAATTTTTGGCACTTACATTTACTAGAAGGACTTACATTGTTATTGTGTTTTTTTAAAGGTTTATTTATTCTAGAGAAAGAGGGATAGAGAGAATGCACCAGTAGGGCGAGGGGCAGAAGGAGAGATCTGGAGCAGACTCCCTGTGAAGCATGAAGCCTGGATGATGTAGGACTCGATCTCATGACCCATGAGATCATGACCTGAACGAAATCATGAGTGGGACACTTAACCGACTGAGCCACCCAGGCATCTCTGTTATTATTTTTCATATTCTATCATCATAATGTGGTATTCTAAATTAAAATTATATGTTTGGGAGGAAAATTAAGTATCTGAGTCTGACTTTCCAAATCTTCAAGATCTATTTTTGCGTTTGATTGTTTTGGTTTATGTAATAAACTATCAAGCACATCAACTGACCCAGAGAAACTTGGAAAACCTCTGTCAGCAAAGTGGGCTTGCAAAAATTACTGCAGCAAGGGAGATCACAATCTTGGCAATCTTAGTAGTTCCTCAAATGAAGTAAGTTAAGAAAGGCTGTTTATTGGAGTTTGAGCTCTAAGCAAGACTGGTTAAGAAAAACCTTTCCAGGAGAGGTTTAAGATTAGAGAAAGTTCATATTATTACTGGGAATGATGAGATGAGGGTTTCATTGTGAACCTTGAGTAATCTGTTATGATAAGAGAACTGTTTGTTCAGATGTGAAAAAATTTGCCAGGATTAACCGCTTTGCACAAATTTGTAGAAGTAAATAGTGAAGTTCTTTATTGGTTTGGTGTCTCATGTTCTGAGCAAGAATTTCCTGGAGCCAACAGTTAAATTATGTTGATCCAGGTGGTCTCATTTTCAGTTCCAATAATTGATTTGAAGCAGGCATTCTCAGTTGCCTGCCTCTCCAACTTGGAGCACAGATTTGCCTGGTGACCTCACCTCTCTTGTAGATCTAAGAAGAGTTGATTTTTTGGTTTGTACGTGTTCAACTTTTACTTGTTGATTAGCATGGAGAACCAACTTCCAAGTTTCTTACATGAGAGACTGGAAACCAGAAATTTAGATAAGGTTTATGCCAAAATCTGGGGTGTTGGAATTATCTAACTAACATGACACACCCACACTTATTTCCTAATTGAAATGATGTCAGATCTTACTTAAGTGAAGTTATACATGCTCTTACATCAAATTCTGGGAAAGGATGGTTTAGGTAATTTGCTATCTCACAGATCTTCCAAGCTTTGTATAGATGAATAATAGTGAATCTACTCCAAACTGAATAGTAGTTATGAAACCAGGCTAATGGACAGAGAAGACAACTGAAAAAGTTCATTATTTTGCATTTCTTTTTTTTTAAGATTTTATTTTTTTCATGACAGACACAGAGAGAGAGGCAAAGACATAGGCAGAGGGAGAAGCAGGCTCCATGCAGGAAGCCTGATGCAGTAGTTAGTCCCAGGATCCCAGGATCATGACTGAGACAAAGGCGGATGCTCAACCACTGAGCCACCCAGGCGTTCCTTCTTTATTTTTTTAAGAGAGAGAAAGAGAGTGCATGCATGAGCGAGGTGGGGAGAGGAGCAGAGGGCGAGGTAGAGAATCTTAAGCAGGCTCCACAAAACAGAAGGAGCCTGATGAAGGGCTCCATTCCAGGACGCTGAGATCATGACCCCAGCCAAAATCAAGAGTTCGACACTTAACAGACAGAGCCAACCAGTCACCTCTCTTTTGTGTTTCTTAATTAACCTGTATATAAGTAAGAAAGGAGGGAAAATATGTTCAAAAAATAAGATTCAAGCAAATCTTATGATTGAACTGGCATCCAAATCACTTGAATAATTTATTTGTATTTATTTTGAACTTTATGGGATTTCCCTTCAAGTTTATGCTCTTAACATGAGCTTTTAATTTTTTTTTATAATGCAGAACATTTGGTAATATTTGAATAAGTTGCTTTATGTCTTAGTCCATTCAGGCTGCTATAACAAAATGCCATAAAATGGGTGACTTATAAACAGCAGAAATTAATTTCTCACAGTTCAGAAGTCTGGAAGTCCCAGATCTGAGTCTATATGATCAGGTGAGAACCTTTTTCTAGGTTTCAAATTTCCAGATGTATCTTCACATGTGGAAAGGGCTGGGAGCTCTTCAGATTCTTTTTTATAAGAGCACTAATCCCCTCATGAAAACTCCATCCTCATGACCCCATCAACTCCCAGAGACTTCACCTATTCACACTACTTTTTTTTTTTAAATATTTTATTTATTTATTCATGAGAGACACTCAGAGAGAGAGAGAGAGAGGCAGAGACACAGGCAGAGGGAGAAGCAGGTTCCATGCAGGGGGCCTGATGTGGGACTCGAATCCTGGGACTCCAGGATCATGTCCTGGGCCAAAGGCAGGCGCTAAACCACTGAGCCACCTGGGCTGCCCACACTACTGAGAGTTAGTTTCAACATATGAATTTTGGAGAGATAGCACCTCCTATGCTCTACTTCTGCTGTGGATATTCGACTATAATCCTCTGGCTTCCTTAAATTTCTTAATACATTATTTTTATTAACAGATTTATTTCCCATACCACATTTATTTCCTAATCATGTCTAAAAAAGGTGATTGTTAGAACTTAAAATATGCTGAAGATACTCCACAGCAACTGATGAAAATACTTATGTAAAGCTTACCCACCCCTTCCTTTCCTGTTCTGAATGACATCAATAGTTAGGTAGGGTAAAGCAGGCTTCCTGGTAAGTTTGGTTTTGTCACACTCTGACCATAGGCCACCAGGAACCACAGTCACAAGTCTGTACACGCTACTGTGAGTTTCTAAACTCAAATACCCTCAGGCACCATGCTTCTGCAAGGAAGAGAGTTTACCTAGATTTTGTCACAACATCACTTCATTGTTTTGTCCTCTCTCATGACCTCACTGCTGTAAATTAGGCTGTAAATATAATTGAACATGCTGAAGATGCCCATTTTTTTTTAATTCTCTGAGCTCATTCCCTGAACTGCAGACCTGAAATATATATCCCAAGCTCTTTACTTGGTAGCTAATAGGATTTTCTAGGTTAAAACATCTTGAACCTATGTTTTACACACAATTTTTGATGAAATCTGTTTCTCTCAGTTTTCCCTACCAGTTAAATATTTTTTTAACCAGTTTCCATTAAGATGTATGGCCCTTATAGTCTGAGAACAGTAAATAAATGCCAATGGATTATAATTATTCAAATTATATTTCCTGTTAGTTTTTAAAAGTCTTTGGTTGTAAACGTATTTACAACACTAGGAAATTCTTACTATATCATGGAAACAATAGTGTTCCATTAATGGGATTTCATAAAGAAAATAATGGGAATTCAAATCTTTAGGGCTTGTCTTAGAGGTCAGTGTTAAATTGCACATACAGCTAATTTAACTATTTGATTAAATTATCTGACCAATCCATTAATGACACCAATTAGGTTGTTGGATGATAATCTTTCATGAAAAAGATGCAATTATGACATGTGAAAAAATATTAGTTTTTGGAAACTTCGTGCCTGAAACGTTATCTATCTTCTATCTTGGAAGAACAGGTGAAATATAATTATTTTTTTAATCTAAAATAAAGATAGAGGTGCCAACATGCATAAGAAATGTAGATTAAGGCAAATGCTACTTGAGAGAACTTTCAAATACCCTAACAGTTCATGCGCACACATCATACAACTTTATTCACACAACAGATCTTTAAGCAAAAAAGTATGTGGAACATCCCCGAATTAAATATAAGGAGAATAAGATCAGAACAGTCAATCAACTAGCTTTCTTCATTGGGTAATTGGTTTAGCATGTAATTTAGCCTAGGCCTCTGACTCTCAAAGTACTGCTCCTCCTTCTCTACTGCAACTGTTAAGCCAGTCTTCCACAAGAGAAATGTCCCTGTGGATACATACAACTTGGATGGATTTCAGAGACGTTGTGCTGAACCAAAGAAGCCAGTGTCAAGAATATGATTCCATTTATCTGACACTCTCAAAACACCATCACTCTAGGGACAGAGAAGAGATCAGTGGTTACCAGGGTTTGGGAATAAGGGCAGCAGAGGGGGACTGTTTCTGGCAATGGAACCATTCTGGATCATGATTGTGGCAGTGGTAAATGCAATTTTCATGCCAGAATCCAAGAAACTATACACAGAAAAGTCCATTTTAGTCTATGCTAATTAAAAAAAAAGATTTTCTTAGGCAAGGAAATAAAGGAACAGGCAACTGAGGAGGATTACATGTCTGACCCCATGTAGGAACGTGGCCGTGGTCTTGTCGTCACCTGCATATTTGCCACTCTGCAGGACTAGCTCTTCTTGGCTGAATCTCAGAGGCAGCCTCCTCTTACCTCTGTACTCAGCGCACCAGTTTCTCCACCCCAACAACTATAACAGATTGTCCAGTTTATATCTGAGCAAATGTGTATGCCTCCTATGGAACTTCTTCCCTGCAGCTTCCAAAATTAGAGGAATCTGATTTTGCTCTCTAATAAAATAAAGCCAACCTCAACCCCCCCCCACCCCCCAAAAAAAGGAAATGTCCCAGTGAGGTCTTTTCTAAAGAAAGCACTTAAGGAATTTCATTGTATTAAATCTACTGAGAAAGACATGAGTTCAGAACAAAAATCTCTAGAAGCCAAAATAATAATAATAATAATAATAAGTATAAACTACTTCAAAGGAGATGTTTAACCTCACACTGTGAAAATATAAAGCAGCTATTCAGAAAGGAAAATACTCAAGGGAAAATGCAGAAACTTACCAAAAATTAGGAGTCACTATAGAACGTATTAGCATGTAAAGAAGTGTGGAATCTATTGTAACAGATGGAATTATATAATATGAAGCAATTCTGTGTGGCTCTGATACATCGAAAGAATGCAAATCTGGAAAATCTGACTGTAAAACATATACAAATATAAGTATAAATCAAGTACTAAATGACTACCGTGTGTAATATGCTATTAGATTCAATTTTTTTTAATTTTTGCAAGTTTTACTTACTGTATTTGAACTTACATATATGTCAGACTAAACTATTCAAGAATGACGCTATCCAATAGGACTTTCTGCAATGACAAAAATGTTCCTTTTCCAAATGATAGCCACTTGCCACGTATGACTATCGAGCACTTGAAATGTCACTATTGTTAACTGAGATCAGAATTTAAATTATTTAATTTAAATTAATTTAAATTTAAATAGTCGCATGTGGCCATCATACTGAAAGGGAGGTTCTTGTACAACATGAAACAAAAATTGAGGGCTCCACATTAAGCTATTAGTTTATATTTTTTCTCCTTATTTTAACAAAATCACAAATAAATTACTTTTTAGAAAATGGAAAAAATGATTGATTTAGTCCATTTAGAAAGCCACATGTTTTTGGTTTAAGCCAGGCTATATTTGCTAACAAATATATATACAATGGAGTAGTTTTGTTTTTGTGCTTTTTAATCATTGAAAAGAACTGGTGAACTTCACTGGCATGTAACATTTCCAAATGTATTTCCATACATTCATTTCCACCTGTATATGAATTGTAATTTTAAGAACTGGTTGTTAATTATGTTTTTTTTTTTATTTACTTGGTTAGGTTTACTTGGCTATTTTTATTTAAAAAAGACAATTAAATGGAAAAGTTAATGCAATAGAAACTACGTATATAGAGGCTAGTTCAACTAAGATAAAAAGTTTTTAATTCTTCACAAACCATATTTTTAATTCCCCACAGTATCCTGAAAAGAGGTTATGCCCTACATAAATTCCAACATGTTAAATGCCTAGCAGAAACCAGCACACTTTTGATGCTCAATATATGTTTCCCTACCCTCTATTCCTTTTTTCTCAATATCAAGAAAAATTCAAAACAGTAGTTGATAGATGTTGTAAGATTATAAAGAAAATACTGACTTCAATAACATAAAATGAATTAAAGAATATAACAAATGTCTAAGCAGGAATGGGACAAAAATAGAAATTTGTCTTTGGTTTTCTTTTTGTAAAAGTGAATCCAGAATAAACCTGTTAGTTAGCCTAATAATATAAATTTCATGATTATTATGAAAATATAGGATCTGTTTTATTGCAACCATAATCTTTACTGTGGTAGAATTTCATCCCAGAAATATTGGGGGAATACAAGAACATCCCACTGCTAAATATTCCTAATAAAATTTGAGCAATAATGAATACAAGCTCCAGAGAGGTTTTCTTTTCTATTAACAGTGATTAGATAAAGCAGATTATCTAAAGAATTTTAATGAATAAATTGGAATCAAATCAAAAAAGAAAAGAATATACATATGCTTTTTAATATTTTCATTAGTTTTACCTTTTCTTTCAAAATAAAGTTTTTAAATGTAAGACAACTTAAAGTCAATTTTTTTAGAGCTTGTGACTCTTTAATGATGACTAATTTAGGTAGTTATCTAAACTCACTTAAGACAGCCTGGTTTTAGATAGAAGAGGGAGACTTGAAATGGCAATTTTCTTTTTCATCTATCAATGCCATATATTGTAAGCATTCTTAAATGACATTTAAACCTGGCTCAGTCATCTAAACAATAAAAGCCATGCATGCTCTGCTTGGTTAATAACTCTTACTTTTATAGAAAGAATATCAAAAGCCAACTCCATAGCGTATTAAGGTTTTAAAAATAACCAGTATTTACTCATCGGTATTTATCTTCTTAATGGAATGGCATTTCATTAGCATCATCCCGAAATTCTCATGTTTAAAGGTATTTACGGAGAACGCAAGGAAGATTATTGTCTGATGCTAACACCAATTTTCAGATATTAGATTTCTTTAATTATGAAAGAGAAAATAATTTTACCTCCTCCCTTAGATGTATTTTTGTACTGAAACCAAGCAGTAGAAAATTGGTTGATGAGAATTAATGTGTTTTTTAAGGCAAACTAATTTTAGGTTTTATAAATGATTGATGAGTAATTTTTCAAATAACTGGCAGTTGAAGTTCACCCATTAGTAAACCTTTCGGGATAATGTAAGGAGACTGACTTCCAGAGCAACTGTGTGCAGGACCACCTTTTCTCCTGCACAGCTCTGAGTAATAGAGGGAGAAAGATGGAAATCTCAGCTCTCCTTCTAGGTATTACAGTTACAAATTTTCTTTCTTTCTTTTTTTTTTAAGATTTTATTTATTTACTCACGCAAGACACACAGAGAGAGGCAGAGACTTAGGCAGAGGGAGAAGCAGGCTCCCTGCGGGAGCCCAAAGTAGGACTTAATCCCAGGATCCCAGGGATCATGACCTGAGCCAAAGGCAGACGCTCAACCACTGAGCCACCCAGGTGCCCCCAGCTTCAAACTTCCACTTTTTAAATCTTTTCACATATCTATTTAAGAGAGAAAGTTTAACCTTCAGTGGCTTTTATTTTAATTGTGTTTCTTTTCATTTCACGCATGCATAAGAGTGTTTTGGAGATACAAATAAGAGCTAAATTTCAATATTTAGTCTATGTAAACAGAATAAATTATCTAATAATTAAAATACACAAAACAAGTGAAAATATATCATTATATATGCTTTTTTTGTCCTAAACTTAAATATATATTTTATATTAAATAACCTGAGACTAATAACAGATATAAAATACTACATTTCAGGTGATTAATGAAGATGCTCAAAGATTAAGATAAGGATGCATCTACTATTCCTCCACTACACACACGTAATTTATTGTTATTTACTATAGACAGTGAAATATTGAGTGGGCACACTGAAGGTAATGAAGTCCTAGTATTTTACTTTTTCAGGTGGAAAATGGCAGAAATTGGAGGCACATTGTTTTAGGTAAGGAAAGAAAGAACTGCTATCCAGAAACCTTTGATATACCAAGACTGGTTCCAATAATTGAACATAAGTGAACAGAGAAAAATGTGAAATATTTTCACTGTCTCACAATGGTTAAGCATTAGCATAATATGAAGAGCTTTATTATTATTTTAATTATGAGAGTAATCAATAAATAGTTTAAAAATTCCACTAAAGAAAATTCTATAAAACACAAAACAACTTGTCCTCTCACCACAGAATATCTGTGTGTCCATGAATAGATAGAGTTTAGATATATCAATATAAGCTTAGATATATCAATATAAGTTTAGATATGTCAATATATATCAATATATCAATATCAATATAGACATATCAATACAAAATACAATTGATGTATATACAGTATAAGATGTATATTGATATATATAGATATATAAAACTTTAAATATTGTGAGATGGATAATTTTGGAACTTCATGGCACATAATTTACATTCAATCTATTTCATAGGAAAAGGGAACAAAATAGTTCCTAGTGTTTCAAATTCTGATGATCTTCCTTTCATTATTATAACTTAAAGATATTTCATATAATCACACAGAATTCTACTTCATAATTTGTAATGCTTTTGAAGTAACGGAAAGAATCCTTTCATTAAATGAGACTCACGAGAATCGTATTTTATACAATATAAAGCTTATAAACATTTCAAGGATAAAATTCATGTCACAGTGCAGGTGAAGCAGGGAATTAATTCAAGATTGCTAACACCACCACACCAGGTGCTCTCTCACTGCAGTAGGATTCACTCTGGCCCAAATTTAACATATGATTTCATGAAGTGATACCTGCAATTATATCACTCATACAGATGAGAGCTGTTTTAATGCTGAAAAAGTTCTATTACAGTAAATTTTCCAGTAAACTATGCCCCACAAATCCATAAATATTTTTTAGATTTCAATTATTATTATTATTATTAGCAATCCTAAACAAATCAAGTACATCTGGTGAAAATTATTCCGTGGTTAAGGAGTCTCTTACCAGAAATACCATCAATATGTTTGTCAGAAAGTCTGTCATTAGCATGTACATAAATATATCTGAACAAGTCATCTTTCTTATTAATTGTTCAGGGTTGTACAGATTAGAGAAACAAATAAAAAAAGCTCAAAATATTCAGGATATAAGTAACTAATATTTATCTAATTTTCTTGTATGACATAGGACAAAAGAGGATGGGATTTTAGAAATTTCCATAGACAAATATACACAAAGCAATTGGAAGTTGGTTCTAGGAGTGCCACTAAAAGGCCAGAATTTGAATAAACAGAGCCAGGCATCATATACATTACTCAGATAATGCTAAGGTGATTTTTCAGTAACATCAATAAAGAAGAATCATACTCCTTCCCTCTACTCATACTTCGCAACCCCCTTATTTGGTGAATCCAATGGGGAGTCAGCTGGCAAGTAGAAATGCAAAATATAGTTTGCAGAGTCTCAGCCACCTTATCTCTGAGCACGATATAGAATAATACATTTGAGAATGCATCTCACATGTGTGCAATACACTCAAAGAGGCTATGATGAAGGCAAAAAGTCCAAACTGTTACCCCCCAAAAAGAGTTTGCTGTTCAAGTACAGTTAGGGTAACTGCCTATAAAACAGAAGCAACACTTCTCAGAAGAAAACAAGAATAGAGCCTAAAATCCCCACAATTCAACATTCATAATATCTAGGGAATAATCCCAAATTAACCAACACACAAAGAACCAAGAAAACAAAACATAATCTCAAGAAAAATAAAAACTCAACCACGTGTGATTCTGCTATGAACCTACTGTTGAATTCAAGGGAACAATATTTTAAAGAGGTTCTTATGTTTACTTTCAATTATGTAAAGCGAAGTATGAAAATAGTGAAAATATACATATATAAGCATATATTTTATACATACGTGTGTGTATATTCTCAAGAAAGAATAAAATTCACATAAAAACAGAAATTCAAGAAATCTAAATGAAAATAATTGAAACAAGATAACCACCGGATAAACTTAATAGCTAAATCAAGATGAAATAGTATGTGAATTTAAAGACATATTAATAAAAATAATTCAATCTTAAGAATAGAGAGAAAAAAAAGAGTGTAAAAGATAAGTAGACCCCAGAGATCTATTAAATAATACAAACTATTGAAAGCCAAAGATAAAGCAAAAAATCTTAAAAATTGGATTAGAAAAAAAGCAACTCATTGCATACAAGAGTGCAATGATGAGACTAATGATTGGAGTCTCATGAGAAAGCATGAAAGTCACAACAAAGTTGAATAACATTTTTAAAGTGCTTGAAGAAAAAAAAACAGAATAAACCAACAAAAAGTCCCCCCAAATCCTGGTCATCCCAGTCAAAGGACAAAGGAAAGGGGCAGCCATGAAGACAGAAAATTTTCACATAATCACCTTTAACGTCAATTGAATACCACAGTTTTTTCTGTGATGTTTCCCACTGGAGATCATGCATCATACTAAAACCAGAAATCTCTCAAACTAAATAGAAACATATAATAGATAATAAATATAATAATTGCAGTGAAGTTGAATAAATGAAGAAACTAAATTAAGGCTTTTTGGAAATGGAGTGTTACATCCTGACTAGAAATTCCAATGGCAGAACAGAAGCAGCTCCATTTCACTCAAAGAATTTATCATGAACAAGACTGAACAAACATGAATGAGAAAGAGTATGAAAGACTAATGAGGCTTGTTTTGCTTATTTTTCTTTTTTTTTTTAACCTAGCTAGAGGACATTTTTAGAGATGAGGTATATGTAATGAAAAGTAAGTTGGTAAAATGGACTGGAACCAACTGAGATATATGGAAGGTCATCCTTAGGAAAACCGTAGGGAAGCAGTGACCCATCTAACTGTTGGAAGCAGGAAAAGAGTTTATTATTCAAATGAGTGTTTTAGAAAGATGACTCTGGCAAGAATGGAGAATATAGATTGGACGGGCAACATGCTAAATTCAACAAAGGGAGTTATACTCTGCTAATATAGTGAGAACTGATAAAGGGAAAAGCCATGGGAATGTGTTAGGGATGGAAAAGAGGTAACATTCTCACCCGTATTTTATTTAAGCTGTTGGTGCCTATGCCTACAATCTTGATGAAGCAAAGTCTTTTGGGGAAATAAGTGTTTTGACACAGACATGATATACTTCCAAATAAGATGTGTTTTCTCCATGGACTTTTCAGTAGTTATCAGGACATTGTTCCATTCCTGGCTGTCTCTTCAAAAACTCACCCCTGGGCACCTGAGTGGTATAGTTGGTTAAGCATTCGACTCCTGATTGTGGCTCAGGTCAGGATTTCAGGGTCATGGGTTCGAGCCCCAAGTTGGCCTCTGCCCTCAGCGCAGGGTCGGCTTGGGATTCTCTCTCCTTCTTCCTCTACCCCTCCAACCCGTGCTCTGTCTGTCATAAATAATAAAATTAAATAAAATTAAATTAAATAAGAAAAAAGACTCACCCCTTGGTTTGGGGTTGTAGGCTCCACTGTGAAAAGATGATTCCTAGGGAAGGCTAGGTGGCTCAGCAGTTGGGCATTTGCCTCCAGCTCAGGGTGTAATCCTGGGATCTGGGATCGAGTTCTGTATCGGGCTCCTTGTGAGGAGCCTACTTCTCCCTCTGCCTATGTTTCTGTGTATCTCTCTCTCTCTGTGTCTCTCATGATTAAATAAATAAATCTTTAAAAAAAAAAGTTCCTAGATCTAGGGAATCAGGTGCCTTTCACCAGACAAAAAAGCAAGTGAAATCTCCATCTCATTTCAGGCAGTTTGACCTGGACTGAGTCTTCTTGACACCTTTTGCCTCCCATGAAAATTCTTTTGATTTACTGGAAATATGCTTTACGTTATCTTCTTACCACTACTCCACTTCTCATATGTTCTCAAGTGTTTGAAAACAAATGGCGAAGAGTGCCCTACCTGTAAGGCCTCACCACTAGGAAAACCTTTGCTTGAGAAACCAGGGGCAGCAGCTTTTGAAGTTCACAGCTCAGGACTTAACATAAAGTGGACTTGGCAGGATTTTGCATGGGAGTTGAAGAATCAAACTTACTGGCCCATGTGAAATTTGATTAACTGAAATCTCATCAGCCCTCTTGCTGACCACATCCCCAGAAACAGGCAGCTGGGCTCCTGGGCAGCTAGGTGACCAAGCAGAACTGAGCCAGCTGTCAGCTTGTTCGTGAAGGGGAACCTCCAGAGTGGAGCAGAGATAGCTCTCTAAACAAATGCAGCCGTGCCTCAGACTGCACGTCCAGCCTTAACCATTCCATGAACTGGTATCTCTTTGACCTCCTATTCAATATTTTAACATCTAATAGGTGCATTTTGATATGGAAAAGGAGATTGACATTGTTAACTTAATTTTCAGGGAATTTGGAATGATAACAACTTCTACAGCATCTAGAAATGGAACACATATAACACAGAGAGCTTTAATCATAACCTCTTGTCCCATTCAGAATGGCCTCAGAAAGATCATTCTGAGCCTACACTTCTTTTTGACAGCCAAATCACAGGTGCAAATAATTAGAATGGGGATGTGGATACATGGCACCTAGCAATATTTATCAAAGGGCTTTAAAAGGATGACTGTTTCAAATCAGAGCCTGTTTGAATAGTTAGTCAACAATGAAAGGATCATTTTAAAGATGGTTAAACTTAACCCCTAAAGTCACATTTTCAATTACCGTGGCTTATTTGGAGGAAAAGAAATTATTCAGTGTGAGTCATTATCTTTATTTCAATAAGACTTCTTTCTTCCCCTGAATCGAATCAAGTCTCTTAAAAATTACAGCATAAAACACATAAAATTAGAAGAGGATTAAACTTCATGGAGTTTTCAGTACTGGTTTTTATGATAAGTAGTTTCCATATTATATTTAAATTGGTTTGCATTTCTTTAAGGGATCATTAACATGCTGAGAGCCAAATCATGGGGTCATAAACAGTCACTGTGACTTTTACTAGTTGCTAATGATGCAACCATTATAACATTTTTCTAATCAACACTTGGAGGGAAAGTCATTAGCATAAACTCAAAGCCAACTGATTTAGTAGCTATTTTAACATGAAATACAGCAAAAATATAATTTCATATAGCACACTTTGTATTGTGGCATAGTATATGGCCTCTTATTCAAAGATAATTGAAACAAAATGACTGGGCTTGATCTATTCACTTCAGGATTCACAAATATAATTTATAAAAACCAGGAAGCAAGAGTATAGCTAAAAAGGTTCCAAATCCAATATTAAAAATTCTGTTACATTATTTTTACTAATTTTGCAATGGATTGGTTGTCTCATATAGATTTGCAAATGTGAGATAGTAAGAAGAGTTGGTTTTGTTTGGCTTCTTATTTAGGGCAAATTTAAATGATCATTTCACATATTCAAAATATTCCTATTTTGGGATATCAACTGTATATGTTTTATACAACAATTCGGCGGGGACTTATATGCTGCCAAATTACATGGTTTCCTGATTATTTCATACGTCATTTAACCAACAACATTAAGAGCTAACACCTATTTAATACTTCTCGTATCAAGCACTATTCAACATTTTGAGTGTGTGCAATTGTGTGTATGTATGTATGTTTGTGTGTGTGTGTGTGTTTTTAATCAAATTTAATCCACACAAAAACCTAATGAGGTAGGTCATGATCTTGCTATTATTCTAATTTTATAGAATTAAAAACTGAAATACAGAAATGTTGGTAACTTGCCAGTCACTTCTCAGATAGTAAATGGTAGAGCAAAACTCCAAACCAGTCAGTCTGACTATAGCCAAAGAACCTTCTTATTCAGCTAATTAAGAGTGGAAATTCTCTTCCTCCTTACTAGCAATTTGTTGATCAGTGAAGATATATGGGAGAGTCTAATTTAGGCTCAGATCAGCAGTCCCTGTGTTTTGCTCTTGCTCTCTTGTGAGCAAACTTCTTAGCATTACTTTGAACTTCCAGGAATGGACATTTTCTAGATATTTAAAGCAATATTAAAGTTTTCAATAAAATTTTAGAAACCATCTCTATTATTTGTAAAATGAACGCATTAAAAATAGTAAATAATAAATAGGAAGGGACTTTCAAAGAAGAAAATAAAGTAATATGGAAGACCTAACTATTTTACAATGGTTAGAAGTGGACCACAAACTTGGCTAACTTCCTAAAGACAGAATCAAATATAAACAGATATAAGATTCTCACTCAGGATGATGGACAAAAACAAGGAGTGCTGGACAACAATACAATAATGGTAGAATAGTTCAATATCCCAGTTCAAGAACGAAAAGAAAATCCATAGGAAAAAAAAATCTATGAAGAGACAGCAGACTTGAACAACACTATAGATCAAATGGACTGACAGACACACACATACACACAGATATAAACACACATAAACATACATATATAATTCTAGAAAATACAAAGTAATCTATGATGACAGAAAGTAGAACTATGGATGACTGAATGCCTGAGATAAAGAAAATGTTAGATTACTAGGAGACCTGAGGAAATATTTTTGAGTGAAGTAATTTTGTTATTTTAATTCTGGTGCTGATCCAAAGTTGTACACTGTGTAAAAATGAGCCAATTTAGTATCAAATTTGCTATTTATTGTGGTTAAATTGTAACTCAACAAAATGGAAAGAATAAGAAAATGTGTAATTGCCTGCAAAATATGTTTTATTTGCAGGTGATAGTAACTATACAGGAAGTCCATGAAAATAAAAACATGCGAATATATGAAAAGTAATTATTGTAGGTTTATAGACTATTTATATTTTTATTGTAATCATTTGTCAGTATACTTGTGTTACCTCTGTAATTGTCTGACATACTAAAAATATGTAGCATAAAATTACTCCAACTAGAGAAAGGGAAGGTAAAAAGAAGTTGGTTAAAATAATTTTTAGCATCTTGTAATTCCATGCTTTTAATTAAAAAAGAGGAAATAATAACTTTAAGTGGCAAAATAAAATAAGGCTGTTAGGGGTATAAAATTTAGCTAATTTTGTGTGAAGATGTGATAGGACCAAGAATCAAATTTTTAGTAATACATTCCTCTAAGACACATTATGTAAAAGTAGTAATACAGAATTACAAATTTCATAAATTGGACTAACAGTTTAAGCTTCCCAGGGGTGATGTAGTTGTAAGGAATAGAAGTAATTCTAAAGAATATAGAGAGAGCTCACAACAGAGAAAGTGTAATCATAGTCCTAATTGGCCAACGGTATTTATTTCTGGCAGGAAGTAGCAACTGGAATTAAGGATATTCTAAAAGAGAACAGTGTTAGAATCCAGGTAAAGAAGTGGTTATCAAATTTAATGGGTGGTAGCAGAAATGAAAAAAAAGAATACATCTTTATCCAAAAAAATCATGAAAAATAAAATATGTTTAGTCAACACACGGACAAATATCTCCTAGAGTATTTAGAATATGACTTCATCCAGAACACCTTAAAAATATACAGGCCAAGAATAAGACTATAACCATCTTTAAAGTTCATTTCTTGGGGCAGCCTGGGTGGCTCAGCGGTTTAGTGCCGTCTTCAGCTCAGGGCCTGATCCTGGAGATCTGGGCTCCCTGCATGGAGCCTGCTTCTGTCTCTGCCTCTCTCTATGTGTCTCTCATGAATAAATAAAATCTTTAAAAATAAATAAATAAAAAATAAAGTTTATTTCTTTGCAGGCTTAAAGAATTTCTCAGAAATTTTATTTTCTTATCAGGGTAATAGGGCGAATAAAGAGAAGAAAGATGAGTTCTTATAACACAATCCTAAAACATTTGCTAATTTGTAACAAAACTTTTCAGTCATCAAAAAAAATTAAAGATTGTAGCAGGTTTTTTTTTAAATCAAGGAAAAGTATTAATGTTGAAATTTATGAAAACTGATAGAACCTGAAATACTAGGGGCCTCTGGCACTTTTGTGTGATACAAATTTAAAATAAACTTCAATCAACTTATGCTGGCTTTATAATGCTTATTTTTAACCAGTGTCATTATAGTATATCAGAATTTTGATTCCTTCTAATTATTATTTTATATTAATATTTACATAGTTTAGATGCAGTGTTTTCGTGTTATTTTATTACCTAGGAAGGGACTCGATTATTTAAATGTCTTTTAATCTAGATTAATAAGGTCATTTGTGTTTGATTTGAAAAGTAATTATATGTTACACTAAATCTAAATAAAATGTCATTTTTAGCCTCCCTTGTCATACACCCCATGTTTATGTTTATACATACCTGATTTTGTAGGTAATGGTCAAAATAATCATAAAAGTTTGCTTCTGCTGTAGGTAATATTTCCAGAAAAATGCACGCTCTATATAATATTCAGTTTTAGCTGAAAATTTCCATTCAGTTAAACAGTCCTTAATACAGCAGTAACTGAACTTCCAAAAATAATCCCAGCTAGAGCAACGACAAGAAAAAGATTTGAAAAGCCATCTTTTGATTTTTAGATTTATTATCGTTGTCATCTTTATACCGAGGTGACTTCAAAGGTATCTCTGCATATTCACATGTCACCTTGTTCATGATGTCTATTGTGATTACTGGCTCACGGCCCTATCTAATTACTTTTGAAACAAACTGTACTATAAGGTAGTAAATGAAATGCAAAAATAGCCAAATCCCTAGATGACCCCATAAAGCAATCTACTTTGTAAATACAGTATTGATTCAGCTCTCTACTTGTTTCTTCAGGAGGAAGTAACCAGTTTTGAGAAGGGTGTTTCAAATGTTCAGAGAAGCATGAGAATTAGACAAGGAAAGAAGTAAATAGAACTGCCACTATAAAAGAAAGCTCTAGTGAATTACAGATATGTACGTATGTTTTTAAATGGCTTGCTCAATTATATTTTTGTTTTCATAATATTTTTCTCTTCTCTATATGTCTAGCTTGTAGGCCTAAAGCAGGGCTTATTTTGAAGGCTCTTGGAGAACAAAGGCCAGAATTTATATCATTATTTTTCTATGTGTTCTAGTGCAATGTTTAAGGCGAACAAAGCTCTTAATAGCTGTTTTATAATCATGATTACTTCTTAAAAAATTCAGAGAAACTTTTAGCTGTAAAGTTCCAGTTACTTTAAGATATATCAGCATAATTTTCTAGCAATTTCACTTAAGAAGCAATGGCAGTCTGCATTCTTAGAATTTAAATTATGTTTCATCTAGAACAACAAGACTCTAAATCTGAGTCTCTTCAATTAGTACTAATGTGATATAATGACAAAATTAGTCCAGAGGATGTTCAAAATTTTAGAAATGATCATGCCACAAGGAGTTTCACACTTAAGAATACCAATTGATCATTTGCATCTACGTTTGAAGTAAATACAAGCAAAATCACTGAGTAAAATCATGCTCTCAGTAACTGAATACTTTCTCAGGTCAACTATTGTTGCATAACATAAAAAAAGTTAGTAATGTGGCTAGTGAGATTATTTTTCTTCATGTTTAATCAGCCAATTCCAAAATGTTAATAATCAAGTGGAGCATATGGTTGAAAAGGCTTCCCTTAAAAAAATAACTGTGATAATTACATGCAATCGAAATTGAGGGAAACAGAAAAAAAAAAGTTAGCTAAAACTTTGGTCATTAGGAATAATTAATTCAATTTAATGATATGCACCTTCGCCTCATGAGTCAACAGGCATTCAATAAGTGTATATTATGTGCTCTTTCATTTTCTTACTCAATAAATTTTATATAAAACTTCACCAAATTTCTAGTCTCCAAATCACCACAATCTGTTCATATTTATTATTTCTATTTTGACCTAATTTTCTTCATTACTGAGCCATAATTACATGAGAAATAATTTACTTACTTTCTTTCCCATATCTGAGGTGTTTTTCTTGTTTTTTTTTTTTTTTTTTTTTTAGCACACATGCTCTGCAATACCACCACAACCACAAATAATCTAACCTCTATAGTTTTTGCACATTTCATAGTTGGAAATAAAATCTTAAATTTTCATTTAAATTCCCACTAGTTAAGTTAGAGTATAACATTAGTCTTAGGTATACAATATAGTGACTTAACACTTCCATATATCACCCAGTGCTCATCATTACAAGTACTGTCCTTAATCCCCATCACCTATGTCACCCATCTTCCCACCCACTTCTCCTCTGGTAACCATCAATGTGTTCTCTATTAAGAGTTTGCTTCTTGGTTTGGCTCTCTCTAACGGTATGGAGATTCCTCCAGATTTTAAAAATAGAACTAGGGGCAGCCCGGGTGTCTCAGCGGTTCAGCGCTGCCTACAGCCCAGGGCGTGATCCTGGAGACCCTGGATCGAGTCCCACGTCAGGTTCCCTGCATGGAGCCTGCTTCTCCCTCTGCCTGTGTCTCTGCCTCTCTCTCTCTCTCTCTCTCTCTCTCTCTCTCTGTCACTCATGAATAAATAAATAAAAATATTTAAAAAATAAAAAAATAAAAATAGAACTACTCTATGATCTATCAATTGCACTACTAGGTATTTACCCAAATACAAAAATACTAATCCAAAGGGATACCTTTGTATAATACCAAAGGGATACCTGATGTTTACAGCAGCATTGTCTACAATAGGCAGAACAGCCCAAATATCCATCAACTGATGAATGGTAAAGAAGAGGTGGAATGTATATATAATGGAATATTACTCACCCATAAAAAAGAATGAAATCTTGCTGTTTGTAATAATGGAAATAACTTTATTACGTTTGTAGGTTACTTCAATTTATGGGAACACGAGTGGCTAGGTTATTTGAATCCATCCTTCCACAAAGAAACAAGTGAAAACACTGAGCAAAATATTTTTATTTTTATTATTTTATAAAGATTTTATTTACTTATTCATGAGAGACAGAGAGAGACAGAGACAGAGAGAAGCAGAGACAGGCAGAGGGAGAAGCAGGCTCCATGCAGGGAGCCTGATGTGGGACTTGATCTCGGGTCTCTAGGATCACATCTTGGGCTGAAGGTGGTGCTGAACCACTGAACCACCCGGGCTGCCCTATTTTTATTTTTAAATCCGCAAGTGTATCAAATAACTAGAAAAATAAGAGACCCTATGAAGTCATAGTAAGAAAAATCAGGAGCCTGAAGTAGTAAGGCAAAAAATTATTGCAGCTTCTTTTCTCCTGAAAACCTTTATGATACAGGTAAATTTGAGTTTTAGTTTTGCATCAGGTAAAATAGTCTGCAGTGAAGGTCCAATATCCTGTGTATGGATCAAGTAGCAATCCTCCCTACAAAGCTTGATATGCAAAGAAATGTCCTCAGAATAATGATAAACAAGAATTGCACTATCCCCGTCCCTCTCAACTGCCAAAAGAATGCAAATGAATTTGCCTCGACTCTGAGCCAAATGAGAGAAAAAACTTTCTTAGAAGTTTGAAACCACATGCAACTCTCTTAAGTTATAGTGCTTTTTGTCTTCATCAAAAACTCTAGCCTACAAATTTGATTATTTTTATAATGTAATTTTCACAAAATTACACTTTATCACTTACATAAACACTATTTATATATTAAATTAGTTATTCTAAAGTCCATTTGCTTTTGCATCTTATTATTTTTATATTTCACCAGCATTCTGTGGCAATCTAGCGTTGGAGATAAGAAGTTAGATGCCACTGACTTCTCTGGTGATGATTTTTATTTTACCTTTTCTTTATGAAATAATGTGACTTTTGTTCTAACCTGTGGTTTCCCAAAACATCATTACATTGTGTCTATGTGTAGATCTTTCTTCACATTCATTTTTGGACACTTGCAGGCCCAGTTACATATGAAGATGGGATTTTCTGATGTAATTCTCATCTGTTATTTCTTTGTTTATGTAGTTCCAATTTCCACTTTTTTTGTTTTGCTTTCTAGAATTGTTATTTAATACAAAGGAATTCCTAGAATGTATTGTGAAAATTACCTTCTCAACATGTTTTCAACTGAATGATATTTGCTTTAGTTTTTATTGATATTTGCTTTCGATGCTACCAATTTGAGAAACTATATTTTTCATATTATTATTAACTAAAAGTCCATCTTTTTTCAGATTTCATTTTTTTTAACCCAATGCCATTTTTCTTTTCCAGTATCACATCCAGGACACAACACTATTTTTTACT
Organism: Nyctereutes procyonoides; assembly: GCF_905146905.1. Taxonomy (NCBI): domain Eukaryota; kingdom Metazoa; phylum Chordata; class Mammalia; order Carnivora; family Canidae; genus Nyctereutes; species Nyctereutes procyonoides. The sequence continues at coordinate 61,071,118 of NW_026575051.1, forward strand.
TATCATATTTCCTGAGGCTCCTCTTGGCTTTGTCAGTTCCTCAGATTTTCCTTGCTCATGAAGATCTTGGTAGTTTTGTGGATTACTTGTCTTTTTTTGCAGAATTTTGCAGAATATTCTTCTATTAGGATTTATATCTGTTTTCCTCATGCTAAACTGGGATTGTGTGTTTTGGGTATGAAGGCTACTAAGGTAAAGTGCCTTTCATTACTTCATATCAAGGGTAAAAACTATCATCATGACTTATCAGTGTTGTTAACCTTGGTCATCTGGTGGAAGTAGTGTTTGTGAGGTTTCTCCACTGTATAATTATTTGATAGCCCCCATACTGCACCATCTGAAGGGAAAACACTTTTAACAGCCCACTCTTAAGGAGTGGGTAATTAAATTATGTCTCCTAGAAGATGGAATATATACCAAATTATTTGGGATTCTTCTGCATGGAAGATCTGCCTCTTCTAATTCATTTATTTAGTCTATTGGGATCAGTATAGCCATACAGTGTTGCTTCCATCTTTTGGTAATTTCAAAAAAAAAAGCTGCTTGCTATCATAATATGTGTGCAGGTTGTTGCATGGATATACATTTTCTTCTCATTTCAATAATTACCTAGAAAACCGAGGTAATGATGGGATGTTTAAGGAAAAATGTTACTTACTAGTCAGATATTAAGCACAGGTTTCAAAAGTTGAATTATGTCTAAAAACATATTTTTCCTAGAGGCAGTACTCAAAAAATCTTAAATAACTTAACCAATCAGAAGGCTAATCGTTAGGCTTAATCAACTCAAAATGAAAAACTGAAAAAATGGTGATGTGACCAGGAGAGAGACAAGAGTAGATGTGAGGAAATACAATCTCATATAAAGTAAGGGATAGGAAAAAAAATGCATTTGTGTTCTACTCTTAGTAGTTAGTTCATTCTCTTAGGAAAAAATTAGAGGTTTGTTTTGACTTCCACTTTATGCCAATAATTAAACTGAATTTCAGGGTTATTAAGGAATATGCCCCTCCTCCTACAACAAATGGAGGAATATGCCCCTCCTCCTACAACAAATGGAAAAATAGATGTCATACTCCAAAGCCTTTGTTCTTTCCAGTAAAACTCACTCCCTTTCTGGTATATATAAAAGGGTTTCAAGGAGAATATATCAATGGTTCACTTTTAAAATGTCTTTAGTTTTCTTCTAATTTTTCTTATATGCCAGCCATAAAACATATTAAAAACATTTTAAAGATCTACCAAAAACATACTAAGGACAAATAAATGTAGTGATTATTAGTAACACCAATTTTTATGCTTAATTTATAAAGATTCTAGATTATACTGCTAGTTTTTATTTTATGACCAAAATTTTAAATATCAATAAAATTGAATATATGCCGTTTTATAAGTTTCCAGTTTAAATACTTCCCCAGAAATCATAAACTGAGTAATAAGCAAAACTTTTATATGTTCCCTGCAGTGTTTAAGTATCTATCAATCATCTAACATGGAAATGCTGTTATGGAAACATTTCGCTGATAAGCAAGCCACATGATTGTCAGGGAGCGCTGTCTGTAATTGCATAGTTTATTGTTTAGTAAAAGGTCTGTTAGCATTTCCATTTCAATTGTCATTGTTTAATAATTTAATTTATACTAGCCTGAAACTTGCTGTTCAAATTCTTCAGGCAAATATTTTCATACTTAACTTAGATTCAGATCGACCACATTCTAGACAATGAATAGAAGGAAGTCATATAGTATACAATATCTTATTCATCATAAGTTATTTCAATGTCTAGCTCACAACATGAAGACAGTAAATCATTTAAAATAACTCAACTAGTTCCTTCACACAATATAGGAAAAAAGGCAGAATTATGTGGATGTTATGAGAGATGAAAAGGAATAAGATAATCAGAAAGAAAAAAAGAAATAAGATAAAGCCTTAAAAAAAAAGTGGCAAAAAGAAAGATCATTGCCTATGTAACCTTTAATAACAGTATGGGGTAAAATTGAGAATGATAGCTTTCTCATTTCCCTCCAGTATAATCTCCCTATTTAAAGTTCACTCTGCTTCATGTGAATAATGTATGTGGGCTGACATTCCAGGATAGGAAGAAATAACATGAGCCATAGTATAATAAGCTGTAAGTGAATAATACCATTTCTTAATATACTAGGGGATGGGAAGTAGACTTCATCAAACCAAGTCATAGTAATTATTTAGCTTTTTAAAGCCACAGCACTTAGATTACGTTGAGCCAATATTTTGCTATTTTATTTAAGTCTGACAAAAGACAAAATAAAATCCTCAAGTGTTTTTCCTGTTTTACTTCCCAAGTGCTGTTATGTCTAGGTTTAGCACGTACAAGAAAAACTAGCTCACTTACAGAAACTCTGTGCCTTAGGTAAAACTGACGCTTAGTTATTAAGCACAGAAAAAAAAATTACAGGACTGTTTCTAATATTAAAGACAATTAGGAAAGTAGCGCTGTAACATTTCATGTACCTAGCATTACAAAGCAGTAGGAATAGTTAACAGGGATGAATTTTCAAAATAATTAAAGCTTTAAACTTAAATTACCCTTTCAACACATATTCTTTTATGTCTTAAGAGTTCTGTTTTATATTAAGTGCTATTATGTTAGAGTCTTGCACTACGTATTTTTTCTTCAAATTATTAGCTAGACTTGACAATTGAATTTTCATGTATATTTCATAGTCAGCTTTCTATTTCCATCAAAATCCTGCTGTTATTTTTATTGTGATAACATTTAGTCTATACATATGTTTGGAGGAAATTGACATTTTTACAGTATTGAGTCTTTCAATATATGAATGCATTTAAATGCATTTCTTTATTTATACAATTCATAACATATATATTTCCTTGTTCTCTGTATAAATGTCTTTCATTTGACATACAATAAAAAATCTGTTTCGTTTATCACCTTCCTAAACTTATCATTTAAAAAGGCTTTGTGGTGAGATCCCATGACGCGTTCAAATATAGGTATTTCTCTATCCCAACAGAGGTACAAACTGAATATGGAAAATTAGAATTTATCAGAGTATCATCTCTCTCTTTTCATGATGCCAAAAAAGGCTATTCTAGTAGTAACATATCCAAGAATCACATGGGCTAGGGCCATCTAGGCAAAGCCCAGATATTTAAAATAACTTACTTCGAGTTTTTGATTATTTCTTGCTGCTTTTACATATGATATTACTTAAAATTTCATTTCTGGGGCTCATTCAGTTAAGTCTCTGCCTTCAGCTCAGGTTACGATCCAGGGTCCTGGGATCCCACCCCAAGTCAGGTTTCATGCTCTTTGGGGAGCCTGCTACTCCCTCTCCCTCTGCCTCCCACTCCTCCTGCTTGTGTTTGCTCTCTCCCTCTCTGGTAAATAAATAAATAAAAACCGTTAAAATAAATAAATAAAAGAAAAAATTTCATATCTACCATTTCATAACCTTTACTATTTTATGTTAAAACCCTGTATGTTGGGGTGCCTGGGTGGCTTAGCGGTTGAACGTCTGCTTTTGGCTCAGGGCATGATCCTGGGGGTCCAGGATCGAGTCCCGCATTCGGCTCCTGCAGGGAGCCTGCTTCTCTCTCTGCCTGTGTCTCTGCCTCTCTGTGTCTCTCATGAATAAATAAACAAAATCTTTAAAAAAAACTTGTATATTAAAATAGATGATATTTGTATGAGCCCCGGTACTTATGTTAAAAATCCATCTTACATTCTTTCATATTTCTATATTTTATGAATAAAGATTTCTGACCCTTTGTGAGCACCATGCATTGTTACCTCCAAACCTCACAGTGATTCTATCCATGTTCTACACTAGTTTCTTTACCTACGTTGGCTGATCCATGTTAAGCAGACTACTCAAGGCGGACTCTGCAGACTGCCACAGTTCTACTGTTCAGCTTTCTCCCTCCTGGTGCTCTGTCCTGTGAACTCCAACCACCTTGCCTTCCCTGGGCTCTAATCCTTGTCTCCTAGGCTCAGGGCTCATCTGGTTCTGCTTGATTTCCCACGCCCTGTGGCATGGCCTGCAAGCTTTGTCATAGAAGTAATTTGGGGCAAGTTTAGGGCTTGTACTATTTGTTTTCCACTTTTCAGAGTCAGCTGTCATTCATTTTGTGATGTCCAGTGCCTTGAAAACTATTGTTTTATGCACTTTGCCTATTTTGGTTTGTTTATTTCAAGTAGGAGAGTGATTTATTTATTCCTGTTAATTTCATCTTTTTTTGAATCTGAACATTTTTTTTAATTAACTGAATAATACCTTCCTAAGGAGAAGTAGTAGAAGAAAATGTCATCCATTAGAAGAAACTTACATTTTTCGAAAATTTTTGCAACAGAGATTTTATTAGAATACTGTCTTATGGGGCAGCCCGAGTGACTCAGTGGTTTAGCGCCAACTTCAGCCCAGGTTGTGATCTTGGAGACCCAGGATCGAGTCCCACTTCAGGCTCCCTGCATGTAACCTGCTTCTCTCTTTCTGCCTGTGTCTCTGCATCTCTCTCTTTCACTCTGTGTCTCTCATGAATAAATACACAAAATCTTAAAAAAAAAAAAAAGAATGCTGTCTTATGATGGAAAACTTCAGCAAGTGAGACATAAATCATAATTCCATTGAGTCAATAAGGTCCTAATTAGAATATAAAAATGTCAAAATAAAGATGTTTATAATATAAATAGTACCCTTATTCTTTACTGCTTATAAATAACATATGATGACACCCTAGAATAGCAGAAAAACAAATATATTTTAGACAAAGTGAATAACGCATTATATAGTTTTATCCTAATATTACTCTTTTGCAAAAATATTTTAGTTTCTTACTTTGTCCTCTGACTGACCAAAACTGAAGTGACGTATCTTCATTACATTTGACTGGCTTCACTAGATTGTGATTCAAAACATTTTTTTGGTATTGAATGTTCAATAAATGTAAAGCTTATACATTTAAACATTTACTTACCACATAAAAAAGACTATTAATAAATATCAATAGATTAATGTATTTGTTATATTTGTATTGATTTTTCTCCAAATGAGTGTCAATACCTTAGATTCTAAGGTTTTCATATCATATAAAAATATTGTGTTTGATTTAATCTGTAACATTCCATGTAACGCTTTCATTATGCTTTTGGGTGTATTATTATAAAGTAGATCATTTTGTCATGGAAGCAATCTGTATAGTTTATTACAAGAATCACAGTTTTAACAGAATGGAATCCTATAAGTCTCTTGGAATAACAGAATTTGATTTCCATGATTAAATATTTAAATCAAATTATATATTTATTATATATGTGATTTTGTGTGCTATATAGATGGAAGACAAGGCGAGTTACTATGATCTTTCAGAAAAAAAATATTCCACTGAGTTTATCTAATTTATAATTTAAATCATATGTATTAACCTAAAGCTTTCTCCTTTGACATCACAGGTTAATCTGAGATAAGAAGTAAATATGAGTTAATCAATGAACACAACATGAAAATTATGACATTTTATTTCAAAAGAGCAAAAGAAAAATTCCAGTGACAATAATTCCAGTTTTTCAATTCACTGATAATTTTTTTCCTTAACCTATTACCTCATAAATATGTTTAATATTTGTAATTATTTTAGTGAAGAGGGTGAGGGAATCAAAGCAAATTTGTTTATATTCTAAAACATATTTTAAAATACATACTAATAGCATGGAATAATATGGTATTGTAAGATATATGTTAATAATTTTAGAAACATTATATGACTCATTGTTCACAAAAATAATATAGTGGTGGTCTTACTAAAATCTTTAAAAAAAAAATATAGGGATAATTCAGAGAAAGGATGGCATTGATTGATAGTGCTGATCTATAAGCCAGTACTATAATTGTGTAAAGGTAGAGCTTTAATGAGCTTATGGTTTCACACACTAGATAGGGAAAAATAGCAATAATACCAAAGTATGAATATTGTACTAGCTGTAGTGTTTAGTACTCAAAGGAAGTGATCAGAACACTTGTAATAGGGATCCCTGGGTGGTGCAGCGGTTTAGCGCCTGCCTTTGGCCCGGGGCACGATCCTGGAGACCCAGGATCGAATCCTATGTCGGGCTCCCGGTGCATGGAGCCTGCTTGTCCCTCTGCCTATGTCTCTGCCTTTCTCTGTGTGTATGTGACTATCATAAATAAATGAAAATAAAAAAAATATAAAAAAAGAACCCTTGTAATATATACTGTGAGTCTGTGCTGTGAATTAAACAAAGGACCTATTTCTGTCTTTTTAAATTCTTTAATCCTTTTTTTTAGATTTAAACCCTGTTTTTAAGTAATTACAGATATGGCCATAAACTTATTTTATCACAAGTTATTTAAACTTTCTCATATTCCTTTAAATTTAGTATCAGAAGAGTTTCATTCTTATGTTATCCCCAAACCATCACTGCTCTGGAAATACTGGAAGATTAATGAATTTGAAAATGTTGATAGGATCTGATTACTGTTCAAGGCACACAACAGAGAAGAAGAGACAAAGAACATAGAAAGAACAGAATAGAACTGGAAGAAAGGAAGTGAAAACTGGGCTGATGTTATCTATACAAAGAGAGAAAACATGTAGAATGAGGCAGAGGGTGGCAAGGGAGAATGACAGGTGGTGAGCAGGTAAGCCGTGGAAATGCGGAAATAACCAACAATGAACAGAGTGACTAAGGATATTAAGCAAATAGAGGGGGAAAAAGTTGAGAAGTGAATATTCTAGCCAATATTAGGAAGTCAAAATGGAAAATGTTAAGTGATAAGTGTTAGGACAAAGTCGAAGGAAATGGGAACGATTTTAAAAAGCAAGCAAGAGCTAGACATTTTACAGGAACCTTCCCTCCCCTAGTTAAGTCCAACGAGAATAAGATACCTATTGCACAGAAAAATCATTTAAACAACAACAGCTAAACTTCCTACCTTATAGAAATTTAAAGAGGAGTGGGCCATGCCTAAAATCTTTGTATTTACACTTATGGTAATTAAAGGCAAATGTGAATGAAATTTTTCAGTACACATATTTTGACTTCATTTTTCAGTTCCTTCATTTTACTCTAGATAAGTAAACATATTTAACACCCCCCTTTGGTTCACTAAACTGTGCATTAACTTGTAAAACTTGAGAGGAATTTAATGACCAACATAAACGCTCTCTTATTTAAACATTGAATATATCAATCATCATACAGTATATACTTCCTTATGAAGATTAAATGGTACTAGAAATTCCTAATTAAGCCAACAGATTAATATTCTCACTCATTATGCTGCTACCAATGCAGTGTTCCTGTGCTTTTTAACTGCTTTATCTTGTGACCCCCACAGTAATTATTTACCTTTATAAAATTGTACCTCTTACGCGCAGTTAGCTTGATTGACAAAGAGCTACTGTTTACTTCAAAATAAATTTAATAAAAAATAATTGGAAAAAATTATCAAAATAAAGTGAACCTTAAAATATTCTTCACAACATAAAAGCAAAGATAATGAGATGCATCAGTATATTTACAGTGTAATTTTAAATTTGGTGACCTAAATAATCTCTTTGAATTTCCCAATGATTTTGTCCTCTGTAGGAAAAAGTCCTAGCTTTTGTGTGACTTATAATTCAAAAATGATTTATACTGCCATTATATGAAACTATAATATCTATAACAACACCCTTTCCTATCTATCTCTAGATTGTGATCCATAGGCTATCTGTAGGGAGTCTCCATATTCAAAACAAAGCTGTGATTCCAGTTAATTAAATGTGCCATTTATGATATTATTTTGGCTAATGTTTATTGATAATTTGAATGAAGTTGATTCAAAAATATATTACTTATATATTTTATATATTTTTTCAATTATACCAATAAGAAAAAACTAAGACCCACATAGATTTGAGATGTATTACTAGAAATAGTTCAATTATAAAACACAAACTAATGAAATTTATTCTGGGGATCTATTGTGCAATGGGATGATTGTAGTTAACAATACTATATTGTACATTTAAAATTTGCTAAGGCAGTAAATTTCTAACGTTTTCATATCACCGCCCCCAAAAAAGATCCCGTGTGAGGTGATAGATGCATTAAATAACCTTATTGTGGTAATCATTTCACAACACGTGCATATATCAAGTCATCATATTACACCTTACCCTGTCACAATTTATTTCTCGTTATATCTCAAAAAACCTGGGGAAAAAAATAAATTGAGGTTTTCTGGTGAGGGGAGGAAAGGGCCAGGAGAATTTTATAGGTTTCTTTGCTCCAGTGCCCTATTATTTCTAACCGGATGGGCTAATACTTTAAAACCTCTTTTGCTTCTCAAACATGGTCAGTTCAAGAGTGTTTCTAAGGCCAGCACTGAGCTTCTAAAGAAGCAAAAGAGTCTCACTTTAACCTGGTATCACAGTATAGGGCTCCTGCTTCCTAGCTGCTTCCTCCATTGTAGCAGATACAGTTTTTGGGAGGTTTGGCACTTTTGTGACACCCTACTACTTCACATATTCTTCTTGCTTTGTCTATCCAATTTCCTAATGAAGCAGGCAACATGGATCTTGGTCCCATTTGCAGCTTTTCCCACTCAAGAGTGGGTTCTTTCCTTCTTGGAGTGGGTATGTCCAGCAGATTTCTGTCATTACTAGACCTGCTCCACTTTCTCGGTCATTCTCTGTGGCTATAATTCGGAGGCTTCCCAGGCACATTCTCAGATTGTCAGTTGCTTTAGTCCATTTGTACTCTCTATTTTGCTGAGTTTTTTGTTGTGATGTTCTTCTCCTGGCTAATATTTATTATTACAAACTTGAAAAGTGAGAAGATGTGTACTCAGGCTTCAAGAATTTTTTTTTTAGCATATTGTGATTTTCAACTGAATCATTTAATAACAATATAGGAACAGTGGAAAGTAAGAAGTGAACATGAATGATGAAGATTTAAGGGCAATAAATGTGTTGAATAGATGATTGATTATAAGCTTAAATGAAGTAAAATTAATATCACATAATTCAAGAAAATTAGCACCATTTTATCTGTTGATATGTTTAGTTTTCACTTTTTTTCAATACAAGGGACAGAGGTTTATATACTATGAAGTCAAATTATTTTTCTTTAAGATTTTATTTATTTATTCATGAGAGAGAGAGAGAGAGGCAGAGACATAGACAGATGGAGAAACAGGCTCCACACAGGGAGCCCAATGTGGGACTCAATCCCAGGACTCCAGGGTCACGCCCTGGGCCTAAGGCAGAGGCTCAACCACTGAACCACCCAGGTGTCCCATGAAGTCAAATTATTATTGTGAGATTGTCTAATGTTGGTTGCCTTCATTAGAAAGTGGCTTCAAAAAACACAGATGCTTTCTTCTGTCCTCCCTTCCTTTTTTCTTTTTTTCCTCTTTCTTTTATTTTTATTAAATAACATTTCCCCAGTGGTAATGGGTGTTGCTTTAATGAATGAATACATAAATGAATGAAATTGTAAAATGCATTGTAACATTTAAAATTTGCAGGGTCCCAATCCATAGTCCTTAGATTATGTCTAATTATTCTTCACCTCAGCATCTTGGAATGTGTGATTCCTTCAGCCTGGAAAGTTTTCCCTCACCCTGTACACAACAGACAGTACTTTTTCAGTCTTCAGGTCTTAACTTCAATGACACCTCTCCATGCAGCAATTTTCTGACTCTCCTTTTCAAATTCAAGTCTCGGGCTCCTGTCAATCCATTCACCATGTTACCTCCAGAGCCGACATTCACACATTACCAATATGGTTAGCAATAATTCCCATTGTTATTGTTGTTGAAAAACAAAGACTCAAAGTCACCAGGAGTGTAATAGCGGGACAATAAAATTATGGATATATGGTATGGATTTATAGTTATTTTTGAGTGGCATATTGTAAATGATAATATATTGTCACTTTTGAAGTTTTTATGTAAATTTAGTTCGAATCATTGACTGCTTTAATATAAGTAGTGTTTCTACTTTACCTTTCTGAATTCCTTTACTCTAGAAAGTACTTCATAATATACCTTCTGAGTTAAATTTTAGCAAAGTGTAAATCACATGCAAGATTTATATATCTCATAAATTTAGTCTTTAATGCATTTTACATGTGATTTACTAAAGAAGCACATGAGTAATGCCAGTAGTGTCATTAAATATGCAATATTTAATCAATGAAACATTTAAAATAAAAGATAAATGCAAATCTGATGTTACACTCCACAATTTATTTAGTAATTCATTCAGAATATGTAATTTTTATGGGAAATAACCCATAGAAAAGATATAAAAAGAAGCTGATTCAATGAGAAATATTTTCTTTATGCAATACTTCTTAAATTTTTCATTAGTATTTGAAATGACTTTATATCAATTTAAAGAAAATACAACTTGGAAAATATATTGAAAGCTGTAATAATTGAAATAATAATTTATGGTACTGACAGATGAAATCCAATGTACTGTTATGGACCTAAAACAGAAATATTACCAAATTGGTAATTTATCATTAAAATATATGCATTCAAACATCAAAGCAACCAAACTAGACTAATATTCAGAACAAATTTGTTTTAGTTTTTGTTCTTGTTTGGTTCTTTGATTTCTTTTCCTAAAGAACTACATTATTGAACATGTGGGGACAAAATCCAAATAATAAATGAGTGAATCCAAAGATTAAAATCCATACGCATTAGTTCAAATGAAAAGCAATTTGTTTACATGTCCACAAAACTTTAAATTCAATGACAAACTAAACAATGTGCTTTGGGAAAAAAGAAATAAGAGAACCCTCAGGGGGAAAAAAAAAACCCTCAGGGTGTAAGCATCCAGACATCTGGCCATCTATGCACATACCTTACTATCACCACAATCACCTGGAAGGTGCTGGTCACAATTCTAAATTTCCCAAAAGAAAATCTTATTGGTCCAGATAACAGAAGTGTTCGAGAAGCAAATTCTCTAAAACAAAGATTATTTACTGACATTTAGATCATTCCATTATTTCTTCTAGGATTTGTTTTTTGTCAAAGGTATGAAATGATTTGGCTTTATGTTTTTCTCTATTAAAAAATTATAATATTTTTGAATAATTCACCTTTCACTCAGCAATTTACAGTGGGTAAACATTCTGTTTCTGGTGTGTATTTCATTGGTCTTTTTATATATACCTATGCCAATGTCATATTTTCTTACTTAAATGTAGATTATAATAGGCTATTATTTATCTGACAGGATAATCTTCTCTACAGTTATTTTTTCTCCTGAAAATTGTCTTTGTCATTACTAGAGCTTTTGCTTTTCCAAATAACTTTTTGAATAAAGTTGCAAAAATCCTTGAAAAATTAAGTCAGGATTTTTAGAGTATATTTGGTGAATTTGGAGGAATTTATAAAATGGCAACTTGTTAAATACCACCATATGTATTTCTATATGTATTTATTCATTTTCATTATACTTTAAAATCATTTTATAATTTTCTCCACAAATGTCCTATACATCTTCCATTACTTATCCTTGATATACTATAGTATAGTTTTCTTGTTTTGAATGGTAATTTTTAAAATACATTTTTTATTATTTATTGCTAGTATATGAAGTGCAATTGATTTTCTTTTTTTAAAATGCTATTATCTACAAAATATAAAGAACTTGCTAATTTATTGTGTCCCTTCATTTTTTATGTTTATATTAACATCTATTATGTTTATATTAACATCAACTAGGAATCCTGTTTTTTTTTTTCTTTTTTTAATTTTTCTCCCCTACTTGTTTCTTTTTCTCTACTGAATACTTTGACTAGGATAATAAGGGTGGGACCAACCTGCCATGTTGCTAGCTCAAATGTACAAAAAGCTTATTTTTTTTTCTTTTTAAAGATTCTATTATTTATTTATTTATTTATTTATTTATTTATTTATTTATTTATTTATTTAAGACGGTGAGTGTGACAGAGACCAAGAGGCATGGGAGAGGCAGAGAGAGGAAGAATGGACTCCTTGCTGAGCAGGGAGCCAGATGCAGCTTGATCCCGGGGTTCTGGGATCATGACCTGAGCCAAAGGCAAATGCTTTGCTGACTAAGCCACCCAGGTGCCCCAAGAGGCTTGTTTAAATGAGTGTTTCCCCCATACTATTTGGTTGTCTACACACCCAAGACATAGCTTTTACGCTTACACTTCAGAACGTGTTTGATTTCTCTCAAGGGGAAACTCGAGTTTACTGATCTTCAGAAGCCTAGAGGAGACCTTGCTTTTCTGAATGTTCTGCCAAAAATAATCAGATTGACTATTTTCCAGGGACTTTTCTTATGCATTGTATCAGCTGCTGATTCTGATCTTGGAACAGACAACTTAACTATACAGATGTCTAATATTTTGAACTCTGATTTTTTTTTCTAGTTTACTTCTCTAGAGATTCTGCTCAATTCCAACTACATCTTATTTATTTTTATAATTTCTTAGAATTTCTGCTCTATTAATGATACTTTTCTTGTTTACAGTAGTTACTATTCACTTTACTATCATTTTAGAGCATCTCATGTGGGAGAAGATATAGTTTATAGCTTGTATTCTTCCATAGTGAGTCAGTTTTTTCAAAATGTGTTCTCAAAATCACAGAAGTATACTAATCAACCCATAAGATAAAACAGACTATGCTGACAGAGGGATAATTTGGAAGAAACCTGCAGTCTGAAAGCCTCCAAGGATGGAGAATAAAAGTTGTCACCAGAAAAATATTTTAACAAATATGGAATTTGAGACTGAAAGATATTTTTGTGTTTTCTTTGGATACCTAGTGGGTATCATAAACTATGAATTATTAATGATAATACCTTTATTGAGAAATTAGTAGATGCTTATTAGCACTATCCTAAGCATACTGAATGTATTATTTTATTTAGTTCTCACAAAAACATTAAGAGGCAGATACTATGATTGTTCCTGTTTTTCAGAGGACAAAAGTGAAGCAAAAGATGTGACATACATAATTTTCCCAGAGCACACCATTTAGCTTAGTGTTCTCATTTTCCTCAGATAGTAGCGATACGCCAGAAGAGCTAGTATTGTATCCATGGTCACGCTGGCAAAAAAGCTCTTTTGACTTCAGAAGACTTTACACAGCATCACCAAACCCTAAGACCCTACAATACAGTCGATGTCAAAATAAACCCCAATTTCCCCATCCTTCTTCCTTTGTTGTGCTGAATCTCAATCTTGGTTTTCTCCATGAAACAACTAACACTGTATGTAGATAATGGTGGTATATTCACCATTCTTTCACAAATATGAATTCTTTATGTATCATATCAATTTAAAGCATGAATAGCACATGCAGTAGGTAACATCACTGCCTAGCATTCTTTCTTTCCCATGAAATGAAGCAGACAGTTGGATTGTGATAAAGGGTTTCAAGTATTACAAAATAGAATCTTTTTGTTTTGAATTTCTTTGATAAGGGGAGTTTCACCTAGGATTTTCTGAGGTTTAGCTTTTGTTTCTCCTACTTCCTAAGGTAAGTCTTCCTGTTACCTGCATGTGATCCCTCTGACACCCAACAATAACTTCTCATTATCACCACCGTCACAAAACTGAATTATATCCATTTTTTATACTTCCCTTTCCCAATGAATTTATATTTTGAAAAAATATTTATATTAAAACTCTGTTGAGGCACCTGGCTAGCTCAGTGGTTGAGCACCTGACTTTGGCTCAGGTGGTGACCCCAGAGTCCCTGGATCCAGTCCTGCATCAGCCTCCCTGCAGAAGCCTGCTTCTCCCTCTATGTCTCTGCCTCTCTCTCTCTCTCTCTCTTATGAATCAATAAATAAAATAAATAAATGAAATGAAATGAATAACATTTTTAAAAACTCTGTAGCCTAGGACAACATCTAATATTTGGTAAATGTACAATTTTGTTGATAAATTAAGTGTACAAATTTATCTATTTTGGTAGATTCTTCATTTATTCAGTTGCTTATTTAACATTTACTAAGTAGCTATTACCTTAGAAAGCAAACTGTGTGCTTGGAAATAAAGATGAATAGCTGGTTTAGGAAAGATGAATAAAACAAAAGAACTGTCCTCAATGAACAAACTATGGAAATAAACTAACCAAATGCAGAGCACATAGTTATAAAAGTACTCGTTTAAATACATTTTTACATAAAACCTTCCATTTTTAAGGTGGCATTACATTTGTAGAAACTTTAGGAAGTAGATGAATGTTTAAATACACTTGCCTTTGCATAAAAAAATTAAGTTCTCTGCATTCTTAGTTTTTTATAACAAATAAACTGTGTTTATATTTATATGAGCAAAGCATAAATAGCTTGGGGAATTGATTTTATACTTAAATTGTACTATATATTGATTTATAAGGGTAAGTGGTCTTCACTGGTCCATTAAGATTGATGACACTCATCAGTGTGTTGCTGGAATGAATATAAATTTATATTTTTCTTAATAATGAAAAATTACTTAATTTCCAATAGACATAACAAAATATTATGAATTAGGACATGCATACATATACAGACACATAATTTTTATAACCTTCGTTGTTTATTCTTTTTCATGTCTCAGTGTATAAGTACTAACTTCATTCTTTCAGTAACACGAAGGAATCTGGAATGTATAAAATTAAGGAAATCATATGTAAAGCCCAAATATTTTATAAAATAGACTTAATAAACTCAATATTATATTGTTAATTTAACTTAAGGTAATATCTATTTAATTCCTCCAATTTACTTATCTCAGTGATAGATCTGAGAAATATTTTTTCTGTCAGAGGAAATGTTTTCTACTCTCTTCTCTCTAGTCAAATGACCTTGACAAATCATTCAAATTCTGAATTTTTTAGTTTCCTAAAATAAAAAGGAAATTGCTATTACTTTTTTATTTCCTCACCAATATGCTTAAGATAAAGCAAGTACATTCAAATGTATTATGGACATTTCCCACTATATTAATTTTTATGTTAACTGTATTACTGTTGTGGATTATCATGCAATCCAAGGATTGAGGCCTATTGAAAAGAGAGTTTAGAAGAGAGTTTGACTGAAGTTTGATCAAGGAAAGTGTCGTTGGTGTCAGAGGGTGTTCTACTTTGGGGAAAGAAACATTTTTTACAGAGGCTTAGCAGTAGAAGTTCAGCTGGTGTCATGAACTGTTGGACAAAAACAGTTCTCAAAAAAAGAGGGAATCTTTCTTGGTGTTTAGGAGCCATTGGTTGGGCTGTGTTTAGCAAGAGGGCTGGAAAGGAACAGTTGGAGGTGCTAAGTTCATAGAAGGATCATAGTGGAAAATGCAGTTTAGAGCGTATTACGTAGAACTTTCATTAATACAATAAATAATCAGATTTTTTTGGTAAACTCTATTTGTGAATTAAAATGATGATTAGTAAAAGATTAATTGATACATATGATAAATTCAAGAGGTTGATTCTTGAATATGGATGGAGGAATGAGTTCTATGGGGACAGTGTGAAGTAAGAGAGAAACCATGAACAGCATTATGTATAGGGAAGATATGCACACACACACACAAGGGAATTCAGGATGAGTTATCCTTGTGGATGGACAAGTAGAAAAGTTGGGTAAAGTTGGATATTTGAAGAAAGAAACAAGAGTCTGAGCATTCAAAATAAATATCATTTCATTTTTATAAATGTTAGTTTCAAAGTACATAATGCTATGCATTTACATTGTTCATGAAAGAGTTTTAAATATTTTAAAGTTTTAAATAGTTTTTCTTATTATTTCAATTTGCCTATATTTATATACACTAACTTTTAAACTGTGCAACATTGTACAATTAGATATATATTAAAAATGAAACTGGTTTTAAAAATATTCAGTCTTCCCTCTGTGTGTCATAGGGGTACTTAGGTATACAGTACAGCAATTTTTGACAGATAGGAAAAAATCATCAAATTATATTTTTTCACTCATAAAGGTAAATGATTTAGATATCTGCCATTTAAAATCAATGTTCAGTACTCTAAAAAAACAAAGGCTAAACTACTTTGCATTTAAATGGCAAGCCATAACTCTCTTACAGGACAATGATGCAGTGGTAAAGGTCATTTTAAATAGATGTGATATTAAAAGTAAATATACTCAAATATATACTTGACTAGAAAATAGTTCTTTAAAATTAAAAGTGCCATAAAAATAGTCCAGTATGTATTATCCAGCTTACAGTTTATAAAGCATCCAAAATTGTGCTCGCTTCGGCAGTACATGTACTATAAAGTGTCCAAAATTCAGGATACCAAACTTTTCAGGGGGAGAGGCAAGAGTTATATTTTGATAGTGTTTTATTTCAAAATTATCTAATATTTACAATCAACAATGGCTCAGAGAAGTGATTCCAAAAAATTATTTAAATATATTCTAAGTAGGAGATTCGGCTCCTCAATCACTGAGCTCAGGGCAATCTGACTGCACCTAAAGTTTTCTATCAACTATAACAATTTACTATGTCCTTTAATTTTGATTTTAGTCTTTTAAATATTTATATGTGAGCCTTCTATTGAGAAATGGTTAAATTAATTAAAGCCAATGAGAAATGATTGCAAGCATACAATTTGAATACACCATTATTTACCTTTTTGGAAGCTGTTTCATTTAAATAATAATGAACAAAGAAAAATATATTTATATGGCTAACTAAAGTACAAACTCAGTAGTTAACACAAGTGAATGTAAAAAGCATACTTGTTTGTTTCTCATGATTTAAGATTTTGAAATAAGGAACAAAAGGCAAATCAGTGTTACAGAAAACCACAGAGACAAGATGAAAAGACAGAAGTCGGATATGTTCCAGCACGACTGCCAATCCATGTCCACATATCCCTTTAGCTGAGTATCAACTGAATGAGCTAGTGTATTTATGGTTCTTAACACTGCTCTTCTCATATTAGACTCTCAATAAATCTCCCTATAGACATGTTTTTCCCTTTGGCAGGATATAAAACAAAAGGTAATGCACACTTAAATAAATTAAATGTAATATGTGGTGGCAAATAAATGGGCTTGAAAAATAGCTTAAATAATTTAGATTAATATACATACCCACTATTTTCTAAGATGCATTTTTATACAGTAATTTTAGGTACTGCAGATAGAAGAGTAGAACATAGTTACAAGCACCTATTTAATAATTTCTGTTCCATCCCAGGCTACTCTAAAATAAATAGGGTTGAGGAAATAGGGAAATTCTGATAAAAAGTCCGTTAAAAAGGAAGCATACATTTTCAGTGCTTGAAAATCAAATTCCCGGGGATCCCTGGGTGGCGCAGGGGTTTAGCGCCTGCCTTTGGCTCAGGGCGCGATCCTGGAGACCCGGGATCGAATCCCAAGTCGGGCTCCCTGTGCATGGAGCCTGTTTCTCCCTCTGCCTGTGTCTCTGCCTCTCTCTCTCTCTCTCTGCGACTATCATAAAAAAAAATCAAATTCCCTAAAATTCAAGACTAGCATAGTTTCTAAATGATGTCATGCATATATCCTTGTCAAAAGTCATTCCAAAATATAAGATGTGTTCTATTATCTTCTTCACTTGCAAAATTTATCTCGTAAATGAATCTTCTTAGATCCATAGGCAAAGGATATTCATTTAAATGTGGCATTATATTGTATATTTTTCCAAAGATTTTATTATTTTTCTGAGAGAGAGAGAAAGAGAGAGAGCAGGGGAAGGAGCAGAAGAAGAAAATATCCAGACGCCCACTGAGTGCAGAGCCCAGACGTGTATTTCAGTCCCTGGGCCCTGAGATCGTGCCCTGAATGGAAACCAATAATCAGACGCTTAACGGACTGAGCTACCCAGGTGCACTTATTGTATATTTAACTTTAATGTTAATTTTTTATATCTAAAAAAATTACTTTGATGGTTTATTTTCAGATTAAACAAAAATATATAACAATAGTACTAATATGTATAATTAATTAAATGCTTAGTGAATGTATGCCAGCCACCCCAAGTTATTTAATTTTTTATTACTTAATTTCATGCATACCATACCAATCAGAAATATCATCATTAACATTTCACTAATGGGAAAACTAACATATATGCAAGTGCTCTAGGCCACACAGTGAGAGCTATCCAAATTAAAATTCAAGCAGGACTTTTTGAACTCATTGTTCTTACACTATCCACAGATGTTTTTCAGCTAACATGTCAGATATTAAATCACATATGCCAGGCATAAATTTTATATTTAGGCAAATTCACTAACCTGGGCTTCCAGGCATCATCTGGGACTCAGAGTTGTAATCCTCTTGATACATCATGCCAGTTCTCTATTGGGGAATGTCAGATGTTAAAATGACAGGACACCTTTTACACTCTGGCCAGCCTGTCATTTATTCTTTTCACACATACCACACTAGGTTTTGTTTACTTTAAAGATTTCTTTATTGAAAACTTGGGACAATTTCAGAGGGGAAAGATAATTTTTTCACTGACTTGTACTTTTCCATGTGTCCCAGGGGGAGTCGGTACTTAAACACCTGACACTCAAGATATTTGTTTTGTTTCATTTTTGTATATGATTTCTATATTCCCAAAGTTTAAAAAACAAGGTTCTGAATGACTATATGTAACTATTTTTTAAAGATTTATTTATTTATTCATGAGAGACACAGAAAGAGAGAGGGGGGGGGGCAGAGACACAGGCAGAGGGAGAAGCAGGCTCCAAGCAGGGAACCCGACGTGGGACTTGATCCCGGGTCCAGGATCAGGCCCTGGACCAAAGGCAGGTGCTAAACCACCGAACTACCCGGGCTGCCCTATATGTAACTATTTAATAATCCATTTCAGGCATGGTTATGAGAACTGAGCTTTCTACACCTAGAATTGTGAGTAAAAATAGGTATACCCTAAAATCTCCCATCAAGTGTCCTAGGGTAAGTACAAATAAGAGAATAATGGGAACTTCTCAAAACTAGATGGTTTTTGTGACCCATTTCTGGAGAAATCTGAATACTGTACTTCAGCAGTAGAGAGTGGATTTGCTTTTTTGAAAGTTTTTCGGCAGCAGAGTGCCCAGGACTCAAGTAATATAAGACTTTGAATAATGTAAACAGTTTTAATTAAAATGCATTTAAATATATAAAACCATAGAATATGAATATATATACCTTTATACGTTTATATAATGAAACATATTTATTAATGTAAAACAAGGAAAACCATAAGGTCAATGACATTCAAATTTGCAATATTCTCTTAAGGTAACAATTAACCTTACTCATTTCCTTCCAAATGTCTGTTGGTACCCTCTATCACGTGTGATTAAATTCTTCCAACTTTTCTCTTTTTTGAATTACTATGAACTATTATGTTCCTCAGTGGCCATCAATTAGCAAAGGTTTTCTTTTTGAGTCTACTTCTGTACTTTCTCATCAGTCCACACCCATTTACATTGTGTTACTATAATGCTCTAAAAAATATGTAAATTCGGGCTCTGAAGTAGCATGTATACACATACAAGGTTTTCTTCTAGATAATCCAGAATGTATTTATGTATGTTTAAGTTAGAAAAGTGAAAGCCTAAAATGAAATTATTATCATAGAAAACTTGTAAAATCCCAGTTTGGAGAAATGATAAAGAACACAGTCCCCCTATTGTAATTCTTCAGCACAATACAAAATATAGCTTCTTAACTTTTTTAAACTTTGAACTGTAGAAAGCAATATATATTTTCTGTAGATTTGATAATGCAAATAGTACTGTGGCAAACAAAACATTTTCAAACATCAGCTATTAATTAATCTTTCAGTAGAAAATAATTATTAATTTCAAAAGCAATTCTCATATATGTATCCTCCAAAGCATTTAGTGTTGACTCTATCATAATGCCTTCTACACTTTGTTACTATCATATCTTGGCTTAGTCATATCTCTAACACCAAAATGTGTATTCTTCAAGGGCAAACACCATCAATGTGAAATAGTACCTAGCTTAATATCTGACACAGAGTTGACGTTAATTAATTATTTGTTGAAGAGTTAGTAGGTAAACTTTTTGAAACATATACATCAAGCCTTGTAGAAGGACTTACTATAAATTTTCTCTTTTTATTTTCATTTTTTTAAGATTGTATTTATTTATTCATGATAGACCCAGAGAGAGAGAGAGAGAGAGGCAGAGACAAAGGCAGAGGGAGAAGCAGGCTCCATGCAGGGAGCGGGACATGGGACCTGAGCCCAGGAACCCAGGATCAGGCCCTGGGCTGAAGGTGGCCCTAAACTGCTGAGCCACTTGGGCTGCCCTACTTTCTCTGCTTTTTAAATAAACATCTGATTTTTAATCTGTCTGTATTATAATCTCCTTTGCTCTGTAGTTGGTAAATTCCAACATAATAAATCCTTAGTTACCTATTTCATCTCTTAGTAGGTTTAAAGAAATTAATACATAATGGTGGAAGGTTACTATTGCCATATGTTTCCTTTTGAGCATTCTAGGCACTTCTTATTTTAGGCACTCCATTAGCACCATACTGGGAAAGGCACCAATATGTATTGAGCACAACTATTTAAACCTATTTGAACAGAGCACAAGTAGGACCCTTCCAAATGCTGGCTTTTTGAAATATATATATATATATATATATATATATATATATATAAATTTATTTATTATTTATTATTTATTATTTATTTATTTATTTAAAGGGCAAGCGGGGGGACGGACAGAGAGAGAGAGAGAATCTTAAGAAGACTTCACGCTAAGCACAAGATGGACACAGGGCTTGATTTCATGACCCTGAGAACATGACCTGAGCCAAAATCAAGAATTCGACACTTAACTGACTGAGCCACCCAGGCACCACCCCCCATGTTATTTTTAATGTCAATGTATTTTCTGCCTTCAGACATTTTACCCTTTGAGTATTCCCTATAATGCTTATGAGGTATAAAATATTTACCTAATTATTTTTCTTAAATATTAAACTTGAGAAAGCATTTAAAACATCTAAATCTTGTTAGGTCCCTATACTGCCTTCTTAAGTACTCTTTAGATGAGCTATGTTATGTTAACTAACTTTTAAAAATGTCTCTGGGGTTTCCAGAGTTCTCAAATAGTTAACCCATTCTTCTTAATATAATTTAAAGGAGGGATTAGACAAGGAGAGATGCTCTACATTAACATGGACTGCTTTGATATTACTTAATAAAGGCTTACAGCTATCTTTCTGTAGTTAAATATATGTGCACATACACATATGTACACACGCAAACCTTGCTATGAAACATAGCTTTAAAAAGAACCCCATAGCTTTAAATTATGTTTAAATTATGTTCAGGCCCACATTGGGTTCCATGCTGGGTATGGAGCCTACTTAAAAAAAAAAAAAAGATAGATATGTATCCAGAATATATAAAATGCTCTCAAACTCAATGAAAAAAACAACCCAACAACACCATGAAAATTGGCAAAAGATTTACACAGACATTTTACCAAAGAAATACAAAATGATTTTCCAATAATGTTCATGGTATAATAGTTGAAAATCAGAAAAAAATAAAATGTCCATAAACAAATAGCTTATCTACACAGTTGATTACTATGCATCAATAAACATGAATGAACTATGGATACCCACAACAACATGGAAAAATCTCAATGTTTAGAGAAAGAAGTCATGTAAAAATGATTATAAATTGTATGATTCTACCTACATAA
The DNA here is from genome assembly GCF_905146905.1 of Nyctereutes procyonoides. Lineage (NCBI taxonomy): Eukaryota > Metazoa > Chordata > Mammalia > Carnivora > Canidae > Nyctereutes > Nyctereutes procyonoides. The sequence continues at coordinate 61,092,850 of NW_026575051.1, forward strand.
AGCACTAGAATATGCAGACCTATCTAAAGTGACATGAAGTACAAAAACACTACTTTGAACTAGGCAGAGATAGCAGTGAGAAATTACAAAGAGGTGTAAGGAAACTGTTGGGGGACGAATATGCTCATTTTGATTCGAGTAATGATTTTATAAATTATAAATATATCAAAATTTATGAAAATTTACACTCTCAATATGTGGGACATTTTATATGCTATTCATGCTTCAATAAGTTGTATAAAAAAGAACAATATACCACAATAAATCTGTTTTAAAAAATTAAAGTGAAGTAGTAAGGTAAAGGTGGAGAAGCTCTTTACAAAAAGTTAATAACAAAAAATGTCTCTGTGGATATAGAACACTTAGAACATTTATACATTTATAATTTTAAATGGTAGGATTATGGATAAGTATTTGACATTTCTTTGAAAATTATTCATTCTCCTACTGTATGATACAATATTTAAACTTTCAGGTATTTACTGAATAGAAGGAAAATTTGTATCTCTACAAATGGGTTGAAAATGGTTTATAACAGCCTTATTCATAGTAGCCATAGTAGTATTCATCTCCTACTGTATGATACAATATTTAAACTTTCAGGTATTTACTGAATAGAAGGAAAATTTGTATCTCTACAAATGGGTTGAAAATGGTTTATAACAGCCTCATTCATAGTATTTAGTAGTAACTAAAATAATCCCAATAACTAACTGCATAGAAAGGAAATTGTGGTATAATATATAAATAATAGAATACTACTCAACAATTCAAAAAAAAAGAAAATGCAGATAAATACAAAGACATAATAAATTTCAAAAACCATTATATACAGTAAAAGAGGCCAGGACATTATATAAAATTCAGTAAAAGCAAAACTAATCCATGGGTTGGAATAGGGTATGCATTTGAATGGGAAGGGGCAATAATAATAAAGTTTTCTGGGATGATAGATTATGTCTTTTTTTTTTGGTATGGATTACAAGGATTTATGCAATTTTGAAAATTCAATGAATGAACCATTTAAGGTCAAGATATTTTACTGTATGTAAATTATACCTCAATATAAAATAAATATAACCATATATACTATGTAAGTTAACCATATAAATATAACTATATATATAACTATATGTTAATTTCTCTTAATTTGTATATGATCAGTTAGAAGATTTTTATCAGGAAATTGGGCATATATTTTTTTCTAGCCACAAATCAACAAATATATTTACCTATACCCTCCTTTCTGGAACATGGATCATGAAGCTAGCTTCCTGTTTCCTCTTCTCATGAGTCACCTCTTCCCCACAAAACATACAGACCAAATATATCTATGTTCTCTTTCTTTCCATGATAGCTATCTTGGTTCATTTTGGACCATGGACTAGATGGATTACACACAGTGGATTTTTTTTTTTTTCCTTTCTCACAGTTCTAGAGATTAGGTCCAAGTCAAAGTAGACCTGGCAAATTCAGTGTCTGGTGAGAGCTCACTCCACGGTCCAAAATGGTTCAGAGCTTTCAGTCCTTTTGCCCTGTCCTCACAAGATGGAGAGGGCAAGGGATCTTTCTGGAGTGTCTTTCTTAAGAGCACTAATCCCATCCATGAGGAGTTCACCCTGATGACCTAATGACCTTCCAAAAGTGACACCTCCAAAGTTTACCATATTAGGGGTAAGGTTTTTAATATATGAATTTTGAGGGAACACAAACCTTCAGTCTATAGTCATGGCTTTCCCTCATCCATAAGGTATTACAATTTCTTATTGCTGTGACAGGAAGTTGGAGATTACTTCTTACTCATTATATTTTGCCTGAGACTTTTCAGTCTGTTATAAGCACTTTGCATTCTAAGATTACAGATTAAATATCAAAATGTCAGCAAGGGACTCTGATTTAACTGTCAAATCCCTCCACAGAACTGAGCACTGAGGGACATCTAGGTGGTTCAGTGGTTGAGGATCTGCCTTCAGCTCAGGACGTGATCCCAGGATCTGGGATGGAGTCCCAAACCAGGCTCTCTGCTTCTCTCTCTGCCTGTGTCTCTGCCTCTCTCTCTCTCTCTCTCTCTCTCTCTCTCTCTGTCTCTCTCTCTCTGTCTCTCATGAATAAATAAATAAATCTTCAAAAAAAAAAAACTGAGCACTGAGTTCAAATGAGAAAAATGTTACAGGAAGAAATGCAAAATCTTATTTTTCTCCCATAGTCATATATTATTGTTTAGCCCAATCATTCCTGCATTCCAGAACTCATTCCTAAGACCCTACTCACTGCTAACCACATCTTCACATGAATTTCAATGTATTTTTGACTGATTATGATTTATTTCAAATTACTATGTCCAAAACTACCTTCATTCAAGCTCATAGAAAATCAGTAACCAATCATGCTTGGCATCTATCCATTTCTTCTTATCCTCACTGTCACCATTTGGGTTATATTTTTATTGATTTCACACCTACCAGACCTCTCCTGTTACCATCATCAAAGCATCATTCTCATATCACCACGGCTTGTAATCTGCCCTCTTCATATCCAAAACGTTGTGGTTCTGTAAAGATACCAATATTCTTCATCTCTTTTGGAATTTTACACATTGTATTCTCTCTACCTAGAATGCTCTTTCCTTTTCTCATAGGTTAACTCCTACTTATTGAGTCTCATCATAGATGTGAATTTCACTGTGCAGTTTTTCTGATACTCAAGAAGAAATGTATCTTTTCGGTGGTCTGTCTTATCCTTTTGAACTAATAACCATTATAACTCTTATCATATTGCACTTTAATTGAATATTTATTTACCTGTCTTTCCTACTAGGAACTTGAGGGTAGGTACTCCCATTTAGTGCAGAATTTCTAATATATAAAAATAAACATAGTGTTTTATGAGTTTCAAGTGTTTCCTTTGTTGCAGGAATTAATGAATGAGAAAAAAACTATTATAGAAATGAGAATAGAAATCAGAATTCTAAAAAAAAGAAAGAAATCCAAATTCTAGATTATTTATATCATATAGACTTCAATAAATATAATACCAAATATTAAGGTAAAGCATAACAGTATACTTTTCCTGATTATATTGCAAGGTAAATTAAGTATTTGCTTAATATATGTGCACTTTTAAGTTTAATCATGTAGTTGTTATTGTAGAGATTTTTGATAATTCAAGAAACAAAATTCCATATTTCAAGTTATAGATTATTCTCTACTAAGGACTGATTGTTATAAAAACAATTTTTGAGGTGTTCTCTGTGATAACAAGAGACCAGATGGACCACTTGTGATGGACCGATTTATGTTACCATTTTCCAGAATGTAGCGTGCAGCCCCTACCATAACTAAAAGAAGCATACACTCTAGTAACTCCGTCATTATAAATTATCCATAAAGCTGACCATTTTTTATTTATAGATTTATTGGCTGAATTTTTTAATGTCAACTAAATTACTATCAAATGTAAAACAGGATTTGATATAGTTGTTTAAGATTCATCATTCAGGTTTTAGATTACTTTGTAAAGATAACAAGGTAATTTCAGTACAAATTTAGCCAAAAGGCTAAAGCATGGTTTGCTTGTTTGTTTGTTTCTTAACTGTTATGACAAAATTCTGCCTTTGGTTTTGTCACCTAAGGCAAACCTTTCATTTCACATACTCACCATAAGGTTGATGGATGAACAGATGGATTGAGTACACTACTGGGTGTCCTATCAGCTGTTTGTGATTCTCTGAATGGTGATGGATGATAAAGTAATAGGAGCAAACATGTTTCATAAAAACAGAGATGTTGGAGCTGTGTGCATCATTGTCAAACAATGCCTTATTCTATATCTTTAGGAGTTTACTTTATGAAGTCCTATTGCAAATTCTTAGACTTAGTATATTTGTAAATATATCATTTGCTCTCTTTTTTTTCTAATCAGGTATAGAGCAAAGCATCTCAGAATAACCTAAATGTCATATGGATGTATGCCAGCTATTTATTTAAATAGTTTTAATGTCTGCATAGAACGTTGACATTGAATGACTTAATTATCTTAATTATTGATTTCAATCTTTAAAATATCACAGCAATCAGCAATAAGAAACTGAGACTACTTATTGCTCTTAATCTATTCACCTGTTATTAAGATGTTGATTAGGCAAAATGAATCATCAAAGAACTTTTAACTTTTGTTATACCCAAAATTAATAGTCCCATATCTCCCTCCATCATTATTTATATATAATTAATGCCAAGGAATGTCTTTGCTTTTAGACATAAAATGGCTGATAAGCAAACTTACAAAACCATTTCCAGGGACAATAAATACTTTCATAGTGTAGAATACACAAAATAATACTATTATGTGTTATATAGTTAGAGGTCTTAGTTCCAATATTAGGTATTTCTATACTTTCTTCCAATGTATATCAGTTTTTCTTGTATATCATTCCGTCATTCATAAGAAGATTGGTTTTTGAGTATCAAACTGTAAAATCAGTATATGTTCTGTCAATGAACAGAAAGGTTATCTAAAAGAAACCGAATTTGACTCTATTTAATTGAAGGGGTTAGCTCAATCAAAATAAGAATGATGTGGGGCACCTGAGTGCCACAGTGCGTTGCATATCAGACTTGATTTTGGCTCAGGTCATGATTTCAAGGTCCTGGGAATGAGCCCCTCATCTGGGCTCCCCATTCAATGGGAAGTCTGTTTGAGGATTCTCTTCCTCTGCCCCTCCCCCTGGTCACATTCTTTCTTTATCTCTCTCTCTTTCTAAAACAAGTAAATAAATCTTTAAAAAAAGAAGAATAGGCAAAGAAGGGATAGACAAATGAATCTCAGAAGTCAGGAACAACAGGGTCTATCACAGGAGTTTTCATGTAGAGGCTAAAATCTTCCTAGCCATGATGTTTGGATCTATTGACTAAAAATATCAGGAATCTAGGTAGATATGAAAAATTCCCTTAAATATTTGGTCTGCCTCCAAGTTCATGCTTACCCAGAATTTGCTTCATGGTTGTAATCTGGCTTCCTTCCCACTCCATTGTCTTCATAGAATAAATGAACATGTTTTCCACACAGATACTGAGAAGTATTGTTATTATTTTTATGAGCTTTATTTTTTACTGTTAACTCAATATATTGGTGAAAACATACTTGCATTGTAGGAAATGGTAATTTTGACTGATTATAAATATGGATATGATATAGATATAAATAGAGATAGAGAGACACCTATATAATTTCTGTGGACTTGTATTCTACTACTTACTTGTTTTAATTTGGGATCATCGTGTTTGTAACTCTGATTTTCCCAGGTGCATTATATAAATTTGCCTGGAATTCATAGGAGACCTACCTGTCCTAACCATACTCCCCATTCACATGTTGGACCAGAAGATTTAAGCACTCTCAATGTCAGACTGTTAAAAAATAATAAAATAATTGCTCAAACAAGTAAATAACTCTTGTTCTTTCCTATATCTTTCCCATCACCAGCACCAAAGGTAGATACATTCACTTCTTGATCTTCCTAATTGGTTAATTTTGCAACGGCGATATGGTTAGTCTATTGCATACTAAGAAATAGCCTTGCTGTGTTCTGTCTCAATAGTCCTCTGAGGAAAGTTTCATCAACAAAGTTCCTTCCTCCAAAACAAAGGGACTTGGTTATTTGCATGATCCATGGAGCAGTCTTACATGCATATAGTTCTCTGCTTTTGTAATCTAGAAACAATTTTGTTGACGTGAAAAGAAGTTTACTTCTCTTATCATCATGGAAAGATACTGCCTTTGCTCTTTCCATTTTCTAATTTATTCTGGGAAGATCTCTTTGGTTAATCTCTGTTTTTGAAAGCAGGACAACAGGTGATTGGGAGATGGGTAGGGTGGCAGCACCAGAAACACATATGAGCATCCAGAGGTCTCAACTCTGTGTGTGTGTGTGTGTGTCTGTGTGTAAGAGAGAGAGAGAGAGAGAGAGAGAGAGAGAGAGATTCTGAAAAAAATCTGAACAAATCAATTAGAAGGTATCTCTGGGAAATGTGAAGGTGAGTTTGTACCAGTAAGCAGGCTAAGAATGATAGACTAAAGAGTTTGATTTTTATCATAAAATCAGAGAAAAGTCAGAGAAGCACTATAAGCAGTATAGCCCTGATAAGATTCACATCTTATGTTAACTGATATCAGCAAGGACAATTGATTGGAAAGGAGGATGGGAGGTGTGCAGGCTATGGGGTGATATTAAATAAAAAGTTTTTAGAGTAATACTTAGGTGACAGTAAGAACAATGAAAAAATGAAACTACTATTTTTTCTCATTTCAAAATTTGATCTCATTCATTTTCAAATGAGAGGAAGGAGCGATATATATTGAAGCCACTGAATATTCCCCAAGATGCAGCTTTCCTGTGTCCCAGTGTTGGATATGCACTATTTGATAATTCCTTATGCTGCCTCTACACTGAATTAAACTATGCTTGCCCTTACTCTATATATACTATACTTTGCAAAAAAAAATCCTTTATGGAATAGTTAGAATCTGTTTTTGGTTTTCAATTTTAGATGGATAAAGCTAACGTCTTGGTCATGTATTCTGACTGTGTCCCAAAAGGCTTACCCCAGCATCTTCATTTTGAGGCCATCTGTAATTAATTGTAGTTGGTGCCGGACCATTGTGACTTTTGCACACTCAGATTAACAATACTTAAATGTTACTCAGCAACAGCCCACACATTTCCTAATGATTCCTACTTCTTACAGACCCCTCCCAACACCATTTATTCTAAATTCCATCTCTTTCTCTATCTGATCATACCTTCCTCAGCTGAACAGTTTGCTATACTCCATGACTCTATTGAGTGTATGTGTGCGTGTGTGTTTGTGTGTGAACCCCTAGACACTGATGTGTAGATAACTGCACACAAAGTTCAGAAGGTAAAAAATATTTTTATAATAATAGAAAGATATTATTTTCTATATTCATTATTTCACGAGTATACAGTGGAGTCTTCCAAGACAATATGGCAATTACTTGTGTGAGGCCAGATTTTCTCTACAAATTTCAAACAAAACATATAGCAGCAAAGACAAAATGAAAATTCATCTTTCATCTCTCAAGCCAGACACTAAAGGCAGCTCCCAAACTGTAAAGCAATGTGATTTTTCTCTTAGACTTTTTGAAAATATTGTTATTTCTCATAAAATATTTATGATAACTAATAGTGGGTTTTTGCAGTAATTTTAAAACACTTAGTATTTAAATCTATTAACAAGCTTTACTATGTCAATAATTTCATAATATATACAAATATCTAATCATTATGCTATATACCTGAAACTAGCATTATATTAAAGGTCAATTATGCCTAAATAAAAAATAAAGTCAACTAATTAGAAAAATATGTAATTTATAATATAGTAAACATTAATAGATATAATATTATATATAATATGCATAATCAAACTCTGTCTAGGTTCCTCAATAATTTTTAAGAGGATCAAAAGGCTCTGCATCCAAAAAATTTGAGAACATTGGTCTGAAGATTAGTTAGAACCCTAAGAAAAAATTAATATCCTTGTTACAGATACTGGTATCTACATAATGGGATGTCCTAGGAATGAACTATTGTAAAATATGACAAAGTTCAAACTTTCTCCATCAAATGTTCTTGTATTAACCATGAAACATATCTTCTCTGCAGGATATCAATACATTAATTATCTCAGAAAGCATCATAAGAATTGTTAGACAGAAAAGTGGGCCAATATGTGATTCTCATCATTCACATGGCATCTTCTAGATAAAAATTTTAACTGAGAAATCCTTAAATGCTGCCTTGTAACACCAGTCAATGGCAACTAGGAATTTTATATTGAGTTGGTATAAACCCCAATTTTAACAGATATATTTGTTAAGAACATATAGCAAAGAAGCTCTCAAGATAAAGATATCAAGAAAATATAAGGGTCATAAATCAGAAGTAAATGGTCTTTGCATGAGAACAAATACCCAAACCAGGTACATTAAAAAATCTCTATCATGTACACTTACCACAATGAGCACTGGGAAATGTGTAAAATTGCTGAATCACTTCATTATATGTCTAAAACTAATACAGCACTGTATGTTAATTATATTGGAATTTTTAAAAAATAATAAAAGTCTGAACCCTAACAGCAGACATAGTTTATCTAATGTAGTCAAATTCATCTAACTAAAAAAGTCCCTAACCACAGGACCCCCTTTTTTATACTTTGACACCCATAATTACCTTTGATTCAAAATCTAATTTCAAAATCTGCATTAAAATATCAGTACAACACTCAGTGTTCCCTCAGTTCCTTGACCATCCCAGCATCAGACATCTTGTCATAGCACTTAAGAAAGTATCCTCATTGGCATGCCCTAGGTTCATGTTATTATCTTTTCCACATTACTTCCAAAACATAATTTCAACTGTCCTAATAAGTGAATGAATTTTACATTAGGAGACTAATTACAAGAGTAGCTGACTGATTATCCTAAGTCCCCTTGATATTTTCCACACCCTCTCAAACATATCAACATAATGTTTCCTAATGACATGTTCAGTCTATCAGCCTTGTTTCTGTAGCAAATAATTTTTTCAAAAAGGTTTATCATCTGTTCATATTTTTGGTCCCTGAATCTCGTCTTGGGCTACTACTCAGCTAAATGTCACCCATTCTCAGTATTACTTTCTCTAAGAAATGTATCAATGATAGGGAACAAACTGATGGTTACCAGACAGGAGGTCAATGACGAGATGGTTAAAATAAGTGATGGGGATTAAACAGTAGTACACTTATCATGATGAGCGCTGTTGCTCAAGAATTGTTGAATCCCTATTTTATACACCCATCTCAACTTCTGAGCTCATCAACAGGTGCTGGAAGGTTTTTTACTCATCTTGGCATATTTTTAAACTCCCTTATTCACCATTTCCTTTTAGATTTCATTGGGCCATTTATCTCCTATTTCAGAGAGAAAGGGGGGTAAGTAACAGTAATTGCAACTTTGTTTTACTGCATTTTGAAACATTTCCTACAACTGCTTTCCTTCCTCTCTTTTCTTTCTTTCCCAGAGTATGAGGAGTCCTTTCTCGTTTCTCCTCATGATTTATTATATGTATATTTTTTCTTTAAACCATCAAAACATGTTTATTTTTACAAGCTTGTAAAAACTAAGACACACGCCAATAAAATGAATAGGCATGGCTACCAACCTAGAAACAACTGTATTTACATTTTTATCTATTTCTTTTCAGGGCTTACTGAAATACATGTTTTAACATTAAATTTAATTATGTTATATATTTATAATATTTTTAAATTTTAAGTTTATTAAGTTTTTGCATCCTGTTATTATCATTTAAGATAACAATTTTATGCTCTAGAGACCATTCATTCTTGCCAGACTCGCTCTAATCACATATTCGTTTATTTATTATGTTATTTAATCTTCACAAGAATGTTGTAGGGTAACTATTACAGTTGAGTGTCTTGTGGTTGAGAGAGGAAAGAGATTCAGAATTACTAAGTAGCTGAGCTAGTATTCAGATTTTTGTTCTCACTAATAATTTAGGGCTCTTCCACTGTACCATATACAACAAAAAACAAGGAGGGAAGAGAAAAACAAAACAAAACAAAACTAATGAGAGGACCATAAGCCAGGAGATCATGTGGAAGTAAAGTAAAAGCTGAGCTCAAGAAGCAATGTAGGACATCCATGATATGGAGTATGACATTGGAAAGAAAATGGAATATCAACAATTTAATATACCAAAGCTAATTCAGTGAAATAAATGTTATTTTTGTAGTACCTTATAGAATTGTGTGGTGTCTCTGTGTGTGTGTGTGGGGGGGGGGGTTCTATCATGTGGCAACAGCCAACTGCCATTCTGAGTCAATAACCAGACATACTTGATGCTATATCAAGTGACTATATATGAACAAGTAGCTAATAATTCTGACAGAGAAACAACTTCATTCATCAATCTCTTTATACAAATGTTCCTAGTAATTTCTCTCTCTCTCTCCTTCTCTCCTTCTGGATCCTTGTCCTGGAATGTAACACTTTCTTTGCTCTCTTTTTTTTGCAGGTTTGCATGTTTTTGATATATTTATAACATGTTAACTGTATATGCATATACATACATATTCCCATTTATCATAAAACTTCATAAGTTAAGCATAAGCTTCAAGGTTTCAAAACTAACTTTTGCAAAATTTAGTTTTGCTAAATACAAAGCATTCAGGCAGAAATTACAGCTTTTATTTTCTAAATCAAGAGTCCATGGTTTCAGGTACAAGATATCCACAGAACTTGAGCAGATGGTAGTTTGTAATTAATATGAATTTTAAAAGCTGAATGTTGATGTATAATAGCATTTGCTTTGCCTATTATTAGATATTGAATTTTACTCATGTACTGCTTTAAAAAAATTACTCTACACTCTGCCACTTTGACCTTACAGGAGATTAGGAAATGAGAAGTTATTGAGTGAGGAGATCCAACAAAATTACAATTACAGAAATCTCTGAATGCTGTATGTAATTGAATTTATCCACAAGCCAAAAATCAATGCAGTCATCCAGAAACACACCAAATGTGACATTTGGCTTTTTCTGCCTTATCAAGCCTAATTGATGTTGGAGGAAATAAATGAGAGAAATAGTTAGTCTTATAGTAGTAGTCTCTAAGGATATATCAAATAGCCATTCATAAGAGCTAAGAGTAATTCATATTTCTGAATGTCCATTCATGGCAGCAGTTGAGACCAACTCCTTTTATATCTTAGCCTCCAGCTCCTACAATTTCTCCCTGCCTTCCTATGGGGAGTTGTTAAAAAGGAGACATCTATTTAGTGGTTAGATATTGATATATAATGGTTTTTGAGATGTCTGCTTTGGGATTAAAAGCCAAAATGTGATAGTTAATTAAATAAAATAAGAGTTTTTACATAATTTTAAACATTTACATAAGTATTGACATCTGTGTTATAGTAAAATAATATTATTTTTTAGAAGTCTGAGAATAATATCAGAGCTCACAACATCTCATTTCTTTGTTTTGTTGAAATAATATTTTTGCTCTTTTTGTCCACCCAAATAAAGTATCACTATTTACACATATATCCACACATGTATACATATTCATGCATTTCCACATTGGTCAATACTAAAAGGTCCAGTTCCTTCACTGTACCAGATGGATGGGGATGTCTCCTATCCACTACTTTAGCAATTATTTATTCACAGGACTTAGTTTTTAACCGCATAACCAGGAATGGTGCTACTCAAGGTGTGTTCTGTAGCCTGGTGGTGGTCTGCAACCTGTTATCAGAGGGCAAAAAATTAAGTGAGAAATTGAAAGTAAATATTATAAAATTATGTAACACTTTGACCGATATTTTATGTCTGTGAACTACATAAAAAATTGGGACAGGCATTTTTCATGCACTTTTTAATCTTTAATTTTCTATTAATTTTTTAAATACATTAAAATTGTTCTACATAAAAAAATTGTTCTATATAGATTTTTTTCAAAAAGGACCATCATAATGATGTTTTAAAACACTTGTGTAGAAGGGTAGAGGTCAATAATCTTACTTATTTTTATTGTCTGATAATCAAAAATTTTAGAGAGATCTCCTATTTTCAATAATAATTTTCTTAATATCTTAGAATCAAGTTAGGGTAGTCTTCCTGCTTTCATTACATTCTGTAAGTATCCATTATTACAATATGTTATAGTATATGTATAAAATGTATGTGTTACATTTTATGTTTTAAAAAATTTAGAGGATAAAAATACCAAGAATCCTATCAAGAAAGGCAGATTCTTGGGCAGCCTGGGTGACTCAGTGGGGCAGCCTGGGTGGCTCAGCAGTGTAGCGCTGCCTTCGGCCCAGGGCCTGATCTTGGAGACCCTGGATAGAGTCTCACATTCGGCTCCCTAGGGAGCCTGCTTCTCCCTCTGCTTGTGTCTCTGCCTCTCTCTCTCTGTGTCTCTCATGAATAAATAAATAACATCTTTAAAAAAAAAAGGCAGATTCTCAGTGCCTAAACTAGAACATTTTGTTTTCCTCTTAAAAAAAAAAAAAAACTCTAAATGATTCTAATTCAGAGTATAATCTGACCTATATTGCTTCTTTATACTTATATGCTTGCCACCTTAGATGCTTCACATGGATATAAATTACTGAAACAAAATCAATTGTATCTCTTTTATTGTTGTATTATTATAGCCTGAATAAAAATTTACTTAAATCAACCAAAAAAATATGGAAACATTTCATTTTCATCACTGATTATTTAGGTCCAGAAGTAATGGCTCAACACCTGAAAGGTGCACTATTTTCTATTTCTATTATATAAAATTTGATGTATCTGTGATTTGAACTATAATAGAGTGAATGAAATTATCTTTATTGAGACTCTGTAATGGTATATTTAATACTTACTTTGCAATGTAAATAATTAAGAATGCAAAATAATAAATATTATATAATTGTAAGCTTAATATGTTTCCTTATTATTACAGGTACATGTTTTTGTAAACTGAACCTAGAAACTATACAAAACTTTAATTTAAAGTTGGCAGGCTACTTTTTAACATGGAAACTGAGTTTATTATCGATGTAGATAATTTCTTTGGGTTACAAAGTAATTTGAGTGAATAATTTATTCACAAAAATTTAAAGCAAGTACCAACATATTATTCTTGAAGAAAACTGTGAAGTCATTTAAGTCTAAAGAAAGATATTCAGAAAGATTATGCTTTCTGGTTTGGTAGGATAGATGACGTGGCCATTTGAGTTGTAGACATCCCTCTAAAAGCTCTGGTGTTTCTCTGGTAGGAAAGTTCCACAAAAAATCTCTGTGTTGCTATAATAAGTCATCTATATATGATGACTTCCACATCATTATCTCTAGCTCAGACAAATACTATCAATTCCGAACTCTTCTATCATGCTTCCTAGTTGGGACCACCTATTGATTGTTTAATTTTAGGGCAAACCTAAAAATGGATGAAGTGGAACTAACTGGTTTTATTACAAACCTGTTCTATTCTGTCTTCCACATCTCTGTAAATAGAACTATAAGTCACCTAGATATAAGGACCAAAAACCTAAGGCAGATCTTTGATTTTCTTTTTTCTTTTTCTTTACTAACCTATATTAAATACTTGGCAAGACAATCCAATCTCCAGAACATATCTATCTGAAATCCACCCAATTCATATCCATTACCACCACTCCAGACCAAAGCAAAATTACTTCTAACCTGAATTAACCTTCCTGATTTCCTTCTTTCACTTTTGCTTCCTGGCAACCCATCCTCTACTAAACACAAAAACATTTTTTTTTTCCCAAAATACAAACAGATATTCTAGGAGATTTAATTAAAATATATCACTGGATACCACTTAAAAACAGCATTCATATCTGAACTATTTTCCATAATCTGTAAGTCATTGCACCTCTGAGTCTTGAATGTTCGCTGACTCCTTTCTTTCATGTTTCCTACTTATTTACCATAGTTCAGCTGTATCGTCTCAGTATCATCCCTGCAAATCACTTTATCTCAGTTGATGAAAACCAATTCTTGGATTATTAACATTAACATCATGGGTACCCTCATCATGGCTCCCAGATATCTCCATTTCCTGGTATTCCAACCCTTGTTTAATCCAGTCCTTGAATGTGGGCTAGACCTAATGGCTCATTTCCATGAACAGAATACAGCAAAAGTGACATGATAGCACTTTTACTCAGATTACAAAGATACTATGGCTTCTAATTTACACACTCTCCCCTACTCTTTCAATTGCTCCTCTGAAGGAAACCGGCTGTCATTTTGCACACTTCTATGGACATACCCATAACTATCTTTTCCAGGAAATAACCAGCAATGACCTGGTGTCTCTCCATATAGCTACATCTCACGATTACAGAAATCCCTCTTTACTTGTGCCTTAAGGGCTAGTAGTAGTGATGATTCTTGTTACTGGTGGGTCCCAGGGACCCTTCTCTATTTCTTTTTAGGTCTTCTACCCTGTCATACCTTCACAAGTTTTTGTTTGTTTGTTTGTTTTTTACTTATGCATGAGAGACACAGAGAGAGAAAGGCAGAGACACAGGCAGAGGGAGAAGCAGGCTCCATGCAGGGAGCCAGATGTGGGACTCCATCCCGGGCCTCCAAGATCAGGCCCTGGGCTGAAGGCGGTGCTAAACCGCTGAGCCACCAGGCTGCCCCCTTCACAAGTTCTATGTTGAATGTTCTCAAATTATCCAGTATGAGTGTACTATGTGTTTTCTCTTGGGACTCAGATGCTCATAGGGAGGGAAAAGCAGACCCCAACAATAAGTGATTGGCAATTTTGGTACATGGCCAATGCACACAGAGAAATAGGACCAAAATAGAAAGACATGACACATCACAACAGGTAATATAAAATTCAGTGATCAGTGTTCTTGATCACATATTTTAATTTCCACCTGAGGTGTATGCACAAACACACACACACACACACACAGGCACAGAGTATCATGTAAGTTGGGAATGATTCACGCTGCAATTAAAATATCTGACAAATGGTAGCTTAAACCAAGAACATTTATCAATTTTACAAGTAAGGGGCAGAGGTAGGTAACCTTTGTTCATTTGTGTTTGTTTTTAGCAACTCAATGATTTCAGTAAAACCCGAGGATGTTTCCAGCTTTATGAGCCACTATTCTTCAAATAGGTTTTTTTTTTTTGTGTGTGTGTGTATTGATTGATTGATTGACTTATAATTTATTTTTGTTTTTTTATTGTACCTGTTAATAGTTATAAGATATTTGCAGAAGTTCTGAGCATTACAAATATATTCAAAAACAAGAAGCAAGATAGGGCATTGAGGAATCAATGACAACAGGGGCCCTTAGAATTTGTATACTTCTCTCATATTTTATAAATACATATTTTTCAGGAAAATTAAGTCAAACATTTCCTTTTCCCTTGCTAGTATTTTTCATAAGATCACCTTGAGTCACAAGGGAGAATATGAAGGCAAATAACCTGACAAAAGAGAGTGAAGTTAACATACTTATGATTCATCCCTAGAACTAGGGAAAAGGTCCATCTGGGGTTCTCTGATCAAAGAACTTTCCCTACAATATCAACAAGTTGTAGAGGTTTTAAACAGGTAATAAAAAGAAAGAAGGCTATTGTTGGCCAACTAACATTTTCTGCAACAAGTGCTTGTCATAACATAGTATGATTACTTATTCATATTTCCTTAATTTTATTTGATAAATTATGTATTTCTAGTTCCAATGCCAGCAGTTTGCACATGGTTACTAAACAAACATTTATTGGGTTAAAGAACAAATAAACCCTGGCAGGCATGGTGACAAATGGAATTTATCTGAAATTTCTTGCTAATATCTAATTAGTAGGCCTGTTAATTGACTTTTAGGTGCTTAGAATCAAGAAGGACTGTAGGAAATCTAGTTCAACGTTCCATGCATTTAATCCAGAGAAGTGGTAATTCAGCTTCTATTTAAAAATTCATAATGGGAAAGATAATGCTCAATTCCATTTTGAAATAGTGTTGATTATTAGAAAATTCCTATTGAACATTTGCTGGAACCAGCATTTGCTGGAACTGCAATGAATTCATACTTCCTCTTCCATCCCTGTTCAAAACTCAGTCTTGTCTTCAAATCATCTACATTTTTTCATTATATTGTTATTTCAGTTTCATTTCATCATCTAAAAGACTTCTTAAATTCTTGTGTTAAAAATTTTGAACAATATTTTAGATACAGGTGTTTCACCATTGACTACCATATTTTTCTTTTTGTCTGATAAAAAAGACTATCCTTATGCTATTTTTTGCAATTGAACTTTTACTTCATATCTATGCTATTATGCCTAAGGTATAACCATTTATTTATGGTGTTACATGTACATGTTTGTTTTCCAATTGATATTACAAGACGTTTAAAGCCAGGACCACTTCCTAATTTGTTTTATCTCCATGGCATCTCAAAGTTCTCTACGAAATAAAGAAGTGACTCATCTTAGTAGAAGGACAAGATTTGTTACCCCAAAATCAGTACATTCTTTGGCAAAATTTTCTCAATTTGTTTTAATTTTCCTTATCTTTAAAATGGAACTATTGATGTGCCTAGGTGGCTCAGTTGGTTAAGTGTCCAACTCTTGAGTTTGGCTCAGGTCATGATCCCAAGGTCATGAGATCCAGTCCCCTGCTGGGCTCCATGCTCAGTGGAGTCTGCTGAAGATTGTCTCTCTCTGTCTCTGCCCTTCCCCCAACCCCTCACTCACTCTCTCTCAAAAAAATGGAAAAATTAAGAATCTGATCTCAAAAGTTGTGTCAAAATAAGTTTTGATACCTTTTATACTTTTAAATTGATAATTATGCTTATCATAAAAATTAATAATATTGTACGCTATGGATGTTTGTAAAATATTTAATGATTTCACATTAAGTTTCACATTATACATTAATATAGATATTTTTAACCTACACTACATATATCTAAGTATTTGGGTTTAATTTTCAAAACTCCATGAACGTATTAAATTTACTGATACTAACCACATTGTGAGGCAACTTGATCTTGTTGAAATTCATTCTTTCAATATCTTTTCTATTTTAACTTTAACTCAACCAGCAGTTATTTTATTCTCATTTTGGTAATGTCTGATACAGACAGGTACCAACAACATAACATGTTAATTCTTTTCAAAATTTTGAAATATATAATTTTGTGTCATAAAAGGTAAAGATCAAAATAAACATGCTGTAATCAGATTCTACATGTATCAAATAATTATATTGAAAAAAATATAAAAGCAACAGTAAGTTTGCTGAGGCAAAAATTATAGTGGGAAACAATGTCTCATATACCTGTTTTTGATAAATACAGTTTGCTCCAAAGTAATTTGTTTCTTTGTTCTTACTTATTATCTAAAATCATTTTTACTTGCCTTTATAATTTTCTGAGTTAGAATATGCTAGAAGCTACAAGTTTCAAGCTTTCCTTGTATTTTATGTCAGAGAAATGGTTATTCAGATCCAGTTTTTTTTTTCCAGATCCAGTTTTGAGTGAGAGTAGGGCACAGAACCTCCCTTAATTTATTAATTATTAATTTATAAATTAATAATTAAAATTATTTATTGTACGTAACCTGACTTTTAAATCTACTTACTGGTTCTAATTCTGCCCTATAGAAATACTCTAAAATTATGCTCCTCTGTCTTCATAGAGTGTACACAAACACATGTGTGTACATAAGCATACACATAAATATACTCATTTTTGTAATCCATCTCTGATACTGACTTGTACATAAAAAGTGGGTTTCTTTTTTTCTCCTTATCTTCCACCTAGTAAGCATGAAGAATAACTTGCTCTGTGAGAAGTTCTACAGATGTCTAGCTTCTTTTCCCTGAAACTAATTTATCACGGATACAAAGCAGTAGGAAGTCTATCTAGTCTCCGGCATAAGCTGTATTTCATACCTTTAATTTTCCGGGAAATAAAGCAATTCAACCAGAAATAATACATTAAAGATATAAGTTTATATTGTTTTCTTGTATTTACTTCTTATATCTTTATTCACTTTGTTCTGTATTAGCACATACTATTATTTCAAATCAATATGAACAGAAAATCTGCCAAATAAAATATCAGTGCCTAGCTTGAAAGAAAAACACAGTATTATGCATCTTATGCATGCACGTGTGCATGTGAGTGCACAAACACACACACACAGTTTATTCTAAACTCATATTTTCTGAGCTTTTATTCCCCTGATTTTAATTTTATCTTTTTTTGGAAGGGGTAAGAAAATTCTAAGAGAAAGCAGTATATCCTATAAAAAAAAAAAAAAGAAAACTAGAGAAATAAAAGGAGAATGAAAAAGCCCATTGAGGGCCATTATTTCAAGAAATAATGAAAACTAATTACCAAGAAATTCTCTAACCTAAGGGGGAAAAAAAGGCATCCAAAAGGCAACTGAGGGAAACACAATAAAAGTGGAAATTTCAAAGAGAAAAGATTTTCATGTGAAAGATTTTTAAATAGACAAAAGGGCTTTATAAAAGGAAACAACAAAACATGATGCTTGAAATAAGTGCTAGCAACTACTAAATGATAATGACATTTCAAAATCCATCAGTGTGCAATTCATTTGAAATGTGACACAATATAATAATATGTGAAGGGATTTTAGGGATTACTTTTGTAGTCCATATTAAAGGAACAATTCCACTTAAAAAGAAGATAGTTTAATTTTCAGATGAGGTGTTCTTGAGAACATTTTTCTTAGTCTCTAAGATCATATGTAAAAGATATAATCAGGTCTCCTTGCAAATGCTGCATTTTATATCAATTTTATCTGTTATTTCAAAAACTTTCAGAAATTTTAATAAAATGTAAGATCAGCCTTTTAGAAAGCATTCATATATATCAACAGAAGTAGACTGAAAGACTTCTTGAGGCAAAAATCTGCCATATTACTATTTATAAATTTCATAATGACATTTGAATGAAATAACTGGAAAATTACTGACTTTAGAGATAAAATCCTATTCATACTGATTATATCTATTGCTGTCAAAACCCCAAATATTCCTACTTGAGAGAAATAATATTCTCATAAATTCCTTATCTAAAATTTTGGAATATAAAGTTGTAATGTTGAGAAGTATAGTTTTAAGGAATCTGTAGCCAAAACTAGACAGGAAGATGGTGAACAAACTCAAATGATAACTTTCTAGAACCTGTGGGACTTCAAGTGGTTCCTAAAATCCACTCTTTCAGCTTTCTAAGATTAATAAGGCTGTAGGAGTATGAATCATCCTACACAGTGTTAGAATTTAGATACACCATTTTGGAAGATACAATTCAATCTACTACAACATGTAAATGGCATTTTGTAATGGTAAATTCTCATTACAAAGTAATGGATAACACTGGGCACGCCATTTACATGAACTCCATGTTTATTTAAAAGGAAAAGTTACATTGAACATTCAAATTACATTGAATAAGGTAAAGATTATCTTTATAAATATATGCACTAAATTTGTGCTTATTTGTGAGTAAATGGTATCATTGTTAAGATATGCTGATTAAAAAAAATAAAGTACTCAGGGAATAATTCCATATTTGTTTTTACCTTGAATTGTTTTTAAATAGACTTCACTTTTTAGAGCAGTTTTAGATTCACAGCAAATTGAGCAGAAAGTACAAAGAATTCCTGTATACCTACTTGCCCCTTGGTTCTCCATTTTGCTTCCCTAATTAATTTGTCTATTCTTTTACCAATATCAGAATATCTTACTTCAGTTTTAAAGCAAGTCTTAAAGTCAAGTAGTCTCAGTCCTCCAATTTGCATCTCCATCAATATTGTATTAGCTATTCTAGGTCTTTTGTCTCTCCATATACCTAGTATCAGTTTCTCATTTTTGCAAAATAACTTGGAATTTTTACTGAGATTGCATTGATTCTATAGATCATGTTGAAACAAATTAATATCTTGAGAATGTAGAGTCTTCCTATGTACCACCATAGAATATTTGCTTATTTAGTTCTTTGATTTCATTCATCACAGTGTTATAGTTTTCTGCATATTGATCTTGTGCATTTATTTTATTAGGTTTATATCTAAGTATTTCATTTATTTGGGTGCTAATCTAAATAACATTGTGGCTTTCATTTCAAATTCCATTTATTCATTGTGGCATATAGGATATTTGTAAGTGAATTTTATGTATTAACCTTGTATCCAACAGGTATATTCAAAACATCTGTCCAAAATGGGCAGAATAACAATTGCACTAGTAGGTATTTACTCAAAGGATACAAAAATACAGATTTTGAGGGGTAAATGCACCCCAATGTTTACAGCAGCATTATTAACAATACCCAAACTTTGGAAAGGGCCCACTACTGAAATCAATATTACACTATATGTTAACTAACTAGAATCTAAATGAAAAATAAATAAATAAAAACCCAGTAGAATACATGTTCTTTTCAAGTGCACATGGAACATTTTCCAAAATATATCTCATGTTAGATCACAGAACAAGCCTTAATAAATTCAAAAAAGCAGAAGGTATACTATGCATCTTTTCCAATCTAAGCTTTGAAACTAGAAATCAATCATAAGAAAAGATGTGGAAAGAATACAAATACAGGAAGTTAAATAACAGACTACAAAACAATGACTGTGTCAACTAATTAAATTAAAGAGGAAAATTAACACATAGACACAAATGAAAAGGAAGACACAATAATTGAGCATCTTTGGGATGTAGTAACAATTGTTCTAAGAGGAAAGTGTATAGCAATACAGACCTACCTCAAGAAGAATAATCACAAATAAACAAATACACTTTATACCGAAAGGAGCTAGAAAAGAAAAGAAAAAAAAAAAAACACAAACAAAACCCCAAACTGGTAAAATGATGAAGTAAATAATAAAGATTAGAGCAAACATAAGTGAAATAGATATTAAAATAAGCAGTAACAACAAAAACAACAAAACGATAGAACAGATCAATGAAATCAGGAAATGGTTCTTTAAAAAATCAACAAAATTGATAAACCTTTAGCCAGACTCATCACAACAACAACAAAGAGATAGGACTCAAATAAACAACATCATAAATGATTCAGAAAACAACTGACACCACAGAAATGCAAAGAATGATAAAAGAATATTATAAAACATTATATGCCAATATATCGGACAACCTAGAAGAAATGGATAAATCCTTAAAGCATATAACCTCTTAGAATGTGTATCAGGAGGAAATGAAAAATTTAAACACACTGATTACCAGCAATGAAATTGAAGCAGAAAACAAAACAAAACAAAAAAACACAAACCCCTCTACAAACAAAAGGCCAGGACTAGATGACTTCACAGATGAATTCTAGCAAATAATTAAAGAGTTATACCTATTCTCAAACTATTCAAAAAATAGAAGAGGGAAAACTTCCAATGCATCCCTATGAGGCCAGAATCGCCCTAATATCAAACACAGAAAAAGACACAGCAACAGAGAACTCTCTGATGAACATAGATGCAAAAAACCTCAACAAAATGTTAGCAAACTGAATCTAACAAAGTATTTAAAAAAAATCATTCACCATGATCAAGTGGGATTTACTCCAAGGATACAAGGGTGGTTCAATATTTGCAAATCAATCAATGTGATGCATCATATCAACAAGAAGAAAAAAAAGAGGATCATTTCAATAGATGCAGAAGAAGCATTCAGCAAAGTACAACAACCATTCATGATATAAAGCCCTCTGCAAAGTAGGTCTAGAGGGAACATACCTGAACATAATAAAGATCTTATATGAAAAACCCATAGCCAGCATCATACTCAGTGGTAAAAAAAAATTGAGAGCTTTCCCCTAAGATCAGGAACAAGATAAGGATGTTCAGTCTCACCACTTATATCAACAGAGTATGTAAGTCCTAGTCAAAGCAATCAGACAATCAAAAGAAATAAAAACATCCAAATTGTTAAAGAAGAAGTTATACTTTCATTATTTGCAGATGACATCATAACATATTTGGAAAATCCTAAAGTTTCCACCAAAACACACTCAACCGCTAATGAAATCAGTAAGGTCACAGAAAACAAAATCATTCTACAGCAAAATGTTACATTTCTACTTAATACTTATGAAGTAGCAGAAAGAGAAATTAATAAAACAGTCCCATTTATAACTGCACCAAAAATAGGGACAACTGAGTGGCTCAGCAGTTGAGTGCCTGCCTTCAGCTCAGGGAGTGATCCAGGGCTCCCAGGATCTCGTCCTACACTGGGCTCTCCATGGGGAGCCTGCTTCTCCCTCTGCCTATCTATCTCTCTCTCTCTCCCTCATAATAAATAAAATCTTTAAAAAAAAAAAACAATTGCACCAAAAATAATAAACCAAGGAATAAACTTAATCAGGAAGATGAAAGACCTACACTCTGAAATTATAGAACACTGATAAAAGAAATTAAAGATGACACAGCCAAATGAAAATATATTCCATGTTCATAGATTAGGAAAATGTTCATAAATTAGGAAAACAAATATTGTTAAAATGCCCATACTACCCAAAGTAATCTACAGATTTAATGCAGTCCCTATCAAAATACCATAAGCATTTCTCACGCAACTAGAAATATAATCCTAAAATTTGTATGGAATCACAAAACACTGTGAATAGTCAAAACAATCTTGAAGAAGAGAAAACAAAACAAGACCTATCACAATCCCAGACTTCAAGATATATGACAAAGCTATAGTAGTAATCAAAAGAGTATGGTACAGGCACACAAAAAAAAGACACATAGATCAATGAACAGAACAGAAAGTCCAGAAATAAACCCACAATTATATAGTCAGTTAATCTTCCACAAAGCAGGCAAGGATATCTAATGGAAAAAAGACACTCTCTTCAACAAATGGTGTTAGGAAAACTGGACAGCTCCATGGACAGAAGAAAGAACGAAAGAAGAACGAAAGAACGAAAGAAAGAAAGAAAGAAAGAAGAAGAAAGAGAGAGAAGAGAAAGAGAAAAGAAAAGAGAAAAACTGTACTACTTTCTTAAACTATACCCAAAAATAAACTCAAAATGGATTAAGGACCTAAATGTGAAACCTAAAACCCAAAAATCCTAGAAGAGAGTACAGGCTATAACTTCTCTGACCTCGGCTATAGCAACATGTTTCTAGATATGTCTTCTGAGGTGAGGGAAACAAAAAGAAAAAATAACTATTGGAATTTCATCAAAATAAAAATCTTCTGCACAACAAAGGAAACAATCAATAAAATTAAAAGATTACCCACTGAATGGGAGAAGACAAATGCAAATGACATATCCAGTAAAGGGTTAGTGTACAAAATATATAGACCTTAAGCCACTCAAAACCAAAAAACCCAAACAATACAATTAAAAAATGAGCAGAAGACATGAACAGACATTTTTACAGAGAAGATACACAGATGGCCAAAACACATATGATAAAATGCTCAACATCACTCATTATAAGGAAATGTAAATTAAAACCACAATGAGATATCATCTTACACATGCCAGAATGGCTAAAATCAAAAACACAAGAAACAACAAGTGTTGGCAAAGATGTGGGGAAAAGAAACCTCTTGCACTGTTGGTGGGAATGCAAACTGATACAGCCACTTTGGAAAACTGTATGGAGATTCCTCAAAAAAATAAAAAATAGAATTAACATATGATCCAATAATTCCACTACTGGGTATTTAGTCAAAGAATACAAAAACACTAATTCAAAAAGATATATGCACCACTAGGTTTATTGCACCATTATTTATAATAGCCAAATTATGATGGCTTCCCTCCTTATCTGACTCAGGATCCTCCTGGGTCCGCAGCTCACTCACTCACTCCACACATTTGGTAGTGACCTGGTACATGTATGTTCCCAAACTCCGCCAGACCAAAGAAAGCTGTCTCCTCATCAGGGAATATTTGGTGCCATGCTAAGCCCTGCGGAGTGTATTAGAGGTATAAGGGCTCACAATCATTTGCATCTTCCTTGTCCTCCTCTCCAACTTCAGACAATGAGTCCTAACCTGTGCAAAGTAGACTCCCAGGGAGTATACAGCAATAAGCAAGCCCCCCCCCCCGGGCTATCCTCAAAGATCTTGCAGTCCATTGAGGGACAAAGAGCAAGGTGATGCAACCATTTAGCAAAAGCAACTTATATGGGGTGACCTTAACTGGGTTAATTAACCTCCGACTGTTCTTCATGGACAGAAGGACAATGAATACTGCATACAGACCAGTGGAAATCAGTCTGGATGGAGGGATAACTCATGTGTGGGCTAAGAGGCAAAGAGAGAGACCGAGAGAGAGAGAGAGAAAGAGATAGAGAATGAACGTACAAAGTAATGTAGGGTGAGCAGGGCAACTAGGACCTTTCCAAAAACGTCTAACTTGTCCAGAACACCAGTTCTCTGAAGGTCAAGTATGAGTATCAACATAGAATTATTTATTTATTTATATATCTATCTATTATTTATTTATTTTTTAAATTTTTTTTATTTATAAAGATAAGTTGGACATTCCAAAAGAAATAAAGAATATAAGACATTCAAGTACTGGCAATATCAGGAAGTAGGCGAGGAGCATGGAAATCATTCTAGTGGGGCCATATGAAAGCAGAGAAGTGTCCATCAGCCTGCATCTGAGATATGAGGAACCCAGCTCCTGCAAGGAAAGCAGGAAGAAATACATTGATTTCTTTCTCTCCCTACTCTTTAATCTCTGTGTGCTGCCTCCCAATGGCTAAACTCAACCAGCATCCTCTTCACAAGTTGGCTCAGGTGATTCATTCCAAAGCGGCAAAAAGCAGGGGAGGGAAAGGCTCCTGATGGATCTAGGGTGGGGGTAGGGGATAATTGGCACAATTATTCTACTGCTGGAGATTTTCAATTTACAAAAGTGGATGAGTGTCTGAAAAGTGATCCATGAACTGAAAATGCACTTAGGTATTAAATAGGAACACAAAACATAATTCAGAAAGATGTCATAGCATTTCAAAATGAAAAGGAAAAAAAAAGAAAAAAGAAAAAGAAAACATCCAATCCTACGCAGTGCTGACACACACGGTAGCATTAGCCATAAAAGCTTTCATTTTATTTTCCAAAAATAATACTGATTTCTCAGGTAACCAGTAAAGTTCTTAATACAACAACCTCAAAGTAATGTTTTAAACTATGAAACAGAGAAATTTTGTAAATCAAGATGTAGAAGGGAACAAAAATATAAATTCTTTTTTCCAACATTAATAGAGTCCTCACAATAAAAACAGGAAGAAATCACATATTGTATAAAATTATAAAATCACTATGAATTTAGTGGCAATCATTATGCTCTAAGAGATGTATATTATCCACACTTCTTTCTGGAAAGACCATTCCACATTGTATATCAATGGTCCATAAATATTAGAGCCATTATGATCACATAGGTTGACATCCCTTGCTGTTCATTTCAAGAAAAGTGTTTAATGCACCACACTGAGTCAATGCTCATTGCATATACTATACATATTTATGTGGGAGAACAGCAAGGCAATTTCTTATCTTGAAATAATAATTCATATAACAGAAAAATCGATGTTTTGTTTAGTTAATGATTATGCTGTGGGTCATAAATTAACTAGGAAATGTACTATCAGTCCCAATGATATTTCAACTTGTGTGTGCAACAAGGGAAGTCATTTGAATATGATAAAATAAAATTGTATGTGAATTCCAATAATACCTAGTCTTATCCTCAGAGGAAAAAAAATGGCCATCACTAATATGCATCCTCTTTCCTCATCAGTCTTGGGGAAAAAAAAAAGTAAACAATGAATGCTTAAAATGAATTCCTGGATATTGAAGATACACATTTTTCAGCATTCTGAGCGAAAATGTGGTCTGCCTGTATACTGTTCTGCTCTAACTACTTTTTTTCCACCAGATTTTCTTAGAAGCTTAATGAGATTTGAAATGAGGAACGAGATAGAAAGATCTCTTCACGACATGAGTAATGCTACTAAAACCTATTTCTATGAGTGTCAGAGTTGCTTCAGTGGCAAATCTCAATGATATTTTCATATATCCTTATTTGCCTAAGCCCTCACTGAAATATCAAATTTTCTTAATGTTGATAAGACAGCAAGGTAATCTTTTCAAAAGATTGAGCTGAGTTCTGAATAGGTTGATAGCCAACCATTTTATTCTTTTTCAACATACCTTCTTCTTATTGGTGAAAGAAACTGATAAATTACTAAGTATATTTTAAAATCGTTCCAAATGCTGCAGCAGATTACGAAGAAATACTTTGTACAAGTTTGGGTCAAAGGAGTGGATTGGAAACAATAATTCTGTCAAGTAAAAATTCAAAATACCACCTTTTAGATAAAATTGATCACTTTTGTGTCTGTTGGAGACAAATAATAGTCTTCAAAAAGAAAACACAATATAATTTTTGGTCTTAAGCATTACTTAAAGTGGTATTAAATATTGGACACATTCATTCCAATTCTGGATGCCATTTTCAATGACCTATAGTCATGGTGACATTTAGCAGAGAGACATTTTGGAGAAGAAACTGACAGTGGAATCTGACCACTCTTCATGGTGTTTAGAAATCAACCTGAATTCATGACTTTGTTAAAATTTCTAAAATATGAATTTACTTATATATTTATTTTACATTAAAATATCAACAGAATTAGAAAAGATTGGTGATAACATATTTTTAAAAAGCTCGGTGATGTGTAAAAGTGGTTAAAAGATAGACATATTTGAGAAATGCTGCTATAAAAAACATTACCTAGAATTTTAAATGCCATCACAAAGTATAGGTAGAAATTGGAGGAAACTTCTATCACATGGATTATTAGTTTGATTGCTTGACCTATAAAGCATGTAAGTGTATAGAATCTAGATTAGCATATTTTAAAATGTGTTCCAGAGAACTTTATATTGCTTATCCCATAGGTTTGGGAAATTTTGCATCACTTAACTCTCAGGTGAAGAGTTAAGGTGCAAAGAACAAGACATGATAAATCTTTCAGTAAATAAACACCATAATTTCACTTGATCAAGAATTTTCAAAAGACATACGATTTTTGTATTATATGCAATATTTCCTTTTATCAGAATTGGTGTTCATTGAAATTACCTTAGGAAAAAATGGTCTAGATTACTGATCTCCTTCTAATGCAATATAAAAGTGTATGATTTAGGGGCATCTGGGTAGCTCAGTTGGTCAGGCATCTGACTCTTGGTTTCAGCTCAGGTCATGATCTTATGGGTCGTGATATCAGGCCCCTTGTCGAGCTCCATGCTCAGCGAGGAGTCTGCTCAAGAATTATCTCCCTTTGTCCCTTCCCCGCGCCTCAAATAAATAAATAAATATTTTTAAAAGTGTATGATTTGAAACAAAATAGACTACATAAGTCATTCTTGTAGACAATATGGCAATAGCCGTTCGTTCATTAAATACTACCATTTGTCAGTCTATGCATCTTCTTAATTCAACTTAGTAAAGAAGTTGGCATAATAAAACTAAACTATTAATTAGTGCATAACTATTCAGCATGTTTATTTTATAAAAAATATTTGAAATATAATCTTTTCCTTCCTTGTCATTGCTTCCTAAAGTATAATCACATTCCATCCTCTAGACTGTTAGAAATGCTTTCATAAGGGCAGAAAACATACTTATTAAAAATATTACGCAAGTTGAAAAGAAAAATTTATTTCACCTTAATTATTTCCCCTCCCTATAATTAGCAGCTAATCTTATCCACACATAGCTGGAGGCTCAGAACCAGTAAATGCGTGACTGTTGGAATGATTGGGGAACTTTACTTTCCGATAATTACAAGATATAATTACTTTGAAGCTTTCAAAGACCTTTCAGTGATTAGGGAAGCTTTTCTAATTCAGTCATAACATTTGTATTACTAATAAACTAAGAAGTCCTACACTTTAATAGCTGACAAATTTGAAAGAAACACCAATTCTAAAAATGGTATTGCAGGCTTCAGGGGAAATCATTTAGGTATTGAAAAGCATTACATTTTTCAGAACTCAACTTCATAATTTTTCTTTTAAAACATATAATCAATTCAGATGTTGTAAGTCAATGTTACGAGCATCTTCTGGGGACACTAGAGCTAGGAACTAAATAATAATTAATAGGAAAACGTAAAATTTTAGAATAAAATGTTTTCTTCCTCAGCAGCGCTCAGGATCCCAAACAAACCAAAAGAGAGGAGTGTTAGGGAACTGACTGCTAGGGTAATTCACACAAGAGGCTGTCACTAAAGATTTGAATGCCTGAAGAAGGTGGGAGCAATTTTAATTTTCTGTGTGACAGTGAATATGACAGGGAAATTGTTGCTGAATTGTAATCTAAATATAGGAAAAACTAGAAGTGAGAAACTCATGCTTGAAAGTTGAGGAAAAGTTAAGTAATTTGCTGAAATTTTAATTCTAGTCTGCTTTTCCCTATGATAAAGGGAAGCTTTTGTTTGTTTAACTTTTCACTCTACTGGAATGCCCGGGCGGCTCCCCGGTTTAGCGCCTGCCTTCCGACAGGGTGTGAGTCCCGGGATCGAGTCCCACGTCGGGCTCCCTGCATGGAGCCTGCTTCTCTCTCTGCCTGTGTCTCTGTCTCTCTGTCTCTCTCATGAATAAATAAATAAAATCTTAAAAAAAAAAGTTTTCACTGTACTATAACTAACATGTGGCATATCAGTGACTGTGAGATGGGATATGCCATAGGAGAGGGAGACCTGTGGAAGAACAATTCAACTTACGAAGCCAAAATACATGTTACTGTTCTTTCTCATCAGTGCATGAGATAAAAATTGTCACGTGTGTTTACATGTATAGTATGCTCACTTGTACAAGAACCTCAGCTAAATTGTACTGAAGAATTCTCCCAAAGAGACACTGGGACACTTAAAATAAAAGTAGGACTTATACAAAGATGTTAAAGGACTTCTCAAAGATGTTAAAGAACCTCAGATAAATTCTTTTATTATATCACTGAATAGTGTATGTTTCATAATATCTGTGATTAGTACTGTATTTTGATTAATTCAAACATATTTGTCTCAATCTGCCCCAATGGCTATTGTAAGAGTAGAAATTAGTTTGAGGATTAGATATCTTCAAAAACCCTTAATAGAAAGATCTCTGGCCTTGAATTCTAAATCCTTGAGTTTCTGCCCTCCTTTAACTCACTTAGGAGTCATAAAACTTATTATCAAAACATACCACCTGTACATCAAGTACTTTTCTAAGAAAGACATATGTTATCTCTATCATTCATAAGAATTGCCATTCTAGATATTATTCTCATTTCCTAGACAGTGAAGTTGAGGTTCAAGAAGTTTAAGTAACTTTCCCAGGATCACAAAGTTAGTAAACGGCATAAATAGGACTCAAGCATATATTTAATTCTAAATGTTGCCTCTTTAAAATGAATCAATCCCTGACCTTCAGATGCCTTAATTAAATTGTTTAAATTAGGTTGATTAATTTCTTAGCTAATTGTTTTAATACCTCTGATTTCTAAGATTACATTTCTTAATCCCTCTGAATTTTAATATCTTTATGTAAAATTAAAAAGGAGGTAAGCCATGTCCTATATTCCTTATCCAGTTGTTGAATTAATTTAAAAAAATAAAAGGTGAATATATTTTATAAGTCAAGTTGTTGAGCAAATATCTCATTTGTTTCCTTCTAATCTCACCTAGTTTAAATAGAAATAATATTTGAATTTCATCAGTTTCCAAAAAAATAAAACTGGGAATATGTAATAGTTTTATTGCCTAAAGAAATCATAAGAATTATTGTATCATAAATTTGAAGTGAAATAAGTGTTACTATTCAATTAAAAATACAAGATGATGTTCTTAAAGATAACTAATTTAGAATTTAATTATATTCAAAATATTCCTAAAATTTAGAATAAAATGTTTTCTTTTTTAGCAGTGCTCAGTATCCCAAAAAAAAACCAAAAGAGAGGAGTTTTAGGGAACTGACTGCTAGTGTAATTCATGCAAGAGGCTGACTTATTCATGAAGTAAACCATTACTTGACTTAAACCAATACTATCCTGAAAATGTTGATTTTTAATAAAAGTCATTTCGATGAAAATCCTTGACTGTATTCATAGGTAATGGTAAAATTCCATATTCTCACATCACTAGACATAGTCAAGCCTGTGCCCTCAGTACAAATAAGTGAAGCAATAACATAAAACAGCATCCAATTCCTTCTTCCACTTCATTATTGTAAAATTGACATTTATATTCTTGTTTTAATAATTCCATAAACTTTAAACTATAAAAACTTCTAAAATTTTACCCAAAGGAAATATAGAAGCTATGGAGACTATTACCAAAATTTCTGTTTGAAGCAAAAATTAAAATAAGACCAGTGTTTAGCAGAAGTTCAGTACAATGAGCCACTCTTTACACTTCTGAAATATGAGCTGTAATGTTCAATTACTTACATAGAGAGCAAGGGCATGAGGTTAGCAATCGCAGATATGATTTTAATCCTGTCTTTGTCATTTATTAGCTGGAAAATCTGGATTCTGAATAAATTTGGTACTTAACTCCTAGGTTTGCTGTGAGGAAAATAAGTATTCATAAGGAGCCTTAAGCACAGTTTCAGAAAGATATTAAGTACTAATAATGTATAAAAATTTTCAGGTCACTTAGAAAATATCCTAAATACAACTTATATTAATGGGAATTTTTTCTAAATTGCAAATTGTGATGTATTATGTGAATATGAACTTGTTTTATATTTTTATGAGATACTGGAAAATACATTGTATCTTATTGATATGTTAATAAGTATTGATAGAACATGTCCTCTTAATTTTTACATCAAATGAACAAATATAGCATTAAAAGTGTTAAGCTTCTGGACTTTTTAAAAAAGATTTATTTATTTATTCATGAGAGACACAGATATAGAGAGAAAGGCAGAGACATAGGCAGCAGGAGAAGCAGGCTTCCCACAGGGAGCCCGATGTGGGACTCGATTCTGGGTCCTGGGAGCCAAAGGCAGATGCTCAACCGCAGAGCCACCCAGGCATCCTTGGACTTTGTTTTAATATAGCTTTGACAAGTTATCCCACAGGCTAACCCTAAAAAGAATTGGGGTTGATGGACTCACCTACCCAAGATTATTTTTCTCATCAAACACCAACTGTCTCATTCACTTTCAAGAAATTTCCTGAATCTCCTGTTAAATGTCTTTCAGAAAATATGTAAATCGGGTCAATATAATCAAATAAGGAATAATACTTTGATTTTGGATTTCATTCTAAGTAGACTGGGAAGCTATTGAAAGGCTTTAGGGAAAAGCACTGCACTATGTCATTTATGGTATAACAGTTCTAATCTGGCTGCCGAGTGGCTGGATTTTAGAGAGGCAACAGTAGAAGCAAGAGGAATAGTTCAAGGGCAAGTGTGGTAACAGGCAAGAAATTAAAATGGTGGTACAGACTATTTGTAATACTATAGGTATTTACCTATACCTACCTGACCTACCTACCTATAGGTATAGGTATAGGTATAGGTATAGGTATAGGTATAGGTATAGGTATAGGTATAGGTAGTTTACTTTATGAGTATAGGTAGTCATGGGTAGGTAGATTTATATATAATGAAGAATGAATAACCAGAAAGTGTAGCCTGAACATTCCTTGCAGGAAGCAAATATTGCCCTCACACATTAACTCAGAACACAAGAGGAAGAAAATGCAAGATTCAAATACTGTCACTGCACTGATTAAAAACTTTCAGTGACTGACAATAACTCCCTAGGATAGCAGCAGAGACCCCGTGGCACTCCACCTAGATCTTCCTCCAGGAATGAAGGATTTATTTAGTCAGCTGCTCAGAGAGCTGCCAGAGACAGCTCTTAGCTGTCAGTTCTCTGCTAATGACCATGATCACATGCAAGGTCACGTCTTCCAGGGTAGCCTGAAGCTAAAGGCTGACCAATATGGGGGCAACAAAGGCATTGTCCCTCTCTCTAACTCATAATCATTTTGAAGGGCTATCTGACCTCTGCGATTGTCCCTGTGAGGTTGGTTGAGGCATTTATTGAGAGTACACTACAGCTCAACCACCAAATCTTGCTTCTTTCTCTTCCCTTCCATAAATCCTAATCCCAAGAGCACTTGTTAAGAAATGTTCTGCAGGGATCCCTGGGTGGCGCAGCGGTTTGGCGCCTGCCTTTGGCCCAGGGCGCGATCCTGGAGACCCGGGATCGAATCCCATGTCGGGCTCCCGGTGCATGGAGCCTGCTTCTCCCTCTGCCTGTGTCTCTCCCTCTCTCTCTCTCTCTGTGACTATCATAAATAAAGAAAAAAAATATTAAAAAAAAATGTTCTGCACATTCAATGGCTTCAGTTTAGCTTCACAGCCTTACCTCCCACTTGCTTCATCCTCATCCTGCCAGGCTCACCTTGCTCCTTTCAGTGCTTCTATGGCTTTCTCTCCTGTTGAGGACTTTAAGGACTCTGATGCTTCCATTTAGATCACCTCTATCACTACTGTTCCGTCCAGTGCTTGTTTCTTCACATTTTAGCTCTCTTAGCTCAATTCTGGGTCACTTCTAGATTTTCCTCAAACCCTTCACCCTGAATTAAAGGCTTTGCTCTGATCTCTCCTAGTACTATTTAGAGATTAACTCTGTTACTACATATCTCCCTGAAAGAATATTCTTTTTCTTATTTATCATTCAACGGAGAATAAAACCTTTGAGGGAAGGGAATATCAATTTTCTTCTGGTTTCTCCAATGTGTTGCACACTGCTGACTCAAAATTGGCTTTTAATAAATACCTGCCAATTGAATAAGGTGAGGAAGAAGCTTATGACAGCATGAAATAATAAAGTTGAGAAAAGTGATTCAAAGACATTGGAGCTATCTTTCAGGTATTTTTCTGTCATTTTTGTGCAGTTTGTCAAACATTAATTCTAATAACAATAATAATGACAATAATAATAAATTGAGCCAAAAGGAATATTATTACTATCTAACACTAATAAAGCCCTGTCAGGATTTAAATGGGTTATAAGTCTTTTAAATGGATTATAGCATTTTCTTCCAATACTGTTGCTGTGTTATCACTATCATCCTCAACCTTATTTTATAGATAAGAAAGACAAAGAAATTAAGCAGTTTGTCCTGGGTTTCAAAGGAAAAGAAAGAGAAGTTAAATTTATCCACCTTTAAATTATGACCAGCTAAAGGAAGATATTTCCAAAATGCTGTTCATGTAATTTACTATATTTATAAAAGTAAGAAAATAAATTAGGGAAAAAATCAGGGACTAAAACACAGATTTTGTAGTAACTAGTTATTTTTTTTAAAAGACTCTCAGATTCTCATTTCCATATCTACAAAAATTCAAAACCACTAATAGAAATTGGCACAATTAAATGAGATTGACACTCATTTCTTTCTTTTCCTCTCCTCTTTCTTTCCATGACATTTATCCTTTTCCTAAGGTTAATTTGGAAAAATATCTTGGTTTTGACACTAAAACAATAGACAAATAACTAGTTGTATCCTTCGGTATAAATCATGTTCTTATTCTGATAATTGTCCATTAAAATTAAAAGTAAGTTTAAATTCCATCTAAATTCATCTTTCAAAATACATGATTTTAAAATCTTTTTGTGAGCAATTAAAAAGCCATTATATCATTACAAAAACTCAAGTCTAAATAGAAGAATTAATATTTTAAAAAGAGAGAGAGAGAAAGAGTGAGAGAGTAAAAGAAATTAGAGTTGAGACAGCACAAATTCTTCTGTGTAATGAGCCTAAAAGATCAAAGAATCCTCTTTTTTTTTCCCTTACTGCCCAAAATAAAGAAAATTCACAGGAAAAGTTCAGTTGAAATGGCTCAGGTCATGGGTTACAATTAACTCGTGAGAAAAGTTTCATATTGACCTATTAGGGAAGAAACATCAAGGAGGCCATAAAAAAACATCTAAAAATTGCTCTGGGACATATCTTCAAACGGTTCATTATCACATTACCTAAAAATGTCACCACTGATAAATAACTTTTGATATAGCTAGAACTTCTTGGCTAATATCCTCACCAGAACTGGTTCCCAAATTCACTTTTAAAGGAATGTTAGGCAGATGGCTATTCTCTTAGCCAACAATATTTTAGGAACACTGCTCTAGGATCTTTAGAACTCTTGGTATCACAATTCTGATACTCAGTAAACCTCGTCTTACAAGGAGTGAGCAGTGATTGTCAGTATACATTCTAATTTAAAATTCTGTGTTATATCACTAGACTATTAGGAAAGTAAGAAAAAATACTAAGATCACTTCAGAAAAATAAGAATATATAGATTTAGAAAATAAAGGAAAATAATATAACTCCACAACCGTAATCTTGGACGAAGTACAGTTATGATTATTATAACTAAGCTTTTTGACGAAAGATCTTATTTCCAAAGACTGTGATAATATGGTGAACAGCACATTCAGTTAAGACAAATGCAAAACATTGACTCTATATTAGGAAATAACATTTTGCAAAAGCTTTCATAGTTTTGCTTTTTAATTTCATTATTAATAATACTGAATTTTCAGTTTTCGATGTTTGAGAAAATAGTTTTTTAAGACTTTAAAATTGTTATTTCATTGAGATATGTAGGTAACAATATTTTTTCTATTTAACTTCAAATTTTAAATAACCAGAAGGTGATATTGACAGGCATTAATATAAGGTAACTAATTGTAATTTCAGTTTTAATTCCCTTGATGACTGGTTGAACATTTTTTCCTATATCTGTTGGTCACTTGTTTAGATTACTTCTCTCAAGAAATGTTTATTCATGTCCTTTGTCCATTTTTAACTTGGATTGCTTTTTTTTGTTATTGTTGCTGTTAAGCTGTATGGATCCCTTATATATTTTGGATATTAACCCCCTACCTGATATATGGCTTACAAATATTTCAACCAGTCTATTAGTCTGGACAAAAATAGTCCTATTTGTCTATTTTTGTTTATATTAAATTCACTTTTGAATTCATATCGAAGAAATCATTGCCAAGATCAATGTAATGAGCTTTTATTCTATGTTTTCTTTCAGAAGTTTTACAGTTTTAGCCTATGTTTAAATCATTGCTCATTTTGAGTTGTTTGTTCTGTATGGTATAAGATGAGGTTGCAATTTTGTTCTTTTGCTATTAGATATCTAGTTTTCCCAACACTATTTGCTGAAGAAAAGACTATCCTTTCGCTGTGTTATGTTCTTAGCATTTTGTCAGAGATCAGTTGATCATACATGTATACGTTTACTTTTAGGCTTTCTAGTCTCTTTCATAAGTCTATATGTGCATTTTTATGCTGGTATTATACTGTTTTAATTACTATCACTTTGTAAGATATTTTGAAGTCAGGACAAGGGATGCCTTTGACTTTGTTCTTGCTTAAGATTTCTTTGGTTATTTGGGACATTGTTGGATTCCTTATAAATATTAGGATTATTTTTCTACATTTGTAAAGAATAACATGGGATTTTGATAGAGATTACATTGAATATGTAGAACACTGTGGGTAGAATGAACAGTTTAATAGTATTGAGTCTTCAAATCAATGAATAGATATCTTTCCATTTGTGTCTTTATTTCTTTCCTCAATGTTCTGAGATTTCACTGTACAAGTCTTTCATTATCCTTGGTTATGTTAGTTCCTAATTATTTTATTCTTTTTTGATGGTATTGTATATGCAGTTGTTCTCTTCCTTTTCCTTTCCATTTCCTTTATGTTAGTGTATAGAAACACAATTGATTTTTGTATGTTGATTTTGTATTCCATAACTTTATTGAATTTACCAGTTCTACTAGTTTTCTTGGAGATGTCTTTAGCATCTCCTACATATTAAACCATGCTGTCTGCAAACAGATATAGCTTTACTTCTTCTTTTCTGATTTGGATGTTTTTGTTTGTTTGTTTGTTTTTAATTTAATTTAATTTTTTTTTTTTTTTGCCTAATCTCTAGGTCTCTATGGCCAGGATTTCCAATACAATGGTCGTTAGTATTGGCAGAAGGAGACATCCTTGTCTTAGTTCTGATCTCAGAGGAAAAACTTAGTTTTTCTCTTAAGTATAATGTCATGAATGGCCTTTATTATGATGAGGTTTGTTCCTTCTATCCCCATTATGTTGAGAGGTTTTATCATGAAACGATGTTGTATTTTGTCAAATACTTTTTCAGTGTCTATTGAGATAATCATGTGATTCTTATCTTGTGTTCTGCTAACATGATGTATTAATTTGTGTATGTTGAAACTTTCTTGCATCCCTGGGATAAGTCCCACTTGGCCATGGTGCATAATCCCTTTAATGTGCTGTTGAATGAATTTTGCTGAGAATTTTTGTATCTCTGTTTAACGGGAATATTGGCCTGCAATTTCCTTATATGTAGGGTCTTTATCTTTGGTATCAGGGTAATGCTGGCTTCATAAAATAACTTTGGAATTATTCCCTCTTCTTCAATATTTTGGGAAAATTCAAGGATTGTGGTTAATTTCTCTTTAAATATTTGGTAGAACTGACCAGTGAAGATATTTGCGTCTTGGCTTTTCTTTGATGAGAGGGTTTTTATTATTGATTCAATCTCCTTATACATTATTGGTCTGTTCAGACTATTTATTCATGTCATTCTTGGTAGGTTTTATGCTTCTAGGAACTTATCCATTTCATCCAGGTTATCCAGTTTATTTGCATATAAGTGTTTATATTGTCTCCTATGATCCTTTTAATTTCCATAATATTGGTTGTAATGAATCCTCTATCATTCCTCATTACTTTTTGCATTCTTTTTTTTCTTAGTCTATCTAAGGATTTGTCAGTTTTATCTTTTCAAGAAACCAACTCTTAATTTCAATGATGTTTTCTATTATCTATCATTAATATCTTTTTTCTCTATTATTCCCTCATTACACTTTGTACTTAGTTCTTTTTCTAGTTCTTTGGGATACAAAGTCAGACTGAGATCTTTCTTCTTTTTTAATATAGGCACTTATTGTTATAACTTCTCTCAGTACTACTTTGACTGTATCTCATAAGTTTCAGGATGTAGCTTCATCTCATTTGTCTCAAGATATTTCCTCACTTCCATTTTGATTTTTTTTTCTTTGACCCAATGATTGGTCATGGCTGTATAGATTAATTTCTACATATTTGTTCATTTTTCTTCTATTATTGATTTCTAGTTTTATTCCATTGTGATAGGAAAAGATACTTGGTATAATTTCAGTCTTAATTTTATTAAGAATGGTTCGTGACATAACACAATCTTTCCTAGAGAATGTTCCATGTGAGCTTGAGAAGAATGTCTATTCTGCTATTACTGGGAGCAATGTTCTATATATGTCTTTAAAGTCCATTTGGTCTATAGTATTGTTCAAGTTAGTTTTATCCTTATTGATTTTCTGTCTGGATGTTCTATTCATTATTGAAAGTGGAGTATTGAAGTCTCTTACTATTATTGTATTGCTGCCTACTTCTCTCCTCCATATCTATGTTTACTTTATATGCTTATGTGCTCTAATATTGGATGCATAGTTATTATAGATCTTCCTGATGAGCTGAATTTTTTGTCATTACACTATAACTTTCTTTGTCTCATTACATTTTGACCTAAAGTCTATTTTGTCTTATATAAATATAACTACTTCTGATATCTTTTGGTTATCATTTGTATAGAATATATTTTCCATTCCTTCACTTTCAGACTATTTCAAAACCAAAAAAAAATCCTATTTTGATATTATAACTCACTTGTGTTATATAATTACTACAGTCAGTAATAGAAAATAATTCATTACTTTTTTTAAGACTTATTTTACATTTTAAATTGAGGCAGAACTTGTACAAAATTTGATACATAGCAACTCATTATAAGGAACTTAAATTCTAAAATATTTTAAACTTTGTACATGAAGCAGAACTTGATTGCCTATTAATACGTAATACTCTGCTTGATGAATAAAAATTGGTAAAAGAATATTCTAAGACAGAAAAAGTTTTCCACATACTATATCACTTTTATAAAAGAAAGGTAATATACTACAGGTAAGAAAAATAAAAATGCAGAAGACCAAAGAGGGACTACCTTCAAAAATATATAACCACCATGTAGAATATGATGATGCTAATTGTGAATATTTGCATAAGACATTTGTTGTGAAATGAGTATAGATAAATAAAATAAGTATTTATTATCTTGTCTCTGATTCTTTGCTTCATCTCAGTAACAAGAAACAGATCAGTTACAGTATTCTTTATCCATTTTTCCTCCTTTTTAGAATTGCTCTTCTTGGCAAACATTTCAGTAAGTTTTATGTATGAGAAAACCAAGTGAGTTTGAAATTTATAAAGGTTGTGAAGAGCTATATATCAACTAAACAGAATTTCTGTAAATATATTTTAAGGCAAATCTTATCAACCAAATGTCAGAATTATTCCACTGATATTCATACTACTGCCACATGCTCACTCTAGAAATGAGCAAGCTGTTCACCAGAGATTCAAACTATAAGCAGAAGTAGAAGAAATTTATTTGTTCTGTGTATTTTCTGATAAACAAAGCAATTGTCAGGTATTCTCTTGTTTCAACAAAGTGGATGGTACACATTTGATAATAGTACTGTTAGAGAAAGACAAATACCATATGATTTCACTCATATGTACACTTTAAGAAACAAAACCGATGAATATAGGGGAAAGAAAAAAAAAGAGAGGCAAACCAAGTAAACACTAATGTACAGAGAACAAACTGAGAGGTTGCTGGAGGGGAAGTGGGCTGGGGGGATGGATTACACAGATAATGAGGACTAAGGAGGGCAATTGTGATGAGCACCGGGTGCTGTATGTAAGCGATGCATCACTAAATTCTATGCTTGAAACTATTATTATATATGTTAACTAACTGAAATTTAAATAAAAATACTTGAAAAAACAGTATTGTTAGAATAGCAAGAGGAAATTCCTACAGTAGTCACTTTTAAAGAAAGAAACATATTCACTGGAAATTTTCTTCTCTAACTCCTTTAGAATGCTGCCTTTCATCTTTTGCAGTACAGATTTGTACTGTAATATCACAAAGACATTCACGAGAGTAAGAGAGGGTAAAGTATTGAGATGCCTAAAGACATCAAAAATCAAAATAATAGGACCCTAAAACAGATCTACTGAGGAATAGAACAAAACAGTTGCTTGATATTTCCAGGGTGAGTTTTGTTTTAGTATACATCTTAACATATGTTGATGAATTGGAGCTAAATAACTGGATACGAAAGAATTTCATATCAAAGAAGGAAATGGCAAAATTTATTATTATTTTGTTTTAAGTTGTATAAGTAATCATACAAGAAGCATCTAATGAGTAATTAGGATTTTAGGTTTTGCCATTTTTATGTCTGGTAATTAAAGGGGTTTTGATGAAATTCTGAAATGTAATCCAAACCAGAACATTAATTTTCTGAAGCAACTTTATTCCTAGGAATAAACTTTAAACTACTCTAAGTGAATATAATAATTTTGAATATTTTTAAGTCTAATGGAATAAGAGTCTTTGTGCTAATTTAGAGTAACCCATCCAGGTAGATGGATAATTATAAAATAAATTATTTTTAATTTTATTAGGTGCATTAGGCTATTCACATTTATTGATATGATGGTATATTTGGTCACAATTCTATCATAATGTATTTTTAAATTTTTATTTATTTATTTGACAGCGAGAGAGAGAAAGAGAGAAAGGGAGAGAGCATGGGCAGGGGTAGGGACAGAGGGAGAAGAAAAAAGAGAATCTCAAGTAGACTTCCTGCTGAGCTCAGAGCCCTATGAGGGCTTGATCCCATGGTCCTGAGATCATGACCCAAGCCAAAATCAAGACTCAGACTGAACCAACTGAGCCTCTCAGGTGTACTTCTTTCATAATATTTTATGTTTTTTTGTTATACATGCTATAATTCTTTCTCTACAGCATAGGTTTGTAGTTATATACTAGATAAGCTTTCCCTAATGAATTATTATCTGTGATACAGCAGGTAAAACTCTAATATCATCTTATTTAACATAAATTTTCTATATTTATCTTCAAAACACTGATATAACCACTCATTAATGCAAAAATAGTCCTTACAACAACTGAAATTATGTATATACAATCTTTAACATCATCTATGTATACAACAAGGTACCTAGACATTGAGACTAAAATATCACTTTGTAAAGATTTTATTTATTTATTCATGAGAGATACAGAGAGAGAGAGAGAGAGAAAGAGAGAGAGGTAGAGGAAGAAGCAGGCTCCCTGCAAGAAGCCCCATGTGGCACTCGATCACACCCTGAGCTGAAGACAGATGCTCAACCGCTGAGCCACCCAGGCATCCCTATATTTTTATTAGAAATTTATTCATATTCTATTTATACTATTTACTTTCTGGTGACAGATCTTAAGGTGTGCATTTTACATATTTATTCTCAGTTATTTTAATTTTCTAAACTCAAGTAAACATTAATGCAAAGAGCTGTTTGTTTTATTTATTTACTTTTTAAGATTTATGTATTTATTCATAGAGGCACAGAGAGAGAGAGAGAGAGAGAGAGAGAGGAGGCAGAGACACAGGCCGAGGGAGAAGCAGGCTCCATGCAGGGAGCCTGACGTGGGATTCGATCCTGGGTCTCTAGGATCCGGGTCTCCAGGATCACACCCCGGGCTGCAGGCAGAGCTAAACCGCTGCGCCACCAGGGCTGCCCGAGCTGTTTGTTTTAAATTAAAATTGAGGATACCATGATTTCTTTTAAAAGATTGGGTGCCTGAGTGACTCAGTTGGTTAGGTGACCAACTCTTAGTTTTGGCTTAGGTCATAGTCTCAGGGTTGTCTCAGTGTGGAGCCTATTAGAAATTGTCTCCTTCTCCCTCTCTTCTGTCCCTCCCACTTGTGTTCTCTCTCTAATAAATAAATAAATAAATAAAATATTTTAAAAATAAATAAGTGAAAAATAAAAGACAGTTCCTTTAGTTTATATTAACTATATTTTAAACTTATGATTTAAAAAATATACATACGTATGTATATTTAGGATAAATATTTTATCCTAATATATGATTATGAGCAACTTGGATCAGGTCTAAAAAAACTGCATGATGTCACTAGTAGTTCTTTATTGATATCCTCATATTTTGAACTCTTGAAAGGCAACTGAAATTGCTCTAAATTACTAAACTTGTTTATTAGACTGGAAAAATATCTATTTTACCCCCAACTTTTATTCCAAAGCAAATGACAAAGTAATTTAATACTTTCATATGATCTTCCATAAAAATTAAAGAACATTGGCAGCTAAGCCAAATCTTTCATATTAAGTTTAATTAGTTATTAAAATGAAATGATCAGCTTTGCCGTAACTTCTTTAAATATAATGTAGATCACAAAACTTATTAGCTAGCTGAAATATAAAATAACTCTAAATTGCATACAGCATATGTTCCATGTATTAAATCCTAAATTTACCAACTACTTTAATGATATATATGAGAAATCCTAAAATAATAAGTTTTTATCCAATTCATATTATAGAATATAGAATATAGACAGTATCATATTATCATTTAGTTACTTACTATCCAGCATCACCCCCCAAATAGGGTTATCATTTTGAAATTAACTTCTAGAATTTTATTTTGAATTTTTATCAGTGTACAAGGCTATAGACTCTTAAATATGCTCACTTATTAAGAGTTTCTACTTCAATCCTTGCTGAAACTAGTTATATATTCCCCATTATGTAGACAGAACACTTTATTCATCATATTATGAAATTCTGAATTATAAAATAAATAAAAGTATGTATCTTAAGTACTTATTTGAAAAATCACTCAAAACAAGAAAACGAGCCTAGAACCAAAAACCAATTTAGAATTATGCACACCTTTATGTAACTTGGCACTGAATGCTCTTTTCCAACTTCTATTCTAATTCAAAATGCAGTAAGAAAAAAAATGATGTCACTAATTCAAGGAAAAAAGTAGAAAACAGGATTATAAGAAATATTTCTGAGAGTATCTAAAGTAAATGATATAACTAAAGTTTTTTTTTTGTTTTGTTTTAAGAGCTACCTTGAAAACCAATGAATCCAACACTCTAATCTTACTAATGAGGAAGCTGAGGTCCCAAAAGACTAAGTCAAAAATCAGAACCGGAACTAAAACTTGGATACTTACTCAAGTAATCTTTCAAATACTATGAACCATGTTTAATAATTGATTCAAACTTTTACTTCAACAGTAGCTACATAAGCCCCTTTTGTACATAAAGTACTCTACCAGCTGCTAGTCCTATACAAGTGAAAAACTGAAATATTCCTATAAACATGAAACTTACTTTTATAAAATAATTAATACATTTTTCTCATTTAAACAGTGGATTTTAGTTAAAAGAAATAATGATTTGCATATTTAAGTTTACTATCAAAAATATCCCAGTATTAACTCCTCAACAGTACTCTCAGATTTTCATAGATTTTAAGTGCTGATGTTTATAAAGGTTTGGGCAGGTATAACTATCATAAAGATAAAACAAGGACATGAATTCATTATGAAGCCTGATAAATGATACTTCACACTAATATTGTTTAGGTGCTAATTGTGATGACACAACAGAAGACCCAGATGCACTTCATTTACCAAAATTTTGAGTTTGTGAGAAATGATAAATGCCTATAATGATATTCTATTTCTGCCCAAACAAATATGGAAGCAATGAATCCCACTTCTTCTCTGACAGTACTTCATAGCATTGGGTAAAATATTTCAAAGACTAATAGCTTGTCAGGGAAAGCTCAAACTGATAAGAATTATCTGTAAAATTATATATCCCTATGTTTGAAATTATTTCATGCAAAAGTGTGAAGAACTGCAGAGGATGCATATAATATTTTAAATGAATATAGAAAGTGTCAATATTTCATTTAAAGCTTTCATGAAGAATGACGGTGGAAAGTTAAAATAGAACTCAAACTGAAGTAATGTTTTAAAGAGCAAGCCCAGTGTAGCAGTTTGGAATCACCAACTGACAAACTGGCATGAAGAATCAAAGGAGATCTTACAGAAAGTATGACAACCTCGCAGATAGGTTAAATTAAAATCTATCAACATGTAAAAATGAAGGAAAGAGAAAGATTTTTCTTGACTCTAATGGACAGAGCCTGCTGGTGAATTTAGGAAAAATTAAAAATGTTGATATAAGCAGAAAAGTCTCAGAAACTGCTAAAGAACATTGACCCAGATTACTTGGAATTTGAGAAATTTACTCAGACACTAGAATATTTCATAAGAATGTGAAATATAATAATGTTAACTTTATCCACTCAACTTTACAGAAGCAGAAACAGACTTTCTGATTATTGTTCTTGTTTCATTCTTATACTCTCTTATTAGAAGTAAGAAATCCATGCATCTGGAAATTATGGAAATACAAGCATAAATACTGGGTTAAAAAATGAGCTCAACAATCCCTAAATTCACAAGTTGTAAACGAAGTCTCTGAGATAATCCAAAGCAAAAGAGAACAATCATCTTATCTAATTATCCTCCAAAATAGCCTTATCAATGTTTTCTCCCCATTCACTTTTTCAACACTATGATTACTGCAAGCCCAAAGTTGATAGAGCAAATTATAATCCAAAATGCAATATCAATTGTCTTAGTTTGGTCTGTGATAACAAAAGTAATATAAGCTATGTGACTTAAACAATAGAAATTTGTTTCTAATAGTTTTGGAGACCAGGAAGTCCAAGATCAAGGTGTCAACAGATCCAGCAACTGATGAGGTCACTTTTCATGGTTTCCAAAGGATCATCTTCCTGTTATATTCTCACATGATGGAGAGAGGGAGAGACAAAGAGAGACAGACAGGCAAAGAGAAAGAGAGAAAGGGAGAGGAAGCTCTTTCCTATCTCTTAAGGGCATTAATCCTACAATAAAGGTTCCACCTGCATGACCTAATTATCTCCCAAAGGCCCCATCTCCAAACAACATCACATTGGAGATCAAAATTTCAATATATGAATTTAGGGGCAGAGGAATGACACAAGCAATCAGTCCATAGCACCAATAAATGTATACAAGGTGCACGCTCAGTTTTGTGCTTTCCATGAAACTATCTTCTAAGAAAACATGCTTACCTGACTCACAGAACAAAAACTTAAGAATTATTGAAGTTGGATTCATAACTAAAGCCATATTATAATATTCACACATTGAACCATTTGTTGCATGAATAATAAAGCCAGCATTTGGGAGCAGCAATTAGAGCTTATTTCCAAAATAAAATAAGGAAAATAGATGATAGATAGATAGATAGATAGATAGATAGATAGATGATAGATAGATACAGAGAAACAGAATCAGAAATAACATATATGAAGAGGCAAATACCTTCATGTTGCCCCAAATCTTTTATTAGGAATCACAAAATAAACCTGCACATGAGACAATGGTGAAGAAATGTTTTATAATAAATGAAATCATCTGAAAACTAAAGAAACAAATTAGTGTGAATGTTGGAAGAATCTACAGCAAATCAAATAAGTCAGGGAAAAATGGCTTGATTTCCTGTTCTGGCTATTAAGGAGCAATTTATAATAACCCACTTGCCAAAAGTATGTCTTAAAAGGCAGATTTTTAAAAGGATGATTGGATTTCACTTAGAGATAAAAAGATCAGAAAGATTCTCACAATTTTACAAAAACAAAAAGCCAGGAAAACAGTAAGTTCACAACTTTATTCAAAACTATCCAGAAGTTGAGGTGGCAAGACTACCAATCAATCATTGATCTATGGAAAGGCAGGCACCTGATGAGATACAGGATGTGAACATTCCTTACTTGTAACAGAAAGACCTAGGCTCAGCTATGAAGACTTCAGGTAGGATAACCTGGTGGAGGCTTGGAGTAGATCTTCCTTTTGTGTTGTCCTTCGATTAAGGATGCCTACAGAGACAACGGAGCACTCCTAGAGGTACCCATAA
Organism: Nyctereutes procyonoides; assembly: GCF_905146905.1. Classification (NCBI taxonomy): domain Eukaryota; kingdom Metazoa; phylum Chordata; class Mammalia; order Carnivora; family Canidae; genus Nyctereutes; species Nyctereutes procyonoides. Next base: position 61,137,544 of record NW_026575051.1, read on the forward strand.
TTCGTTTTTACCCAATATTGCTACCTGATGGTGGGGACAAGGGACATCTGTCTAATTAAACTGGTCTTATGCAGGCAGGCATTGTGTCTCTTAGACTCAGAAGATTGGCTGATCCAGCCCTGTTCCTTCCAGTCCCCATATCCAGTTCTAGGCTCAGCGCTTAACTCCTACCCTTTGTGGTAGTAGATGACTTTTTGTTCTTAATTCATCAGCTTTAATGGCTTTTCACCAGGGTCCTCGGCATTTTTGTTAGAAAATGTGGGGCCTTAAGATGTTAAACATAGATGGAGAGTTTGCAAACAAAAAGCCCCGCAAAACAAAAGCCTTTATCTTTGGGAAAAGGGCAACAAAAACTTGGATTCTGATATCACAGGTGAAAGTTCAGTGCTGCTGTAGAAAGAGAACAAAGAAATATCCTCTACTAAATGGGAAGCAGTAGGACTAAGTGCTAGCTCTAGTACTAAAGATGAGGAAGGAAAAAGATGCCATGGAAGTCTAAAACTGACAATCAGGGACACAGTGCCTGCATAAGACTGTGGCTTAATCAGATTAATTTTAAACATTCAGGTAGCAAGTATAAGGTAAAAAGTTAACAGTATTTACTTCTGAGAGCGTTCCTTTTTCTTTACAGATAAGCTCCAAAGAATATAATGTCCAAGAAAGACCTAAAGCTTATAGTGGAGTAGATATTGAGAAAAAGCCTATGCCAAGCCAGCCCCCACCTTAATCATAAATTATGCCTTGAGGACTATGCAGGCTGAGATATACTAAGGTTAATCAGAGTGCACACCACCACCACTACCACCACACACAACTCAGAAATACTTCTGTGGAGACTAATTGAAAGTACCACACTAAAGGTTGAGAAAAAGAAAAGATAGATACATTTTTCAGGTATAAAAAAATGTATTTATCTGAGCAGCCCGGGTGGCTCAGCAGTTTAGTGCCGCCTTAAGCCCAGGGCCTGATCCTGGAGACCCAGGATCGAGTCCCATGTCAGGTCCCTGCATGGAACCCGCTTCTCCCTCTGCCTGTGTCTCTGTCTCTCTCTCACTCTCTCTGTGTCTCTCATGAACAAATAAATATTTTAAAAAAAAAAAACATATTTATCTGTCTCTGTTTTTCTAAAAAGAAAGATACCCACTTTCATAAAAATACTATAAAACATATGGAAAAATGAAATAACAAAACTTAGCCAAGAGACATAATAAATAAATAAATAAATAAATAAATAAATAAATAAATAAATAAATAAATAGATTTTTATTTAGATATGGCACTTTCAGTTCAGCTCAGACATGTGAAGAATTTGGAAGTTGTCTCTTCCACTCTTATTGAAGGAGTATTGTGACAACTCTGACTTAAAAATTCCAGAGGACTGAGTCTAGAGGGGCCCTAATAATATTTTGAGATTTACCTTGAGAAGCTCAACCAGGTTCCCATACTAAATATCAGAGAAAAAATCCCCTTGCATTTCCTACAGGAGGAAGAAGAAGGAACCATTTCAAATATGCCAGAGAACTCTGTTCTTAACAAGACCTGCTTGCAGATGAAACCAGGTAACCAGAGCCTAATGTACTGGGGAATTATCAAAGTCAGATTTATATGGGGAAGATGAAAACCCAACTTCAACTGGCTTTAGCCTTCCATATAGGGAAGGAAAATACCCACCCACTCTAGCCATAATGTCCTATGCCTAAGAAGGGAGGAAAAAAATAAGAAACACTTATGAAATTCACTCCAAAGGTATAGATTTACTGAAAGACTGAGACCTGATCAAAGGACTATTTCAGATTGCTTACCCTCTCCCCACAGCTCACCACATTACTAAAGCTGTTCCTTTTACCTGATACATTATCTGGCTATCATGAAAACATTGCAAGGAATAAAAAGGCAAAAATCACTATTTTCAAATACAAAACAAGTATCATAACCAGATATGGCAGGGACATTGAAATTATCAAACAAGGAATTTAAAACAACTATGATTAATATCCTAAGGAGGACTGTAATGGGCTGTAATGGATAAAGTGATAGCATGTAAGAAGAGATAGGCACTATAAACAGAAATCCTAAGGAAGATTCCCCCCCAAAAAATGTTATAGATAAAGAAACACTATAATGGAAATGTAGAATGCTTTTGATGGACTTAATAGTAGATTGGACACGGATAAGGAAAGAATCTCTGAGCTACAGGACATATCAACAGAATCCTCAAAAACTGAAAGCCAAAGAAAACAAAGACAGAAATAACTCAAACCCACCAGAATATCCAAGGACTGTGGGACAACATACATGTAATAGGAATACCAAAAGAAGAAAGAAAAGTACAGAAGAAATATTTGAAATGATCATGACTGAGAATTTTCCAAGGTTAATGTTGGACACAAAAACATAGATCCAGAAATCTCAGAGGATATCAAACAGAATAAAAGCTAAAACAAACCAACAACTATAGGTTGGCATATCATTTGCTAATTATAGAAAATAAAAGGCAAAAAAAAAAAAATCCTGAAAGAAACAGGAGAAAAATTTTAACACATAGAAGAGCAAAGGTAAGCATCACAACTAACTTCTCAATTATGCAAGCAAGAAGCAAGCAGAATGAAATACTTAAAGTTTTGAGAAACAATCCATCAAAAGTAAAAGAGAAATAAAGACGTTCTCAAACAAAAAATTGAGGCATTTGTTCACAGCAGATTTGCTACAAGAAATTTAAAATTCTCTAGAAAGAAGGAAAATCATATAGGAGAAACTTGGATCTACATAAACAAAAAGCATCAGTGAAGAGCATTTAAGAGAAGGTAAAATAGAAACTATATTTTTTTATTATTAACTGAACAATTGTTCAAATAAAAAATATCAACAATGTCCTCTATTTATGTATGCTTCTGTACATATCTTGTTTATAAGTAAGACAATAAATTAAAAGTATTAAGGTAGAAGCAATTCTATTTGATGAATTATAATGAAATTGTAAATTATCCAAAGCCTTAAAATTTTTCTAATAAAAGTTCATAAATTACATCTACATAAATATTTTCACAACATAAAAAATTGTAATAAAGTGCCCTCACAATAAATGCACCCTACTTTGAAAATAAATAGAATAATATTTATATACAAAAAATCCATTTTAAGGTGATAGGATCTATTCCATTTATATTATATCTAAACAGTGATTTTGAGTGTTCACTGACTCTACAAATATTCATATTACCTTTTTAAAACATCTCCCTAAATTTTTCTTCATACCCGCAGACTGCTGAAAAAATAATGCAATTCAACTCAACTTAAAAATATTCTTACCAGAATATCTTAGATTTTACTATTGTATCAAAAAATGAAATAATTTCCTAATAAAAAGTTAACAGTCATTTCATTTAGTGGGTGGGAAGAGTAACAGCAACTCTCATCTACTTCTACAGATGGGATAACACAAATATTTATTAAAAATATATTTGGAATAAATTTCCAGACTCATGTATCTAATTGTAGATGTCAGATGTAAGAATGATGTTTTCTTCATGTGGCTATGTTTACCTATGATGTGCTGTCCTTTTTTTTTTTTTTTTTTGGTCATGGAGAACGTACATAGTATTCTTTCCCGTTAAAGGCACTTTATCTAAAAGAGCCACAAAATGGAAGACAAGGTATGCAATGTTGCTGCAGATTGGGGAATCAGCTTATATTTCCCAGTAGAAAGAATTTAATGCCTATCAAAATTTCTCTTTCTCTAGAAATCCTATCCTAAAAATATTAGCAAATAAACTCCATGTACTGTCTTGTTTTTTGTTTTGTTTTATATTCCCATATACACTTTTAAAAATTATCTTATCTAGGATCACCTGTCTCCTAAAGCATTATCTTTTGTGCTTTGCAAATGTCTTTTACTTAAGAATAGAACTTTGAAGAGCAGTGGCCAACAGATGGGTAGAAACTAGGGAGCATCTGCCTTTGGCTCAGGGCGTGATCCAGGAATCCCAGGATCGAGTCCCACATGGGGCTCCCTGCATAGAACCTGCTTCTCCCTCTGCCTATGTCTCTGCCTGTCTCTCTGTGTCTCTCATGAATAAATAAATAACATCTTTAAAAAAAAGAAATGTAAATGAATGATAAGTGACATCATCCCTGTCCACAAAAACTTCATTGCAGTGAAGATATTGACACAACTTAAAAGAGCCAAATATGATATAATATAATCACTGTTGTAAAGGACCAGTATACAAGGTACTGCCTGGAAGGGAGCTTCCAAACCTGTTAGTAATCATGGCGGGCTTCACAGGGGAGGTGATATCCTGTTAGGACCTAAAGGAGAAAGGAGACATTACCAAGACAGTCTGGAGTAGGTGGTAAGGGCATCACTGTGAGGAAAAGAGTGTACTAAGACACTCTTTTCATCACGTACTAAGACATGAAACACCCTATAATGTTGAAGAATTGCAAGAGAACTTAACATGTGCAGAGTTTACGGTTAGAATAGGTGTGGCCAGAGAAGAGAGTGGAGGAGGGGGCAGTCACCAGGCCATGGAGGACCTCATGAGTCACCCAAAGGAGTTTGCTTTTCATCTTGTAGATGTCAGAGTCATGGAATGTTTCCAAGCAGGAAAAAGAACAAAACAAAACAAAACAAAACAAAACAAAAATAAATCCCTTTCACAATTACTATTACTTTGGATTCTGATATTTACCATATGAAGGGATTTGTTACAGTTTGGGTCAGTTACTTGATCTCTTCAAAAGGATACAACACCAAAATGGGCCTTGAAAGAGAGAGAGAGAGAGAGAGAGAGAGAGAGAGAGAGAGAATAACTCTATGAAGTAAATACATACATTGTTTTATGGTATTAGGGTTTTCAAGATAATCAATGGGAATAAACTCTTCAAATGTCTTGCCTACCAAGAAAAAGAGACAGAAAAAATATAGGATGAAACTTTTCCAATACTCTAGGGTAAAGACTAGAAAATTCCATTTCTGTTCAGGTGGTATTTCTACTAACTGCACTGTTGATGGAAAATAGATAAAGGAGCACATTCTTTTAATGTTCTAGTATCTGAGGATGTATAGAATTGAATGATTCCAATCTGGTACATTGCTGGAAAGAATTGCTATCCTGATTTTTTTCTGTACTAAACCCATAAATTATGTCAGCTGGTCCTAAATTAATATATCATCAACCCCAAATCAAACCTAATTCTAATGATAAAAACAGAAAATACCAAAACAATGAGAAATGAGATAATTACTATACATGTTGCCCACTTCTCTTTCTGAAGCCTGGCATTCCCAAGGATAAACGAACAGAAGAGATTCTGCATAACCTAACTCAAAGCTGGAAAGACACAGACATCAATTAAGATGCAATCATATAATAGCTGAAGTTTCTCTCACATCCAGATAGCAAGATTAGTCTTTATAAAATCTTAAGAAAGCACTAAAAAAGAAATCCTGAAACACAGGAAACCTCAGTTTTCTCCTTATTTTTGGTGACTGGCCCTAGCCAGATATAGGGGAGTTAATATAAAACAAAACTAAAAATCTTTTTTAAAAAATTTATTTATTTATTCATGAGAGACACAGAGAGAGAAGAGAGAGAGAGAGAGAGAGGGAGAGGGAGAGGGAGAGGGAGAGGGAGAGAGAGAGAGAGAGAGAGAGAGAGAGAGAGAGACAGGCAGAAAGAGAAGCAGGCTCCATGCAGGGAGACCGATGTGGGACTCGATCCTGGGACTCCAGGATCATGCCCTGAGCCAAAGGCAGATGCTCAACCGCTGAGTCACCCAGGAGTCCCCCAAAATAAAAATCTTAATAGTAGGGAGCCCGGGTGGCTCAGCGGTTTAGCGCTTCCTTCAGTTCAGGGCATGATCCTGGGGACCCTGAATCAGGTCCCACATCAGTCTCCCTGAATGGAGCCTACTTCTCCCTTTGCCTGTGTCTCCGTCTCTCTCTGTGTGTGTGTCTCTCATGAATAAATAAATAAAATCTTAAAAAAAATCTTAATAGTAAATATCTCCATTTCCATGTTGCCAACTCCTAACTGAACAAATAACAATAGCAGAAAATATCCAGAAATAGCTTCACAGATAAAACAGGTAGATGCTCCTACACACCAGAGAGAATCTCTTGAAAATGACATTTGTAGACACAGTGTGTTAAAAAAATGTGTGTGTATATGTATAGATGTGTATATATACATATATATGTATGTATCTGTTCTGTAAGACCTGTAGCTAATGAAAACAAATCAAGTAGATGGTCAATAAAAGTGCTGTCGGTAGAAAACAAGCACCAACACTCAAACTCTGAAGAGGAAATTTCCCCTATATAAAAAGGTTTGAACTTTTGGATAAATACATTCTACAATATCTACTTTAAACTCTCACTTTTAAACTGATCTCATAGAGTCAAGGTACCTCTCAGGTGGAATTAATAATCCATTCTCCAGTTTGAATTTACAAGGACCAGAGAAAGGATTGAAAATTGAGATCAGCTAAGTATGCTTTAAATGTTAAGGACTAAGACCATTTACATCAACTTGACAATGAATTATTTCAGGATTTCAGTTTAGTTTAGTTTTGGCAGGAAGTGAAGCCTATGGAGCAAAATGGACTACCACCACAACAAAAACTTCATTGTATCCTTAGAAATGTTTTCCAACCAATGCAAACAGTTTTTGTCTCAAAATACGAGATTGCTTACTTAAGCAAAAGCTCATTTTTCCAAGTTAAATTCTGTTTTTCAACATTCACTTTAAATTATTTTGCCAAACAATGTCCACAAAACCTAAATTATTTCACAAACTGGAGCCTGCCCCATGTCTGCATTTGCTCCTTTTTTGAATAATATATTTTAGTTGGAGATTTTCAAAATCATCTTAAGGGCCTTTTAAAACAAAAATTGTTGTTCTCAATCCTCAAATATCTGAGTTACTGTGTCTATGGTGGGACTAGAAAATTTGCATCCCTACAAGTTCCTTAGTGATGCTGCTATTCTGTGCTGGGGGCCACATTTTGGGAACTACTGCTTTATTATAAAGCCAGTTTGGCTCAAGTTTTTCTATTCTTGCAGCCAAAAATCTCCTAAATGATCAGATTTAGAATTTCCATTGTTGTAGAAGAAAGATTTTATTGAAGCAGAATTATAGTTTCTGAGGCAGTATAAATCCTAGTTGAGACTGATGTTTCCATAATGGTTATAGATAATATGTAATGCAATAAATAGAAAGTTTCATTTCAATTCACTCTCCCAAACCGATATATCCTACAAATTTAAACAGGTACTTGTGATTTGCAGCTTCCTCAGAGACAGAAATGGATGTATCAAAGGCACAGATAAAATGAATAGTTTAAATATATACTAAAATAACTAAAAAAGAATGCAATTAACCATTTAGTCTAAAGCCATAGCATTAAGAAGCTAGTTACCCAAATATTCCTAAATTCCATTTGGAAAACAGTTCACTCTAAAATGTTTCCAAGAGTAATAAAAAAGAGTTAAGGTAGAGAAAATATAACGGTTATCAGAAAAATATTTACATGGCAAGAATATGTTTTATTGAACATGTGATCATTTGATAACCTAAAGCAATGAAGAACTAGATGCATGCTGTGTCCATTCCATTACTGACAGAGAACTATGAATTTATGTTTCTTAAATCCATGCCATCAATATCTGCCCTAAGGCATACAAATATTTGACTCTTCTGACTACTCATTCTTCTTTGATAAAATAAGCAATGGAAACAATGCCGCTCATATTCTGCTATGGTTTAGTTTTTGAATATGAAAATCAGAGGAGAGTGAATAGTGAATTGTCCAACTTCCTCACAGTAGGAATTTAAGCTAATAAGGGTCCCACAATTCTGAATAAAGTTTGAAGGGAATTATTGACCTCTTTAGAACAAATCTATGGGAGAATTTTAAATACACTTACAGTTTTATAACTGCTGCTCTTCATATTTTATCTTTGATTTCCTCTTAAAATTAACCAGTGAACTGCTTTCTTAACTATAGTTTCGTGTTTTCTAGAATTTCCTACAAAGGAACTCATACCAGGTAGCTTTTAGTATCTGATTTTTTTCATTTAACATATTGCTTATGAGATTCAGGTCACGTTGTTGGGATTTATTATTCCTGTGTATTGCTGAATAGTATTCTCTCTAACGTATATACCACAGATTCGTTAATCCAATAATATTTGCAAATTTTCAGCTATTTGAGTAAAACTGTTCAGGTCTCTATGCAAATATACATTCTCTTAGATAAAAAAAAAACTGAGTTGGACTGCTGGCTCATATGGTTAATTGTCTTATTGACTTCACCAAAAATGAAAAATTGATCTCTAAAACTATTATACTATCTTTAATTTCTGCCAGCAATAGGTAAAATTCTCATATCATCATCAATGCTTAATATAGTCAATCTTAATTTTAGCCATACTAATGAGTGTATGCTAGATTCTGAGATTTGGTTTTAATGAGCATTTTTTAAAAATATTTCACTTATTTATTCATGAGAAACAGAGAGAGAAAGAGGCAGAGATACAGGCAGAGGGAGAAGCAGGCTCCATGCAGGAGCCCGATGTGGGACTCGATTCCGGACCCCGGGATCACACCCTCAGTCAAAGGCAGTCACTCAACGGCCGAGCCACCCAGGCATCCCTTTTATGAGCATTTATTTTTATTTTTTTTATTTATGATAGTCACAGAGAGAGAGAGAGAGAGAGAGAGAGGCAGAGACACAGGCAGAGGGAGAAGCAGGCTCCATGCACCGGGAGCCCGACGTGGGATTCGATCCCGGGTCTCCAGGATCGCGCCCTGGGCCAAAGGCAGGCGCCAAACCGTTGCGCCACCCAGGGATCCCTTTTATGAGCATTTTTATGATAACTCATGATTTTGAACATCTTTTCATGCGCCTGTTTGCTATGTGTATTAATTCTTTGTTAAAATGTCCAAATTTTCTTCCTATTGGTTTTACAAATTACTTTTCTTTCTTTTTTTTTTTATTTCAATTCTAGTTGGTTAATATAGAGTGCAATATCAGTTTCAGGAAGATAATTCAGTGACTCATCACTTACCTACAACACCAAGTGCTCATCATAAGTGACCTCCCTAACACCCACCAACTCATCTATCTAGTCCATCTCCCACCCACCTCTCTCCATCAACACTGTTTTTTCCAAATTGCTTATTTTCTTAATAGTGTTTGAATAAGTTTATAAATATATTATGAATATAAGCCCTACATACTACCAGTCTAAGATTTGCCTTTCCATTTTCAAAAAAATATCTAAGTCAATAATCACGTAAGTTCCATTAAAGAAAAAAAAGTATCTACTGAATGCCAGTGATAAAGGTTGAAAATGTAAGGACAAATGAGATAAGTATTAGCTACTGTCAGTATTTATAGTCTGCAGAGTGGGCACAGTATAATCTATGGGGATATTTTAATGTATAGCAAACAAGTGTTCTTTTAGAGATATGCTCCTTCAGTACTGAGGAGGGGAGTATAATCCAAGGTGAGCTGACTTAAAACAAGCAAAAAGGTTCTAGAAAGCTTAGTACAAGCAAATAAGAACAGAAAGGTCATGCTAAGGAAAACTGAGAGTATGAATAAGGCATATAGAATTTCAGAGGTAAGAGAGGCTTTAGTCAGATCTATGTAATCATGGGACTTGAATGTCATGCACTTGAACAGGACCATGTATAGAGCACTGTACATAGACATTGACTGGATTTAAACATGAGTTCTGTGGCCAGAGTTTTCTTGAGATAGCTCATATTGCAAGTATGAGCAAAATATAAATTAGGAACAAGATTGAAATCAGAGAAAACTCATGAAATTAGAGAAAGTATAGAGATGTTCACTGGAGAGACTGATAAGTACATACGTCAGTATGGTTAGAAAGAAATACCTGAATCAAAACATATATGGGGATTAACATCTATATGACTTTCTGACTGACCAAGTGATAATACTGATACAGAGAAAGAGGTAAAGAAAGAGGGAATTCTAGGAACTTTTGAGCTCTAATTTATGTTTTGGATGATTGTGATATTTCTCTTCCTATATAGTAAGAGCAGCCTATGAGATACAATCTCAATCTTTATTTGTGTTTCAGGAGGTATCTCCTACTTTTTAAAAAAATTTAAAAAACCCTAGTTGGAATCTATACCCTGGACAGTGATATATTCTCTCTGCTCATAACCTCATGTTTTTGACCATTCATTTGATTGCCAATCATATTTTCACTACCTTCAATATTGTTTTCTTTTATACTACTACTCTACAGTTCTCTGTGGGTCAGCTCACATTATCCTCCTTTCTAGCCGAATGACCCAAACTCCAAAACTCCAAAGCCTGAATTAATTGAGAAGACATATACAAGAAATAAAAATGATTTGGTTTCTATCAATAGATATATGGATAAAGAAGTTGTGATGTGTGTATATTATACATATACACACACACATATAGGAATATTACTTGGACATAAAAAAGTAAGAACTTGTCATTCATGACAACATGAATAGACCTAGAGAGTATTATATTAAGTAAAGTAACTCAGACAAAGACAAATACCATATCAAATACCATATTATTTACTTATATTGAGAATCTTAAAAAAAACCCACACACACAAAAAAAAAAACAAAAAGAGAAATTTATAAATACAGAGAACAAAATGGTAGTTGTCAGAAGGGAGGTTGATGGGGGATAGGCAAAGGAAGTCAAGAGGATTAAGAGGTAAAGTTCCAGTCATAAGAATGTTATAAGCATCCTTATTTCACATAGATGAAAAGTACAGCAGAGGGAATATGGTCGGATGGAACTATACTTACTTTGGTGAACATACCGTAATGTATGCAGTTGTTGAATTGCTGTTGTACACTTGAAACTAATATAATATTGTATGTCAACTATACTTCAATTAAAAAAAAAGAATGGGGATGCCTAGGTGGCTCAGTGGTTGAGTGCCTGCCTTCAGCCCAGGGCGTGATCCTGGAGTCCTGGGATCGAGTCCCATATCGGGCTCCTTGCATGGAGCCCGCTTCTCCCTCTGCCTGTGTCTCTGCCTCTCTCTCTGTGTGTCTCTCATGAACAAATAAATGAAATCATTAAAAAATGTATCAGTAAGTGTATTATCATATTACCCCAATCCTTTACTACTTTTAACTTATGCTATACAATTTTACCAAATAATCCTATCAAAATAAAAATTAATATGGTCACACCATTTTCATTTTAGACATGTTTATTGACTTTTCTTCGACAGTCTAAAAATCTGAGCTCCACTGACAAGGCTTGAAAAACCCCCCTATGGTCATTCTATTGTCACTCCTTTATACTCTACTGCAATTGGATCATTATGAGTCAATTCCTTGCACTATTCTTTCTACTTAGAATTTTGTCACTCTTATTTATCTTGGAAAACCTTTTTCAACAACAACATACTCCTTGAAACTTTGTCGTATATGCCTACTGAATCAAGGCTAATTATAATCTTCTCTCATCTATTTGTTAAACAAGATTAAATACATAATAATTATATATACATATGTATGTATTCAAACTTTGCAATATTATATTGTTGTTTTCTACTTTGTTTAATTTACTGGGCTCCAAATAGCTGCAAAGCTTTTATTTTCTTGTCTACCACTATACTTGGCTCATAGAGTGCAAAATAACTATATGCCCACTTAACAAAACTGAAACATCCATTTTTATTAAGGATAACAAAGACAAAAAGTATTTTTATTTGATCAAGAAATATTCTAGGTTTTCTAAATATTTTATTTATTTATTTACTCATAAGAGACACAGAAAAAGAGAGAGAGAGAGGCAGAGACACAGGCAGAGAGAGAAACAGGCTCCATGCAGGGAGCCCGATGTGGGACTCAGTCCCAGGACTCCAGGATCACAACCTAAGTCAAAGGCAGACTCTCAACTGCTGAGCCATCCAGGCATCCCAAGAAATATTCTGCTAAAATAAAACTCATCATTATAGGAATTGACTGTACCCCAGAAATATACTCAGTATTAAAACATGCTACATTACTAATATGATTTTTAAATATATATCATATTCAGTTAATCAGTCTTATTAGAATCTGCTTTCAAAAATTCTGTTTTGCTACTAATAAAAATATATATCAATTATACTATCACAAAATTAGCCGTTAAGTGGGATGAATGATGGCCCAAAAGTTATGTCCATATCCCAATCTCCAAAATGTATAAACATTACCTTATTTAATAAAAGAGGATTGACAGATTTAATTCAGTTAAGGATCTTGAGAGGGGAGATCATCCTGGATTATCTGGAAGGCCCTAAATTCAATATTAAGTGTCTTTTAAGAAATGTCACATGTCCTATAAAGGACACAAAGAGAAGAGAAGGAAGCAATGTGACCAGAGTCAGAGATCGGAGTGATGCAGCTACAAGCCCAGGAATGCTGATAGGCCCCAGAAGCTGGAAAAGGCAATGAATAAAATCAATCTCTCCCAGTGGGATTGCAGCCTGTTAGCATCTTCAGATTTTTGGCCTCCAGAACTGAGAGGATGAATGTGTGTGTGCGCGTGTGTGTCTGTGCTTTTTTCTCCAGCCATACAATTTGAAGTAATATGTTACAGCAGCCATCATAAAAAACTAATATAATAGTAATTAGATTTATGAAACTGATTTACAAATAATATGAATGATAAAACTCTATAAGAACTTAAGAGTTCTCCTTTTAAATACACAGATTATAATAGTTTTCTTTAACAAATCAGAAATAATTGCATATGTTCTATGCTGCTAAAAAGTTGAAGTAAGGTAGTAGTCGAATCAATTTTATTTATTTATTTATTTATTTATTTATTTATTTATCAATCATTATTTTGTAATGAGTAAATACTAGATAAATCATTAAAATAAAATAAAATAAGCCTCCTGTAATATTGAAGATTTTACTTCTCATGGAAAATGCTGTTTCTCAAAGAAATATTTAAGCAAGTAATAGTGAGAATTGCATTTGGAATTTATAGAATAAGAGAAATCAATATGAACAGTCATATAATGAGATCCTTATTTGATATTGATGTGTTTTCATTTCCTCTTACATGTTGCAAGTGTTAATCCAGGCATCCTTTCCTGCTTTCAATGCCACTACTACATCAACTTGTCACCTAAATAACTGTAATTAAGCATTCTCTCTAGTTGCTGATTACAGTATGCTGATGAACATTCCCACTGGATTTAACAGCCTCTTTCCCAACATCTACAGTAATCATCACATATTATAATGTCTTTTTTTGCTGAAGACTTCTTAAATAATCTAAAATTTAAATTGAACAAGTCTTTGATTATTGCAATCTAAAGTTCAACAGGCGCTTAATCAGAAAGGTGTAAGTATCATATCATTGACATCTACTAAGCAATAGGATAATATATATCCAGGGAAATAAGCACTTAAACTCTTTGGTCATTGATCCATGTCGTTTTAAAAATTAACATCAGCATATAACCCGGAAAAAAATTTTCCTAAAAAGCAGCAGGCTAACTAACAAGAGGTGATTTTTTTAACTTAGCATTTATAACATCCAAATGATTCATTTCTGAGGAATTTAACATGCATATAGTTAATGTGCAGAACACTAAAATTTGAATCAAGTAAAAATTCAATCATCACATATTAAAGTTATTATTCGTTAAGTCATTATTTATAGGTATGAAAATGGCATAATTATTCAAACCCAAATCTCTAAGATATGTGTAGATTTTATCATGACTGTCCTCAGACCTGGGCAAGGGGACCTACCCCATGAGCCCTATCCATGATTTATAAGGTTAGTATAATCACACACTCACACACACACACATGCACACGTTCTCTATAAGATGGATATGTACCTCTGTCACTTGGGATCCAGAGTAGAGACAGCTAGCATGACTCCAGCTTCAAACATCAGTTCTTACGACTCACACACCCATCTTCATAGAAATGCCCTTCCACATCTCTTGCCCTGTGGACCTGAAACAAAAGGGAGCTGAGTCCTAATGCTATAATGATTTGGGATTTTCTTCTGCCAAAAGAAAGCATGAACATTTATCTAATCAGGTGAAAGCAAGAATTTAAGTTAAATAAATGTACAGTAATACGTGAATTATGCATGTCATCATTTTATTTACTTAATCCATATTTCTGGCCCATTATTTCTTTCAGCTGCTCCACAAGAACATGGTTCAATACACATAACAAACTATATCAAGTAAACTTTAGAGTAAGTGATTGGATCAATTTAAAATTACTGCAAATATAAAATCTCTATATATTTTTTAAATATTAAGTGAAATTCACTACTGTTTATTACAAAATAATTGTATTTTAGCATATATATAATGGGCCACTATTTGATTGAGAACCATATGGATTAGATAACAGCCTTTAGTTAATTAACAAAATACAATATGCCCTGCTTTCGTGTTCCTGGCAACTTATTTTTTGAAATATCCATATGTATATTGGGAGGTGTTTGGGAAAGGTAGAGGAGAATAAAAGAAATAAATAAAACAAATAAATGTTTAAATATTCAGCAAGAAAGAACAATTAGTCAATCTATGACACAATTCTAATGTGAATAGCATTTATTTATTACCTTGAGCAAATCCATGCCTTGACCTTAATAGGAGTTAGCAAAATGAATTAGCATTTTGGTCCATGAAACAAAATAATACCTCATTGTAAATAATCTAGCACATTTCCATTTTCACTTGAATTCTTTGAATCTAATTATTACATTTAAAGCCACCATTCTAAAAATGATCATCTAAAATATTTTTTGCTGTAGGTTCATATCTAATTCAAAAACTATGCATACTTTTTATTATTCATTATTCTGATTATTATCTTACAAAAATATGAACTATGACCTGAGCCTAAGGCAGATACTTAAACAACTGAGCCACCCAAATATGCCTGAAATATGATTTTTAAAATGAAACTTTATGTACTATACAATACCTGCTTCTAACACAGTATATTCTTTTCTTAAAACCAACATAAAACTCCATCAGCCCAATTCAATTTTCAGAAGCTTTACATTGTGTGTTAATTATTTCACCTCTCATTCAAACATTTAGCAACCCCTTTGTCTGAAAATAATTCTATAATTTGAATTTATTTGAATCACTTAGTTTTATAAGAATAGTTATCTATATATTTAGAAAACTGTAACATGGAAAATTATTTCTAATAAAATGTAAATTCTTCTGTACCATGTCACAGTTTCTCTTTGCAAAGGTAATCACTATCCAGACCCTTCTAAAATTATGCATATATCTCAAATATCTCATACTGTGTATCTATTATTCATACAAGTAGTAAGCAAATTCAATACATTATCGATAATAAGTATTATATAGTTTGGAAATTTTTCCTTCATGCCTCTTACAATGATTTTATTTTTACTACCAGCATATCATTTCTTTATATTGATGTAACAAAATTTATTTAACCAGTACCATGAACATGTAATTAAATATTTTTTCTGGTATTCAAACTACATTGCAATGAACATCTTAAGATGTATGACAGCATACTTTGCAAGTACATACAAACTGCATATTTCTAGCAATTAAATTCTGTATTAAAGAACATATATTAAATTTGATTGAGATATATTACTAAATTTACCTTCATGAAGCACTGCAACAACTTACATTTTCATAAAAAATTAACTGAATTTAAATGAACCTTGAGGTAATATGAATCTATTATTCTCTATCCTATCCATGTTAACTTCTCTGTGCATTGATTAAATACACTACTCATTTTGTATTGAATTTTCTCATCATTTAAAAATATTTTATCCAAATCTTAGAAATAATGGAATAGAGGGAATGCATTCAGGATTATTCTGAGGCCAGCATTACCCTGATACCAAAGCAAGATGAAAACAGTACAAGAACACAAAGTCTACTTTGTCCAGTGTAAGTATTGCTACTCTGGCTTTTTTCTAACATCCGTTTGCATGATAAATGTTTCCCCATTCCCTCACTTTGAATCTAAAGGTATCTTTAGGTCTATATTGAATCTCTTGTAGGCAACACATAGATGGATATTGTTTTTTTTTAATCCATTCTGACACCTTTTGATTGGAGCATTTACTTAATCCATTTAAATTCAAAGTAATTATTGATATGTATGTGTTTATAACTATTTTTTTACTGATTTTGTTATTGTTTCTGGAGATATTCACTGGTCCTTTTTCGTCTTTGCATTTTTTTTGTCTCCCCTTTGCACTCAAAGAGTCTCCTTTATTCTGTATGTTGGCAAATTGAACACCAATAAAAATAAATTTATTATTAAAAAAATAAATAAATAAAAACTTTAAAAGTCAAAAAAATATTTCTTGCATGGCTGGTTTGGTGGTCATGAACTCCTTTCGTTTTTGGTTTGCCTGGGAAATTCTTTATCTCTCCTTCTATTTTGAATTATATCCTTGCTGGATAGAGTATTTTTGGATTCAGATTTTTCCCATTCAATACTTTGAATAGGATATGCTACTCCCTTCTGGTTTGCCAAATTTCTGTTGAGAAACCTCCAGCCAACTTTATGGGTTTTCCAAAAAGTCATGCACTTCTTATGTCTTGCTGCTTTTAAGTTTTTTTTTTTATTTTGCTAATTTACCAAGATATTTTGCTAATTTAATTACAATATGTCTAGGTGTTGGACTGCTTTTGATGGGGGTTGATATTGATGGGAGTTCTCTGTGCCTCCCAGATCTGGATATCTGTTTCTCTCCCAGATTAGGGAAGTTTTCTGATAGTATTTCTTAAAATAAATTGTCCCTTTTCTCTCTCTCCTTTTTGGGACTCCTACAATATGAATCTTATTACATTTGATGGAGTCACTGAGTTCTCTAAATCTATTCTCATGTTGCTTAATTCTTCTCTTTTGTTCAGCTTCATTATTTTCCATTATTTTGTCTTCTAGGTTACTAATTTGTTCCTCTGTTTATTCCAGCCTCCTGTTCATTGCATTAAACCTGTTTCCAATCTCTTTTATTGCATTCTTCATCTCTGATTCATTCTTTTTAACTCTTTTATCTCTGGTGGTAAGTCTCACTGATGTCTTCTATTCTCAAGCCCGATGAATATTGTTTTGATGTAGTTTTAAATTCTCCATCAGGCATGCTACTTATATCTGTTTTTCTTAGATCTCTGGCTAGGGCCTTATCTTGTTTCATTTGGGATAAATTCCTCTGTCTTGGCATTTTGTCATTTTTTTTAATGTTTGTTAGAATTCACCAATGAAATCACATAGACTTGACCTTTTCTGTGTTGGGAAATTTTTGATTCCTAATTCAAATTTCATTACTGTTCTAAGAAGATTTTCTATATTTTGGATTCCAGATTCATGATCCAATCATGGTATCTTCATGTTTTTATGAATTATTTGTTTCTGTTCCCTAAGGTTATCTGCTTTGTTATTCTTAGTACATAACTGTTTATAGTAATGTTACTAGATTATGTATTTCTGTGGTATATATTGTATTGTTTTCTCTTCCATTTCTCATTTTAGTTTTTGAGCCTTCCCCCCCACCTCTCTTTTTAGTTAATATAGTTAAAGCATTGCCAATTTTGTGGGTTTTTTTTTTAAACTGGTCCTTACTTTCAAAGTTATGTTATTATTTATTCTGGTCTCTATTCTATTTATTTCCAATTTTTCCTTGTTATTCCCATCCTCTACTAAATTTCAGCTAAGTTTCTTCTTTTTTCTAGTTTTTTGTGGTGTAGTTACTCATTTGAACTGTTGTTTCTTAATATAAACATTTATAGCATAAATTTCACTCTATCATCTGCTTTTGCTGCATCCCATATGTTTTGGAATATTGTATTTTCTTTTTCTTTTGTTTTAAGACATATTTTGACTTACTGTTTGATTTCTTATTTGGCCCATTGCTTGTACAGTAGTGTGTTGTGTAATATTTACATATTAAATATTTAATGTTTATATTGTAGATTTCCTAGCTTTTATTTATTGTTGATCTTTAGTTTTGTACCACTGTGGTTGGAGATTATGCTTGGTATGATTTCAGTCTTCTTAAATTTTTAGTATTCATTATGCTTCTTTCAATGCATTTCAAACAGGGATTTCTGTGTGTGCTGGAGGAAAATGTATATTCTACTTTTCTTGGAGGGAATGTTTTATATGTATCTTTTAGATCATGTATTGTGAAATATGCTTCAACTAAAAATGTTCTTGTTGATTTCTCAGCTGAATAATGAAATTTATTGAAAATTTAAAAAATAAGATAAAGTTAAAAGAATTTTAAATAAAAATATTTTACTGTGCAATAGACTCTTATGCAGCCATCAAAAAGGATGAGATCTAGCCACTTGCAAAAACATGGATGAACCTAGAGTGTATTATGCTAAGTAAAGTAAGTCACAGTTAGTAAGACAAATACTATGTGATTTTACTCATATGTGGAATCTAAATGACAAAACAAGTGAATACACAAACCAAAAAAGCAGAATAAGACCTTTAAATACAGAGAACAAATTGATGGTTGTTTGAAGGAAAGGTGGTAGGCAGATGAGCTAAATGGGTGAAGGGGAGTAGTAGATATAACCAATTATGGAATGAGTAAGTCACAAGAATAAAAAGTCCATCATAGGGAATACAGTCAATGATACTGTAATAGCATTGTATGTTAGCTGCATTTCTGGTGAGCATAGCATAATGTATAGACATGTTGAATCACTACGTTGTACAGCTGAAACTAATGTAATGTTATGCGTCATATATGCAAATTAAAAGAAAATAAGTATGTTTGAATCCTCTTCGAGCCCCTTTAAAATTTTCATAATCTACAAAAATGATGGCTGGAACTTGATATTAATTTTGGATGCATCTTATCTAGGGAGAGCCTGGGAGTAGGCTCATATCTCACGAGAGAGAAAATCCACTTTGATAATGTGCTCATTTTTATAAAGCATGTATGAAACAACTGTCTTCCTCACAGACTTTAAAATTTTGATAATTCCTTCAATGTAAACTGATGTTCTATTCCTAAACTTTCTATTAGGACCCAGAAAGCACATAGGTTTTACCTTTCATAGGTCTGCCCACACGGGTGACTGTGGGGTTGGAAGGGACTCAATTCATTTCAGCCCTTTAATTTCCCATAATACAACAGAAAAGAGCAGTAGCAGAAGAAATCAATCCTAACTTATCCCCTGTCGAATATCAGCAAACACAATGTCACAAAACCAATGTGAAGAAATGAAGTATAGATTTTCTACTGACATTTGTAAAGTGTTTGTGTCAAAGTATTTTTCTAATATAGAAAAGGTTAGAGTTTAACAAATTAAAGCACATATTTCTTTTAAACGGTTTGTTGGGGATTTGGATTAATTTTAATAGCTTTTTTTCTTATGAAAATGTTTAACTCAATGTGATCAGATGCAATATTTTAATTACTCACCATTAACACACGCATTACTCTATAATAAGCATGTGGCAAATTTGTAAGAACATATTTTTCAGATTATAAATTTATCTACTATAATTAAAAATAGAATCATGTCGCAAAATTTTAGTTTCTGTCAACTATGTATAGCTAGTTTCCCTTGCTTATTAAAAATGATATACTTCATTCTATCCTCACAGCTGTTATAGATGTTTCCACATTTAATATGCAATTTAAATAATTGTAAATGATATAATTAACATAAGATATTATATTATTTGAAAATATAAATGATAATATATTTATAATATTAACATTTTAATCAACAATTACACCAAAATAATTGCTTTTCAACACTTTTAATTCTACTAGTATTTATTGAGGATGTAATATCAATGACAGTCTCAGTAGAAAAGAGTACATATAATTCTTAGTTACAGGAACTAGAGATTCTTGGAAATAAGTGGCTGATTGCAGAGCTAGGGCACGTATAGTATAATTAGTGACCCTGGAATATCTTGTGCAGAAACTAGGAAAATGCTCTAAGAATTATGGGGCAGGTCAAAAAGTGATAGGAACTGACTTAATCTGGAAAATTTTGAGTACTAAAGAAATAATATTGCTTGAAGGATTGTACATCATTAAATAGCAAGAATTAAGGAGTTCATACTCACAAAAAAGGGCAGAAACAACGAGACAATGATTCTACATGTCAGTAGAATGTCAACTAGTAAAATGGAGAAATGACTGAATTAGAAAAGCATTCGATGCTTCATGCAAGAATAGAAATATTTTTTTTGATGTAAAATTATCCCTCAACTTATTTGGCACATATTTTGTGGGGAACAGGACATTTATATATGCTCAATGTGTCACCACACACGCGCACACACACACACACACACACATTTATAATTAACTTTAAAGCATGGATTCCTTGCAGACAACACATTTAACCAAATAATTAAAACTAGTATCATGAGCAACATAGGACATAGTCATTGAGTACCTCTTGATGCACATTGTATGACAGAGAAGCAGACTGCATCACTTCTGTGGTATTGCTGCCCAAATCTGAATCTAGTCTAACTATGGAACATAATATGAGGAATATAAAAATAAAGTAACTATCGTGTACTCTTTCAAAATATCCAAGACAAATACAAGAAAAAAAAAGGGAAGATTGAGGAACATTTCCATATTTAAGAAGTTAACTAAAGAGGTATGACACTTACATGCAACCAGTGATCTTGGATTTAATCTAGCACAGGAAGTGAATGAGATCTCTTCGGATGTTAGTACTTTATCAGTGTTAATTTTCTGATTTTGATAGGTATTATTTAGGGAGTATCGTTTTCAGGAACTAAACAGGAAGTATTTTAAGGGTTATCATAGACTGTGTCTGATTTCTTATGTCTTTCAGAAAAATATAAAGAAGTATGGAGAGAAAATAAGACAGAGATCAAAAGACACAGAAACCAGTAGAATACTGAAAATTAGGGAGTCTGTTTGTAGGGCATACAGGAATATTTTTAAACTGCCTCACAAATTTTCTGTAAGTATAACATAATTTCCAAAGTCAAAGTGTGATAAGGAGCAATAAAGTCACATGGAGGATTTTCATATCTCACTGCAGAACTCCTGAATCAGAATGTGCATTTTTAATAAGGTCTTCAGGTGATTTTTATACACATTAGTATTTGGGAAACACTTCTTTAAACATTACTTGGCTGGGGAAATAGGGTATAAAAATCAATTTTATTTGTGAGTTTTTAGATTTAATAATGATATTATGGAGACATTTAAAAAGAGGCTTTTCAGGATCCCTGGGTGGCACAGCGGTTTGGTGCCTGCCTTTGGCCCAGGGCGCGATCCTGGAGACCCGGGATCGAATCCCACGTCGGGCTCCCTGCATGGAGCCTGCTTCTCCCTCTGCCTGTGTCTCTGTCTCTCTCTCTTTCTCTCTTTCTGTGTGACTATCATAAATAAATAAAAATTAAAAAATAAATTAAAAATAAATAAAAAGAGGCTTTTCTTTAGGAGATTTTACCAAAATATTTACTGATAAAATGCCATAATGTTTGAAATTTGCTTTGAAATATTATGTGGTAAGGATGAAGTTGATAAGGCCATAGTTTAAATTCAGCCTGTGGTGATAATTGTTACAACGGGATGAGAGTACATTGATTTCACTAGGCTAGTGTTTTTTTGTTTGTTTGTTTTTGGATATGGTCGGACTCTAAAACAAACAAACAAAACATATCTTGATAATAAAGAACATTAGTGAAAAATAAGAGGAAATGATTAATTTCCTTAATAGGGCATCTAAAAACAATGTCCAGAGAAGACAAATTCATTATTATTTAACATTTTTTATATGATTTCCTTCTGTATATTTCTTATTTTCTTTTTCCAATTAAAGACATTACCATCATAATAAAATTAGATTTTTGCAATAAGCAAGACTATACAGCAGACTAAACAAAAACAAATTAATACTGCTTCATTTTAAACTAGTAAATTGTTCTATAACAAATGTTCCAATCTATGTTTCATTAGTAAAATGACAACAAGTACCATCATGGGAAGAGAGAAAAATGTTAGAGGCAAATGTATAGTTTAAAATGTAATTTCACTAGGTTAGGTGATAGATAATGAGGGCTTGAAAGTCGGTCACTTCCCCCAATTTTAACCATACTGGATTTTTCTTTTCTTTTTTTTTTTTGAAGGTTTTATTTATTTTAATTTGGGGGTTAGGGGGAGATGGAGCTCTTTTTTTATTATTTACATTGTATTTTTTTATAAATTTATTTTTTATTGGTGTTCAATTTGTCAACATACAGAATAGCACCCAGTGCTCATCCCGTCAACTTCTTTTTGGTAATTATATTTACAAAAATGTATATAAATACGGTATCCAACTACTGTTAAGCTGGGTAAAGTCTCTCTCCCACCTAGATCCTGTTTCCTCAAGTGGGAAAGGTCAATAATAACAGTAGTGTACATATTTATTTGAGGTTAAAGTAAATAACTGACACGAGAAAAGTAAATTTGCAAATTTTAAAATGATATGTAAATAAATTACCTCATTATTTAGTCATTATTTTTCATACCAGATTCATGTATTTTGCAGCATTTTAAAATGATTTATTCAATAACTGCACTCTCTGTACATTGTTCTCTGAGAGTTGTAAGTAAAAAGGAAAATATATAGCAGGTACTTATTATCCATGCTTACTTTATATCTAGAACTACATTAATTGATACAAATGTTACCTGTCACTAAAAAATGTCCAAATTATAGGGACGCCTGGGTGGTTCAGTGGTTGAGCGTCTGCCTTTGGCTCAGGTCTTGATCCTGGATTCCCCGGATTGAGTCTCACATCGGGCTCCCTGCATGGAGCCTGCTTCTCCCTCTGCCTGTCTCTGCCTCTCTCTCTGTGTCTCCCATGAATAAATATAAAAAATAATAAAAATAAAAAGTGACCAAATAACCAATGGCTTAAGGAAACTAGAATTTTATTCTTATATCACATAACACAACAAACAGAAGACCAAATGTGATATAGTGATTATATGGTTGGAGGCCCAGAGTTCTCTTCTCTTTTGCTAAGCTACTCTTTAACTATAGGTTCCATCATGATCTAAGATGAACAACTTCAATATCTGTTCTCACTTCAATATCCACCCAATAGGAAAATAGGAAGTACTAAAAAAAAAAAAAAAAAGGAAAGCACAATTATTCTCCTTAAAAGCAATACTAAAAATCACATATATATATCAGTTTTTTTTATTTTAATATTGCTGATCAGAAAGTAGTCATATGATCTTATCTAGCTACAAGAAAAGCTGGAAAATATCATTTTTCTTCTGGATAGTCATAGCTAAAATTCGAGCACTTGGTTACCAAATGCAGACATAAAAAATTAATTATTTTAATTGAATATTTCTGTGGGCATTTTAGAATTTCTATCCTAAATATTTTAATTTTAAAAAAGAACCCAATTGTTTATGGGTTCAGCTATATAAAGGTTGAAACACAAAGCTTAAAATATATAGGGGAAGTTACTGAATATGTAACCACATTGTTTTCATTTTGTGAATAAAGAATAGTTGGAAAACACAGAGATTACTCTGTGTCTCTTCCCCAGAGGAACAGGGTAGGTCATTAAAAGCCAATAATAAAAGGAAGTTCTTTTTTAGTTTCTAGTTTAATTTGCTTTCTAAAAAGCCAATTTTTATGTATTAGAAGAATCACAGTTGTGATTTTTGTCATATGTTTATATCTAATAAAGTTTTTGTCATATGTTTTTGTCATATGTTTATATCTAATAAAGTTTTAAGACAAACATTGCTAAAATACATTTGAGGAATTTCAGGCATAAGTACAAACCTCATTTGAGTTATATTCTTTATTTCATTGGAAAAACTTTGGTTGGATTGAGTCCTACATAGGGATCTGTGCTCAGTGGGAGTATGCTTGAGGATTCTCTCCCTCTCCCTTTGACTCTCCCCTACTTGCACTCTCTCTCTCAAATTAATTAATTAATTAATTTTAAAAAAAGACAAGAAATAACTATTGCATTTACCATTATTTCTTCCTCATGTACTATCCTAAGTGCATTATATTCATGGAATTAAAATTATATAGGTATCTCCCAGGGGAATTACATGTAAAAGGAAGTATTCTAAGAAATTGGGATAACACATAGAATGCAGTATTTTTTTTAGAGTTCTCATGGGAAAATGGTAGATACTATTTGATTTGCTCCAATTAGGAGGCAGCCGTACTGTATTTGTTATGACCAGAATCAAAGTTCTATTAGCAATCTATAAAGCATGAACAATGTATAAATCATGAACAGGGAAAGTTAAGGAAAATCTATTTCCCAGGAAAACAATTAAAAGAGGCTGGATAAAAGTAAAATAAAAATAAAAACGCTCTCTGTGCATGTGTTGCTTAGTTGGCTAACAAGAAAATCAGGGTAAAATAAAAAAGCAGAACCAGCTTTACTTGGGAGTAAAGCAAGAATGGAGTGGATAATATCTGGGGAAATTCTATAACCCCTACTCATTATTTTTGGACTTATATTGGGCAGAAGAGAAAAGAGGTAAGATCAAGGATCTATCCAGTTTGCAAAGCACTTACGGATGAATCTCCAAATACCAACATATTCCCTAGGAGTATGCATGAGAAATATCTGTGCTGTGTGGAAAGACTCAACAACAAAAAAATCCATCTGGTCTTGACATCAAGTACTAGGGGGAAAACAACAGCAAGAAGGATGTCCTCTGAAATTTGTAAGCACAAACTAATTGACATACAGTTTCAAGACTGATTCATTTTCCCCCCATGGTCTCAAAAATTCTAGCAGATAATTTATTTTGAAGTGATCCTGTATTTGTAATGCTCCAGTTACCCAAAAGAGCATAATTTCAACCCCAATCTCTCAACTATGGAAATGTTCCCCAGTGTTTATCTCACTAAGTGTTTAAGCAGGTTAGCTAGCTTCTGTGTGCCTTAGTTTCCTCATCTATAAAATGAGAATAATAAGTTCCTGTCTTATACAGATTTTATGGAGATTGAAGAATTTATAACCTTTTTTTAAAAAAAGATTTAGTTATTTATTTGAGAATGAGTGTGTGCGCACAAAAGCGAGGGGGGGGGGGAGCAGAGGGAAAAAGAATCTCCAGGAGACTCCCTGCTAAAATTGAGTCAGATGTTCAACTGATTGAACCACACAGGCATCCCTGAAGAATTTATATCTTTTTTAAAATATTTTATTTATTTATTCATGAGAGACGGAGAGAGAGAGAGAGAGAGAGAGAGGCAGAGACACAGGCAGAGGGAGAAACAGGCTCCATGCAGGGAGCCCTACGTGGGACCCGATCCAGGTCTCCAGAATCAGGCCCTGGACTGAAGGCAGCACTAAACTGCTAAGCCATTCAGGCTGCCCAAATTTATATCTTAAAAAAAAAAAATGTGAAAGAGGTCAGAAATAGAGACGTCACTCAATAAATATTACTTATTATAATTATTATTATCATTATTAATATTGAAGTCGATATTTTAAAAATATAGATACACACAAACTTGCTGGGTCAAAATCTGGTTTGTGGCATGACTATTTCCACTCCTTAAAAATGTCATAGGTAGTTCTAATGTTCATCATATTTGAAAAAATATTTTAATCTTCAATGGCTCAAATCATATTTAAGTATTTCCATCATACTAAAATTGATGGGTTTTTTTTTACATCCTAATAATCTTCTTCATGGTAAGGAAGCTTCCTTTCATTCCATTATTAACATGGCTTTTACACAAATGACATCTTAACGTTTAAGATGTTAAAACTATATGATTTTTCTCCT
Source organism: Nyctereutes procyonoides (assembly GCF_905146905.1). Lineage (NCBI taxonomy): Eukaryota > Metazoa > Chordata > Mammalia > Carnivora > Canidae > Nyctereutes > Nyctereutes procyonoides. The sequence continues at coordinate 61,163,374 of NW_026575051.1, forward strand.
TCAGATAAATGGATGCATTAATAATTTTCTTAAGTTTGGGGGTGCCTGAGTGGCTCAGTCAGTTAAGTATCTGCCTTCAGCTAAGGTCATGATCCCAGGATCCTGGGATTGAGCCTCATGTCAGGCTCTCTGCTCAGTGGGAGGCCTGCTTCTTCCTCTCCCTCTGCTACTCTCCCTGCTTGTGCTCTCTCAGTTTCACTCACTCTCTCACACTCTCTCTCAAATAAATAAATAAAATCTTTAAAAAAATAAAAATAATTTTCTGAAGTTTTGACTGTCTTCCTGACCTAAAATAATTTTAACCTTATTTTACTGTGTTCAAAAGTTAATACACAATTTGTGTTAGTAAATTTATCATTTCTATTGATCTCAAGTCTATAAAGCTGTTTTCAAACATTTCTTGAAGAATACTAGTTCAAAAAAAATGTCAATAGCTGTTCTCCAAAAAATTGATTATATGATTAAATATATTTTGAAATCTGTAGCTGAAATGAATTTAAAGAACTCTCCTTATTACTGACATTTACAGTTAATTCATTAATCTGGATTGGAAATACTCAAAGAACAGTTGTATTAGAGAATGCTTCTAAGATTTCTTTTATGGAGGACAGTGTAAGATCTTCACTTTCCAGAGTTCTTACACTTTTTAGAAGTTTAGTTATTCCTAGGGTCATTTAATTTTGTTTTGACAGGGGAAAAAAGGCAAAACAAGGGCTGAAATCATCAACTAAGTATTGAATCATAGTTTGAAAATGAACTAAAAACCCTGGCAAATATATAGAAAACAAACACCTCAGTATTTACAGAAGTGTGATCACTTTTTCCAAAAATATTATTTGATATATTTTAGATTTATTGGTGCTCCTGAATTAAAACTATCTATAAAATATAGGAGGCCAAATTTTAACAACCATTAAAAATTAGTCTTTTCATTGTTGCTCGAGATGTTTTCATGAAAATATGTGATTATATATATATACATATATATGCTTTTGAACAATTAACTATATTTCATAATCCTAAATGTAAAAGTTCACATTCCATTTTTCAGTAAGCTAAGAACAGTGCATTTCATTTTATATCTTCCCATAAGGTTTGGCGCATATGTTCTCATAGGATAACAAAACACCTAAATATTTTAGAAGTTGCCTGATTAATGCTGAATATATATATTATATAGTATATATATATGTAGATATATATACATACACACATAGTATATATATAGTTAGTATATATATATACTAATTAAAAGTTATATAAAAAAGTTATATATATACAATAAAAAAGGTTAGTGTATATATAACTTTTTGTTAGTGTGTATATATATAGTATATATATATAGTTAGTGTTTTATATATAAATACACTAAAAAAGTGTATATATATATATATAGTTAGTAAATATATATACTACTTTTAGTATATATATAGATTTGTGTGTGTGTATATATATTATATAATATATATAATAATATAATATATACACACTACCTTTTTGAAGTCAGTGACTAAAGTAATGAAATAATCTATATTTAATTTTCACTTAATATAAAAAAGGATTGGATATCAGCCCGTATTCAGATTTATTAAGTCAAAAATGCTGTCACAGCTCATGTGTACATGGAACATTAGTCATTCATTTTGTTAATCTAACATAATATGGAGTATAATTTATCAGGACATCAAAATAATAGCTGTTACTCCATTTTCTCCCTTCTATAAGGACATGCACAATAGACTCCACAGCTATACATGCACTCTATTAGGGCTAATTGAAAATAGATGGTACAATTAACCTGCTTCTTAGTAAAAAGCATTAACACTTAATGTAAAAGTCTAATCACAATAGAAAGAGGCTCACAGTGGAAGGAAATGTGGTGAATAATTCAAAATCATCTGATTTTCTCTTACAAAGTAAATTAAAGAAAGAAAAAGTTAATATAACAACACCCAAAGCAACAATTAAATCATTTGCATTTCTAATCTTTGCTTTCTTTCTCAGATATATTCCTTTTCAGAAGACTCTATAGAGGATTTCACACAATGATTCCAGGTATTTAGATGCAACCTAGTAGAACTGAGCAGGTGGTCATGGAACAAGTTGGCTGTAGAGGTGATCTAGTGGTGATCTCATACAACACAAGGTATGAAAATTAACAGGCAAACTCTTCTGTAGTAGGAAAAGCTGTCTCGATTACTTTGTCTTTACAAATTCCATGAAACATACAATTTCTTGATGATATGCTAGGACTATAGCTCAATAAGATCCTTAAATATATCAAAAATATTTATTTTTTTCACTTTAAAAAAGTCATCCATAAATGGTGATCATTTCAAATTCTATCACTTTTAATTGTCTTACAAGGAATTTCCTTTTTTTTAGTTTTTTTTGTTTTTGGTTTTGGTTTTTGTTTTTTTGTTTTTTTGCTTCTCCCCCTGCCCATGTCTCTGCTGTCTTATAAGGTTCTTAAATGCATTTGAACTTCTTTTAATATATCTCATAATGTAAAATAAAGTTTTTAAATGCAAGTTTAAAGTATATACTGAGAGTATTAACTATCTTTCTTGTGTTCTATACTTAGGACAAACTTCATTAGTCAGTCTTTAAAGGGGAACCTGGGTGGCTCAGTCAGTTGAGTGTTTGACTTGAATTCAGCTCATGGTCTTGAGAGATCAAGCTGCTCCCTCCCTCAGAGGGGAGTTGGCTTCTCTCCCTGTCTCACTCTCTATGCCCCCCCTCACTTTCTCCCAAATAAATAAATAAAATTTTAAAAAATCAGTCTTTATTTCATGGTAAGTCTAGTTTCAGTTTTTGAATATTTTATTATAACATTCTTGAGGCCACCACTATCAATTCCTAAGAATTGCTATTAAAAAAGATAATAATTTGACAAACCCAAAAGAGAGTTTAGAGTTTTCTTTGCTTAAGGCTGAAATAAATTAATAAATATTAATATTTAATGAAATTATAATATATCAAATTAATTATACAAAAATTAATTTTAAAAGAAGATGCATGCAAATTATTGTAGGGGAATTATTTTGTGATAGAAAAACAATGCCACTTATTTCAATATTTCAGGGAAGTTTTTCTAAGAGAAAAGAAATTCCGAATGTTATTTGAATTGAAGATGGGTGGATATAAACGCTATACTAAATGATATTATTTTTGGAAAGAATATCCTAAATTATGATGACATGAATAAGTTTTCCTCAGAAGACAGGATGAAATAGAAGTGAAGGCTAAGTTTGGATAGAGAACTAAAAGTCATCAAGGGTCATGAGAATATTGGCATAATCTATAGTATGTAATGAACATACACCAAAGTCTAAAACAATCGGCTCTAATAGATTAAGTTGTAAGAGAATCAGAAAAAAAAGCTCTTCAGAGGTAGAATGTTAACTTATTTCTATTATTTCCTCTCCTCAGTGGCAGGTGAAACTGTTCTGACCTCAACTAGAAATCCATGTAAATATACTGGTAGGATATTCATAGTTGTAGCTATGTACTGATTTCTAAGGAACACTTTTAACAGGATATGCCTATGCTGGTTTTATTTTTATTTGTTTGTTTGTTTTTGCAAATAGACTGTTATTGTAGATTTATAAACCTCAGATATGCTGAAGAATGCAGGCATAGACTCCAGACACTGTGCAAGTAGATTGGCCTGCATCCTGAACCCAAAACATGTCCTGGTGGAAAAAAAGGAGGGAATTTAGGGAGCTGCATGCGATACATATGGGGCATCCAAGATGTGGAGGTGACATCAAATATATGGTTACTGCTTCTCTCTTGGAGTCTTGGTTGATCACCAAATAAAAGCTGATGCCATGTAAGATTTCTACTATGTGTATATCCATATTACTGTTCAGGTCTTTGAATTTGCCCAGGATCACTTTAAACATTTGGGGTGTTAGTTTTTATAAAAGGCAGAATCTCAGTAGCAATTGACTTAGCAATTATAACAGACAGTCAAACTTAAATTTTATTCTGAATAACTATAAAATGCTATATGCTTGAACACCCTGGAGACATGCAATGAATATTGTTAGAATCTCAAAGAAGCACTGTGTGGATATCAGAGGGAGGGAGTTTATAATTCCTCTTAAAACAGTGAATCTCAAACTTACTTGACAGAATATTCATTGGTACAAATATGGAAAGAATTTTAAAATAAAGAAGAAAATTCTCAATAAATTGAGAAAAAGTGATAAAACTCTCTCTCTATATATATATATATATATGACAAAAATCTTAGTCAATTATGGAAATCACTTAATATAATAAAATGTATTGAGAAAATACAACAAAAATCATACCTAATAGTGAAATGTTAAATATATCCTCCTAAAATAATAAAAAGCAACACAAATGTCCACTATCATGAATTTTACTAGAAGTCCTAGACAGAACACGAATATAATAAGAGTAATCGAACCTATAAGTACTAGAGAAAAATGAAAAAGCACTATTATCCACAAATTACATGATTACATATGTAGAAAATTCTTTTTAAGTTGCACTAAAATATTATAAATAATCAGAGCAAATTAGTTATTTTGTTGGGTACAAGGCCAATATAGGAAGTCAATTACTAACAGTAAACAGAAAAATAAGTTTTTACACAAATTCCACTTAAAAGAGCAAATAATGTGACATCAAGTTAAAAAAGTTTAAGAAAATTGCTTTCCATAGAAAACAATGAAACTGGATTAAGAAAAAACAAAGACAACCTAAATAATCAAAGGGATTTATGGCAATCAATAACTAGAAAATCAAACGTTGTAATGATGCTATATTTCCCCAAGTGTTTCTATGCATTCAGTGCAGCCCCCAATAAAAATCTCAATGGGAATTTTGTGCAAATTTATGAATTAATTCTGAAATATGTCTGTAGGGGTGCCTGGATTGCTCAGTTAAGAATCCAACTCTTGGACTTGACTCAGGTCAAAATCTGAGGGTTGTGAGAGATGCAGGTAGGGATCTGAGCTCAACACAGAGTCTACTTGTCCTTCTCCCTCTGCTCCTCCCTGCCTCCTGTTTGCACGCTTGCCTGCACATGTGCTCTCTCTCTCAAATAAATACATACACAAAATCTTTAAAATATGTCTGTAAATGCAAGGAACCAAGACTATCTAAGACAATTGAAAAGAAAACCATATAGATTTATTCTATTAGATAGTAAGTCTAATATTAGCGCTAGGATATTCATAGACTGATGGAACAGAAGAGACTTCAGAACCAGATGTATGCACTGAGGATCATAGTAACAAACAGGTTAGTAGGAAAATGTCCTTTTTAATAACAATGGTGGTCCAACTGGCTATCCCTACAGAAGAAAGAAATACCAAGTATCAGCAAGGATGTATGCAAGTAAGAATTTTTATTTAATGCTTTTGGAATTGTAACCTGGCAGAGTCACTTTGAAAAGTAGTTGGCAATACCTACCAAGTTTAGCATACACATACATAATGCTCCAGTAATTCCATTCTGAGGTATATGCCCATCAGAAATGCATTTTGTATGTGCATGTAAAAGCATGCACAAGTATGTCCTTGTCAGCACTATTTATAATAACCCCAACTGGAACAACCCCAAACGTCTGTCTACATAAATGGATAAATCCTTTTTGGTATTGCCATACAATTAAATATCATAAAGTAATTTAAATAAACAAACTATAGCCAAACACAAACAACACAAATTTTCCAATCATAGGGTCAAGTGAACAAATCCAGACAGAAAGGAAGAAATCAGATCATATTATTTCATTTAAAACAACACAGCAGCGACAAGCATTACAAGTTGGGATAACATTTACTTTTGAAGACAAGGAAAGGTGTTGACTAGAAGAGTACATGGGGTGGAGCTCTGAGCTGTTATTAAGGCCTCACTGTCTTGAGTGATGATTATATGATTGGGTTTTCTTTGTTAGAAACCACCAAATTATGTGTTTATGCCTTATGTACTTTTCTACATGTAATATTTCAATTTTAAAATCTATATTTGACAATTCTGTCCCCAAACATCATGCTCACAAATTGTCTCTCTCCTCAATTCTTCCGTTAAAAAATATCTCAAGCAGTGTAAACTCTATATCAAAGTTTAAAAACACTTTTAAGAGTTCTCATACAGTGACATCACACTTCATGGTATAATTTTATAATCAGAAATATGTTATCAAATGTGCTACAGCCAATTACAGGGCTTTCTGTCCCATTTTCCTTTCAGAAATAATATGCAAATGATAAGGGAAATGAGTTTTTGAAAAATACAGGCTTAAAGTAAAAACATGACAGAAATATTGCATCTTTTACAATACTTCAAGATGGACACCAGATGGAGGAGGTGTTAACTGCCTTGGCAAAGCAGCAGCAGTACAAACATAACTGGCTACAGATGGAGGTACCTATGAAAGACAATCCATTTCATTCTCCAGAAAGTTGTCACTGTTCAAGTATCGGCAGGCTAGGTACTCTAAACAGCAGACTAAGACATAATTCTATAATAGGAAAGCTTTTAGAATCATAGAACCCCTTTCTCACGCTTGTAGAAGTGATGGATTTATTCTCCGGGATGGGTGACACCAGACACAGCTGAGAATAGGATAAGGTTCTGGTCTGAGAAAAGCAGGATTCATTGGAAAAGCTCATTCAGAATTACACCTTCCTGCACCACTGAACACCACCAGTCACTATGATAGGCAGAATTAAGTTGATCCTCAGTGCCACACGCCCATATGTAATCTTCCCTCCAGTAGGAACAGACCTGTGAATATAAACTCCCATGATTATAAAGGTGAAAGGAATTTTGCAGATGTAAATAGGGGTCCTAATCAGCTGATATGGAATTAATCAAAGGAAGTTATCCAGCATAGGCCTGAGTTTATTAGATGGATTTTTTAAAAGGAGGCTTAGTCTTTCCCTGCAGTTCTGTGATATTCTCCGACTGGCTTGGAAGCCTAACAGCCCTGGTTTGAGTAGCCCATGGAAAAGGGCAGCCCCTAGGAGATGAGGTCTCAGATCTCTCACTGCAAGGAAATGGATTCCAGCAGCCAACATAATGAACCTGGAAAAGAATTTCAAGCTCCATATGAGAACTCAACCTGACCAATATCTAGAATGCAGCCCTGAAGATTATGAATAGAGGATCCAGCATAGCTATCCCCAGACTTCTGAGCCACAGGAACTGGGATGGTGGTATGTTTTGTTTAAACCACTAAAGTTGTGCTAATTTTTTATGCAGAAATAGAAAAAAAAATCTCTTAGGCAGGGAACTGAAGAAATAATTCTCTAGATGAAGAAAAGTGCCCCAGAAAAATCAAGGCAATACTAAACTTTGAAAATCCACAATGAAACAGCTACCTCACTGAACAACTGACCCACGGTGATGTCCGATCGTGGGCATCCCGTCTATGTGCACAAAGCATCCTATTTTCTAAAGCTCCATTCCATAATATACATGGACAGACATTAAAAATAATCAAGCTATACCTGATCTGGAGGACCGAGTCTCACAAGCTAAGTTTTAAAGAAAAAAGAAATGCCCTTTAAATTGTAAAAACTGAACTGAAAAAAATAAGACCGTTTGGGAAGATTAACAATGACTTAAAAAAAGTAATAACAATTAAGCACATTTGAAAGCAAATTCCAGAGGAAGATAAAACAACTGGTATACTAGTTAGCTAAGCAAATTGGCTGAACATATAACGGGGTGAGAGAATTGTAATTTTGCTATATTAATTGACTCTGCTTTGAACCCTCTCTATAAAAGTGTAATAATAGAATACCAAGTATTGATTAATAAAAATACAACAGCAAGTATTGATGTAATAAAAATTTAAAAGAATATATTCAGAGGACCAGACACTCATCTACTCTAACAAAATTTCTTATATTATATCAAAACTCAATAAATCAAGAGCTGTCAGAAGAAGTATACTATATGGAATAGCAAAATATATAACCAAGAAATGTTAAAGTTTGTAAAGGGCTGTGCTGAGGACCCATTGTAGAGTTGGGAAGGGAAAGAGTAAAGCATTGCTGTTACTAACATCTTCTTATTTAGCACTATTGGTTTTTGAAAATATCACTTTGATGAAAATAAAAATTAGATTTAAGATATATAATGGTATGGGTACAACGTCTTTGTCTAAGGTAAATTGTGTGCTTTCCTCAATGTTACTACTCATTATAGCACACTAAGTGATCCCTGAAGGACTAAAAGAGTTAGTGTACCCTTCTAAGGGTCTGAGGACAAGGAAAGACTGTCACTAGGGAGCCACTGGCCCATTAGGCAAAAGGAGAGATTAACAAGTAAATTGTCCAAAAATCAAAAGGAGAAAAAGAGGAAGAGTTTATGTGTTCTTAGTGAGACTAATAAAATTATATGATGGGCTGAACAGGTAACTAACTATACTTGTTAGATATGAAAATCTTATTTGGAAATTCTGGTTTTTACCACAAAGATAGAGAGATGCAAGATGTCTGACCTAAACAGTATTGGGATTTTTCTGAGCTTTTAAATAGCCTTTTATTATCTCTGTTGAAACTTGTAAAAAGTTATAAGGTAAAGACCTTTTCGGCCAAATTAGATTGAAAAACAAAGAAAATCATAGATAGGAGAAGATATATTCAATTAGTGTTTATTTCATATGATAATCAACATTAAATGTTAAATTTAAAGTTTATAGGCAATCTCATTATGTTAATTTAATTAAAGATACCGGGAACTATGTTTAAAATCAATGACATTTCAAAAAGAAAAGATATATATATATATATATATATATATATATATATATATATACTTTTTTATTATTTGAAAGTAACATATAGAACGGAAAACGCAAAATTATGTTCTGTGTTTCCTTGAAATATCAGAAGACTAATTTTCAATACTCCATTTTCTGAAAATAAGATATGCCTTACACAGACTAGGATTTTATTTTGTCTCCTTACCTAATTTGCTTTAAGACTTTAAAGTCATATAATCTTCTTTCTCATTTAAAATATTCATCCATTAGGCAAATAGGAGAGAGAAAAACTAACTAGTTTTGACAATGGGATCTTAGCACTCAAAGTCTTCTTAGATGGGGTGGGTAGGGATGGAGGAGGTGCCAGAACTGCTCAAACAGGGTGTGTTGGCACCTCCCAACCCTACTCAACCTTGAAACCAAAGTTTACTAGATAAAAATGTACATACTAGCCTAATGGATTAGATTTTTAGATGACACAGCTGATTTCTTGCTAAAATGCTCAAGATAATATATCAAGTCCTGTCAAGCTCTAACCAATTTCTCTTCTCTGTAAAATTTAAATTTAAAGAACTTAAGCTAAGAGTTATCTTTTCTTTTTTTATAATGTGCTATTTTATTTCCTTGTATAAAAAGAAGCTGACATCTACAAGCCAGGAAAGGGGCTCTCACCAGACATGAATCAACTAGTACCTTATTCTTGGACTTCTCAGCCTCCAGAACAGTGACAAATAATTTCTGTTATTCAAGCCACTGGGTCTATCACATTTTGTTATAGCATCTGAAGCTAAGATAGCATCCTACATGATTATTTAATTTAGTGTCCAAGTCTGGCTTTGAACTTCCTAGCAAATAGCAGAGTGGTTCAGTTGCATAAACTGTATTTTCTGTTGTCAAAGAAAAATTGCACCAATTGCAGTTAAACAGGCAAGGGAAACTTTATTCAGAATCATTGCATTAGGGAGAGAAATTGAACTCAACCTGTTGAAACAAATGCAGGAGGATTTTTATGTGTTGGGTTGAGACCGTAGACAAGTACTGGAGGATGTCAATGAGGAGGACTGTCAATGTGATTAGATCATTATATTTGTTAACTGGCACTGAATAAAATTAGTTCCCTACCCTCCTCAGAGACTGAGAGACAAGGGCACTATGTTTCTTAATGATTTCAAACATCTGGCATTTCAAAGAGATGTCTCCCAAATTTTTTTGAGAAAGACATTCTTGGATTGTAAAACTGAAAGAAGCAGCCCCCTACATATCAAAGAGCAGAGAAACAATTTGTGACTACAAGTTTCGAAAGTAAATGCTATAAGAAATGGGAGGTCAGGAGCCTAGAGTGAAAAAATCTTGTATAAAGTTTAGTCAAGTTGAGGGGAACTTTAAGCCTATCTTGGTCATTGTGAACAATATTAACAGAATGATTCTTAACATAAAAGAAAATTTATAGCAATATAATTTATGTTGAATTTAAATTTACAGCAATCTTTCTTTCTCCTTCCTTCCTTCCTTCCTTCCTTCCTTCCTTCCTTCCTTCCTTCCTTCCTTCCTTCCTTCCCTCCTTCCTTCCTTCTTTCAAAAGGGAGAGAGAAGTTGAGGGGGGCAGAGGGAAAGAAAGAATCTTAAGCAGGCTCCACACCCAGTACAGAGCCCCAAGTGGGGCTTGATCTCACAACCCTGAGATCATGACCTGAGCCTAAATCAAGAGTCTCAACCACCAACTAAGCCACCCAGGAGCCCCAGAAATATCCACTCAAAAACAAAACAAAACAAAACAAAACAAAAACAAAACAAAACAAAACTCGTATAGATTTCAATAAGAATGTCAACCACAAAAAGGATATATTTACATTTATGTCAGAATTTTATGTGAATAAGAAAATCATTAATTAATATAACTTTTATCCTACAATATTAAACTTTTGCAGTCTTTAGTGAGAGAATTATGAATTTCCAAAAACAGATTTAAAACTACTAAAGTTAGTAAGAAAGAAATGTAATACTCTTTTGATTTGGTGAATCATTCATTGAAACAGGATAACAGAATGATGCCACCGCATCATTTCATTGTCGCTCAGTCTCCATCTCTAAGCCATGTTAATATAAGGAAAGAGCTATCCAGCTCCAAAGCCTCTGGTTTCCAATTTATCATCCATAAATTAGAGTCAATTATAATGTATCTAGAAATATCTTAAAACTGTTGATATGTGGTGCTTTCTTACTATTTAAAAATAAGTATTCTGATCTGGCACCATTACTTTAAATTAGCAGAGCGTGGATAATATCCTAAGCAATTTTGTGTACAGAATTACTGTTCTGATCTTCATAGTAACATTTAAGATGAACAGGGCATGTATCACTGTATCCACTTCACTGTCACACATGTGGGATTCAGAGGAATAAAAGATTAGTTTTAGTGATGTACTAACCTTGAAGAGGCAGGATAAGAAAAAAATAAAACTACAGTACCTAAAACAAAAGCTACCCAGATAGAAGGAAGAAAGATGATGGATATAAAAGTCTCTTGTCTGTTTGTTCAGTGAAAATAAATAGGCTTTTATATCATTCTTTTTATTACCTGTTTTTAAAGAATACTTAAATCATCCAAAAACTTAGGGCAGACAAAAGATGACTGAATTAGGCAATGTTTGTAAATATTCTCATTTGTACCAGAAATGTTCTGCAACCAAGAGACTAACTTGTCCTAGTCCACCACTGAATAGGTTTAATATTTATATCAACTAATGTGTAAATAAAACAGTAGATATAAAATAAGCACGCAACACTCAAAGACCTGTGGTTATAAATAAAAATGAGAATTTCTAATTGTAAGTGATTGGGAAATTATTAATAAAGGTACTAGCAAAGGATTCAGACCATTTAGGGTAAGTTAGATCTCACTAGGCAGACATGAATTAATGGCATTTTATGTACCATAAGTATAGATATAGACACAGGAAAAGTAAAGGTTTATTGGAGAAGATGAAAATAAGACAAGGATATCATGTATTCTTGAATATATATAGATAAATAAATTTAAGTGGGGAGAAACACTATATATATGTATATAAATATATATACCACTATATATATAAATATATAATATATATATTAAATATACATACCACTAAAATATATATATACCTATATATACATATATATATATATATATATATATATATATACACACCACACACAATCTAGAAGATGCCATAATAATTATATAGTTGATTGGATTTATAGACTAGGGAGGAAAGGAAAATAAGAACACCTAATATAGAGAAGGCATTTTGAGGAAAATGCAAAAAATATAGTAAAAGAAAGAAAATCAAGATTTCCAAGAAAAAAGTACTCAAGATTAAGTAAAGCATGGATTTAAACTTGGTCAAATACAAATGTCTTTGTTCCAGAACCCAAACAAGTTCTTAATAAATTACCTTTTTATTCATTTATTTTCATCATTATATAGATTTTAAAATTGTTACATTTATGTCACATACCTTGTGAGCCATACAAATTTATCTTAAATTCCTTGTTGAAACTAATTATAATATGCAACGGAGGACAAAGAAATCCACACCAAAATTCACTGACTTCTGAAATTCACTGAAATAAAAATAAAGGCATATAGTAAAGATATTCTACAAATTTAACATATAATTAAAAGAGGCAGTAACTAAAAATATGAAATAGTCTTCCTTCTAAAACTGACTATTGCATAGCTATTTGGCTTGGAAAAATTCATTTGCTTTTTGTTAATTTTGAAGAGTTTAAAAGAGCACAGAGAATTTCAGTATACTTTTGCCCATCTTTTGCTAATGTTAACATCTAAAATTATGATAAAAATTATCAAACCCCCCAAAAAATGGCACAATACTACTAAATTACAGAATTTATTCCAATTTCAGGTGTTGTTTTGTTTACTAAGATCCTGTATTCTGCTTAGAGAATTATAATGTGAAAGGGATTTTTATTTGTTTTCATTTTACTTTTCAGTACTTTAAAGTCATATTATGGCTTGCATAATTTCTGTCTTTGTTCCTCTGTTTGTAATGTGTCTTTCTGTCCTCAAGATTTTTCTTTGTCTTTTGTTCTCAGAAATTTCTATTTGATATACCTACATTTTGTTTGTTTGTTTTGTTATGTATTTATTCTAGTTGATGCTTTCTATTTTAATTTGATATGCTTTAGGATTTGTCATTAGATTTAGAAAATTCTCAGCCATTATTTCTGCAAATACTTTATCTGTCTTGTTTCTTCTTTTTCTGGATTCTAATTGTACATTTCTTGACAAATGACAGTCTTGGGTGCACTGTTTTTTAACTTTTCTCTAAGTTTGCTGATTTCTTCTGGCCTATCTTTAAGTTCACTAATTCATTCCTCAGTTGTATTTAATCTATTAATGAGCAAGCCTACCCGAAGTATTTTTTTCTCTATGCCTGATTATTCACTTGTTGTTTTCCCATTTCATTCTTTTCTATAATTTCCAAATCACTGCTGAAATTATTCACATGATCTTGTATACTGTTCATGATTTTCTTTAAAATCTTTAATATTTTAAATTTAAGTTCTCCTTCTACTAGTTCCAATAGATGTGTCATATCAGACTCTGGTTCTGATAACTCATTTGTCTCTTGAAAATGTGTTATTTTTGTCTTACTTTTTGTGTGCCTTATAATTTTGCTGTTGTTGAAGACTAGATATATTGAGTGGAACAGTCAGTGCTTTGGTATCTAGTGTTTAGCCTGGAAATGTGAACATCTTTCCTTCCACTATGTCTTTATTTATTTATTTAAAGATTTTATTAATTTATTCATGAGAGACACAGAAATAGAGAGGTAGAGACTTAGACAGAGGGAGAAGTAGGCTCCCCTCAGGGAGTCTGATGTGGGATTCAATCCATAACCTGGGGATCATGCTCTGAGCCCAAGGCAGAGACTCAACCACTGAGTCACTCAGGTGACCCCCATCCTCACTATGTCTTTAGTACAAGGATTTGAGTTAATCTAGTTAGGAGTTAAACTGGGTTTCAGGATTTTTTTAATATTCAGTGTACCACAGTTTTCTAATGCTTCTAGCAATACATTGTGTCACGCTAGGGACCTGATATTGTGTAGGTTTTCATTTGTTTTTATTGTTGTTTTCATCCTTTTTATGTTCCAACCTTGGCTTTAGGTCTTTTTATTTCCTCAAGAGAAGTTTTCTTTACATCTCTTATTCCTTCCCTGCAATTCTCTTAATATTATTTTCCTCTTATTTGTTACTCAAACTTGTTAGTCTAAGGGAGAAGGGGAAAGCATTACAGATATTTTCTCTGCTGTTACTATTTATTACTTTCCTGAGGAGTCTCAACTTTGGAAGGTACCATGTTCCCATGTCTCCCTGTGTGGCTTCCTCAGCATTCCTGTCCCTCTCCCTGCTATAGCTCTAGGTCTACCACATGTTCCTGCCCCTACCTTAGGTACAGGGTTATTTTCTGTTTTCTTCTACATGTTCCAATAGGCTTTCACCGTAAGGGTGACAGTGTCATTTTGACATTCCCTGATAGATCAAAATTTGTTCCACAAGTAAGACTGGAGAGAGAAGTATCCCTGCGGATTTCATGCCCCTCCCCTGGTGGCTGCATTCCTAATCCCATAAATCCACACTACACATAAACATTTACTTAAAAATTTTACTAACATTCCCCAGAGAGCACAGCCTCCAATATTTGCAGCATTCTGGGCTTTATAATCTCCTGCAGTGCACAATTGACCTACAGTAACTCATTAACCATTTTTTCTCAATTCTTCTACTGGCCTCTGATCGCATCTATTCTAGGGTTCCCAGGTAAGGTTATGCTTGCTTCTCTTCTTTGTGGGACTAAGTTTCTCTTTAGGTTTTAGGCCAGTTGGTTACCCTGACACTTCTGCTTCTGATTCTAGAACTTTCTTGAATTCATAATTTATCTAGTGCTTCTTATTCCTTGTTAGTGGAAGAGAAACAGAATTCACTAGTTCAGAGGACTGAGGATAGTAAAGCATAATCAAGGCAGAGCTCTAGTCCCAAAATATTGTACTAATAGTAAGGAATTAATTTTAACATATTTACAAAATACATATGATAAAGTTAAAACCTTTGGTTGTTATTAAACAATCTTTAAATGAATATCTCCAAGAAATTAATTAATTATAATAATTATAATTAATGAACTGCTGTGTCTTTTAGTCAGAGTAAAAGATAATCTTATTTATGCATCTCATTCTTTGTGTTTAGGGATTTTTGACATATGCTTTATGGTACATTTAATCACATCTTTATTTGAAATATAACTGACTATATTGCCACAATTAAGAGTTCTGGAAATATGTGAGAAATTAAAATTAAGACTAGTTAAATAAAAAGGAAATATTCTAGGTCCAACAGAGAGGAATTTATTCCTCTGCTCATTTTAACTGTACTTAATAATTCATTAATAAAAATAATTTGTCAAAGAAGATACAGAATATTTAAATCTACTTTACCTTTAAGCATTACACATGAATATCTATAGTGGTTATGGTTCCCTACATTTTCTCTTCAAACTTCAATTGAAAGGTATTTTATAAAGAAAAAGAAAGCTCAAAATTCTAACCCCACCACAGTGATATAAGCTCTAATGATTAGCAATATTTTCCTTCAATCTATGATCTTATAAATACCAGTTGTAGAGAAATTCAAATGTCATTATTTGCAACAAAGTCTTTGAGATTATGTAGTTTTTAATGCGCATTAAGATGAAATAACTTTTATGTAACTATAACAGGTTTTTCATTTCTGATGATTACCTATAAAACAGGATTTTAACTGAATTGGCTAGCTACATCAATTGTTTATTGATGAGGTAATAAAATTAAAGAATAAAAATATAATTAAATAAAACATAACATGTGTCATTAAAAGATGGATAAATCACCTTTCTTGATTTTATATTAAATAAATTAAGAACATATTTTGTATGGCTTCCATTTAATTTTATAACATTTTTGGGTCTTTATTTATTTATTTATTTAGTATTTATTTATTTATTATTTATTTTTTAAAAATTTATGATAGTCACACAGAGAGAGAGAGAGAGAGGCAGAGACACAGGCAGAGGGAGAAGCAGGCTCCATGCACCAGGAGCCCGACGTGGGATTCGATCCCGGATCTCCAGGATCGCGCCCTGGGCCAAAGGCAGGCACCAAACCGCTGCGCCACCCAGGGATCCCCATTTTTGGGTTTAGACTTAAATTCTTTTTTAAAAAATTTTTTTAGACTTAAATTCATAGGATTCACAAATTCTAACATCCTGTTATCATTTAAACATGACACAAATACATCATAATAAGAACATAAATTAACATTTATTATTAACTGCATTTCAAAATACACATGATTTCAACCTATTTACATTTAAATAACTCTGAAATTAATTCTACATGTTTTAAAACTTTCTCAAAAGCATACTCTCTACAAAATAAAATATTGCTATTGCATAATCTTTTCTATAGACATTTTAGATTCCATGTTATAAAGACAAGGAAATTTTTTTAATGATTAGCATATTAGAAGTATTTATCACTAGATATAAATTTTTAATAAAACATTGTCCAGCACATACTGGAATGGTCCTTTAATCTATTAAGATATGATAATGTAAACCATTCTCTATATCTTAGGCTTATCCCAGGCAGGATTTCTTTTTTCCTTTGATACATCAGAGTACATGTTATATTCCTTTTTAGTAGTGACATTTTAGCATTTTAGGAGCTTCAAATAATACTAAAAGAGGTGGACAATGCTTCATTTACTCAGGAAATTTGAATTAAAAATATATTTTTCAAGTTGATTAAAAAACAGTTGGTGCTAATTAAAGAAATGCTTTCACTTGGATCTTTTTAAGTCCATGCAACAGAATAAATTAAAGAAATAATCTATGATTCTGTGAAATACTAATTATTGCAAATAACAAAACAAATAAAAGAAGCTGATACAAAAACACACACAGCTATGTTCCTGATGAAAATAACCATGTTGTTCAGAAAGGTTAATATGTACTTTGTTTTCAAATATAAATATTTATTGATAATATTATTTGAAATTATTTCCAAATAATGAATAAATAAATAATATTACTTGAAAATAATAATTAATATTACAAAAGTCCTTCAAGAGGGCATTCATATTCTAGTCTGAATTGAAACATTATAAAATTCCAACTATTTTCTGTTAATAAATGCATATTTAACAAATACATGTTTCAATAACACATAGTATGACAAACTTTTAAACAGAACTGAAGTCTATCACAGGTTGTATTCTAAAATAATTACAGTTTGAATTTTTACTTAGCTTACGTCAAGTTTTTTTTTTAAGTTTTTGTTTAAATTCCAGTCAGTTAACATCAGTGTAACATTAATTTCAAGTGTGCAATAAACTGATTCAACACTTTCATGCATCACCTTGTGCCCATCACAGAAGTGCCCTCCTTATTCCTCATCACCTATTTTACAGATTTCCCCACCCCCCTCCCCTCTGGTAACTATCAGTTTATTATCTATACTTAAGAGTCTCTTTCTTGGTTTATCTCTCCTCTTTTTTTCCCCTTTTCTCCCTTGTTGTGTTTCTTAAATTCCACATGAGTGAAATCATATGGTATTTGTCTTTCTCTGACCGATTTATTTCACTTAGCATAATCCTCTCCAGCTCCATCCACCTCTTTGAAATGGCAAGATTTCATTCTTTTTTATGGCTGAGTAATATTCCATTGTGTGTGTGTACCACATCTTCTTTATCCAGTCATCAGTCAATGGACATTTGGGCTCTTTCCATAATTTGGCTATTGTTGATAATGCTGCTATAAACATTGGAGTGCATGTATCCCTTCAAATCAGTATTTTTGTATGCTTTGTGTAAATAACTACATAGTGCAATTACTGGATTGTAGAGTAGTTGTATTTTTAACTTTCTGATGAACCTCTATGTTTTCCAGAGTGGCTGCACTGATTTGCATTTCTACCAATCATGTGACAGGGTTCCTCTTTCTCTGCATCCTCACCAATATCTGTTGTTTCCAATGTTGATTTTAGCCATTCTGACAACTGTGAGGTGACATCTCATTGTAGTTCTGATTTGTATTTCCCTGATGATCCGTGACGCTGAACATCTTTTCATGTGTCTGTTCAATCATCTAATGTCTTTGGAAAAATGTCTATTCATATCTTCTGCCCATTTTTTAACTGGATTATTTGGTTTGTGGATGTTGAGTTTTATAAGTTCTTTATATGTTTTAGATACTAACCCCTTATCAGATACGTCATTTTCCAATACCCTCTCCCATTCCAAAGGTTGCCTTTTAGTTTTGTTGATTGTTTCCTTCTCTGTGCAGAAGCTTTTTATTTTGATGAAGTCCCAGTAATTCATTTTTGCTTTTGCCTGCCTCGAGAGATATGTCTCGTAGGAAGTTGTTATGGTCAATGTCAAAGAGGTTACTGCCTGTGTTCTCCTCTAGGATTATGAGGGTTTCCTGTCTCACATTTAGGTCATACAACCATTTTGAATTTATTGTTGTATATTGTGTAAGAAAGTGGTCCAGTTTCATTCTTGTGCATGTCACTGTCCAGTTTTCCCAACACCATTTGTTGAAGGGACTCTCTTTTTCCTATTGCATATTTCCTGCTTTGTAGAAGATTAATTAACCATATAGTTGTGGGTTCATTTCTGGCTTTTCTATTCCTACATTCATATATTATTAATAATAACAGTGTTGTATTATGCTGCTTTGGCTTTTAGCTATATACCACATTTTATTATTTTAAGTAATAATAAACCCATTACTTGGGTTAATTTGATGCTTATATGTATTCAAATAACCTGATTTTGTACAAATAAAAGCCATAGGAACCCAAAAAATTGGATAGCTATAAATAATGTTTTTAGTTTCCTTTATTGTTCTGCTTGAAAATACTAGGTTTCTCAGGGGCTGGCCCCAGGAACTCTTTTCTCCCACCACATACTCTCACTAAGCAATATCATCACTTCTCAGACTTAAATATTACCTTTATGTAGATGATTTCCAAATTCATATCCTCAAATAAAACCTTTCCCCTGAACTCAAAACTTGAATATCCAAATGACTACTTGCTATCTCCAATCAGATGTGTCCCATAGTTCAGATCACAAGTATAACATATATAAAACAGAAATCATTTTTTAGCAACTTGTTTCCCACTTCATGTCTCCCCAGAAAGTTAAATATTATCACTATCCATTCAAACAAGAAATCTAACTATTTTTTAAAAAGATTTTATTTAGCTACTCACAAGAGACAGAGAGAGAAAGAGAGAGAGAGGCAGAGACACAGGCAGAGGGAGAAGCAGGTTCCATGCAGGGAGCCTGATGTGGGACTCAATCTCAGGTCTCCAGGATCACGCCCTGGGCTGAAGGCGCTAAACCGCTGAGTCACCTGGGCTCCCCAAGAAATCCAAATCCAACTATTATCCACAAGTCCTCTTATCTAATCATATATTCATCAGAATAAACAGTAATGTTTTGTTCATGGAATTTAAATAAATGTATCGCAGTTTTATGTCAGATAAGGGAGGGAGGGGAGAGATTAAGTCTTACTTTATATGTCTTCAGAGAAAAGAATCAATGGTTGGAAATTATGGTGGCTTGGGTTTTGGCTCATTGGAATGAAAATCTACATAAGTCACCAATGTTAAATATAGTGTTTTTGTCCTGATTCTATTTTAAAGTATAATTTAAGTTCTACCTCCTTTTTCTCTTCATTACTGCTTGCCCACTTCATGCGCAGGACTTTAAGCATGGATCATTACACAAAATAACCTCTCTCCCAACCTCCACATTTTCTCCCCTCTGGTCCAGTGTTAGACAGTAATAAAATGAACTTTCTCCAATCTCAATCAAGTCACATCACTCTCTACTAATTAAACATTTTCAGTGGCTTCTCATTGCACTTATACTTAAAATCAAATCACACTTCTTAATATGGCTCATTATAGGATCTTATCACTGCATATTTTCACAAACCTCATTTTGCCCACTCTCAACCACTCTTATCAGAAATCACGTTGAACATCATTAAATATTTTGGGCACAGGAAGAAATATGTCAGGAATATGTTCTGTACTCTTTTTTTATATGACTAGTTCCGACTGTTTCTTCAGCTGCAGCTTAAATGTCATTTTCTTAAGATCTCCCATGATCAACTAATGAAAATCTATTTTCTCAGTCTCTTTTTCTCATCATGGCACTGGTTATAACTTGCAGTTTTTTTTCAGTCATATGATGCCTGTTCTACATTCTTACTTCCACCACTGGAAGGTGAGGTTTTTAGTAGAGAACTAGTGATATCAGTTCACCTTCGTATCCCTAGCACCTAGAGTTGGGTCCTGCCTGTTAGGTCCATGGTAAATATTTGTGGTTGAATATATCCAGGAAGAAGTTTTAAATATGCAGCCAAATATATGAGGAAGTTTAGGAGAGTTTCCTAAGTCAGACATCTATATTTAGTGAAATAGTTTTACACAGATACACACACACACACACGCACACTGTAGTACATTGTGCTTTATTATTCTACATAAAAGTTAAAGAAAAACAGCTTAGCCTAAGTGTAGGAATTTATTGATATAGAATATATATTCTGATGGGAAAGAAAAGTATTTACTAAGAAAACTGAATAGTAAGCTAAGAATCAGAGAAATTAAACATGGAAAACATCACTTATTCTAATATTTCTCCCAATGTAGAAATTCTTTCTTCATGTCAAGAAGACAATATCCTTTTCAGGCCCAAATTCTTCTAGTTATGGTAAACCCAGTACTATGTGTATCCACTCATCTGTTTTTGTTCAATGATTTATGTAGGGCTTCATCCAAATGAACTAAAATCTGCCTCCCTATAACTTCCAGTCAGTGGTCCTGTTCTTTGGAGATACATAAATTAAGACTAACTTCCTTTTTAAATGATCATGGCATAGAGAATATATGTTTTATTCTGATGAATATTTTTGGTCAAGTTCAACTGTATTTCCCTTTCCATAAGCAGTTATATGTATTATTGTTTATCATCCAATATTTTAGGAAGTACTTTTTTCCTTTCCTTTTCTTTCTTTTTTAATGTTATGTGTTCTGTATTTTATCATTTACTGTCCTACTTGTGTTTTAATTATGTTTGGTTCAAGTTTTTTGTATGCATGAGAAGTGAAAATAATTCTACACACATATATGTCCGTCAGCCTAGCTGTACACACACATATCAGAATATCTTTGCTTTTGTGTAATTTCTCACTGTTTCAATCATCCTACAAGTGCTTCCTTTCAAACCATGGGCAACTCTGGTCACCTTTCTAGGGATATGTCCTTTCATGGAAGCTGTATTGTAAGGTGGGACAAAAGGAGGTGATAAGGTGATAAGAAGGGAAAAAAAAACTTTACTATAAATAAATAAGGAATTTTTAGGTGTCACTAGGTCTGTGTAAAGAATTAATCGTTTATATATCCATCCTGTCCAAATGGTTTTCCTACTTTCACCTCAAATTACCTTTGTACTTGCAAATGAAAGGGCTGTTTAGAAAATGGAGAGAACTAATATTAAATGTACTATTGTTAAAGGGACTGCTCTTCACTCGTAGAGTCCAGTCTCTAGAAACCAAAGTATTTTCCTCCATAAGAAGGAAAACATATGGGAATAGTGAAAAATTGAAATCTGATGGAGGTAGCATAGAGAAATTGTTGATGACCTGAGGCACCTGGGGCAAAAGGTAGATTAATCTCCTCTATGTAACAGCTATCCTGACTATGCTTAAGACAGTTCCCTTACTAGGGATTTCTAGAAAATCAAAATTGAATCTGTTAGATGTTTCAAAGAAACAATAAGAAAATTAATTTAGCAGACCTAATATAAAACCTTTTATATGACCTTATCTGGGATCCATTTACATAACACTAATGAATCATCCTGATTACAGATGTGATATATTAGCTGATGTGATGTTTTCCTCCTTCTAGTACTGTGTGTGTCTGTACATACCATTAACCTAGGAACGTTAGAGATATCTTTGGTGAATAGTAAAACAGTCTTGATTATCGTTTTCAGTGCAGATTGTATGATTTCACCATCAAGGAATCAAATACTAAATTAACTTAAAACAAGCAATAAGCAAAAGAAAACCTCATGCGAAGGAAAGATTTTAAGTGTTTGTAACAGGAAGTAATTTGCCTACAAGGTATTGTCTCCTAACTCAGTAAAGACAGAAAATACCTTATTTTTAAAAATATATCTCTCCTTTCATTATATTTTTAGGTAGATTGAGTTTTCCCAATAATACTTTATAACCTTTCATCAAGATAGTTTTCACCCAGTATTTATATACCATTCAGGAGTACTTTTAGTTTGTATGCTTGAGGAGGAAAAAAAAAATCAAGCACATGCCTAATCATGCATAAGAATCAAAATCCAGGGTTGTTTTTAAAAAGCAAAGATACGTGTTTTTATTAAGTTACAAAAACAATCTTAAATAACTGGATGTAATTAAAGAAATCAGAGGATATCTAAGGTAGACAATGTTCAGTCTAGCTTTTTTTCCCTAAGAGGAACTAAAGCACATTTATTAATTATAATTCTCTAATCTATTGTGAAACATTATTAGGGGAAATATTTAAGTTATCACATTTGGTTAGCCTGAATCTTCAGTACTTATAACACTGTTCTTCTAATATATGTTGATGGTCAACTTGGAGGTGAGTGCTCAATCTTTGAGACTGCAAAGGAATTTCTAGCGGAATTCAGGATCCCCAGGCAATCACATCACTGCGAAGATCTCCTGGGTCAAAATCCTTTCATGTAAAGAAATTTGGTATGTCCCCCTTGTCATTTCTGCCTATGCTCCAGGGAAACTGGACATTTTTCAGGCCACAGAAATGCCAAATTCCAAGTTATTGATGTCTTGGAATTTTGAGGCAAACATCACACTGTGACCAAAAATAGCTACCAGCATTCACAGGGAACACAGCTATTTATTTACCTATCAAGATCCAAGGCAAGTCACTTTTTTGATAAAACTTATCCTGACATCTGGCTCAATAGAATTTCCCTTCTCTGTTAGCAGCAAGTTTTTTTAAGAGGCTAAGGTTGAGTGATTGATGCAAAACACCAAGAGACACATGCACACCAGAGACTCATGCAAAGTTTCTTTAATGAGGGTAAAGGTTTTTACTCATTTACCCACAGGCACCCACACAGAGAGGGAAGCATAGTTGTTTATCTGATTAGGATGCAATCTTCCTTTGCCTACAAATCTCTACGGAGAGGTTAAAATAGAAATCGTCTCACTTCGGGCAAGAATCACTACGGGGCCTTCAGAATCTCCCTGTGCCACTCTCAGAGGTATGTTTATCTTCCTGATTCATTTGAAATGTTTAGAAAACTCTTGGCCATGTGCCTGCCCTCTCAACTGGCTGCATGCTGTTATAACCCCAAATATTTAGTGAGACCTGTTGAGCTGATGGGCAATTTCCCAGGAATAACATGCCTTTAACAAACTCAGGTCTCAGTCTCCTGAATTCTATCGCTGGAGTATCTTCCTGTTCTGTCTCACCTAGGGAGTTTATTGGATTTGTTTATTCATATATCTGTCTCTCCCATTAATGTCCATTAATGTCCATCCCTCAGAGGCAAGATAGGATCTTTTATGTCTTTTAACATCGGTATCTATAAAAATGACCAGCACATAAATATTATTATGTTGGTTGCACTAAGCCACAAAAACATATCATTTACTTCTCCTTGCATTATTATCAGACTCCTATGTGTTTGAAGAAATACATAATGTATTTCTACCTTGAAACAGAAAAAATAAATAAAAGTGTTCTTTACATATTATTTGACCCTGGTGATCACTCATCTTTACTTACAACTCTTTATTCTCTTATTTTTAAAAGAATTTGTGAATTCCCTTGTTTTCCAATTTTCTATAGCTTGCCCTTCTCGTATCATTCTATAAATATACTTTCCTCTCTTCTCTTTCCATGCATTCCCTCAGCAAAAACTGGCTTCTTTAATTACTCTGACAGATGATTCACTAATTTTCGGATTTAGTCTCTATTTCTTTTTCAGGGGATCCCTGGGTGGCGCAGCGGTTTGGCGCCTGCCTTTGGCCCAGGGCGCGATCCTGGAGACCCGGGATCGAATCCCACGTCGGGCTTCCGGTGCATGGAGCCTGCTTCTCCCTCTGCCTGTGTCTCTGCCTCTCTCTCTCTCTGTGACTATCATAAATAAATAAAAATTAAAAAAAAATCTATTTCTTTTTCATACTTTTGTCCTAAACTTAAGAACTATCAAGCATTAACCTCTACATCTCCTTACATCATCTAAAATTCAATGATCTAGAATCATACTCTCCTACAACAATTTCTCTATTTCTATTAATAAAATTATAATTGTCTCAGTCACCCACATATCCACACTAAAACCATATTACTTTTTTCATTATAACTACATACCAGCAGTTTTGTCTTGTCTTTGTTTTTTCATATTGTACAAAAATCTCTCTTCCTACTACTGGTATTTTAAGCTACTAACTTTTGTGGTAAATTGTTTTATGGTCACTCAAACTATGGAATGGTATCCTAGGTAAAAGAACACCTTGTATCTGTGGTCTGGGGCCAAGATAATTGCACTGTTTTTGTTTTTGTTTTGTTTTTTTGCTTGTTGGTTTTTGTTTTTGTTTGTTTGCATGACAGATTGGGCTCCAAAAAAAAAAAAAAAAAAGTGTGCCTACAAACAAGGTGAAAACTACATCACCTTTACAACCTAGCCTCAAAAAACAGCAATATTTATTCTACATTCTCTTGGTTACAAATAAGTAACAAGGCTATTCAGATTTAAGAAGACAGGACATAAATCTACATGTTGATAGGAAAACTATAAAGGTCACGTTGTAAAAAAAAGCATGTGTCATCACAGAATCTGTTTTTATTATCAATGAAAAACACATATTGCCATAGCCTACTTGTTGGCCACAATTCATATCATTTCTATATTCAAAATACACTCATTCTTTCCCCTAAAACCATCAAAATCTCAACTCTTTACAACATGAGCTCTAACAGTATGTGCCCAAAGTGCAGATACTTCATGATCTCTACCACGTCAAAAAGTGGAAAAGACTCATCAATAGTAGTTCCTCCAGTAAAGTAAAAAGACAAGATATGTACTAGTCTTACAGCCAACATGCAATGGTGTGACAAGCATAGAATAACAACCATAGATATTCTGTATTAGATGGCCTGGGCTGCCGTAACAGGATGCCATAGATTGGGATGACTAAAGTTTAACAAAAGTTTATTTTCTCACATTATGGGAGGCTGGAAATCCAAGATCAATGTGCCAGTAGGGTTGGTTTTGGTGAGGCCTCTCTTCCTGGCGTATAAGATGGCCACTTTCTCTCCATGTTCTCATGTGGCCCTTTTTATGTGCATACACACCTTTGGTGTCTCTTCTTCATCTCACAAGGACATCAGTTCTGTAGGATTAAGGTCTCATCTTTAAGGCCCTTATTTGACCTTAATTACCTCCTTAAGACCCTATCTCCAAGTATAGTCAGATAAAGGATTAGGGTTTCAAGATAGGAGTTTTATGGGGACAGAATTCAGTCCATAATACACTTGTATTTGTAATTCACTAGTCACTAATCCATAGCAGTTCCAAAAATCCAACAAGAATAATGTTCCTACTTCCCTGTTTAAGGCTTATCTGTGCTTTAGCAGAGTTTTCCATGTCTCCTGATTCTGTCTTTTGGGATCTTTCTTCCATACTCTGTGTAAGCCCCCCCCCCTTTTTTTTTTCTTTTTTAAAGATTTTATTTATTTATTCATGAGAGACACAGAGAGAGAGAGAGACTCAGGCAGAGGGAGAAGCAGGCTCCGTGCAGGGAGCCCGACGTGGGACTAGATCCCGGGTCTCTAGGATCGGGCCCTGGGCAGAAGGCTGTGCTAAACCACTGAGCCACCGGGGCTGCCCAAGAAAGCTATCTTCTATCTTATATTTATTAAGGTATAAGCAGAGCCTCTTCATTTTAAGATTTTATTAAAAAAAACAAAAACAAAAACTGGGATCCCTGGGTGGCGCAGCGGTTTGGCGCCTGCCTTTGGCCCGGGGCGCGATCCTGGAGACCCGGGATCGAATCCCACATCGGGCTCCCGGTGCATGGAGCCTGCTACTCCCTCTGCCTATGTTTCTGCGCCTCTCTCTCTCTCTCTCTCTCTGTGACTATCATAAATAAATAAAAATTAAAAAAAAAACAAAAACTTAAAATTCATAAATATAATTGCTATAAAGTATTCCAAAATGAATTGTTTCAATAGAAAGTTAATTCAGATATTTTCAAGTTGTAATCTAAAATTCCAGATGTATTCAGTTGAAACCCCAAAGCAGATAGTACTAATTTTGCCATTCTCCTTTTAAAAAAAGAATTATCTATTAATTTGAGAGAGAGAGAGAGAGAGAGAGAGAGAGAGCATGGGTGGAGGTGGGAGGGTAATGGAGGGGCAGAAGAACAAGCAGACTCCCCACCAAGTGCAGAGCCTGATGTGGGGCTCCATCCCAGGACCCTGGGATCATGACCAGAGCCTAGGTCAGAGGCTTAACCAACTGAGCCACCCAGGCACCCCATAATTTTGTATTTGTATTCTTATTTGAATAATCAGATAATGATACAAAGTCCCCCCCCTTTTTTTTTCTTCACATAACAAGAATCAGCTAACCAATGCTATGGATAAGGATGTTAACACTCATCTAATTGGAAAACCAAGTAATCATTTCTCCAGGGAAACTTAACCAACAGACCTTAAGAATTAAGGTTTTAAGAGATGAAAGAAACTTAAGAAACTAAAACTAATTATATTCACACTTAAAACTAGGTGACAATAGTCACAATTACATGAAATTTTCTACTTTTCTAAGTCTGAATATTTCCTTTCAACCAAAAATGTCACGTATGCAACACATCATCCAGAGAGCAGGAAAGTAAACAAACATAGCATGAAAGTAAACAAAACAATGATTTCTGAGAAAAAGAAATAAATCTTGTGTCCCAAAACTGAAATAACACATTTTCAGAGCTCTTAAATTCATATCCTTGGGCAGCCCAGGTGGCTCAGAGGTTTAGCGCCGCCTTCAGCCCAGGGTGTGATCCTGGAGACCAGGGATCCAGTCCCATATCAGGCTCCCTGCATGGAGGCTGCTTTTCCCTCTGCCTGTGTCTCCAACTCTCTCTCTCTCTCATAAATAAATAAAAATCTTTAAAAAATTCATATCCTTAAAGTAAGTCAGTAAAACCTAAATCCGTAAATGTACAGAAGATCTCTGCTTTCAAAATTATCTTAATTTCTTAATCTACCAACTTAATCAATTTTGCTGACATGGAAGTAGATTTTTAATTAGCCCCTCATTACTGACTATCAGCAATAAAGATATTGAAAAAAAAATGAAAAAAAATAAAGATATTGAGTCCTTATAGTATTCTTTTGTTTTTCTTTTTCTTTCCTTTTCTTCTAGCCTAAATGGGATATAATTGACATATTAACACTGTTTAAGTTTAAAGTGTACAACTTTTATTTGTTATATATTGCACAATGATTTTGACCACAGCTTTAACTAACACCTCCACCACAACACACAGTTACTATTACTTTTTTGTGGTGAGAAGATTTAAAACCTTTTCCTCCCTCTTCTGGCTTGGTGATCCTCACTGTCTCTCAATGTCCCTAGGTAACTATCTTTTTATCCTATACCATAACACAGGAAAGCCGCCTGATTCTTACGGGTATGACTATTCCCAGCTGTCTGTATATCATATTAAATCCTGTCTAATTTAAATCATAAGACCCAGGTGTAATATATGCCAAATAATATATGCTGATGTATATCATCATTATTCTAGCCATATAAGAAATAATCTGGATTTTTAAAACATTTGTTTAAACTTTACTGAGGAGACATCCTTGAAGTAAAATTTTGAATTGAACTTCTAAAAATGAGTAATATGAAATAATATGAAAATGAAGTTAGCATGTAGATAATCAATTTATGAAAATGTCTCATTGAGACAGATCCTTGCTTTTTGTTTATTATATATTTATATGAAGCATAGCTATGTATCAGAAGCTTTACTTAATAAAATTGAATATATACTTTTCAGATTATATTTATATTTTAATGGAAATTGAGGACATTTTGTTCTGAGTGTGGCTTAAGATAATTTTTTATACACAGAAGTACATACTCGGCCAAAAAGAGAAAGGTACTCTACCTTCAGATAACATAGGTAAATTGATGCATTATACAAACTCTACACATCATTTATACATGTCCAAATGTAATAGCATAAAATGCATCATCATAAATCATTTCCTTTCATTATTTAAAGTATAGTAAGGTCACCTCCAAGTTAAGACAATATTAGCCATTTTATTCATTATGGGATGAAAAATAAAACAAGTTATCTTTTTTAGGACTGCAAGTACATTTGCCTTTTGAATTTTGTTTCTTCTCCCTCTCTTTTATGATATTTGATGTTGGTTTTACCAGGGAAACAAAGCCCATGATAATGTGAAACATAAATTTCCTGAGCTAAATGGAGTCCATTAAGTGAAACACTGAATGCAAAGCTGTTAGATAAGGAATGGCAGGTTACCATAAATTAAGCAATAGCCATTCAGGAGAGTGTGACAGTAGAATTTTAAAAATCTCAGTGACTCATTTATCAACTACTAAGAATATATCCTGTTTACAAAGATAAAATGTTAAATAAAGAATGTGAAAAAAAACTCTTCATAAAATCATTCTTCCTATTTTTGACAATCCATAAGAATACACTATAATGAGATGGCTGTTAAGTCCATACTGCCTGCTGACAGTATGACTGTACAAGGCCCAGGGAGTATGAATTTTTTAAATTTATTTTACATGATTTTAACCTATTTATTAATCATTTTGAAGGCCTTGGGCCTTTGTGAGACGCCAAGGAGATTTTTTTGTGTGCTAATATTGAAAAAGAGAGTCTAATTCTCACTTATTGGTGACAAAAAAGGGATATATGGAGATGATAAATAGGCAGAAAGATAGATAACCACTTCATACTTTCTTTTATACCAAACATGGCATTTGTACCCTGAAAAGTATGTGCAATGAGAATATGAAGGGAGTGACAACATACATTTAAAGATACTCATGAGTGACAATGGAAGGGAAATTCCTACACCATTAATGATGTTGATATTAGTGATGAACTTCCCCACGAGATGTGTTTGCTTCTCCAAACAAAAATAACCCCCAAAAAGGAAAGGAATTATAGGATTGGACAAGGGGCTAAATAAAGACTACCCATAAATGCTCTTTTCAAAATTCCTATTACAACTGATAACTAGCCCCTTTTCCCTATGTGAAGGATTGTAAACTCCTAAATAGCTAGAGCTGTTGTTTCCATTATTTGACAATTATGGCCAAAAGTACTTCACCAGTACCCTGATCTGTTTTGCTCACTAGTTTTGGCACTTGACATCTATTTAATGAATATAAGCTCATTGGCAAAATTAATATTTTAGGTAACTTTATAAAGAAAGAGATTTATCATAGTTTTTATCTCACACAAATAGAACATGACATGACTGCAAGTTAGTAGCTATAATCATTTCATATCATTAGCTGATAAACTCCCCCAATGGATCTCTAGTTAGGTAACAAATAAACTATACTTCAATTTCATATCCATCAGAACTTTTTCTTACTCTATGTAGACTTCTACCAAATTAGAAAGTATTAACAGCTGTAACTCACTGGATTTGATATTTCATAATTTTATCAGAGAATTTCAAAAAGAATGGACTCAGATAAGTGAAAGAGAATTCTCACGGAAATATCCATTGCTTGGAAAAGTGCATATCACACCGAAATCCAGAAAGTCAACTGTTTTAACCCAGGACAAAATGTCATGGGACTGTATCATATATTTTTAAATAATTACTGTTCTGTATTATCTTTGTTTTTCTTTAATTTTTATTTATTTATGATAGTCACACACACACACACACACACACACACAACACACAGAGGCAGAGACATAGGCAGAGGGAGAAGCAGGCTCCATGCACCGGGAACCCGACGTGGGATTTGATCCCGGGTCTCCAGGATGGCGCCCTGGGCCAAAGGCAGGTGCTAAACCGCTGTGCCACCCAGGGATCCCTGTTCTGTATTATCTTAACTGATTCCCCCAGACAGAAGACCCTGAGAGAATGATTAAGCACATGTCATGACTATGGGGTGCAGAGAAACAATGAAAAAGGTAAGATAGTCAGTGAAAAAGAAAGTACAGGCCAACAAGGGGAGCATTAAAACCGCTATTGAAGTGAGTGACTAAAGCTTAAAGTCTCAGAGAAAAATCTTGGAAATGGTATAAAATGCATGCTTCAAAATTATATAGGGGCAAGGGAACTGGAGTAAGTGCAACTTTAGATTTATCAGCCAATAATAATTTTTTTTCAGTTTTAAAATGTTCTATTTCACAGGTTGTAAAAATATGTTTATATGTACAAGACACAAAGTAAATAGAAAGGCAGCTCTCAATCACAAATGGATGAGGCAGTAGTCATTCAAACTCTACTGTGGAAGCCTACTTAAGGCACACACCTCATAAATAATTTTAACTATGCAGTCCAAGTTCTGGGTTTTATATCAGATCTGCAAAATAGGACACTGTGGTCAAATTTTAAGATTGGTAAAGTCAATTTGAAGCTACTCATATACAGAGTACAGGTTTCACTATTACAAAGAGAAGATGTTAACTAACAAAATAATAGACCTCAAAGATCTTTTTGTCCCCATGCTCATACATTTGTAATATAATTTTCTTTTTTGCAGCTACTCCTCAAATTCTAGTCATTATGCATTGAGTTCCCTATGCATCTCACCTATATCCTTTATCTCAGCCTTCTCATACTTCGCCATTCTGTTCTTTCTGGAAATAACCAGCACAACGACTACAGCAATAACTGCTAGTGTCACAACCACAATGACAGTGATAACACCAGCTTATAGACCCTGCATTGAAAATTCAGGTGGTTTTTCATCAACATAGTAAATTGCAGTTCGACCAGGATCCAGATCCAATTGTTCCCCATTTACTCTCAGGTCCATTTTACTGGAATGGAACAAGGATTCGTCTTTAACAGCTTTTTCAAAATAATAAGCCAGGTCAGTTATGTCTACATAGAGTTGCCTCCAAAGAAATGTTAAATTCTAGCCAATTCTAACCAGGTGTGCTGATGGACAAAGCATATTCTGGTAGCCCAGGGTGACATTCTGACCCTGATGTAAATGTTGACCACCAGAAGTCAAGCTAATAGACACTGAAATGTAAGCAAATCTTATAGTGCATTGGAGGAACACTGAGAGTGTTTACTATATTTCTCCTTCTCCTTCTCCTTTCTTCTTCTTCAGAATTCACATTACACATCAACATGACAATATGACATATATATGTCATATATATATGACATCAATATGACATATGACAATATGTTTACTATAAGCATCTATAAAGTTCTTCTTACCTACAGATTTTTTGTTACTATTTTTAAATTAGTTTTATATTTCAATCATTAATTTGGAAAACACTGATCAACCTCTGTGATTTAGAGATAAATTACACAAAGCAATATTACACACAAATGGAGTCCAAGGAAATGACCTGAAAATACATTAACAAAACATATTTCATTGTATTAACTGATTTTTATTTTCCATTTTAGTATGTTTACTGAGCATCTAATTTCTTTTTTTTTTAAGATTTTATTTATTTATTCATGAGAGATACACAGAGAGAGAGGCAGAGACACAGCCAGAGAGAGAAGCAGGCTCCATGCAGGGAGCCCGATGCGGGACTCGATCCGGGTACTCCAGGATCATGCCCTAAACCAAAGCAGACGCTTAACCACAGAGCCACCCGGGCGTCCCCTGAGCATCTAATTTCTTGTGTCACTGATGAAAAGTATACAAGAGTTCTATATTATTTTTTGCCACTTCTTTGGAAGTTTAAATTTAAAGTTAATTTTTTTAATGTTTAAGGAGATTGTTTTGAGATGTGAAACAGCAAAAGTAATAAATATATAGAGTTAATGCTACATAATTGATTATCATAATCATATTTCATATATGTCACATGGATATGCCATTACTTAACTCTCTTTTAAGTTGATAAATGTTTGACGCGGACAGACTTTTCAGGAAACACAACTATTTTTGTAAGCTTCAATGTGAAAAACACTACTCTATTAAATACAGTACACAAAGCAGGCTGTGAGGCATCTTTAAGGTGAAATTGAGATACTCTATATTTGCTACTTTTCCAGAACTTAAAACAAACAAAAATCTTGACAAACCAAAGAGTAGATATGAACTATTTTTAAGAGCTGTTATTAATTACTTTCTTTCCTAATGACTGAAAAAGCAGAGGTGGTAATTAAATGGCAGAAATGTCATAATTCATGCAGATGGAATTATATCCTCACAGAACTATTGTTAGTAAGTAGAAATTAATCTATCATTAAGAGGACAGTACAGAATCTTATTTGTATAGAACCTGTTAGGTTGGAAGAACCTCTTTTGACTGGGGCTGGTGTACTGTTGCCCCTAAATCTCATTCACTGTTGATTCCAGGATGCCATGGCCCAACTTCTCTCTCACCATTGGACTCTCATGGAGCATTCAAGGGAACAAACCAAAACATTCTGGGTTTTTACCTACAAGGCTTACAAATGTCTCAGCTAAAAATCCCTCTCTTGTCATGCATTCCTGCATATATAAGAATGGCTAAAGCTTTTAATATGAAACACCAAAAAATAAAAAAAGAAAGAAAGAAAGAAAGAAAAACGAAAATAAAACTGTTAACTTCAAAATATAACAAAGCTCCTTCATGACATTAAAGTGATCTCTAAAACATTTTCCCTTGTGAATCACCATAGGATGAAAGAGACATCATATAGATATGTGTGAGAATGAAATGTCATGGTAGGTGACCTATAATTTATATATTGCTTGAAAACTTAAGGACACCTGATTAAATCTATTTATATAATTTAGAATATAATAAATAAAATGAGATGACCTAACTTTTCCTTACTTAATATAGACATGTCAATGTGTTTATATGCTGAATTATATGATCAACTCTTGCAAGCTATAAATGTCTTTGACTAGTGCTCTTATTTTTATTCTGTCATAATACATTTTCTAAATAAGGCATTATGTTTATAGTAGTTGGATATATGAGTCAATAAATAGCTCTTGAAGGAGACAGAATGCCAACACAAAGCAGATATGTTTGATAACCACCAAACCATCTGTTTGTAGTACATATCAGTATGATGGACATTATTACCACCAGCCTAAATTTTCACACAACAAAGGAATCCACAGTTCAATGTAGTCTCTGCAGAAGTTCTACTCTTTTTAATCAGTTTGATATTTTGTCAATGAACAAGCTTTTACCGAAAAGCTCAATATAAAACTATTTCCTATTGCAAATCGGGACTAGGGAATCAATTATGTAATATCTAATGTTAGAAAACTTTCCTTATTTTAATAAGTGTATCTGTTACATTAGGTAGCTTTACCTTTTGATTTCTTTTGTCATATTTCAAAATTTCACTTGTGAAAATTTGAGTGACAATTTATGCCTTAAAAACAGGTTAGTATTTTTATTGTCATTAGTCATCAGATGCACAGAAACCACGACACAGTATATACTGAGAAACCAAATTGTTAGCCTACTGAGGGATCTCAATAGTAAACATGAATTATGTAAGAAAGAAACTATCTGAAGCATATATAGCCACAGACAATAAAGGGCAACTTCATCTATTAGAGTCTTAAACTTTCACAGAAAATTAGTGTTCAATCTCAAATTTTTCTTTTTTTTCTTTTCAAGATTTTATTTATTTATTCATGACACAGAAAAACACACACACAGAGAGAGAGGCAGAGACACAGGCAGAGGGAGAAGCAGGTTCCATGCACCGGGAGCCTGACATGGGACTTGATCCCGGGTCTCCAGGATCACACCCCGGGCCGAAGGCAGGCTCCCAACTGCTAAGCCACCCAGGGATCCCCTCAACTTTTTCTTTTAAAGAACTAACATTCCAGTTTAGAGACAGAAACATACTCTATTTGTTTCATTCTTTCTTTTATGGAACCATTTTTAAAGAAAATGTTTTTAAAAGCTGAAGGAAAATGAAAAGATGGAGTAGGACTTTCTCAGATTAATACTATTACTAAGTGGTATTAAATAAGAATGTTTTGAAATATTTTATAATATTGCTCTTCTGTGTCCTGAGTGGAATATAAAATTTGTCTCTCATAAATCACTTCAATATAGAGAAAATGCAAATACACAAATAATGGTGCCACTTACTAATCATGTTCAAGTTACTCCTTTTAATCATATGAATCTCTGTATGTTTACCTGAAAAACAGAGATGTCAGTATTGACTTTGTCTCCATTACAGATGTATTTTAAACTTCAAGCAAAAGCACAACTATCAAAAATCTCTGAAGTTTAACCCAGCTTAAAAATGTAAGGAAGAAACTTAATTACAAATGTGTTATGTGACAGAAATTCTGTTAAGACCCTTCTTATTACTTACTATTGGCTTGGCACTTTCTGTGTTATGTAAAGTACCATCTTGTTTCAGAGTATGGACTTTTGAATCAGATCAGAATCTCTTCAGTCTATTCATGACCAGCTGAGTCATCTTCAGTATTTATATATTATCTTAAAGCCATGGTTTCTTTATTTATACAATGAAGATAATGTTATCCATCTCATAGGTTTATAAGTAGAAATAATTATTGTTATCATTTGTATGTATTAGGCCTTTGTCTTACAGCCTTGACATTTGGAATCACAGCCCTGTCTTATGGATAAAAATAGGTCAAAAACTAATTTGGAGGAGGCCGCTAGAAAGTAGGAGACCTAAAGCTAAATCCCAGGTGTGTCTGATGCCAAAGTCTCTGTGCAATTCATTAGATTTGGCCATGGAACATTCTTTGAACAAAATTTAAAGAGAAGCTAAATGTATTCCATTTTATGATGGAACAGCTCTGGTTGAAGGTGATGCTTCTGGGGTTTATAGAAAAGATACTCACACAGCTTCACTCTCTCTACCTCTGGCCCTTCCCTGCCACAGTGGCAGTTAGCAGGGCTCTGCCTAGCCCATGAGTCCAGTGGACCAGCCTGACAGTCATTCTATTTTATCACAGTGTTTTATAATGATGTGCAATGAATAGACCAAAGGGACCATACTATAGAAAGTTCCCCTAATGTATACAATTTTGAAAATTATTCCTATAATCTGAAAAAAAAAACAGCTACTAAAGCAGCATCAGAAATCCCATGAACCACAGTTGATCGAAACAAGAACATTATACCATTTGTGGGTACCCTCGAGCTTCTGTGCAGTGAAAGAGAGGCTGGAGAATTGAGTCATCTGTACATTAGCTCTATACACTGTCTTTTTTGTCTCCTAAAATGAATTTGAGTCACTTCTGGAGAGAATGATAGATGTAGACTTTGTAGATGCAGATACATAGCTCGCATGATGCTTATCGCAGGTTAGTGATCATTATAAATACTGCTTCAGTAAGCTCATTTAGCAAAGTAGATTTAGCAGATGGACAGTAGAAACAAAAATGATAAGAAAATGAAATTCAGGACAAGCCTGTGAAAATGAGGACAATGAGCACAGACTTTACTGGCTGAGAGTCTGGCTCTAGCAGCAAGGAGAAGCTTCTGAAGGAGAAATAGTTACATGGTTTTTCTTTTCTTTTCCTCTTAATGTAACACATTGGGGTCTGGGTTTTTGAGACTAAGAATCAAACATGAGTGATAAAGTAGCTCCCTAGAAGACAAAGGAACAGCTAAGATAAAATAAAGTCAGGTGGATGGCTTAGATTTCACTAGCGGAGGGGCAAATACTCCTCCATCTTAGGGAAAGCAGGAAATATCCATGAGATGAGTGTAGATAAATGTATAATGGGAGATGTTAGGAAATGCAGGAAGCTCACATCTATTTGTTTTTATATTAAATTTTGAAGTAAGAAACAAGATCATTGGGCACCTGGGTGGCTCTGTGGCTGAGCATCTGCCTTTGGCTCAGGTCATGATGCCAAGGTCCTGGGATCAAGTCCTGCATAAGGCTCCCTGTGTGGAGCCTGCTTCTCCCTCTGCCTAAGTCTCTGCCTCTCTCTCTCTGTGTGTCTCTCATCAATAAATAAGATGAAAGAAAGAAAGAAAGAAAGAAAGAAAGAAAGAAAGAAAGAAAGAAGAAGAAAGAAAGAGAAGAAAGAAAGAAGAAAGAGAGAGAGAAGGAAGGAAGGAAGGAAGGAAGGAAGAAAGAAAGAAAGAAAGAAAGAAAGAAAGAAAGAAAGAAAGAAAGAAAGAAAGAAAGAAGATCAGCCATGGATAATGGGGGAGAGGGGTGTTAAAGGTAAAGGGGACCTTGTGTGGAGCCTGCTTCTCCCTCTGCCTAAGTCTCTGCCTCTCTCTGTGTGTCTCTCATCAATAAATAAACAAGATAATTCTAGTTTCATTTAATAACCTCTAAGGCACGTAAGTTTAAGCTTTTTTTTTTTTTTTTAAGTTAATGGGCAACTTTGAGACGCAACACCATACGTTAGGATTTTGGTCTTGGTGTTTGTATGAAATTCTGAGGCCTTGATTTAAACTTTTCCTTGTATCGTGATTTCCTTTTAGGTGTATTGCGCTAAGTGAAACTTGTCAAATAAATCTTCTTTTAAAAACTGCAAAAAATAAATAAATAAATAAATAAATAAATAAACAAGATGAAAGAAAGAAAGAAGAAAGAAAGAAAGAAAGAAAGAAAGAAAGAAAGAAAGAAAGAAAGAAAGAAGAAAGAAAGAAAAGAAGGAAGGAAGGAAGGAAGGAAGGAAGGAAGGAAGGAAGGAAGGAAGGAAGGAAGGAAGATCAGCCATGGATAATGGGGGAGAGGGGTGTTAAAGGTAAAGGGGACCTTAGGAGCTCCGTGAAACTTTTTAATAGCCACCAAAGGGAATATTGAAGGTGCTGACTATTGACCTATAATAGAATTGCCAAAAAAGTATTGAACTGACAGCTGATAATGGGAACCATGAATTTCTAATGGCTCTTAGCAATTTTTGGTTGTGATTTTTCTTCAGTAGCACTCAGGAGTGTGGGTATAGAAACAGAGAACATCAGATGATAACTAGACTTAACTGTGGTGATTTTTTCACAATACATACATTGAATCAATATGTTGTACACCTGAAACTGGTGTTATATGTCAATTATACCTCAAAATATAAAATAAATTCAGAGAAAGTGTACAAACTTATTCTTCCAGTGATCTTTTTCTAAAATGCCCCCCCCCCAAAAAAAGGTGGAACAAGATTTTTAAAAAAGATTTGTGAAATAAAGATGATTCTAGGAAGTTTTTGCACCCTGGGTTTAGCACAGCGTTTTCTCAGTGAACAGAAGAACTATCCATTTCATAGTGCGTGTAGTAAACTATTTAAAAGACTTATAATGAAGATGTTTGTAACAAGCTACTGGCAGACTGCATTCAGCACAGTTGTCTTCCAGTGAATGGAAGTGATATACATTCCATAATTCACCTAGTGAAGTATTTAACAAGACTTGTAATAAAGATATTTTTACAGGCTTAAAAAAACAAACAGAGAATGTGATTATGAGATTAATTTATTACTAGCCTTGGGCTACATGGCTCCAGGAAAAGGCAAAGTGAACAGAGCAGTTGAACCTACAGGGAAGAAAGGATGTAAACACTGAAGAATCTTAGTTAAAGAAGGCGAAAAAATGAGGAAAGAACTAATTTCAAGAATTGATGAAGAATAATAGAATAATAATGATGATATGAATAGTATAATTAATGTGAATAGCTAAGAATTAATTTGTAATCTTTGTGTGCCAGAAACTGTTCTTATTGTTCTTATTTAATCATAAAGCTGGTGTCATTATTAACTCATTTTACAGATGAAATAACTCAAACACAAAGAATTAAGTAAGCAGCCCAAGAACACTCAAATAACAAGTGGTTAAAACAAGCTAAAAAGACTGAATGTCAAAATGCCTTTGGAAATATGGTGAACTAGGAATCCATGACTAAGAGGATGAAAAAATATGATGCCAATTACCAGGTATAACGTTAGAGTCTAAGATTTCAAAATTAGAGCATTTCAATGAACAAGATACATGTAAAACCAAGTGATTGTGTTGGTAAAATAGAAAATGTTAATACATTAGAGGCTTAATAATTACTATCTGGAATCCTAAAATTACAAAATAATTTGCAGTAACTGCTAGGAAAATGATTCTTTTAAAAAATATCTCTCTTTTCCCTCATCTCTCAGTTCAAGCCAGATATTTGGGAGTTTTTTCCCTTCCATTTGTTTGGCTTTCTAATAGAGCTCTTTATAAAAAAAAAAAAAACGTTATGAGAAGAACATTATCTGCATTTATTTTCACTGTAAGGAATGTGTTTGGAGCATTCCTACTTAGGTCTTTTTTTTTTTCTACTTAGGTCTTATAAGAACAAAGTTCACAGTGGGAATGTCAAGAAATTGTGAGGGATAGGTGGAAGAAGGTATGTTCATATGAGCTAAAGCTTGGAATTTGTGTGCAAAAAGAAGATAAGTCACATATTAAAGTCTTCAAAATGTAGGTCAATGACCAGGAGGTAGACGTCGGTAGTCAAGTAGTACAATGAATGGTAAATAAGACAAAGGGTTGGAAGCAACGATGAGGTAGTCTGAGAACACTATCTACATCCAAGAATTTACTACCCAGTGCCCACACACTGAGCAGCCCCAGGGAAGCAGTACCCACACAGAAACACCAGAATTTGGTCAAGGCAAGGGAGTAGTGAAAATATTCTTCCAAAAACTGAGGATGTGAGGTAGTATTGTTTAATGACTGGATATGATGTCTTCTGAGGACTCAGTGAAAGTGAAGATGGCATGTGAATAATGTGAAATAGAGCTGACTAAAAAGACATAATTGGAGAATCTCATCCAAATATAGATATAATGATCTGTGTATTTATATTATTTTTTCCCCAAGAGGGTTTCTTTCCCAGTGGGAGTGAGAAAGAAGGCAGATGGGAAAAAAAAAAGGTTTCACTTTTTGGAGGTGACCAAGCTTGACAGGAATGAAATATATAAAATTAACCATTCCAATGTTTGTATTTTTAATGATAAAATGTTCTTTTGATTAGAATCACTGAAGCCTCTGAGTATCGATTGGGTCACATCTAATTATTCCAAACACCCTCATGCTGTAGGAATGCCTGAAATGAAGTCAGGGCATCAGTTCTTGGGAGGTACTAACTACTGCCCTAGTGCAGTAACTAGAGATTTGAAAGATACCAAACATTGTACTGAAATCTGTGCACTGGAACATTTTCCATGTATTCTTAAAAATGCCACATATACTGTGATTAATCATGACAGTAATGATCAAATCTGTACTACAGAATTGTTAGAATGAATTTAGTGATTTAGCTAGACTCAGTGAATGATGGAAAATTTTAGCCTGTCATATGTATAAGTGACAAAGTACAAATCATTTTGTTAAACAAAAATCAACAACAGTGTCATTACTATTATGTGCTTAACACCTGAGTTGCCCAGGCACAGGTTTCTTTTTCATTAAACAAGATTTATTATGTCATTGATATTTTCAAGGGTCACAATTAAGAATCAGATTTGGTTATACAACAAATGAATCCTTGGCCACCTATGTCTCATTCTGGCTATAAAGGGTTGGCATAATTATAGAGCACAGAGGCACTCCTGACTTTTAATATTTATATGACTTGTCAGCTATGTGATGATCATAGGCTCCAAAACTTCCCTAAATTACACAAATAACATTAATATCTATTTCATAGTAGGTATTATAATAAAATGACAAATGTAAAATGTCTAACACAGCATCTGGTACATTGTGAGCTCACCAAAAAAGTGCTATTTGATATCATTATTAATGCTATTATTCTAGTTTACACAGGTCTGGCTACAAAAGCACCGGAAGACATGTGACAGGACTCCCTGTGAACTCAATTTGATTTTAGATATTGTTAGATGGATATGAATGCCCTGGTTGAAAAAAGTAATAAGGCCAGTATTTCAGAATACACTGAAAGAAAATTCCAGGAGCTGTTTGAATATGATATTATATTCTATCAGAATAATTTTTTTCTTTGCTAAAAATGCTGTGTAGGGCTCTTTGACTATGTAATTTAAAAAAAAGTGGAAAGGCTTTATCATTATTACTAAAAAATATAACGAAAATTGATCTTCTGTTTCTTCATACAGTATACTACAATACAAT
Source organism: Nyctereutes procyonoides (assembly GCF_905146905.1). NCBI lineage: Eukaryota > Metazoa > Chordata > Mammalia > Carnivora > Canidae > Nyctereutes > Nyctereutes procyonoides. The sequence goes on from NW_026575051.1 coordinate 61,203,600, forward strand.
AATGAAGGGTTAGAGTAAATTCCAATAAAGGCAAAATTAGGCCTAGAGAAAAGATTTTTCATGGTTGGTAATAGAATCATCATTATTAGAGGTTATAGAGTCAAATAATATGATACGGATTCAAAAGCAGCTGCTTAATTAATTACTCTACACAAGCGATGTAATTGCAACCTAAAGCAATTTCATAAAGGGTGAAATCGTTAAAACTGAATATTAATTATACTATAAAATATTAGTATATCAGGAATTCTAGATAAATAGCATAAGTTGCATAATGATGAGAGAAATGTGAAAATATTTATGTAAAGTATTATATCTATTTTTTCTTACTTGATGCTTAGAGGATGACAGAAATACTCCCTCTAGAGAAAGAATTATTCAGTTTCTTCTATTATCATCTCCTAGAATCCCACTTCCCCCCATTACTACATTTAGCAGAAAAAAAATGACTTTTTAAAAAAATACTTATTGGGGATCCCTGGGTGGCGCAGCGGTTTAGCACCTGCCTTTGGCCCAGAGCGCGATCCTGGAGACCCGGGATCGAGTCCCACGTTGGGCTCCCGGTGCATGGAGCCTGCTTCTCCCTCTGCCTGTGTCTCTGCCTCTCTCTCTCTCTGTGTATGACTATCATAAATAAATAATAATAAAAAAAATTAAAAAAATACTTATTATTTGAGAGAGAGAGTGTATGCAAGAGCAGGAGATCATGAGTGGGCAAGGGGCAGAGAAAGATGGGGAGAGAATCCTCAAGCAGACTCCCCACTGAGCATGGAGCCCCATACGGGGTCCCATCCCAGAACCCTGAGATCATGACCTGATCCAAAACCAACAGTCAGATGCTTAACCAACTAAGCCACCCAGTTGTCCCAAAACAGAATGACTCTTGAAGGTATTACCAAATAAATGTGTAAAAAAAGAGTAATAGTGATTTGAAAGAGAGATTGACAGAGAAAGTAAAATGGGAGAATGCAAGCTCTCTAGATCCAGAACATCAATTTTAGGTAATCCCCTTTCATGGAGTCCTTCAAATATATATATATATTTCAATTTCTATTCCTATGTTCCAATATTTTTCTAGTTATGAGTTATAGAATAATAAACGAAACAGAGTTCTTGATTTCGTGAAGCTTCCTTTCTAGTGTGAAAGACTAAAAATAAATCAACGCATAAAAATATATCAAAAGATGATTTTAGTATCTGATAATCCCCAGTCTCAAATAGAAAGCTAGAGACAGGGCTACATAGACACGTAAATATAACTTTCATTTGAGGATGAAACATCCTTCAAATATGACACTTATGGTTCAGAAAATAATGCAGCACATATCACATGACAGACACTTTAGATTTATGTCATTTGTCTCATTTATGATGAGGCATTCAATTTGTATAGAAACCTTCTGTAAATTAAGAGTAGTTTATCAAAAGAAAAAAAGTTATTTACTAATATATAAATGTGTGTCCTAAATCCTACAGGTTCCTTCTATATTTGTCCTTTAAAAAAATGTGCTATGGGATCCCATATAGCTTCCCGACCTGATTGGATATTCTTGCTTAAGAGTCAAAGACAGGAATTTTTTTTTTTTTAAGATTTTGTCTATTTATTCTTGAGAGACAAAGAGAGAGGCAGAGACATAGGCAGAGGGAGAAGCAGGCTCCCTGCAGGAAGCCCTATGTGGGACTCGATTCCAGAACCCCGGGATCATGACCTGAGCCAAAGGCAGATGCTCAACCACTGAGCCACCCAAAGACCAGAATTGCAAATGCAACCTGAACAGCATGTAAAGCCTTCTTGAAAGGGCCTAACTGCAAACAGGCAGACTTTGAGGTCAGTTAGTAAAAATGTCCCAGAAATACAAACATGTTATATTTTGCATCCAAACTCCACAGGGAACCTACCAAAATCCACCAAAAAGGCATGCATCTCTGAGTGCTAGTGGATATCAAGAAAATTGACTTGTTCTTCACATGATATTTATTACTGCATTTAAAGAGCCTCAGATTTGCTCTTCAGAGCTTGACAACATATCCCGAAGTCTCCCAGATTTTAATCTCATATCCTATCAATATATCTGAGGGGCATGATACTTCGAGTAGGACAAAACAATCATCTTATCTGCAGACTAAATGGAAGCATGAAATCAGCTCGATAAACCTCCTAAATGAGAAAGAGATAAAGCATACTCCTGTGCTGCCCAGAGCAGGCGAGTACCTATTTTTGATATTCTGTATTTTTAAATAAACACACATCTTCCAGGGAAATTTTCTTTTCCTTCCCCCTTTGTTTGGAAGGGAAAAGTTGTTTCTGCTTGTGGGGAAACTTCTTCGTCTTTCTTCCAATTCTGAATGATAACATTGCTGAGTAAAATGTTTTTGGCCAGAAGTTTTTTGCTTGTTTCTTGTCTATTTTTCTTTCAGCACTTTGTACTCTGCTATGTGTTCTGCTACTCCCTTTCGGAGAACAAAGTTTCTACTAAAAAATCTGCTGATAGTCTTACGGGAGAGTTCTCATCTACCTAACAAGCTGGTTGCTTGTTTTTTCTTTTTTAAAGATTTTATTTATTTATTCATGAGAGACACAGAGAGAGGCAGAGACACAGGCAGAGGGAGAAGGAGGCTCCCTGTGGGGAGCCTGATGTGGGACTCGATCCCAGGACCCGGGATCATGCCCTGAGCCAAAGCAGACACTCAACTGCTGAGCCATCCAGGTGTCCCCAAGCTATTTTTTCTTGCTGCTTTTAAGATTCTCTCCTTGTCTTTAACTCTTGAAATTTTAATTATAATGTGTCTTGGTGTGAGTTTCATTAGGTTCATCATATTTGGAACTCTCTGGGCTTCCTGGATCTGGATATCTGTTTCCTTCCCTAGGTTAGCAGGTTTTAGCCATTGTTTCTTCAAATAATATTTCTCCCCTTTTCTCTCTCTCTTGTCTGGGAGGCCTGTCATGTGAATGTTAGTCCATCTGATGTTTTCCCTAAAGTCCCTTAAGCTATCTTCATTTTTTTTTTAATTCTTTTTTCTTTCTGCTGCTTTGATTGGGTGAGTTCCACAGTTTCACCATCAACTTCACTGATCCTTTCTCCTTCACCTAATCTGATAATGAATTATTGTCATGAATTTTTCAGTTCAATTATTCCATTCTTCACTCCATGATTTATATTTGGTACTTTCTTTATGTTTTCTATCTCTTCTTTCTAGTTCTCACTGTATTAATCCATTCTTCTCTCCAGTTCAGTAAGCATATTTATGACCTTTACTTTGAACTCTCCATTAACTAAGCTTTTATTCCTGGATTTTTATCTTGCTCTTTTATTTGGAACATATTCCTGGATTTCTTCATTTGTTTGACTGACTGTCTCTGCTGGTTTATTTTATTTTTTTTTAGATTTATTTAATTATTTTATATAGAGAGAGAGCATGTGACCAAGCGTGAGGAGGTGGGAGGGGCAGAGGCTGAGGCAGACACAGAACCCAGAAACTTAAGCAGACTCTGTGCTGAACGTGGAGCCTGACTTGGGCCTCGATCTCATGACCCTGAGATCATGACCTGAGCTGACATCAAGAGTCAGATGTTTAATGGACTGTGCCCCTAAGTTTTTTTTTTTTTTTATAATAGATGAAAAAAACACCTCTCTCAGTCTTGAGGGAGTGGCTTCTTTTAGAAGATAAGCATTTTTTTAAAACTCTGTCCCAGTTCTTTATTATCTCTCAAAACTCTATGCATGTCCCAGCAGCCTATTATTTTTTTTCATATTTTCATATTTTTCATAGCTCTCAATAGTTGAGGATGTGCCAAGACCTATCAGGGTCTCTATGGGGAGGATCCCAATACTTAGGATCAAGCTGATTGGAAGCCAGACCCTTAGGCAGAAGCTTTCCAAAGTATGCAAAATATAGAATCCTGTGGGACCTGAAGCATAAACTCTGCTGGCCACCAGAACCAGATGATCTGGTGATGTCCCCTGTTGGGCAGTTGCAGAAATTGGGGCCCCAGACAAGTGTAAAAGCTCTTCTCTGGGAGATACTGGTGAGCTGGAGTGAAGCAGAGAGATCACCAAGATGTCATGTACAGCCTATGTTCCTTGAGAAGCATATGTTCCTCCATATGCCACTAGATGTGTGTCAAATCTGAAGCCAACCCCCCTCAAGCCGAAGCACTAGGAAAAGCAAAGAATCTTTTACTCATGAGGAGATGGGCCTCAGTCTGTTGTCTCTTCAGTGCCATTGGGGTACAAGCCCATCAACAATTGTCTCCAACAGCCACAGTCCTGGGGAACCCATGCAAAAGAATGAAACTCAATCATGATCTCTATACCATACACAAAAGTTAACTCAGAAGGGATTAAAAACAAATATAAGACCTGAAACCATAAAACTCCTAAAAGAAACATACATTATATGCTCTCATTCATTTGGGGAATATAAAAAATAGTGAAAGGGAATAAAGGGGAAAGGAGAAAAAATGAGTGGGAAATATCAGAAAGGGAGACAGAACATGAAGATTCCTAACTCTGGGAAACAAACTAGGGGTGGTGGAAGGGGAGGTGGGCGGGGGGTGGGGGAGACTGGGTGACGGGCACTGAGGGGGGCACTTGATGGGATGAGCACTGGGTGTTATTCTATATGTTGACAAATTGAACACCAATAAAAAATAATTTTATAAAAAAATAAATAAATAAAACTGTCTTAATTGTAAAAAAAAAAAGAGAGAGAGAGAGAGAAAGAAGAAAAAGAAACATAGGTGGTAAGCTCCTTGACACAAGTCTTGGTGCTTATTTTTTAAATCTGACTCTAAAGCAAAAAGTAACAAAAGTGAAAATAAACAAATGGGATTACATCAAACTAAAAAGCTTCTGTACAACAAAGGAAACCATCAACAAATTGAAAGGCAATCTACTGAATGGAAGAAAGTATTTGCAAATCATATCTAATAAGAGGCTAATATCCAAAACATACAAAGAACTCAAGTACAACATCCAAGTCAATAGTAAAAAATAACCCCAAATAATCCCATTAAATAATTTGCAGATCTGAACATTTTTCCAAAGACAACATACAGATGGCAAACAGGTGCATGAAAAGATGCTCAACATCAATAATCATCAGAGAAATGCAAATCAAAGCCACAATGAGATATCATCTCACACTTACCAGAATAGCTGTTATCAAAAAGACAAGAAACAAGTGTTGGCAAGGATATGGAGACAAGAGAACCACTGTGCACTGTCGGTGGCAACGTAAATTGGTGCAGCCACTATGGAAAACAGTATGGAGGCTCCTCAAACTATTAAAAATAGAATTAGCGTATGACCCAGCAATTTCACTTCTGAGCATTTATTAAAGAAGAAAAAAATGCTAGCTCAACAAGATATATGTTCCTCCATGTTCACTCTAGCACTATAGTAGCCAAGATATGGAAACAATGGATAAATGGATAAAGAAACTATGGTGTACACATATTCAAGGGATACCATTCAGGTGTAAAGAAGGAAGCTTCATCATTTGAGGGCATCAGACTAAATGAAATAAATCAGACAGAGAAAGACAAACACCATATAATCTCTCTTTTATACGTAGAACCTAAGAAAATTGAAACTAAAACTAACAAGTTCATAGATACAGAGAACAGATTGATGGTTGTTAGGGGTGGGGGGTGGGAAAGGTGGTAGTGAGAAAAAAGTTAATAAATAAATAGCTATATAGCTGGTGCCATGTGCTGTTGATTAATTATAAAGAAAACTCATCTCGAACAGCAGGTGTAATCACTAACTAAACAACATGAAGCCTATATTGGGAATAAGACAAGCTTCCCTTAGACCTTCTATCTCCAATATCAGGCTAAGCACAAGGATTAAGATACCCCTTTCCCAGACACTGCTGCCTCCGTTTTCATATATCCAGAGAGAGTAATAGAAAACATCTATGTACAATACCTCCAGCTTCGCCACCGGGATCTGCTATGAATCTACTGAGACTAATTTAAATAACCCCTTTAATCTGCTCATGTTAATATCAGAGAAATGCCCAGAATTCTAAGTCATTTCTCATCTTCTGCTCACTAAGTCCATATGGCCCTTTAAATTCCTACTGAGCCTCTTATCTACAATTCCTGAAATCCTTGCACCCCCTCTTCAATTTCTTAAACACTTAAAGTAGACTTCTCTTGAGCCCCGTCATTTTGCCTTTACCCTTTAACTTCTAGAGCACTCAAAATTAAAGCTACATCATCATCATCATCATCATCATCACCATAATCACCAAACTCTTTTCTAAATATTCCCTGTACTTTCTTGCTATAAAAGGAACCTAATTTTTCCCTAAGGACTCTGAATGCTCTGCAGGAGTAACTGTATTTCTCTCACTACTCTCAGGCCTCCACATGTCAGCAGGAAGGTAGGTGT